>NW_013550599.1:1291677-1892154 GCF_000835555.1 Rhinocladiella mackenziei CBS 650.93
GGTCGAGTCAGAGACCTCAGCAGACGAGCTGGCTCTCGATTATGTGGCACCGATCAAGCGTCAGAAATCTGCCAGGGCACAGAGAAATAGCTCTGCCGGCAAAACCAAACAAGTGTCCCGCCAGATGCCATCTTCCAAGTCAACTACTATTTCTACGGGTAGCCGTACATCTCTTTCGAGATCTCTAACGGACGAGTCAGAGACCTCTGCAGATGAGCAGGCTCGTAATGAGCTGACGCTCGATAAGCGCCTGAGACGTGCTCAACATCCAGCTAGCTACAAGTCTCTGAGCGGCAGACACTATCACACTACCCCTTCCCAAACCCCTGATGGCTGGTAGCCGAGAGAGCCGGTGACGTCCTACGAGACGCGATTCAGACATCCAGACGACTGTCCGCGAGACCTTGCACATCCAGGTCTTCAACTGCCCACATGTGGCATAAAGAGGATGCATCTTTCTCAAGGGATGAGCCGTTAGACCCTTAAATGCGTTCTCAAAGCCGGCCGGATTCGGGGCAACACCGTGAGACACATCCAATGGTCGAGATGTCTTCGAAGTGGATGCGCTATGAAGATGAGACGGGATGGTGTATACAATACGAGGGCAAATATACTTTTTGTTTCAGATTCTCAATGAACACCCTGCGGGCAGAATGGACGGCAGGCTCCTATCAATGTACTATGTATTGTTATGTCAGCAAGGGGGGTCGATGAACAAAAGCGAATTATGAGGAGATTGGGTTAGCGTGAAGTATATTAGCTTGTCGGACGTCCATCCGTCTACATTGATTCCAATAGCATTCGAGATATTTTCAAGTTGTGTACCAGCGTCCTGCAGCTGTAAGACATCAGAAGACATGAGGCACAGAAGCATGGCCTTTTCAGCGTATCCGTTGTCGTCCGTGAGTTCTCACCAGATTTGCGTTATGTGAATGAGATGTGTTTTGGAGAGGATGCAGTTCCCTTTCCCAAGGCTCATTGAAAAATTTTTCTTCGTGTCATGGTGCTCTATAACGCCTACAGAAGCAACGCCCAGGGAATGTTGGGAGGTGTTAGTCTGTACACCACATTTTGTTATTCTGTACACTCTTTTCGCAACATTGAATCGCCAAAATCTCAACAACGAGTGCTCTGAGAATACTGTAACTCTCAATACAGCTGCTATTAGCCTTTAAAATTGGATCAACCAAAAAACTTCGAGCTTTTCTACGTCTTTGTAAATAGAGTGGTGGGAGAAAAGTTGCGTTTCGTGCGCCAAATGGTACGACGTACAAATTTCAAAAAGGGTGGACCACTACGCCAGAATAGCACTTATTTTACCTCCACTCTGCAAGCATATATGAGCGATTTTGAAAGCTGAAAAGACGGTTGTTTACTAGATGAGCATTTCTACACACGAAATAGCAAAAATACGAGTCTTTTATGCAGTGTTCGTGGCGTTCTGTGGGGGTGTTATAGCCGGTGTACACCTTCCGGGAATGTTCGCCGAAGGACGTCACGTGAGAAGCTAACCCACGCCGTTTTCCTATAGTACAGAAATGGATTAGCGTATAGTTGAGCGCAATAGCACCGGCGCCAAGGTCTGAAAGAAAGCAAAGCTTTGGAGCTGCAAACATCTATCCGTCCCTCCTGAATCGAGATCGCTACATATTCTCTGAACCACCAAAATGGTTGCAATGTACAATATCGCAGGCCGTCAGGTCGGCTCACACTGGGTACGTCGTCAAAGGAGTAAATCCCGCTATGTCCCTTTCCCATAACATGGACCCAGGGGTTTCAAATTCTTCCATTGACGTTTCATAGCTGGCCATCGCTACCCTCAGTGCGACCTTCGGTCTCCCTTATATCTTCACTAGAGGTGGCGGGTCGAAACAATCAACAACACCTCCCATCAACGCTGGAAGCAAGGACGAGGAGAAATTCATCCAGTAAGAACATCACGTAACTCAGAACCCTCCACGAGCCGAATCTGACCCTCCGACAGAGAGTTCCTGCAGCAAGTGGAGCAAGAAGACAAAGCGAACAAGATCTCGAGCAAGGAAGCACATTAGACCAAAGGAAGAGCAATTCGATAGGGAAACCTCGCCCTTTGTACATATGCTAGATGGATGAGAAGCAGCTACATCGGACTTAGTTATACGCAGGGGAGACCAAAAAAAAAAAAAAAAAATAACAACTTCCACAAGTTGCGGACACTTATCCAGGTGTCACTCTTTCGTTACGGTCTCAGCTCGAACACCTCCCCGCCCTCTGTTGGACGACCCATCTTGACCCTGGCATATCCTTCTTTCAAATCCATGACGATTGAGAACAGAGTTTGACTCGTGCTTTTTTCACCTACAGCTCTGCAAATAGCAGTTGGGTAGTTCTTCTCGTCCTGGAGAATCTCGCTTAGGTTTCGAACCGAGGGTGTGTCGATGCCTCTCATCAATTCCTGGATACGATCCAATCGGAACGGAGAATCCTTGAGAAACAATGTTTCGTCAACTTTGTGCTGCTTGACGAGGTGGTTAGAGTGAGTACAAGTTCCATTTTGTTCCATGGGTATTTCCACGATGTCTACCGCAGTGCATTCAAATCCAATACCGCCTGTATTTGTATCTGCGATCGTCAAGTGACAGGCCGAAGCCACGCCTGATTTTCGCAGGGCGTCTGCTGCGGCCTCTCTGGATGTGCTGTTCAACACTGTTCTCAGTGCCAGATGGCACGGGAGCTTGTTGTACGAGACACCGGGTGCTTGGAGGGCATTCAAGGTGACGCCAACTCCGGCCGAGTTCAGACCAATTTTGCCAATGAGACCACCCTCGGTCATCATGTGGATCTTGGGCTTCGGCGATTGATCAATTGAGAGACAAATTATGTTGGGTGTTTGCTCGAAATTCCAGTCCCAATTCTGGGCCAGGAAGCTGGCATCCGTCGTCTTCCAGGACAGAGCGGTACAACCATCACTCAGCATCCCGTACGCAATTTCGGTGCGGACGTTGAGCGCCACAATCGATTCCACATCCAAGCCAGCCCCATCCGCCACGCCCTTCATTTCCTCGATATATTCGGGGTATGAGCCTTCGAGCCAGGGCAGGAATCCTCGTGCGACGTCTCGTACTTCGGCCCATGAGAGCTTGGTTCTCTCCTTAAAAAACGCCGAATAGAAAGCAATGCTACCATGAACCTCCGGTTTGGCAGCCTGACCATGCTGTTGGCCGATCTAGACGGCTTTTAGTACGGCTTTTTGGAACAATGTGGGCACCTGACTTCGTATGGCGATCCCGAGCATTTGATATGCTTCATTTTTTATATACCAGCAATGAGTGTTTTGGCGCCGTGAATGGATGGGGAAAAAAGTCTCACGTACATACGTTACAGGTCGACAGGATGCTTTATTATTAATCGTTTCTCAGACTCCAGTGTGCCACAACGCGGAGTTGAGCGTAGCTGTTTCTGACGGGTTATCTTGTGAAATCGATCGGGTTGATCGCCGGCAAGCCTACCATTTGAGGTTGGTGATGGTCGCGATTCATTGTGAAACGTTGATCAAATAGAACTAACTAAGCAGCACAGATAATGGAAGTGTCATAGACGTATAATGATGCATCCCGTTGCTACTGCGGGACTCCTGTATCTCGTAGGTACGTAGTTGTTATCGTGGAGGCGACCAGGGATGACCGGTTGAGCGTTGCTGCTTCTCCAAATATCTTTTGCATTTTGTCTCCAACAACTTCCACTCCATCATTGACCAGTCCTTTGTTCTCCTGGGAATGCGCGTGTATCTCCTAGCTTCGTTTGAAAGATGCCCCTCGAGACTGAGCAACCTCGAGGCGTCCGCACGAGTCCATCTCAATGAGGGCTCCCTTTTCTCTAGCTTTGCGCGTCGGCACTGATATCGTCGCCACAAGCCGTATTCTTTCCCCCATCAAGCCTGACAGCAATCGATTGGTCAGATTAACCCGACGTTTTCTACATCCGAAAGAAATTGATGACCTCAATCGCCGATTCCCGTTCTGGAAGAATCCGAATTCGGAGGATGAAAGCAAGAGGAGACAGCTGGCCGCGTGGATTGGTGGCCGTTGGGCAGCTAAGGAGGCCGCCAAAAAGGCCTGGAATGCCACTTTACTCAGCTTCAGGGACCTGAGAGTTGAAACCGAATACGGAGGCGGCGTGCAAATCATTTGCGATACTTGTCTTACTTCAGATCCCACACCCACCAGCAAAGTGACTGATCAAGCTGCGCAACTGAGTATCAGTCACGACGGAGATTATACTGTCGCAACGGTCATTGCAACACCTCTGCATCCGGATATTTCGGCCGAGCTAGGATTGAGGAAGGTCGAGGCCGAATCAAGGCTCGCCCGTAATTCTTCTCATGAAGTCATCGATTCGAAGCCAGACATCCGTTCTGTAAGATATTTCTCTGGAATACCACTCACCATGGCCCCAAAGTTCCGTGGCCAGAATACCTATGAACAAGACCCACGATGGAGTGCGGTCGATGCTTACACTTCAGCTCATCTTCTTTTTCCTTCGCGGAACAAGTTCCACGATGCCTTGGAATTCACCCATTCAAACTCCCTTGCCAAAGGACTTCCAGATATTGCTTCATACCCCGCACAAGGGAAGCTCCTGTCCGTTCAAGTTCAAATCTCAGGGGCCAAGAACATATTGGAAGTCGGAACGCTGGGGGGATATTCTTCCATTTGGATGGCAACCGGGGCCGGGAATGATGCTCAAATCACCACTGTCGAGGTTGACCCAAAGCATAAAGAGGTAGCTGAGGAAAACATTGCCCATGCTGGACTCAGCAATCAAATTAACGTCCTGCTTGGTCCAGGATTGGAGGTCCTGCCAGAATTGGTCAAAGAAGTTCAAGCGGGCAAACGCGATCCATTTGATTTTGTTTTCATCGACGCCGACAAACAGAACAATCTGGCATATTTTGAGCTTGCACTGCAAATGACAAAACCTCGGACGTGCATCTATGTGGACAATGTTGTCCGACGTGGGAGACTCGCTGACGAGGCCGCCGCTCAGGAAGATGAACGAGTGGCAGGCACCAGGAAACTTGTCGAGTCCGTGGGAAGGAATGAAAAGGTCGACGCAGTGGTCGTCCAAACAGTATCGGAGAAGAATTACGATGGGTTTCTGATGGCCGTGGTGAAGTAGGATGGGGTTGGACATCACGATAGCCCTAGTACACACACAGACAAACAAATGGATATCTCTCCAGCGCGGGCGCTGGGTAATCATCATTGAATGAAAGAGGATGCGTGACAATAATGACAACCGAGATGCATGCCGATAGAGATCTCGGTGTTCGCCATTCACTCCTCGTCCAGACCCTCGTAGCTGGCCATGCCCGTGTAGACAATGTTGATTCCCGTCTGATCACTCCTTGTGAGCGGACGACAGCGATACAGCGTAGCCTCGTGAAGACTGCAACGGCTGACAATGGGCAGACGACGAATCGATCACCCAGGTAATCCTCCTTCTCCAATACTCTTCGACATTCGTCGGCAAATTTCTCCCTACTCTACGGGTTGTGGTACGCAACTGCGCAGAGAACATCACTCTTATGGGAAGAGAACACGGAACTTTGGGTCCGAAACAGCTAGAAGACCCTCACAATCTTCCTCTCTCTGTCTCGATAACTCCCGATTCCTCCAATTCTAGTAGGAGACCCTCTTAGATATAGAAGGTTCCCATAGGGAGACAATAAGCGCATGCGTAATATCATCTACCAAATGGAGTAACTACGAACTACAATCAGAACTGGAATGCCCGACCTTGAGTCATTCTCGCTCATCAATCGACGGCGCCTTCAAAGGGGAAGTTTGATTCATCGGACTAGCACCGCGAGCCAAACTTCGACACGGACGGTACAAACTACCCCTCCTCCACCTGAAGCCTTTCACACGGAAGGAAAGAGTGCCGAGCCTTGGCCGGCTTTAGCCAAAGAGCAACCAATTTTTCACCCACTTCCATCGCACTGCATCTCTCTTTACATTTCTGACTCCTGAACCATTTTCCCACTCAAGAACCAGACCTCAGGACCTACCAGAAAGGTGAAACAGTGACCATCCGAATGGCCTTGGTAACTGTCGCGGCGGCTACGCTTCCGAGCGTACCGCTTGACTTCCTCGGCAACCGCGATCGAATTTTGGAGTCTATTCGGATCGCAAAGGAGAAGGGTGCGACGCTGAGGACCGGACCTGAGCTGGAAATCCCGGGCTACTCATGTCTTGACCATCACCTCGAGGGTCGGTAATTTGGAAGAAATCAAGCACTGTTGCCAACGCTAAGGAATTGTATAGGCGATACCTTCTTGCATTCTTGGGAAGTTCTTGCCGATATCATCTCAAACGAGGTTTGCCAAGGCATGCTCATTGATCTTGGGCTTGGAGTGCGACATCGTAACGTCCGTTTCAATGCGCGGGTGCTCTGCACGTACCGCAAGATCTTCTGCATCAGGCCCAAGATGGCCCTGGCGAACGACGGCCTATATCGTGAGGCGAGGTACTTTACTGCCTGGTGCAAGTCACGAGAAGTCGAAACCTACTATCTCGAGACCGCCTTACAGCGAGTGACTGGTCAAACGACAGTCCCAATCGGCGACATGATTCTCTCAACACGGGACACCGCTGTCACATGCGAGTCTTGCGAGGAATTATTCGTCCCTCTGAATCCATCCATCTTCACTGGCCTCAACGGTGTAAGCATCTCTCCGTGTTGTCCACTTCTCCTCCGAGAACTCGGCAGCAGTTCTTTCCGTCCCTTTTCCATAAAGCGTACGTACTCACTTTGGAGTGTCGTAGGCCGAGATCACGCTCAACTCCAGTGCCTCCCATGCGGAGCTCCAGAAATTAAGAGCTCGACTCGAACTTATTTCCAACTCCACAAGGAAGCTGGGGGGGATATATATCTACGCCAACGCCACAGGTGTTGAGGGCGAGGCCCGCATGCTACATGACGGAAGTAGTATGGTGATTCAAAATGGCGAGGTTTTAGCACAAGGCAACCAATTCTCCCTTGCACCTGTCGAGGTGACCGTGGCGACGGTCGATATCGAAAAAGTTCGGAGCTACCGCAGTAGTATCAGTCGAAACGTTCAGGCTGCTCGACAACCGGACTTCCCTCGCGTCGAATGTGATCTCGTCTTATCTCATCCGGCCCAGGATATCTGGTTATCCAATCAACCAGAGATTTCTCGCCCGATCGAGCTCAGAATCATGAATCCTATGGAGGAGATCCACTCATCCACGGCCGTCTACCTGTGGCAGTACTTGACGAGAACAAACTCTGCGGGGTTTTTCCTAGCGTTGTCAGGTGGCCTGGACAGCGCGACGGTGGCGCTGTTCGTCTATGGAATGGCCCGGCTCGTGCTATCGTCCATCAGTGCCGGCGAGGAGACGACCCTCCGGGACCTGAAACGGGTGACGGGTGACGAGAACTTCGCACCTACCAAGCCTCAGGATATTGTATCTCGCCTCTTTCACACGTGTTATATGGGAACAGTTAACTCCTCGAAGGAGACTGAAGGGAGGGCTAAAATGCTCGCAGAAACAATCGGGGCCTATCACTCCAACATTACCATCGACGAGACTGTTGCTGCCCACGAGGCCATGGTCGAGAAGGCACTTAGCTTCAGGCCGAAATACGCGGTTGAAGGAGGTTCCCAGTCTGAGAACCTAGCCAGGCAAAACATTCAGGCTCGCAGCCGAATGGTCATTGCTTATTCGCTGGCTCAACTGTCGACCACAGCTAGGAATCTCCCCCGAGCAGGATCAGCGTTACTTGTGTTAGGATCAGGAAACGTCGACGAGGTAATCCTCCCCCTATCCTGTATAATCCTCCATAAGCAGACTAGTCCTAACCATTGGCAGAATCTTCGCGGCTACTTTACTAAATATGTGAGGCCTTTAGATTTCTGACGTCACAACACGTTGATAGTTAGCTAACAACCTAACAGGACGCCAGCTCAGCAGATATAGCACCACTAGGCAGCATATCAAAGAACGACGCCAAGGCTTTTCAGCGGTGGGCCCGAGAGAAATGGGATCTCCCGATTCTGACCGAATTCCTCCAAGCGACACCAACGGCCGAGCTCCTGCCGCTCTCTGCCGGCGTGCAAGAGGACGAGTCCGAGAGCGAAATGGGCATGACCTACGAAGAACTCTCCATCTTTGGGATCATGAGGAAGGTAGATAAACTCGGACCGTGGTCGGCTTACCTTCGCTTGTTAAGCGAGTGGAAGGATCGCCCGGGCTACGGTCCACGGCAGATTGCCGAGAAGGTCTTCAGGTTCTACAGGTCCTACTCGATCAATCGTCACAAATCAACTGTCATCACACCGAGTATGCACCTGTCCCCCTACGACCCAGACGATAATAGGTATGATCTGCGGCCGTTCTTGTACGTGGTCCATTGGCCATGGCAGTTTGGGAAGATCAGGTCGCATGTCGAGCAGCTGGAGGAGAAGTTGGCAGAGAAGAAGTGACCAGAGGCTGGCGGCGGATATTGTGCTGGCGGTGGCCGCTAGGCGGGACGATTCGTTGAAGACAGTCGCTGCTACGACGATAGTGTTCCTACCGGCTACCTTCGTTGCGGTACCGAAAACTAAATCTGTCGGCCCGCCGTTCCTACCGATGGAGTTCCCTGTCGGAAGCAGACTCATGTGCCCGAGCTCCTTCTAAGACCCCTTGCCCAAGGACCGGACCCGAAAATCAGCCCTATAAGCTACGAAACATCCGGGCCCCGGGCCCTGAAAAGACTCTTCGGTCTCGCGCCACTTTGGGGATCCCTGACCCCCTAACCCGATCCCGGCTTCTAGCATTACGATTCCGATCCCCGATATGACAAACCTCGTCCCGATAGGCTGCTGCTCAGATCTACCGTGGCCTCGATCGACAGCTTTCTGTAGGGAGCTGGATGGTGAAGAAAAAGAAGATAAGGTGGGAACCCCTCGAAATGATACGCAACCTACGATTGAAAACACAAACAGCAATAACTATCATTAACAATCGAATGACCCCTCTTTGCCTCACGCAGCTTCTGTCGCTAAATACGCTGCACGGTCATGGCGACGCCGACGGCGGCCCCAACAGTCCCGATAAAGAAATTGAGCAACCTTGATTCCATCTTCAGCCTCTTCGAGATATTGACCAACAAACACACAAGCCTTTACCGGCACGTATCTGCTGCCTAGTAGGGTCGTTCCTGCTCAAGATGTATCCAGAGAGCATGCATGTTGGGATCCGTACAAGTGAGCCGCTCGGGATTGCGCAGGCCTATCGTGAGGCGGCTGAGGAAGCACGCAGGTCTGTCACCGAAGATTCGAGGGCCACGGGTGAGCTGCGCCGAAATTAGAGATGGGTATACTAAAATGTAGGGGATGGGACATACTATTGGCAGCTCGACGACAGACACCACGGGCCCCTTGAATCAGAAGCGGCCGTTGTTGCATCGCTCATAGCCATAGACAATGGTGTCGCAGACGAAGCTCCTCACCGTTCAGGCCTGCTTGAACTTCGCAGTAGATCGGATAGATGTTCCCGTTGCGCGCGAGGAAAACAATCCAGGGCTCAACTGCTGGAGCAGCAGGGACATTGGCATTTGATCGCACTCTGCATCTCTACGAAAAGTTTCGGCAAGCAGCGCCACTGCTGGAGACCTGCATTATCAATTTCTGTACGAATCCCAGAGATATTTTGGTCTGGGCCCAATAAGCTGTGTCGAGATCATGAATCAATGAGCCGATCGATGGAGACATCCGCTCTGGAGGAATCAGGAAGAGGTTCGGTAACGCCAGAACTACTATTTTTGAGCGATTCGATGAAAATGTATCGATCTGGACCCTCGGAGCTGCCGAGTTTGGAAATCTGTAAGGTTTTGACCGGCAGAGACCGCATCCTGCAACCCCCAGTCTTCCTGAACGCTCATCGAATGGACCAGATCGGCGGTTTCGAGTTCAACATCGTGAGAAATCTTGTGGGCAAACACGTAATAGAGTCGCTGGCGGGGCGACTGCTACCTCATTAATCAGAGTCCCACGCCAAATTCTGGGAGAATACAAAGAATATCAGAATGGTTGGAACAAGGCGTGGGGACGCAACGCAGAGAAGAGTATGAGGACAGGATGGACAGACTGGACTGGTATTTGTCGGATCTCGAACAGGATAATGCCATCACGCGGGGGAACGGACAGCAGATTACTGCCAACGGGTCAATAACGAGGCCGAACTCTTCGAAGAGTCTCTCGACGACGAAAAGCTCCTTAGAAATGTACGACAGTATCTTTGAGCAAGCAAAATAGAGAGCTGCAGGTCGGGTCCCAAGATTGACCGACGACATCACAGAAATCGACCAGACTCCTATTGAGCAGCATACAGATTCGACATTCAACCTTCTTTATCGACATCCCTCACAGTTTCAGGCTTGTGCACGACCTTCTTGTCATTCTGGTCTGTGAAGACGACCGCCGGGGCATGACTGGCTCCTTTAGCATCGAGTTTTCTGGCCTCCTCCTCGTCGGTGATGATTTGCTCGACCTATCCCAAAGTGTGAGAATACACAAGTCATTGAATGAAATAAACACAAGTCATGCAATTGCTTACTTTGCCTTCGTGCTTTCCTCCACGATACTGAGCTTTGTAAGTCGCTTTTCCTCACAAGAAACATTGATAAGATCGGGTGCTCGTTTACCGGCGTAGCAACTGTATCACCCTCCTCGATTGGAGATCCGCCCTTGGATTTGATCTCGGACATAGTAATCGTAACTTGGTCTGTGACAGAAGAACACAGGTATGAACACTGTCAAGTCCGATAGGAGAAGTGGAAGACGAGACTTACAATAAGTTGTCGATGTCATACAAATTTGAAACCTACCCCTACCCTTCTCCTCCGTATTGCCCCTTTTTGCGAAAGTTTCGGTTTCCCATTGGCTGGATGGCGACATCCGCAGCGTCATACATGAGCCCATTGCCAGAACAATAAACTCAGCACGAGATCACGGTGCCCGTCTAGCATGACGTCAAAGCAAAATGTCCTCAGGCTCGTTCGAGAGCACACGAGCATTGATTCCCTTTTTATTTGTTTCCTCGTCGTACCTCTCTCGTAACCACAGGCTCAGAGATCTGAAACATTTTCCAAATCTCACAGCAGACACCAACTTCATCTAAAGTGAATCATACCGGAAAAACAGAAATCAAAAAGGATTGAATCACTAGGAAAAAGGAGCACGATGGCTTCAACGAATCCGGAGTCCATGACCAACGCCCAAGGCGAATTCATGCCTCATAAACCTCGGGATCGACCTATGGAAGCTACAGGCGTAAGTAACCACGAAATCACATTTGACAGGGGGATATCGTCTTCATCTAACTAGCCTTTGTTGTTCGCAGCACAAGCCAGGCCTCATGACTAGTTCAGCAGACCGGGCCCCCGAATTCCACGCAAAAACCGTCCCGCCCGGCACTGCCCCAAAGTCCGCTCTATACACGCCAAACACCCAGTCCGAGATCCCGGGGCAAGCAAACAATGAGAATGTCCTACGATCCCATGGGAAAGAATCAGTATACACGGACCCGCAAAGCACGTTGCCTAGCGCCACGTCCGCTGACGTTCACACTGGTCTAGGCCATCCTGGGCAGGGCCAAACGTCGACAGAATTACGACACGAAGGTCAACATACGAGAAAGAAGGCTCCCTCAGGTCTCGAGGGTGCTGGGGCACGAGGCGGAAGTGAATTGCGTGAGGATGGGGGTAATGTTGAATTTAGACGGCTGCGGGAAGGAGACCATCCAAAGGGCCCTATCTCGGGACATAACGTGAGTAAGGACGGGGCGGAGAGCATGTTACCTGTGAGCGCGGAGGAGGTTGACGCCGAGGGCGTTAAGACGAAGACAGATGCGAGTGAGTATTCAAGAGCCAAAGAGGCAAAGGGCGTGCCGGACCGGGGGGCCGGCATGGATCACAAGACTTGACGTTGTCCCAATTCTCCAACTTGATGTGCTGAAAATCATTGCTTCGTATGCATTTTGAGGATGGAGGTTTGGCGAAAGCACTAATCGGTGTAGTAGATCGTAAGGAACAGCATCACGCACGGTCGAGGGGTTTAGATTGATCATATTGACGACAAGGCTGCTGGACAAGACAAGAGGTTGACGATGGACAGTGCGGAATCACCGAGGGAGCGACGCAAATAATTCCGTGAATAGATAGAATATGTAATAGAAGTGCAGGGCACTCCAGCTAGAGGACTAAATTATTCAATAACCGGTCTCTCATCGAGAATCGACGCTTTCACAGCCCCGTTGACGGCGCCGTTGACGACACCATTTGCTTCCACCTTTTGGCCCGTGACTGTCTCTACGCCTCCGACCTCTTTGACTCTGTCTTCAAATGCGTCGACTTCCACGCCGCTAATCAACGCCTGACTGACACCTTCCAACCCAGCTACAAACACGCACAAAAGACTGCCTATCACAAAGTGGCTGATCGTGGTACCGATATCTAACCAACTTCCTTCGTCTTTTACCATCCAGAAGAAATTCAATGTCATCACGTCGCTGACCGACATGACGGTCATGAACAATGCCGAGGACTGAAGACCAAGTCGACGGTTGAGAATCCCCAAAGCCGCAGAAATGATTGCAAATGGAACCATGATCTTGAAGAGGAGGAGTGCTGCCTGAGAGAAAGGATCGAAGATTGGTATCAGGCGATAGACAGCATCGAGACTGAAGCTCGAGATCGATGCAATGTTGCCTGTAGAGAAGAACCCTGACTGGAGAAAGAAGAGGAAGAACAGGGCCCGGCGTAGATCGGGAAGTGCCAGGGTGCGAAAGGTCTTTTCTGGATGTAAATTCGTGGGACGCGATGATGTGGACGTTATGGTTACGCCATTGGCGGATGCTGCTGCTGATGTCGAAGCAGTCGGCGGTGATTGGGTTGTGTTGTGAAGTTGGATGGCATGTTCCAAACGGACCCAGGCTAGCAGGGTGAAACAGAACGCGAAGTAAAACAGACCTTCGTAAGAGATTGTCAAAAGAACGAATGAAGGCGAAAATGTGAGGAAGATGATGACCAAACGATGCAAGTAGTGCGTGTTTGGTGAGATTCGGTGAACGAAGGGTAGGATAACGGACGCCACAAAAACAAACCAACCGACCACTTGATTTCCGAGTGGTAGACCTTTCTTCGCTTGAAGTGATGCGATGCTGGAACGCGTGACGATCACGGTAAGTAGAATGATGCCGATTTGGAGACCCATGAGGATTCGGGAAGGGGTATTAGGTTGAGAATCGATCGTCTTTGACCTCGACTGTGAAGAAATGTCGTGTTCAAAATAGAGATAGATCAGGCCAGCACCCACCATCAGAAGTCCACCTGCTGTGACGGTGTTGGCGTTCTCAATCTTGATGACTGGTAGAAGTGTAAATGTGCTCAGAATTAGGCAGCCAGCTGCCCATGCGAGCACAAGCCATTTGTTTTTTTGGAGGAATTCCGCTCCATAGATGGTCGGGAAAATGGCCCCGAGAATATAACACGCGCTGAGTATGGTACGGTGAAAATATGATTGCACCTGCATCGGTCAGACAAACACAGATGACGCTGAGAATGAAAGAGCACAAGCTTACGAAAGCCTCGATGACGATCACATAAAGTAGAGCTTGAACGGCAAGAAATGAAACCCCGGAGAATCCTTGAACATGACCAAAGAGCACTTTGAATCCTGAAGTCAATGCTTTCCTTCTGGCAAACGTCTCTTCCCAGAAAAAGACGGGAAAGAAAGCGTACCCATAATACGAAACAGGAGACCGCTCAATGATGAAAAACGAGTAGAGCAGGACCAGTATGGAAGAAAAGGCCATGGTCGTACCGGTCGTTCTCTCGTCCGGAACTGCCCCGTGAAGGACATGGAGGTCAATGACAGTCGTGACCGCGTATGTGATCCAACCCAAATATCCTATCGTAATCAAAGCTCGAAGGAAGAGCCAATCGTAAGTTTGTAGATACCGCAATCCTTGGAGAGCATCGTTGAACAGATCCGAGGACAACTCAATGGCATGTTCGTGTTGGCCATGGCTGATCGCAGATTCGATGGTAGAAATTCGATCCGTCACGGACGCATTGACTTTCGAGAGAGGAGGATAGGGTCGAAAGTTCAATGATGACGCCTTTTTTTGCTCCTCCTTGACATTGTACATTTCCAAAACCTGCTTGGCATTCACCAGAGCGGCATTGGCCTTCTTCTGTGTGGTGGCGGCAAGATAGGGCAAGGGCAGCTTGCCAACTGAGTTGACTGGAAACTCTAGACCGGCTAGATACGCCATAAGAGCGGCGACATCGGCTTGGTCGACATCATATCGTGGCACATGGTTCAAGCCCCAGTCAGAGGAAAAGCCATCTTCATGGCCAGGAGCATTTCCGTCAGGATACAGCTGCGGTCGAGCAACTCCAGCTCCCCAAGCAATCAACGGTGTTCTTGTATTGTCGGGATGGCCGTCTCCATGACTTCCCCAGTCACTCATACCGTGATCAGCCGTGAAGACATAGGAAGTCTCACCATCGGCATAAAAGTTGTCGATCAGACTGGTAATCTCCTCAACGCCCTGGTCCACGACTTTGATATTGTGAAGATATTCTTTGGAATAAGGACGATATGAATGACCCGTTGTGTCTAACCCAAGTAAATGTAAAAACAATACAACTTTGTCTTGTCGCAACATTGCATCCAGGGTCGAATTGGTGCTGGCAGACCGAAAAAGATCTTTGACTTTATCAAATACCCAGATGTCCAGCATGGTTGCGTCTTGTGTAAAATCTTCAAATTCTTCGGCGTACTGATCTGCATCGACTCGGCCGGGTACTGCCCCTTCCTTGAACATTGGAAGGATATCTGGACTGCCCCAGCTCCAAGTATGCCGACTCCGGTTGAAGACACTGTCAAAATCCACTGGATTCAACTTCCACCCGGTCGTGACAGCTGAAACATCTTCATAGAGTCCAGCTATTAAAGCGACATGCCCTGGTCTTGACTCTGTGGGCACTCGCGTGTGAGAAACTCCAAAAGTGCCATGTTTCAGCACTCGCGATCGCAGGAAGGGGGCCAGAGGCCGGGGAGTCAAATCAGCATTGGCAGGATCGGGGGGAGACGGGTCTGGAAAGGATTGAAAGGCTTTGTCGGCGCGTAAGCCATCACCGACGAAGAGAACAAGTCGTTTCGATGGGGCTCGTTCTTCCTGAACTTGGTAAGGTTTCATGCCATGGACAATGGGGCTGACAAAATAAATGTCGAAGATGGAAAAAAGGTAGACCAGGTGAAAGACAATAGCGAGGGCGAGGAACCCTCCTCGGCCCAGTCTGGCCATGTTTGCCTTGTGTTAAGCGAAGGAGTGACTTGGGTGAGGCAGCCTCATAGAAAGTAAATAATCGTTTCTCCAGTTACATGGCATTCGCAGTCGCGGAAATATCTGCCCCATGTTCGTCGCGATGTTCCGGGAGGAAATTAACAAAAAAGGCAGGTGAGCCGTGGGGATTGCGAGCCTCGTGGATGGAAGAGCAAAAAATGCTGCGCAATAGGGGGTAAAGGATGGGGCTGACTCTGGCAATGCACCATTACTGTCTGCCACGGTATACAGAATTCAATATTCCATGTATGTCTAGTCACCCTCATCTTCGAGCAGGTAGTTAAACCAAAACTTGAGTCCTTCAACACTCTCCTCCCGACATAGCACCCCCCTTTCCTCGGCCATCTCAAGTTCTTCGCTGGCAACACCAAGGCTCCAACCAAATTTCGTCGCAGCCTGCTGGGCCGTGACTCCGAATCCGTAAGCTTCCCAATCCCACGGCGGTGGTCCTTCTGCCTCAGGGACCCGGAGCGATTTTAGCCATTCTTTAATCTGATTGATTGTCTTCTCATCACTTGCGTTCCGTCGTTGCACGACCAGAAGTCCACTTTTGAATCGCCGCAGCTTGACTGGCAATCCAAGCCTATCCCATGCCTCGGCAGCTTTGTAGAAGTCAGAAGGACTTACCAATTCGACCCCATTTTGGCTTCTGTTGAACATTGCCCAGAGATCAACCAGACTCATCGTGCCTCCCTGGCGTCGCAGAATGCCCCTTCCATCGTCTGTAGCATATTCGGCCAAGTTTCGGGCCAACTCTGAGATATAGAGTGTATTCGAGCTGTCTCCAAGCAGGTCTCGGGTCGTGGTCATTCCCAGCGCCGCCGCCGACTGAGACAGAAGAGGGTCCGAAGAGGCGCCTGCAAGTCCAATCTCTGACCCTGATTCCATCGCAAACCGTTCAGCTAAGGCAACAATGTCCTTCGCCGACGCCATTAAAGCTTCCAAATCCTCGAATGCGTTGCCGAGGACTGCCTCGTTGTTCTTACGGGTTTGCAAGCCTCGCTGCTCAAGTCCAGCAATCCCAACAGAGACAGCCCGAGATTGAGATGACACGGTTGGACTTGCACTACTGAATGGTGTCGGTGATCGATCATTGTCTGCCCGGGGCACTGGCGGAGCGTTCGGTAACAACCATTTACGCTGAATCATGGCATTTTTTAGTCGGTCGTAGAAAATCCGATCACCACCGTTGCGAAACGAGAATTTGATGCTTGGGGTCTCGTGCTCTTCCTCCAGCGTAAGGCCCGAAATTTCTGGGCCCGGAGATTCAGATCGGACCATTGAATCCTCCAGGACAATATTTTGAACGGTACTTGGCGTCGGAAGAGGCGCCGAACACATTTCACAGATGCGCATCCAAGGATGGTTGTGAAATGTACAACGAGGACAAGTAATATCCTCAGAGGGGGTACCATCGTCAAAAGACCGAGTCGGCTCAGGCGCCACGGTGGCCCTAGCTGATTCTGGTCCCACTCCAGATGGACGCATCTCTGGAATGCGCTTCGCGTTCGCAACGACGGCCGCTTTGAGAACGAGAGAAAATGGTGGTTTGATACCACACGCAAGACATGGTGGAAGTGGAAAAGATTCCGTAGCAATAGTTGGGTCAAAATTGGATGGTACTGGGTTAGAAAAAGAACAGATTGGACATACCCAGGTTCCAACTACCAAAGGCAGCGTCACGGGCGAAACCGCCGATGACCGGAATGGACTGGTAGAGCGAGAAGCTGGAGAGGATGCTGACGTGACTTTCTGGAATAACGGCAACTGCGAGGCGCCTGGCCGCCCAAAACCACGCTTTAAGGGCCTGGGCCATAATGTGATCTTTGGCGCTGACTTGAGGAATCCGGCCTGGGTTAGAAAGTTGTTAGGAACGCCGTACCGACAAAAACTCGAAATTCACGCACCTGGAATTCATGTTTTTCGACATCTTTCAGATCAATGGCCCATGAATGGGCTCGAGGATTCGAGTCATCGACATAGCAAACTCGATGAGACGTTAGATATGCGTGCCCCTTCTGACAGGTGGCGATCTTGTATTTCCTGGATATATGTAAGCATGTGTAATGTCATGATCTCCGTGGAGACAAGACTGACCCTTCGTAAAGGCCTACTCCATCCTGTACAGAAAGCAGGGTCTCGTCCTGGGAGAGTGTTGGGCGAGAGCCAGCAGTCAAATCTGGCTTTTTGAGGAACATCCGGTTCGCGATGAAGGCGGGATGTCATTTTTGAGGGGAGAGAGCAGGGTTAGAACAAAATATCTTTCTGTACCTTCGGCATGATTTGGTGTTTGCAGATTGATTTGAAATTTCGAGAAGACAAGATATCACTCCCCTTGCCCATTTCGGGTTAGACTGACACGTGCCAAGGATTTCCGCCAAACTTTTTCGATTTTGCACCGTCTTCGGCCCTTTTGTCGTCTCAGTCTCCTTTCTCATCGATCCCATTATATTGCACCACGGCGACGTCCCGTTCTATAGGCAAAGGTTGCTTATACCCCCCTCGTCGCCCCCTTCTTTCACTCTGCTCATGACAGCTTTGCCCTCTTTAGCCACTCACTTCCTTCGCGATTGCTGTCATGTATTCTTCTACTTCCGGCCATCCTGTGTGGCCGTCACAGTCTTCGCTGAACAGCCAGAATGCTTACATCCCAGTTCCTGCTCGCCATTCCCTTGGTCCACAACAAACCCGTCCTCCTCCGCCGACCTACGTCCCTCCCCCCCTGGCGCCCCAACAGTACATGCCCTCTCCACCTGCGAGCACCATTTCCAACACTCCTCCACCACCACAACCACCACCCGCGAAAAAGAAGATGAACTGGTCTCCAGAAGTCCGTGACTATGTCAACCGATCATTCGCCCAGGCTTCTGCTATTCCCGGGATCACAAAGGAGCAGATCGAATCCAAGCTCAAAGAAATAATAACAGAGGCTACACAAAGTCGCAAACTGGACACAATCAACTGGAAAGACCTACCATTGCCCCAACAAATGATTCAAGATGAACGAAATCGTGCTCTTCTTGCCCCCATATCCCCTCCGTCTTATGTTCCTGTTATGTCTTCCGTGGATGCTGTTACAACATCATATCAATCTCACCCGGGCACCTCCCGTAAACGCAAGTCTACCGAGCTTTCAACGGATCCGGAAATAGCCCCTTCCCAGCCACCTTGGAGAACCAATGTACAATATTCTGGACCGCTGGCAGACCGGATCTCCGCCTCCACCGAGAAGCGACCCAAGCTCGACATGAACAGATCCGTAAGTAAATCAAATACGAGCTTGGAATCTCGCAGACGACGCTTTGATGATTCACATGGCGGGTCAAACTCTCCGCGTACACAAGAATCATCTCGAGGAGCCACGCCGGAACCGAAAGCCGCCGGGCCTATTGTCGGACGCTCCCAAAAGCTGGAGAAGAACTATTTCAGATTAACATCGGCGCCTAATCCAGATGACGTACGGCCTTTGGAGGTCCTACGGAAGACTCTGGAATTGCTCAAGAAAAAGTGGCGCAGCGAGGGCAACTACGTCTATATTTGTGACCAGTTCAAATCACTCCGACAAGACCTAACCGTGCAACATATCAAAAACGAATTCACCACCAGTGTTTACGAATACCATGCTCGCATCGCACTAGAGAAGGGTGACCTGGGTGAGTATAACCAATGCCAAACACAGCTTCGGGCGCTGTACAAGCAGAACCTCGGCGGTCACCCTGTGGAGTTTAAGGCCTATCGTATCCTCTATTTTATCCATACTTGCAACCAAACTGACATGAATGACGTGCTCTCTGATCTAACCCCTACAGACCAAAAAGAACCCGCGATTAAGCATGCACTCGAAGTGCGTTCTGCACTAGCTCTTGGAAACTATCACAAATTCTTCAAGTTGTATCTTACCGTTCCCGACATGGGAGCGTACTTGATGGATATGTTTGTAGAACGCGAGAGATTAGCAGCACTCACTTGCCTGTGCAAAGCGTAAAATCTTCCCTTTATTTCCTTGCGAGCACACCAGCTAATCATCTTCACAGGTATAAACCAGATGTACGTTTGCGCTTTGTCACTGAAGAACTCGGTTTCGAGTCGGACGAAGAAGCCTGTCAATTCATCCTTGATCATTCGCCGGAAGACTCGCCAAGTTTGCTTGAAGAACGTGATGGGGATGTTCGATTCTTGACCAGCAAGGTCGGTTCCATCTTCCAAACTGCAAAGACACGAGCATTCGGACAAGTCGATATCAAAGGACAGATATAACGTCTCTCGCCTTTGCTTGTTCAATACGTTTCTTAGCCAGCCAGAAAACCTCCATTTCTCTGGGCTTCGTTGGTGGTAAATGCACTTACCCCAACCTATATACTCTCTGGCTACCTTTTCAGTTTGTTTCAACCTTGTGACCCTTTTTTTCTGCATCCGCCACGGTACTCAGGGTGCCATGGTACATCATCTCCCACTTGTGTTTGTCTCCACCAGAAAGGCATGAAATCCTTTCTTCAGCACTGGCGAAAGAAGGGGGGAGGCGGGGGCCAAAAAGAGGAAGGTCTTGCTAATGGGAGAGGGGAAAAAAAATTTAATGGGGAGGCGCTGAAGCGAGATTCCATTTTGACTGTCTTTGTACATAGCATGGGCGTTGCTGGCCTTACCATTAATGACGGGAGACTTCAAGCTATCGACACATCCACAGATACACAGAGCTGGAGGAATGGACAAACTTTCTGCATGGATGGCATCATGGTAGAAACCTAATGATTTCCCCAGATCAGTTGGATTTTCAAGCAACCAAGTCTATCAAAGGAGTTTTCGAGTCCTGTCCGCAACCCTTCTGCTGTTTGCTCGATTGATTTACGCCACGCCACAACGCGGGCTGGAATCTGCATTTGTCAATTAGCTGTCCGAATCATGCCTAAAATGAAATCTGGAGTGACATACAACTCGGTTACTGCCGGATTCCCATGTACTTCCATGTATCTGGGCCTCACCACGGGCTCAAACACCAATAGAGAGGTTTATGATCCGAAAATTTGCAGGCGCTCGCCTGGTATCTGTAGCTTTTCTTCACCGGTCGAGCTGGTCAAGCTGTGGCTATGATGATGGTATCCGGTGATCAGCCATTGATCATCCGCAGCTAAGCCTCCTGGGCGCAAGCCTGCCGCACGACTGGAGTCCTCTAGGCTTTTACCATTATTGGGGGCCCGCCCACGTAGAGGGCCTTGGTAAGGCCCGACAATTTGTCTTGGGTTCTTCCCGCAAGCAGGATCAGTGGGTTCGCTCAAGCACCTCTAAGTGAGATAATCTTTTTTGACTGGTTCAAATTTTGCACGGGGGTGACAGAGCGCGCGACTTCGCCTTTGTACCTTGGCCAGCTTCCTCCACCAACGGCGTCTATTATCAACGGCAGGCCATCCTTCCGGAGTCTGGGACCAAGAGAAAAATTCAAATTCAATTCAAGCCTCGATCCTTGCAATCATCAAACGGTGAATTGAGGTGTCATCGAGGTGTCAATTAAAATACTTTGTTCCGTTGAACGAACCCAAGCCCGACACTTAATTTCTTGCTGCTGGGAATCTTTGTTGCCTTTGCCTTGTTCGCCAAATCTCCGCGCCCTCGCGGCCCCTTTGCTTTGTTTCCTCCTTCATTTTCTTCCCCCCTGCCGCACCTTGTGCCTTTTCGCAGCTTGTCGAACTTGAAACACCATCCACCTCAAGCCTGGCCTGAACTGACCAACGCCACGCAAGCTACTGAGAAGCCTCGTTCCATCCTGCGACCACATATGCGCTTGATCTAGAGCCCAAAAACCCGCCTTTTACCGGAAATCTTTCTGGAGGCTACTGCGGGGCTCACTAGATGCGACCATGAAGGTATGTTCACCTCTCTCCTGCCTACACAAGTCTGCCTTGCGGTCCATCTGAGATGTTATCTAGGCCATCCGCCGATCTCTCAAGAGCGATAAGGACGCGAAACAGCCACCAAATTTGTCCATCGCGCCCAAGACGATCCAAGCACTTCCACCCAAGAAAGTGATTAAGGCGCTTTACGATTATGAACCGCAAAATGGGAATGGACAAGAGCTGGCTTTTCATAAAGGCGACTTCTTTCATGTTCTGAGTCGAGAGGACGACACAGAGTGGTACGAGGCGTGCAACCCACTTATCCCTTCCGCTAGAGGTCTCGTGCCGGTCGCATTCTTTGAAGTCGTGGGTAAACAACAGCGACAAAGCGGAAATTCTCTATCTTCCCCAGGAGAAAAGCCGGACGGCCATGATTCGGGGTTTTCCGAGAAAGGATCGACCGGTTCTGGCCACACGCGATCAGAGTCCACAGCGACGACCAGACCGATGGCACATCAGAGAGGATCAAGCATGACGGGAAGATCTGGCGGCGCCATGGTGTATGGAGTTGTGCAGTATGATTTCAACGCCGAACGAGCAGATGAGCTTGATGCCAAAGCCGGAGAGGCGATTATTGTGGTGGCGCAATCCAATCCAGAATGGTTCGTGGCAAAGCCGATAGGACGGTTAGGAGGACCAGGATTGATCCCCGTATCATTTGTCGATGTCAAAGACACGGTGACAATGCAATCAGTGCCAGATCCGCTCGAAGCTGTCCGCAAAGCCGGTGTTCCTCGAGTGGAAGAGTGGAAGAAATTTGCCGCAGAGTACAAGAACAGCAGTATCAGCTTGGGCAAATTTGATAGTCCTCAAGCGCAAATGTCGGCCGATGTGGCTCGGATGAGTCTGCAGAATGCTGGCTCGCAACAGTCGCTTTCGAACAACAATCATGTAAGTAGCCGACCTCCTTTCTGGCGATCACGTACTAAATCCAAAGGAGGCACAACAGACAGGACCCAGAATGTCGCAGCAATCCAATATTCCCCTTGCACCCATCAGTGCCTCGGTTCCCCGATACTGTTTCGACAACGACATGTATTGGTACATTATCGAATGTCAAATGGAAGACGGACGTTGGTGGGAATTGTCGCGGTATTATGCGGATTTCTACGACTTCCAAATTGCCTTGCTGGAAATGTTCCCCGAAGAAGCCGGCAACAGAGGCAAGCCTCGTACATTGCCTTTCATGCCTGGACCAGTGGCCCACGTCACCGATGCCATATCGAATGGACGCCGTCAAAACCTGGATGAATACATCAAAAAGATTGTTGCAATGCCCAATCATATTTCCAAGAGCATGTTGGTGAGAAACTTGTTCAAACCCAAGCCGGGCCAAGATTTTGAAATAGATCCAAATGCCCTGGGGGAAGACTATCGTCTGTCCGGAGGATCACAGCATTCGATGCCGCCAGCCTCTCGGGTGTCTTCAAACCAGCAACCAGCGTACGGCGGAATGCCGCCTCCCGGACCGCGGGCGTCACAGCAACGACAACAGGTTCCCATGTCCGCCGGACCGGGAACGGCGATGGGAGGTCCGCCGTTCTTGCATTCTCAGGCCAGTAATCTGACGCAAGCGTCCAATTCATCCAGCATGAAAGCTGGCAATGCCGGCGGATCGATGAAAGTGAAGGTATTCTGGCAGGACGACATTATCGCGATTCGAGTGCCCCAGGATATTGCGTTCGCAGCGTTGAAGGAAAAGCTTATGGAGCGGCTGAAAGTGAACGAAGATATTGTGATTCAGTACAAGGATGAACCCACCAACAGTCTGATCGACCTTGAGAATAATGACAACTTGGATGTGGCATTGCAACGGAACCCGAAACTCACATTGTACGTCAACTACGCAGTGGGTTGAGGATATATGCGGGATCCCACACTCCACACCACACAGATCAATATGGGTGTATTAGACCCGCCCAAGGTTCTTGCACACATGGTATAATGGGTAAGACAGGGCGACCTGATGAGCGATGTGTTAACACGGTTAAGTTTGGCGCCTCGGGATTCGGATCTGGGGAGATGATTTTTCTTTTGCCGATCGTGCTCGCAAAAGTTTCGAATGGTGATAGGAGTCTCGCATGGATGGATTCTCGCTCGGGAGGGTTTTTTTGGGAGGACATTTTTGGGGGAGCCAGGCGATCAAAGAATGGGATTCATGAGCAACCGACATTTCAAACGTCGATCAAGCAGGGAATCGGGATTTTTTTAGGACAATTCCGCCTGCAAGGCCGTCGAACCTGCACATTTATAGCCAAATTTGTGTTGTCAAATGTCTGTTGTCGGCAATTCTTTTTATGTGCGTGTGTGGCCGACGTGCGCCCGAAAAACCAAAGCGAAAAGCGCCGCAGTTCGGACAACCCCAACTCGCCTTTTCCTGCGTTTATCTTCTCCCTTCAAGTCTATTCTGTCTAACCAGATCCTATCCATGTCTTTAATTCTTATAACTCAAAAAATCGCCTCTCTCATACCTGAGTGCTCTCTCGCATCCTTCCTTTCTCCTGCTCCTGGACCAGAACATGCAGGATGAAAGGTGCGGCGCGCCCAATCCATCACGCCTTTCAAGCCTACTTTCGAGCAATCATCTCCGATTTCGCAGTCCAACCTCAAAGATGCACGATATGTAACGATTGTTTAAACACTTTACGGCGCCAAAGAAA
The DNA here is from genome assembly GCF_000835555.1 of Rhinocladiella mackenziei CBS 650.93. Lineage (NCBI taxonomy): Eukaryota > Fungi > Ascomycota > Eurotiomycetes > Chaetothyriales > Herpotrichiellaceae > Rhinocladiella > Rhinocladiella mackenziei. The sequence goes on from NW_013550599.1 coordinate 1,315,627, forward strand.
AAGTTCGGAGCTTAGCCAGCGTCGACAGCTACATACCTCCAATAAATATCAAGTCCCTAAGAGCTTGCACGAAGCTGCTTCGAGATCGAGGACCGTCAAGCCGAGTCAACGACGCCAACTAGCAACGGTGAGCGATATAGCTGCTCACGGACCCTTGGAAGAGTACGATGAACGGGTGCATGCACGAAAACTGAGAGATGATCAACATCAGAGAAGTGAGCAGACTTGTGCGGCGTGGTCAGTACCAGAGAAGCTAATACACGAGTAAATGACAGCTCTGGTCGAACATTTACAAGATCTCCACGAAAGTTTGAAGGACTACAACCCTCCCAAAGTCATACATCCCGACATCAACGATCTCCAGCCTGCCAAAAAGTCCCTGCTGGGCTCTCTCTTTGGCGGGGGAAAGAAGAAGAAAGTGATCAACGAAATCCCCGCCGATCTCCCAAAGGGTTTATACATGTATGGTGACGTCGGTTCGGGGAAAACCATGCTTATGGATCTGTTCTACGACACTTTGCCGCCTAACATAACTTCAAAGACTCGTATTCATTTCCACAATTTCATGCAGGGTGTCCACAAACGCCTCCACAAGGTTCGAATGCAATATGGCAACGATTTCGACGCAGTGCCTTTTGTGGCGGCTGATATCGCCGACACGGCCCAAATCTTGTGCTTTGACGAATTCCAATGTACCGACGTCGCCGATGCCATGATTCTCCGCCGTCTGCTCGAATCCCTCATGTCTCACGGTGTTGTTCTGGTTACTACCTCGAACCGCCATCCCGATGACCTCTACAAAAACGGCATTCAACGCCAATCGTTCATCCCCTGCATCAATCTCCTCAAGAAGAAACTCCGAGTGATTAATCTAGATTCACAGACCGATTATCGCAAACTTCCCCGTCCACCTTCTGGCGTGTATCACCACCCTCTTGACCGCGCGGCCGTTACCCATGCCAATAAATGGTTCCATTTCCTCGGTGATCCAGAAAATGACCCTCCTCATCCTTCAACCGTCACCGTCTGGGGCCGTGAGGTCGAAATTCCGCTCGTTTCCGGCCGGGCAGCTAAATTCACGTTTCACGACTTAATCGGTCGCGCCACCGGTGCTGCAGATTACATAGAGATGATGCGCAGTTTCGATGCCTTCATCGTCACGGACGTTCCCGGCATGACGCACCGGGAACGCGACTGGGCACGCCGTTTCATAACCTTCATCGACGCCGTATACGAATCGCACGCGAAACTGGTCCTCACGACCGCCGTACCTCTTTCACAGCTGTTCTTATCCAAGTCCGAACTCGACGAATCCCTCGGAAGCGTCTCCAAGAAGGTCGCCCAGAAGAAGTCATCCGCAGATCCGCTTGACAAGAAAGTACTAGAGCATGCCAAAGCCGCCGACCAGGATGGCGAAGGCGCAGACGTTGACGATGTCATGCGCAATCTCATGGACGATCTGGGTATGAGCATGAGCATGCTTAAGCAGAGTAGTTTGTTTAGTGGAGACGAAGAACGATTCGCGTTTGCAAGGGCATTGAGTCGCTTGAGCGAGATGGGAAGTCAGGATTGGGTTGAGAGGGGTCTCGGGTTAGAGAAACGAGGCGGCCTGGGTGAGAGGGAGGGATGGCAACGAGTTAGGTCCAGGTGGAGAGAGGATAGTCTTTGAGCTTATTATTCCCCTACAATGGGCCACGGCTACGGGATTTTGGACCAGGGGTTGTCATGAATCGAGGTTTACGCGGCAGAGTTGAGCGTGGAGAATCATGTCCTAGACAGAGCCCGGAGGTGTATATTCAGCTTGGACCGTACGGGGCAACTATGGAGCTACCAGAGGACAAAGACACCGTGACCGGATAGAGCTCGCATCACGACCCAGAGACACGAAGGCACGAATTGGAAATATCACCAATGAGCAATCAATTATACCACTTCATCGCAAACCCGGATATTTTAGTACCTGTGAATTAGACTATATGAGCCATGTATATCTCAAAAAAAGGAAGGGCACATGCTCACAGGTCTCAGTCGTCATCTTCCTTGTGGTGTTCTCGCCTCTTTCTCGCCTCTGCTTTCCTTGATCGAGGTAGTCGTGAAATTCAGAGAAAAGCATTCTCCCCCGTAAACGGGCGGTTGAGTTCTCACGTCGTGAGACCAGAAAAGGAGGAGAAGGTAAGCGCCTAGCAGAACGCAGACGCGGGCATCTCTGTTTTCTCGATGGCGAGCCCTGACATTGGACGGACCTCGGACATTTCAGCTTCTCGGCCTTGAACTGATCTGCCACGTCCTGGGGAGTTTTGTCATTTTTTTTTTTTTTTTGGCTCCTTGACCGACGGTGTTGAACGTCTTTGGCATTCACAACTTCAGGTCTCCTTGAGAAATCGGCGCCATCGCCATGTACATGGTCACTGTCAGACACAAGCCAGGTGAATGTGTGTAGAAACAGAATGACTCCTGACTTCTGAACGTCTCACTTCACGCCTGCGGCCCGGAGGAAGATCTCTCGATTCCTTTCGCTCACGATCCCCTTTACGACGTCAGCCATGGTCTCGACTTCGACAATTTTGCCTCTGCCGTGCGAGAATTCCCATTCCATATTTCCATTTCCCTTTTCGCCATCCCTTTCTGGCTCGAGCCTAGATGTCGACGGCACCTTCGTAGTCGGAGTATCTTCAGACGAGTCATATCGGATCTGAAATGCCCGCCAGTTCAAGGTTTTAAGCTCGTGAACATGCGCGTTGACCAGGTCGCTGGGGCCCGAGAAGAGCAGGATACCAGGGTATCCTGGTTTCGTGATGCCGGAGATGGTTCGCGATGATGAGATTCCAGATGTAGATCTAGCGGTGCTGGTGGTGGTAGGAGTAATAGCCAGTTTCCGCTTCGACGTTGCAAGAAGGTGATGGAGCCATATGATCACCGTCTTCGACTTGGGATGAGATTGACCTGGGGTAGAAACCGGGTTTGGGACTTTGTCACCTTGCGTTTCAGCCGCCGCCGTGTCCTCTCTCGAAGAAACCACTTCCTCAAACACATTAATGATCTGATCGAGAATCTCAAATCCTTTCTCCAAGCCTAACATCTCAATTGCTCGCCTTGTCTCGTCGCGCACGTCGCTCTTCGTAGGCCCATCTCGCGCTGAAATCAGCTCTGGAAGTCCTTGTTCCGGATACTGGTCCGGTAGTCGGAGTGTCATGGTGCTCTTCGACGAAATGATGGATGTATAGTTGACTTCTCGACACTGTGGCGTGAAAGTCAATGTTGAAGGGTACATTGCTGAGAGCAGTGAAAGTTCTGCTTCGAGACGCTCGGCGGCCGAAAAGGTCATTATTTATCTCTGCGAGATTTATGAGATCTGAGAAAATTGAATATATTTCTAGGTCATTGGGTCGGAACAGTGTGCCAGAAAAGTCAAAGTGGAACACATTCAGTCAATCCCTTGTTATCATTTCGTACTCTAGCAAAAACCGTCTTCCGGACTGAGTTTGGAGTTGGATCAAGCGGCAACACACTGATGGTGGAGGGAAGAGAAGAATCGAGCAAAAGAATTGGAACGATTGAAAACGCTCAAGTACTCTTGGCCTTGTACACAGCCTTGCGCCTTTCCCCTTGGTGCAATGACAGTATATTCTGTAATAATCCACCATGGACACTGTTAACGATATCAATTCCACAGTTAAGTGAAGTACAACAATAGAATGACTTTCATCAGAGGCAATATTCAACTCGATTCTTTGAGGCGGTATACCAAGCACATAACGCTTCCAACCATAGGAGGTGCGAGCCTATCCCCCGTGTCCATGCTTCTTTTTTTTTTTTTTTTTTTTTGGGGGGGGCAGAGATGTGGCCCGAATTTCTTTCTTCCGCCTTCCCGTCATTCTTTTCCTTCAAAAAACAATTGAATTGAATGCCATCATCACTTCATCTCATTCCAGACATGTTTTTATGTTGGGAATCTCAAAAAAAGTGGTGGGACTCAATTTTGGACCTGCTCCAACTGCGCCTTTACCGACCCTTCCACTTCATGTATGGCAGGATTGTCGTGCCTTTGCCAACATTGAAACCAGATATCATGGAGTCATACCTATTCATAGGCCTTCCTGAAGTTCTCGAATTTTGCGGTAAATCTCTTTCAAGGCGTCTTCTTTACCGACCTATTGAGACCAATTTGGTCAGACTGTTGTTCCACGCGAACAAGAAAAAGGAGAAACGCCTAGACTGGGAGGGAGCTTACCTTGATCTGGAAGCCAGTGGGCTTTCCATCCTCTAATCCAGTCAGATGCATGGTCTTTCCGGTGGGTTCTTTTCCATCGTGAGTTCCCACGTTCATATCTTTGAAAACCGGGGTGTTAAGAACGACGCGGTGAACTCCATCCGTCCTCATGATAAGTCGAGCTTTGCGTTCCATGGGCGAGAACATCTGGCCACCAGCTTCACCATCTTCTTCTGGGGCCTCCCCTTCGACTTCTGGCTTCTGCTTTTCAACTTCCTCGCTTTCTACTCTGCTTTCGTACCGGATATTGATCTTGAATACTCCAACACCACGTTCTTTCCATTCTTTTTCAAAATGATATAGCTTCGCTCGGCAGCTGAAGACGGTCTCTTCGTCTTCTTCGCCCGTTTCAACTGGCCAAAAGTTAGCTTTCAGTTCTCTGCTTCCCAGAGCACGACAAATCCAGCAAAACTTACCTTCTTGCTCTTTGAATCTGGGATCTTGTTGGACATCCTCTTCAGGCTGATGGTGGTCATCACCATCATCCTCCTTGTCATCCTCATCCTCGTCGTCCTCGTTCGATGTCGTGAATGGTTTGGGTTTGCCAAATGTACCTGGTACACCGCCAGGGCCGGCGAATGACGATATACCAGTGCCAAAAGGTTTTGCTCCACCTCCGAAGCCACCACTGCCTGATCCAAATCCAGACAATGGCTTCCTCGCGAATGGTGATGGACCTCCAAATGACCCGGACGAAGATCCAAAACCGCCTCGTCCTCCGCCTCCACCAAAACCACCCGATTCTTTTGCTGTTGTTCCCCCTGTTCCGAATGGTGACTTCTCGGACGAAGCGAAAGCTGACAAGCCCGACGAAGCAAACGCCGAGGCTGACGTAGATTTACCGGGGGATGAAATGGACTCTGATTCTTGGGTCGGCGATTTGAAGCCGCTGAATGGAGACGAGGTCGACGTGTCAGCAAATCCTGAAGGTGGTGGAATCTGGGATTTTGATTCTTGTTCGGTTGGGGAAGCGGTCACGTTTGCAGTATTCGACACTCCGGTCTTCTCATTTGAGGTGGGAACAACCCCGACGGACTCGGAACCGACAGTGGCATCTTTCTCGTCCGGAATGGTCGTGGTGTTGTCTGTCTCTTCTTTCGGAGGCGCAGAAACCAGCACACCAGGCCCGCCTGGAGATTGTTGTGCTTCGGCATCGCTCTCTTCCTGAACTGGGCTCGCGATGTCTTCTAGCTTTTCAAATCCTTGTATATGATCATTTCCCGAAATTTCTCTCGATCTCATTCTCTTATGCTGGCCTTTTTTGGGTAAGGGTGGACCGCCATTCTCGACGCCTACCCCAGTGTCCTCATTCTGCAGATCTTCGAATGATCGCTTTTTGGAAGGTCGCCCCCGCAATCCATTCTCGCTTTGTGGTTCGGGAATGGAATCGACATGGGCCGATTCGCTTAAAGGATGGTCACCAACTGAACCGGGTTTCTCTTTCGAGTATTGTGCAAGTCCAGCGATGGATGTCTTCTTCAATTTCTCTCTTGCCGTCCGTTCTCCTCCTTCACCATCTGAACTTCCATCGGCAGGCGTTTGGTCATGGACGATTGTATCTTCTGCATGGTCGCGTGTGTGGATCGAATCGTCTACGCCGTTTTCTGAAGACATGGTGGATGTCTCAGCCCGGCCCGCCCGGCCCACTTCCCGTTGTTGCTCTCTTGTTTCCCGTAGTTCGAGTAAAGGTCTGGCACGCTTAAGGGCTTAAGGGACCGAAATAGATTTGTAGGGGATTTTCTGATCGTAAGGACTTCAATGTTCCAGTCGCCGAAACCGATGCAGCAACTAGAATTGGTATGCCTAGAGCGTTCTCGATCTCACGAACTCGACCAAGCAGGCTGACGATGTTCCAAATTCTTTCCTTGCCCAATCAATCCTTCACGAGGGGGCGTCTTTCAATGTGTCTCCGCCTGCTTCCACGAGCGGGCGATCGAGAACAACGTGTAGAGGGGTCCAGACGGTGAATCAATCTGGTCAACCGACAAGCAGAGTGAGATTGCCGTGTTGCTCGTGTTGCAAAGTTTTGCATGGACGTCCACAAACTATGATGGTCAAGTTGGACCGACAAGTGCTAGCTTTGTTGACGGTGACAGGGACAAAGGTGAAGGCAATGCGAGATGGAAGCACATCAAAAAGGGTTTTCGGAGTGGACGCTGATAATTCCTGCGGCTCAGGCTCCGCACAATCAGAATCAGCAATTTTCGCCCCACTCGAGGGTGAGGAGTGCCCTCGTCCGAGAGAACTGCTGGCCATTACGATATTTGTATCACGCCAGAAAGCAGAATGAACGGCGGGAACGGTTTGAGCAGACTATATTACAGACTCTGGAATTTCCGTAGTGAACTACATCTAGTGTGACATCCCGGACAGCGCTGCCATGTGGTACCGTTTCCCTCACCTAGCTGATAAAACAGAGGCACCCAAGGCCGACATAAAAGACAAACAGAGGGTATACGCTTAGTGCCACCCGATTCTTGACCACTCCCGACCCTCCAAGGATGCTGACACCTGCCGCAAGGGACCATGCAACGAGGACAAGGTAGACAGGGATGCGGGCAATCGTCGGCAGGCCAACGGCACTCAGAAGTGCAGCAATGGTTAGAGGGAACAGGGTATAGCCGATGAGGGAGATGGATTGCATGAAGGAGCTGTATTCAATCAGCAAGGGATGTAATGAAAGGAATGAGGAAATCTCACATGTTGCCTCCCAGAAGTTTGATCTGAAGAGTCACTACAGCCTCCCCGATCCACACGAGAGAGAATACTCCCGAGAAGACTAGGTCGGTCTGGTCCTTGCTGGCACGCATTGAGAGGAAAACACTCAACAGCAGGCAGAATATGAGAGGGCCCCTGGGACACTGGTTAGATGCTGAGGCGCATGCCGCTAAGTTGCCGTTCCACATACCACAGGTCCCAATCTCGTAAACCCTCGCTCATACTTCCTTGCAAAATCCCGTCTGCATCAGGCCATCGTCCGAGTAGACCTCGCAGATCTCTACCAAAACCTTGACTTTCAACATCGCCCATGCCGGCGCCTTGTCTCTGCAGCATACCACCGAGTAAATACTTGGGGTATAACACTTGTTTCATTTTCTCCCAGACCGCAAAGAGATCTCGAGACACCGTTTCCCAGACGCTTTCGTCAATGGTATTTTGAGGGGCCCGTCTGTCTTCCCCTGGAATCCGGGAAGTTAAATAGCTTTGGTTGATAGGCGCGCTTGAGGATGATGATTGAATGTTGCCTGTCAACGGAGCGCGGTCGGATTGATTGTACGAGGAAGGCTCATCAGGTTCGACCTCTGCTAACAGTTAGGTGTGATCTAGTCGGAAGATGAGGTTTGTCTGTACCATCGTTGAGGAAATCGTCATCCAACACTGCATGGTCGTCATCGTAAGGTTGGCCAGAGAGTCCGCTGGCCATTAGTGCGGCAGTCCGTTCGACATCAACAGAGCTCAGGGAAAAGGGTGGGTGTAGGATAGGGTTGGATCGCTTCTGTATCACACTCTTATACGTTGCGAGGACAGAAAGCAGGTTGAATGAACCGAACACGGTGTAGAGACAACATAGAGCGGAAGTCGTTTGGTAGCCGTGGCTCAGGATACGCGTCCGATTTGGAGTTAATAGACATTATGTAATCCGGCTCACGGCGTATCTTGCCAGGCTCAAGGCATGTCTCGGGGTACACCGTGTTTCTTCTTTTATTTCGCGCTGCGACATTGGAGTATCCCATCGGGCACGTATTCCTACTAACAAGAACGTATTCTCTTGCGCTTCGCCGCCCTCTATCAGGTCTCCAGGATACGTCTCCGAACGGACATCATAAGAACTGGAAGAATGGCTGATTAAGAAGACAAAATACGCTCAGAACAGACTTCGACGATGGAGGCGGGCTCTCTAGCACCGTCTCTCTATGTCTCCCATTTTTTGTCTATGTGGAATTCTCGAGGATTCGAGTTTGGCGCAGTTCTTTTCCTGGCCACAATCTTCCCAAGCTCATTGCTTCCATTGTCTGTCTACGCCCTGCTCCGTTCTGTGGCGGCGATAGCATTTTCTCCCTCTATCGGCCACCTCATTGACTCTCGGGACCGCTTGTACGTCATCCGACTTTCGATACTGGGACAACGCCTGGGAGTCTCGGCCTCATGTGCTATTTTTGCACTCCTCTTTCATTGGAAAGATGGGCTTCCCAATTGGATGTTCGTCCTTCTACTTGGACTTTTGGTTTTGCTCGCATGCGTGGAAAAGCTCTGTTCGATCATGTCCACAGTCGCGATCGAGAGGGATTGGATAGTCGTCATCGCTGCCGAAGATGACTCCATGCTCCAGATTCTCAATGCCCAGATGCGAAGGATTGATCTCTTCTGCAAGTTGGTGGCTCCCCTGGCCATCGCTCTCCTCCACGGATGGTCTGCCAACCTGGCGGCGTGGACGACTCTTGTCACCAACACACTATCCAGTGCCATTGAATATCTGCTCGTGGCCAGGGTGTTCGGCAAAGTTCCAGCGTTAGGCGAGCGCGGACCTTCGTCACAGCCCGAAAGGACAAATCAAGACGAGATCGAACTCGAAACTTCCCATCGATCCTCCCCATATCAGACATCCTCCTTTTCGAGATCCGTGATGTCGATCTTGACTCCGCTTCGGACTTATATGCGACAAGCGGCCTTCCTACCTTCTCTTGCGTTGTCTGCCCTCTATCTGACGGTCCTGTCATTCTCGGGCCAGATGACGACTTTTCTCCTGGCGATACCTCAACCGAGAATCACATCCACAACGGTGGGTATCCTGCGAACCATTTCCACAGTGTCCGAGATATCTTCGACGTTTGTTGCCCCGAGGCTCATGTCCAAGATTGGTCCTATTCGAGCTGGCATCTGGTGTCTGTCGTGGCAGGCCTTGTGCTCGAGTTCCGCCGTTGGGCTTCTCTGGACTGGCTTCTCAACGTCTCCCCAAACAATTGTCCCCATCTTCATTCTTGATGTCATTCTCTCACGACTAGGGCTCTGGTCATTCGATCTTTGCGCCCAGTTGATCATCCAAGAATCGGTTCTGCCCCCCCACCGGGGGACCTTCTCTGCGGTGGAGATGTCGATACAAAACGTCTTCGAACTCTGCGCATTTGCAACGACGATCATATTTCCCAGGCCGGAGCAATTCCGATACCCGGCTCTGGTATCCCTCTCTGCACTTTACTGTGCTGCCGCACTCTACGCCAAGTTTGTACGCGACCGACGGGGGCATTTATTGCACCTGCCACCATGCTTGAAAACGGCTCGAGATGGAGGACAGTTCCCTTACCAATCCCTTCCTATCGAATCGGAGTGAACGAGGCTTGTGCAAGCACAGGTCTGCGTCCTCGAGCAGTCCGGTGATCATTGTGCATTAGGCTGTGCATAATGCAACATGCGGCCGGTAAACGGGTGCTAGGCGCTGCTGCAGGAGCCGTTGGCGATGCCAAGGAGGGTGATTTGTTGTGTCCTCGAAGCCGAATGAACGATCTCTTCGAGCGCTAGCCTCGCATGCCGGAAGCACGAGGTTATCCGCGTGAACAGTCTGATGCATTCTTTCAGCAAGCCGCCTGTTCTGGCTTACCTTGTCACACTTGCTGGCCTGTCATTCTGAATGTTGACTGAGCCGAATTCGTGGCAAGAGTATTGGTCACTTGTTCGGCCACGATGACGGCCCAGCTCGGCCTCAGACCGTGGACGCTGCAAATTACTCGCCAGGCTAATGTGGACGGTTGTCGGGCGCGGGTGCCCCCCGAAGACCAGTGTTCCAACGTATCATTCCGGTCCCATCGAGCACGCAGATTTCGGGAATACCGGGAAGTTGTCTGAATCTGAATCATGAGCATTTGAAACAGATTCCACATTGACTCAAAATAATTTGGAGGGGGCCTTTTCAGGGACCGGACCCAGTTCCTGGCCTTTCTCCGCGTTAAGATTGGTAAAGGTCGCCCCATCGCAGGGATCATTAGGCTCGCATTAAGCTAGTATAAGGAAGATAGGCAGTCCCGGACGGCTGGAAACCTCCCAGAGGCCTGGTCTGCAACCCCAAGTAAAGGCCCCTTAATGAGAACACAGAATCGTCCGGACCTGAGTCTTTAACCAGGGCCTTTAAAGAGAGTGACAAAATTATTCACAACCTTGCCCGATCATCAGCAACCCCCGACGCCCTCTAGTGACGGGTCTGCCGCAACTGGAGATATCTTCTAAAAGGACAAGAAAAACAAAACCAAAACCCATTGGAAACAAAAGTATACGGAGATAAAATACGAGCAGCACTGAGGCACTCTGGGTTAGTGTGATTTCTTTTGCCTTTTAGGTCGCCATGCATATGCAGGTTCTTTTCCGAAGCTGGGGGTATCTGAGTTCTGGGCTTCGACCCCACCAGCCCGATGTTCTGCGCGCCTTCAAGTATCGTCCTAGGGTGTGTGATGAAAGAGAATTTTCATGCTTTGGTTGTTTATCATGAACAGTGGACCAGGATTCTCTTGACCAGGGCTAGGGTGCTGATTCAGTTAGTGACAAGGGGCAAGCCCAGGAACTCACCTCCAAGCGGAAGGTTCCAAGTGGAATCTTGCCCAAATCCTCCAAGCTGAGAGTGTATGCCCACATCCATGCCCTGTGCCTAGAGCCCTGGCTCTCCAAGGCCTAGATGGATTCACGCTGCGATTTTCCGGAATCCAGCAGTGAGAGCTCGATCTATTTTTGGCGATAGTGATGATTCCTGCCTTGGAGCATGGATAGAACTCACTCAATATGAGAATGATGCATGCAGGCTGCGCCGCCCACCGCGGGCACGACTTCGTAAGACGAGGATAGAAGATTTCCGAAGATCGTTCACAGTTCCATCGGCTGTTGATTTCCCCAAATAATTCGCTCGTTTCCAACACCCTTGAACCCAGCTCACATCCCAAACCATCGGGCATTCCGGCAATGGTGGACCATATAACGGAGGAATCACGGCCTCTGGAGATTGTTGTCAAGATACAAATCCCAAGCGTTTCGAGGGACCAAAGAGCAAGGAATCAGTACTTGATGTTTCACAATGGCCAAATACTCCGATGAGCCTTGTCAAGCCAAAAGTAGATAATTTCATCTACCACGTGGGCGTTGTGACGCCGGTGTTTCGGATTCTCTCTCCCCCTTTCCTTTTGGGATTGATTCACGGTCTTCCTGAACTGATGAGCCAACCTAACCTAAAAAAAAAACTACATGAAAGCTTGAAAGGAGCTCGGTATTGCGAGAGTGCTCCTCATGTTCGCCAGAATCTATTCTCAATTGGAGAAATCAGACCTAGGAAGTGTAGGCTACATTGGCAACACTTGAACCACAGCGGCAGGCTTCCTGTTGTAATGTATCTTGAAAGAGCAATGGAAGAATCCATTTTCTAATTTATCACCTCGTATGAGTTGGGAGGTGGAGACGGTCAAATTATAGATGTCGTTCGCGTCCCTCGTGCTCGCCAGGAGATGTGATGGTAGGCGGCCACAAGGGAGGAAAAAACCATATGTGCAGAGCGTTTGCTATTGAAACAACGTCATCAAGAGGCGAGCTCTGGGAGAGCTGTGTACCCATAGGATCTTGTCAACTTTATCAGTCAGTTGAGTTTATTGGAGGAACGTAGATCGGGCACAATAGAAGAAGCACAAGAGGTAGTAATATAGACAGATATATTTCCATTTTTCCATCCTGAATTGGGTGCAAAAAATAAATCGGAATGCTAGATATATCAATATGCAGTCAGACGAAGAGGGAAGGAAAAGATTCCGGTCCCCTGAAAACTCGTTCTCAGATCCTGAAAATGAGTACTGAGAGCAGAATTGACCCTATTTTCCCCCTTCCAAGTTGATTGCCATGACGGCTTCCTGGCCTCCTGACCGAGACTGTTGAGCTCTGGGTTTCACTATTGGTTTTCATCTGTGTATCATTGAATATCATTTGTTTGCCGTAAAGAGAAGAGAAGCTGAAGAAGTAAAATGGTATCGAATAGAACAAACATGATGAATGAAGAAGTGGTATGTTTAACGTATCGTGAAGAAACCAGAGACGAAGCGAGGCTCTGTACACTGTCCTTCAACATTCGAATGCTTGTGCCAAATTTCGGCCCAACATTTTGTGGGGAGTTGATTTTCGGGTCATGATGCATTAAGAACAATCCATGGTCAGGATTGTGCAAGGTCGTGCCCAGTCCAATGGATGTCGTAAATTCCTTTCCCCTGTAACGTCGTAGATATGTTAGTGATTAGGATTCTGTCCCGGTCTGTCACTCGTAACGACTTCTATCTTTCATGGCTTTGAATGGGCGTGTTTCGGCCTCCATTTCTGGCCGTTTCCTTGCGCTTGTCCGGAAATACTGCCGCTGCGACTGTCTCCAAAGCTACCGCTGGTCGGACTGAAACTGGTCGGACTGAAACTGGCATTGCTCCCTCTGTCACTATTCACAGCACTTTCGTCACTCAGAGGACTCAGGCTCTCGGTCGTGGATCCCGGTATCGTGGTTGACTGTGTTCGAATATCCAGCTTGGCGAAAATGGCCTTCAAGTCCCTGACACTGGCAAGAGATTCCATGCTCGTCATCGTGTCATTCTCGTGTCGGTCACTCACTACTCTGCGAATCTCTGCCAACATCGGTATATTTCCTTCGTTGTTCGGTAGCCACCAGTCTTCCACCGCTTCATCTTCTCCAGATAAACTGCGCGTCAGACCCCACATTTCGGCCATTTTTCTTCGAAAAGTTGGAGGGAAAACATAGCCCAGTCTTTCGACTGCAGCGAGTTTTCTTCTCGCCCACATGGTATGTCTGGCATCCTTCTTTAGAAAGACAGTGGCAAGACCTAAACTTGCATGCGCCCCGAGGATTGCGCCGTTTGGAGCATCTGGCCATCGTTCGATTGCTTCGTAAATTCGACACTGTTCCAGACTTATTTGCTCTAGTTCTGGGGGTATCGGTTGCTGGAGCATAATTGCGGTCTGGTACCTCTGCATTTGTTCGATGCCATACCAGTCGAGCCACATGAAATTTAGCGGCCATAGGGCGTCCTTGAATAGTCCACCGGGAGTGTATGGATTCACAATGTCATCTGGCGTCAGCGGGCGAGTCTTCTCCACGGGAAATTCTTGCACCCTGTAGTAGTCATCATTTAATAATTCGATCTGGCGTTTCATATCATCAAGTCTCTTTGCAATCTCGGCGTTTTCTGCCTTGAACACTTCGACGCTGATTTCTTGCTTGGAGAATTTGGCCAAGAGTGATGCCATGTCCATTCCGATTAGGCGATTTGCAGCCACGAAATATGCCAGCGTGTTCTCAATATCCACGTCACCTTTTGGATCAGGGTCGATTTGGTCGCGATACCAGGTAATGTTTGCGACAAACCACTGCCGATCTAGCCGCGTCTCGTTTCCTGCCATAAGCCCAACAATGACATCTAGTCGCGCACACCAGCTGAAGATGCGTCTTCCGAGATCGGTGTCCATCATCGTTTCATGCTGGAACAGCTCGCGGACCATGCTGTGAGCTGCGCGATGGTGTCCCACAAGGTTGACCCAATCCCCGATATATTCTTCAAAAGTCGCTAGTTGCAACACGGTGAGCAGGGTGGCTTCGGTCACTTTCGCATTTTTCTCCAAGGATTTCCGGAGCATGGACAAAGACTTGCTATGGTAACCTAGGAAGTGTGACAATTTGGGGTTTGGTTGTTGTAACTCATAGTGGTAGGCTGCGAAGCCCACAACGGCATAGAGTAATGGCTCGTAGCTCAAAGCAAGGTCGATAAACTCGCCATGGACAAAGTCGGTAGGGTCCAACTTATAAAAATAGTGGTAATATGTCATATATTCCTGCTGAAACTGGAGATATTTTTGAATATCAGGTTTCAGAGACCTTATTTTCGCTTGCCGAGCTTGCATCTCGGCCGAGTTGGCGATCGTGCGCAGGGAAGACGCAGGTGTTTCATCTCTTGAGCAAGACTCTGACACATCTGTGGATTGGGGGCTGGCTTGGTCCCTGCCGGTTGGAGGTGTGTCTGGCGCGGTCTTCGATTTAATGACTTGGCTCACTGATTGAGCACTGTCTGTTCGACGCTGAAGAAGTGGTGGGCGCTCTGTTGTGGAGGCCGGCTCATCTTCGTCCTCGGTTTCATCTTTGATTGTAGCTAATCCCGACATGGTCTCTTCTTTAAGCTCATGCTTTGATGTTTGGTCCTTTGGGCTGCGACTTTCGCCTTGCTTTACGCGCTTGGACGTGGATGTGGGCTGTGGGAACTCGCAGTCACGATTACCTTTCTTACACCCTGAATTTCACGTCAGTAGGGGTCCCGTAACATTTGCAGGTGGTAGCGTACTGTCACAAATGGGCTTAGTCTCGTCGCACTTTATGAAACTATTAGCAAAGAACTTATGGAACTTCAGGCTTCTCTGGTTACCTTCACCCTTCTGCTGCGACAAGTGAAGCAGCCGCTACGAGTTCTCCTGTGCTTGATACCCGTAGCCTCCATGCCTGTCGCCGGAAGAGCCACACCACGCCCGCTGTAAAGGCTCGCCTCTCTGTCGTAGAGGGGTTCGGCGTTGTTGGGATTATACCAAAATGCCCCACCGTCGAAATGTGTCTGAGGACCTGATATTCTGGGGTATCCTGTGTTAAATCGGCCATCATAGACCGAATAGCCTGGATCCATCATATTAGGCACTGGCACATTCATGCCGTGGTCGTAGGGTCCGCTCATGTCGAGGGGGTAATGAGTCAAACAGACCGGCCGGATGACTGATCGTGACACAAAACGAAAGTAGTCGAAATGAACCGGAGGATTGTTCAAGTGCCAGACTTGTGCTCGTCCCCGATAAACAGGAAGGCCTTTCTGGGGGAGTTCTTCCCTGTGAACGGAAGAGGGTGAGACGATTTCTTTGATGACTTCGTCGTACGCACGAAGAGACGGTCGTGGCAAAATGGGCCCGTTTTCATGCAAGAACTGGTGAGAACGTGCGACACTGACTCTGGTCGAACCGGTGTAACAAAGGGTACAATGCCATATGCTTGTCTCAGTCGGATGGATACCGGTTGATGTCCTCTGTCGGTTGTGAGTCGAAGGAATTGCCGTCGAATATTAGGTCCTCAAGGTAGGAAGACAAGGATCCGAGGTGAAATTGAGTCTTCAGCGACGATAGATGCCACCTTTTTATCACTCAACTCATGCGGAGGTATTTCGCAGGCATGACCTGACACCAACCCGAGCTGCCGAAAATCCTTCAGAACCGAGCAGAAATCAAACAAGGCTGAATCAATTCTCGACGACCAGCTAGTCCGCTGAGTGTAGAATCCAAATTTGGGCCACAATCTAAGCAGTTGGAATGGCCTCAAAGAGAAAATGCTGGATTCGGTGATGCCAGTTCGAGGCTTATCAAAAAGTCGACCGGACCCGCCAAAACATATCTTCCGCTGAGGAGAGGTAACTTGGCATCTGTGGACGTGGGGTCATTGAAATTGAAGGGGACGTATTCGGCACAGCGTGAATGAAAGACCTGCTCTTGGATAGGGACACAAATTTGGATTGTACCACAGATTTTTCTGGTCTCTGGACTGGAGCATGAAAAAGGTCAAGAGTCGAAGTTGAAGGGGGGGGGTCTCTTAGGTTGTTAGGCCCCATGCCGAAAACCAGCGGACTGTATAGCGCTTTACCGTGAATAGTGGCCCTTGGACAGGACCAGGGTCTCTCACACCCCGTCAGACTTGGGCCAGTGCGTGGCCGGGGATGATTCTTGAGGTACCGTAGATCCAAAATGTCGATCGGGCATAGAAGGTCCTTCATCCGTTCTCGCCGCCGCCAGTTCACCGGCCGCTGATTTTACTGGCACTGCCGGAACATTATGCTATTCTGGCGTGTCCACGAAGAGCCGCATTGTAGAAGCCGTCCCTGGGATGCCCGTATGTTGAGCTGGAACGATCCTCAAAGCACACATTGCGTGAGCTAAGCCTACGGAGAAGTTTGGACCTTTTCGAGTTTGAACGTCTTGAAACCGGTCCTGCACTTTTGACAGCGCCGGATGGACCCTAAGCATCTGACACAAGTCTATCACCCAGTCGTGCTGGCTTGCTTGATGAGTTTGTCAACGGTCCAGGAGATGGTGGCTTTGGAGGGGACGGTCGCCGCTGGCACAAGGGGGCCTGCCAAAATGGTCGGAACCCGAATCATGGCGCAAAGGAAATTGGCTTGTACCGAAAGCTGTTCTCCCACGGCGGAGATACCGCTGCGAATGCAAAGTGCGAAACATCTGCAATTGTCAGAGATGAAATTTTTATTCTTTTTCCTTTTCCCTTCTGGCCGTCGATCATTGGTTTCGGATGGATCGACCTCACGCAATTCGACAGTCCTTTTTTTTGTGTGTTCACCAGGATCTATTTTACGAGGCGTTGCTGCAATCATCAAGCAAAAACTTGATTTGTCGCGGAATCTAGAGAAGGACCTGCTCCTTAGACCAGCACGCTGTGCTAGAACAGGCGTAGCCATCTTCGCAGGAAAAGCCCTCAACTTGTTCGGCATGTCAAGTTAGTATTCAGAGGATGCTGTAGCCTATTGGACCCTGTAACAGCTCTCTAACAGTAAAACCTAGAGTGACCTTCAGCCTAGGAGCCTCAGGAGCCAAAGCTAAAGCCACGTTTTTCGGTCCGCATCGTTTAGCTATAGGCTCAATGCAGTGGGAAACAACCACGTTGCATCAGTGGCGTGGAGATGCTCCCTTAACAGAGCGATATCGTCGATGAGCCACACGAACACCCGGTATGGTATTCTGGCCCCAAAAGGCTCTCAAAAAAAGGGTGAGACTGGTCGACTGCAGACCCGACTCGAGGACCATCCCGTCGCATCATACCCACCACTGCGGCATCTCAGGGCCTTGATGCAGATTAGGCCGGTCCGAGTGGTTCCTGGTTAACGGAATGCTAATCTTGCCCGGCAAATCACTCTTCCGATAGCATGAACTGTTTCAACCCTTATTTCGCTGGGTCACAGAAATGCACCTGGGGCGACCAAGTCAACCCCCAAAGAAGGCGAATGCTGACTGGGTGGAAGGCTTTTGGTATTGTGGGCTGCAAGCTGTCGACCCAAGTGGGTAGTGATAGTGGGCTGCATGGCCGTTTCTTGGAGGGCGGGGAATCAACGACAACGGCTTGCGAGATGCCCATTTTGGGATTCTCTTCCGCCCCTCCCTGAACGAGCGATTCGTCCGGGGCTAACAGCTGGATGAAAAGCTGGAGTGAACTATCGTGTTAAAAGAGTGTGTCTAGTGCATATGGGCGTCGATATGCTCGGTGACGATGCATTTCCTGCCCAATGGCAGCCGCAGCAGACAGGGGGCCACTTGTCTGTGCTCTTGGAGGGATCCGTTTGACTTTCAAGTCTTCATGAACCCTGGCTGCAGATCCTACAGGTGCCCATCGCACCCACTTTTTGAGTCTTCATGTCTGAACGCCTCTTTCCAGATGTGTATACCGTAGTGGGATTGGGGTTTAGTAGAACTAGGCGTTGTGGATGGAGCTATGCTACTACCTACCGGGTGAGAAACAATGACCGCGTCTTTCCAACTCAGCCGGTCCTCCCGAAACATAGTCTGCAACCTGCTGAAACCCCAATGGGATTTTAAGATGGCGGAAGGACTACGAAATGACTCGATTGGTGATCTCGACATGACTTTGTCCTTTCGTCCTCTGCCCAAGGGCACTTCCATGGCTAAGATCGGCCAGTGGGAAATTCCCACGCCATCAGATGGAGTAGAAAACGAGGGAATAGGGAGCAGGGAGTCCTAGCTGTAGGGGAAGCATAAGCGGCCGGCAACGGTCACTTCTGGATGGCTCTGGGAGGCAGATGATCAATGCCAGAAATGGGGAATGGTGGTAGAGATGGCGTCGATGCTTGAAGGTTAAATATAGGCCTCAAAGGCCTGTTTGACACAATGGGACGCTTGAAGAGGACCTTTTTAATGCAGCCGTGCGTGATGAATTGGTGAAGGAGAGGGATTGCAAATTGGAATGAGCAGCGATGTCGCAATTGCGTATTCCAGACCGCAAATAAAAGGAATGGCCCGTCCCAGCACAGATCTCACTCACGAGTCTGTACCTGACCTCGTTGAAGTCCATCTTCATGTCTCACAGAGCCACATCCCTCGACGAATCATTTTCAGTTCCGAAATCGCCACAGGCCCGAATCGTGTTTCTCCAGAACGATTTCACATGTGCAGGGACGTCCATCGAATGGACGTACAAAGCAAATCAGTAAAGTTAGAGACAAAAATAAAGCTGCCTAATAGTCTATCAGAGTCGCCGATGGCAAATGCTTCCAGTCTCGGACACGATCTGTGGCTCCCCTAGCTAGGCTAACCGTCGATCGAGATGGATGCCCTCCAACTTTGGTCAGGGCGCATTCGTTTTAAAAAAAAAAAAAAAAAATAATTAATCCGCTTGCTGAGGATGGCTGGCAATCTCCGGTGCACAGGCAGCCCAGATCATTGGGCCCCGCCGTGCTCATTATCTGCTGCCGCGGTAGCAGCATGTACTCAGTAGGACTGCTCATGGCTCGGTATTCCCGCCACTTCTGCTGGATTAGACAAAGTCTGCTCCTTGCACGTAGACATCGAAAATTCTGAAAGCAGTGACATTTAAAAAAAGAAAAAGAAGTCCAAGCGCGCAATTTGTTGCGATTGACCGTCTTCACCTACACGTGTTCGGTACCTGTCTCAAGGTCTCACCATGTCTCGTTGCCGAAAGCTCCATAGAGGAATCACATGTACCAGCCGATTGCAAGAAATTTATCTCAGTGTCTCAGGTTCCGGGCACAACCTTGCTAGAGTATGTAAAAGCACCTACAAATTCGTGTTTGACCGGACCATCTCAAATCAATCCATCGCTTCCCTGATCGGACCACACTGGAGCCCACTAAGTTCATAGTTCCCATCTCGGTCAGAAACACCCTCATTAAAATGTGCCCTTCCCAGTATCACGAATACCCAACGAGCGCCAAGCCGATGGGTTGTCCCGGACAATGCTAATAAGAGAATTCGTAAACGGTCGTGAGCTTTGGCGAGCATCATCGCTGTCGGGACCCGTTTGGACTGTCATGATCAGTAGTGTCAACATCTCATATTGTAGGCGGTGAGGCGGCTGCAGGATTCATGTTTGAAGGATTGCTTTTTTCCCGAACACCCTGGCCCCGACACATTGGACAACTGTTACGGCCAGTTGTGAGCCACTGGGGAATGGTCAATACTATGGCGTTTTATCCCGTCAAGACAATACTCACTTCATCAATGCACTCGCGATGGTACACATGGTGGCACCTGTCGAGACGCCGCACTTCCTCTAGCGCTGTATAGTCAGACAAACAGATGAGACATCGCTCCCCTGGACTGATAATTAATGAAGAGCTGTCGCCCTCTGAAATAGGATCACCCATGAAACCGGTTTCTTGGACCGCCAGACGAAACAGCCCGCCAGCGGAATTAACGTCTTCCTGTGTCGCCACGGGGGGCTTGACCGGCCCCAGAAGAGTTGACAGCATCTGCATATCCTCATAGGAAGGATTATCGGTAAACAAGCTGGGCATGGTGAAAGCAGGGTGATCGGGCGAGACATTCGTGCCAACAACATAGATCAGCCAACTTCGTCCAGCTCCTACGGGGGGATGATCAGGTTCCACCACTCCATTCCGCCTCGCAGCACCAGAACCGAGCTCGGGCCGGCGAGCAAATTCCGAATCACTTCGTCTCCTCTGCCGTGCTGCGCTGAACGAGGTCTCTGGTGCCGTATCATCAAGATTTTGTCGTGGATGGTCTTCATCTAGTTCGGGAACGGTTGGGTTCTGTGCCGCTGATGCCGATGATGGGCGACGAATCGGTGATGCTTGGCCACTCCGAATAGCAGCTGGAGTTGAAGGGGGAGGATGTGGCCCCGGGGGGGTTTCCGAGACCAGGTGCGATGCCTCGCCCGCTTCAGGCGTAGATGGCACAGCCTGATCAGAGTTGGTCGACGACCGGGCCGTCTGTGTCCGTGTGCGCTGATGCCGCTGACTTTCGTACTGTGCAGGAAAGTTGGTCATCGAATGTCGCCGAGGGTTTGAACGTGCTCTTCCGTCCGAGCGGCGAAACAAGGCTCCAGAGCTTCCGTTTCGCAGAATATTGGCAGGTGGTAAGAATGGGAGGCTCAAAAGCGTGTCCAGACTGGGCCCGAGAGTACCATTTTCTCCATTAGTGCTGTCCTGACCATGAGGCAACGATCTCACACCGACCAAAACCAAGGTTACGGATCGGTCGTTTTCACCAGGCCCAGCGATAGAGTCCAATTCCATTTGATCAACGTCCCGAGACCGTGCTTGCGACGCGATCGGAGAGCCATTCTCATCATTGGGAAATTGGAACACTCGCATAAAGTTGACCGGAGGAAGGTCTCCATCCGATGCATTCATGTCAATGCTCTCTCCCGCCTGTGCTGTTGCCGCGTCTTGAAGTGTCTGGACAAAGTTCTGAATACTCCCATCAAATGTGTCGCCACCAAGTTGACGCCCACCAGAAGCGCCGCCAGCAGCGTGGCCGGACAGCTGAGCTGCAATAGCTGCCGCCGCGAGTTGCAGAACCTGCGATAGGGGTGGATGTTCTCCTCTTCGTATGAGTCGGGTCGACCGGGAGCGAAGACCCGGCTGGAATCGTCTAATTGTACTCATGCCCGAAGTAACACGGGGAGCGGCCAGGAGAGTTCGAGTTTCGGGCTCAACTGCGTCCAATTCGTGAGGAGTATCGTCAGAATCGAGACGGTGGTCACTAGATTGGAGTGAAGGAAGTAAATGATCAGATTCGTCGGCAAAGGTGACCCCCCCGGGTCGAACCGCGGACTCCGGCCCTCCTTGGCTGGACTGAAGTTGATCTGTGGAATGTCCAAACAGGCTAGAGATTCGAGAGGATATGGAAATCGAATCACGGACACGGCTGAATCTGTTGCGATGCCGAAGCGGGCTGATCGTGGGCGCTGGTACATCCCGAACGCCATCAAATGATTCAGGCCGGGGACTGTGTGAGTCGAGAGGCGGATGAATGTTTTGCAAGATCGGGAATGGGCCTCGGATGGCTCGTCGTCTAGAATATGTGCGATATTCACGTCTTCCAAAGGAACCGGTAGCGGATAGCCCATTGTTGGCTGCAGAATTTAGCGGTCGGTTGTAGACTGAGGCTCGTGAATGTTCTGACGCTCCATTTCGTAGCGCGCGGCCTTCCTCCAAAGTTTCTTCACCACTGTTTAACACCCCCCTTACGACAGAATCCGGCAGAAGTCGTGACCCAAGTCTCGACATTGCGGATCGTCTTCGAGACGCGTGTCCGGGAACAATATGTTCTGGGGTCGCTTCTGCCGTATCAATATCTCCAACTCCCACCAGAGGTCTGTTCTCTTGCTCATACTCGTGTTCATCCAGGGATGGCGACGGATGTCCTGCATTCGGTCGCGAGGTCACTGATTCGGCTGATCGATGGCGTCGGAAAGTGTCGTAAAGAGTACTGGCTCTATGTCCAGCGACTCTCAGTGAGTTGGTATTTCTTCCGGCAAGGCGCGAGCTGTTGCCATCAGGATTACCGTCAATAATTCGTATCTGTGTGCCACTTCTCGAGTGCCCGAGCTCTTCCAACTGTCCGTCATCGGTCGGCCCGCGAGGGGCAGAAGTGGTGTTGCCCATGCTCAGTAGTTTGCCACCCGGTCAACAGGTAAGCCTACTGTGGCGTCATGACCAACCGATATCTAGGAGGCAGCTTCAATATTGACACAGGGGGTGTTATGCTCGATCCAAGGGGAAGAGATTTAAAAGTGTAATTGCCGGAAGACAAGGAATGGGCCAGGACAGCATCTAAGGGTGCGGTCAACCTGACTTGTCAGAAGGTGACGAGATTCATCGAAGCGCTTAGCAGATAGGACGGAATCAACAGCAACAAAGGTGTGTAGGGTTCACTTTGAGATGTAGGTGACTGAGGCTTCACCGAAGAATATGGTGAACAGCCAGGTTAGGAGGGTGTGGTTATCACTAAGGTCGGATGGTGCTTTCGTTGGAAGGCTGGAGTTGTGACTTTGCAAAAGCGGCCCCAAACCAAGGTGTTCTGCGAAGCACGGACGCAACCCTGCCAACAAGTTGCAACATTGTCGTCTGATCAAACGAATGCTCCGAGACAACTAGCCCTCGGCCAATAGCAAAATGGTCGATTCCTTCATCGTCGCCTTCACTTCTGTGCTTGCATCCAGAACTCCTTTTGTCGACTGTTGACGCACAGTTCAGTAATGATCGCTTCCCCAACTATGAGCCCGCAACGAGTACTATTTTACTTACTATGTCAAGACCCATTGCCCGTTCCAGCCTCTATCCGAAGGGACCTCATGCACGCAATCAACGGCGAATCCTCTCCAGCCTGGAGTTGACAACACTTCGTTCGTCACGATCACACCCGCCTCGATGGCTAGAAGAGCGACAATGCCTACGATCTTCTCGCCAGTCGTGAATACTCGGCGGTCTTCGGTGGGTACCGAGCGACGGCAATCTTCCAGCAAAAAGCGCAAGAGAGTGAATACAACAGGACAAACGAGAGAGGAGCAAGAGCAGGACGAGTTGAAGGTCACCAACCACACAGAGAGGAGTATTACTGAATTAGAGTATGCTGCTGTCGTTTCTCCCCCGGAAAGACTCCAGCGCCGTGTTGCCGGCCAACCGCTGGATCAACTTCCTCCCGGAGTACCATTCCCGCATGCTCAAATACCTTCTTCAAACCGCCGCCGCGGGGATACGCTGCGCAGTGAGAAGAAGAAGCAGTCGCCCAACGACTCGTCTGATGCGCTAGGTTCTCTTCATCTTCAACATCTCGCCGCTCTGACTGCGATAGTTCATCGCAGCTTACTGAAAGAGGATTTCCCACGAGCATCGCGAGCCCTGGGCCTCATGTTTCGAGAAGACATGGTAATGAAGAGTGCTGCTGTCCGCAATCGAGGGTTTATGGGCATTGCTGCCGAAGTCCTTTTACGGCAAGGCTGCCCAAGTGAGGCTGGTCCTGAGTCCCGGACAGTTGCATTTCCATTTACTCGAGAGGGATTTGAGAACGCTAAACGGTTCTATGAGAGGCTTATAATCAGGCATCCTTATCATAAGTCCTGGCCAGACTCTGTCAACGCCATCGATTTCTACTTGGCCATATTCAACATTTGGATCTATGTGGTGCACGCGGAAAATACAACCCACGGTGCGATCGCCGGGGATGTTGACAGCGATGCAGAGTCGGCGACATCTTCTGACCATGTAATCAGGAAATATGCTCAACCTCGTTCCAAGGTGAGAGAGCTCGAGCAGGCTAAAGAGATTGCATCCAGAATCGAGGCTTGTACGGCCAGCATGCCCTACTCGGACGAGCCTGAACTGAACAGACTTCGTGAGAACGTTAAGCTCTGGATCACAGATCTCCAAGCAGAACTCGCTCGAAATGCCTCCCCCCTGGA
The DNA here is from genome assembly GCF_000835555.1 of Rhinocladiella mackenziei CBS 650.93. NCBI lineage: Eukaryota > Fungi > Ascomycota > Eurotiomycetes > Chaetothyriales > Herpotrichiellaceae > Rhinocladiella > Rhinocladiella mackenziei. The sequence goes on from NW_013550599.1 coordinate 1,339,407, forward strand.
TGGATCTCGATCAGAACCAGAAACCAAAACCAAGTGAGCAAGAGTACCACGCCGTCTGAGCCTGCTACCGCCAGTGCCTCGATCAGTGGTCGAGCATGCTTCCACGAGGCTTCCACAGCACGTGATCGAATCCCCCCCTCCCTTGCTGGCCGAGTGTGGAAGGTAAACCGACAATCGAAGAAAAAAGATGGGACCCTGCATGAAACAAATCTCGCCAGAGAAGGCCCCCCCCCTCAACCCCTCTGGCCCCATCGAATTTTTTTTTTTTTTCTGGTGAACATGCTGAAAATTGAAAGGTCGCACGTGGTCAGGTGGATTGATCTCGTGCTCCTGGGTCTCTCAGCACCGCAAAAAGACAATTTGGGCAGCACGTGTGTGCGGTGGTTGGCTTCGCTCGAGATCTGGTTGTTGGGCGACGTCTCCCGAATTCGGCTGCGATAGGATTTGATGCTAAAGGACCCTCGCCCACGCGCCGAATGCGCTGCTGTGATTTGTCGCCTGGGGCAACCTTTTGGCAATTCTCTCCCAGCTCCTCGCGTCGTCACGCAGCGTTTTCTCACCAACTCAAACCCGCTGTTTCGAAGCTGCACATGCGCCGTCTACTGTTATCCATTGCTGGCGCTCTCCTTTTAGATTCTAGTGGACTATCGTCTTCGCCACTCAATCCGCCATATGTCTGCTATCATGGTATTGATTCGCTGGACTAGCCTGCCCGTGGTAAATTCGCCTCCAGAAGCCTTATGGTCGTGCGGACAATTCTTAAACTGCAAAAGACCATGAGAGAGGGCGGCGCAGTAAAGTCATCTTCTGCTTTACCTTCTCCCGCTCTTTGTCAGAGTGTCGGTGTTGCCTGTCCTTGACACGCAAAACAATGGAGCCTTTCAGCTACGCAGAATGGCAGCGCCTCAAGAGTTTCCACCTCGAACTCGGACTGATAGGAATGGGTTTCTTTGTCCTCGTGACCATTCTGGCGTGCCTTTTGTATAAGCTTGGCGGCCATTTCATCCTCGAGAAACTCATCGCACATCCCTACGTCAGATTTGTCTATGTCTGTCTTTTGAAGCCCCACGACAAGCAGACGGATGCCGGACAACAACGCGCTCTCGAATCCTTCTATTCCGCACAGGTAGGCCGAGAAGTTGTGGCCTTTTCCTTGACTCATTAGTTTCAGGCACACGTCTACGATGCTACCAGGAAGCGCCTCTTGCAGGGCCGAGAAGACATGTTGGCCGTTTTGATTGCCAAGCTGCAGGCACGGATGGCATCAAAGGGAGGTCAAAAACCCGTTTGGTATGATATTGGGGGCGGCACCGGCTACAATATCGAGGTCATGGACAAAATGGTGGGTATCGAGGGCTTCTTTGACCATGTCTTCCTTGTCGACCTGTCCACTTCGTTGTGCGAGGTTGCAAATGAACGCGTCCGCCAGAATGGCTGGAAGAATGTTACCGTGCTCTGTCAAGATGCCAGGTCGATCGCTTGCAACCCTTCATCGGCCGATTTGATCACGATGAGCTACAGCTTATCTATGATTCCAGATTTTTACAGTGTTATCGACATGATCTCAGGCCTTCTATCTCCCAGCGGTGTCATTGGTATCTGCGATTTCTACGTTCAGAGCATCGTGGACATTTCCTCAAGGAACTACATCGGCGGAACCTTTAACCGTCATGTCAATTGGGTTGGGCGGATGTTCTGGAGAACATGGTTTGATGCTGATCGAGTCAATCTTGACGGCGGTCGGAGAGACTACGTCGAGTATCGGTTTGGCACCATTCTCTCCACGAGCGAACGCAACTATCTTCTAGGAGGGTAAGTCCTGAACATTCATACCTGGATCAATTCGGTGGGAAACCGTGCGCATCAAATAGGAATTCCCAAACGGATCAAGACCAATGGCAATCCCTTGGTCCGAACCGGTAGGAACGATATTTTGTGCGTCGTATCATCCCCTTATTTGTGTACTGACTCCTGTTGAACGTAGTATTCCCTATTATATCTTCATTGGATGCAGAAGAGACGCCGAAACTTTTGCTGAACATGGCCACGAAGCCCTGGAGAAGCTCGATGCGGCTCTGACCGAATCGCCATATTTGTCTCCCATGAAATTCCGCGAACAAAGAGCTTTGGACGCTCAACAGAACATCCCTCGATCGAAATCATATGAATCCGCTATTGTGAACTTGAGCTCTAACCTTCCACTGCCGGCAGCATTCTACCAACAACACCACTGGAGAATTTACTATAACGACCTTCTGCAGAAGCATCAACAATTCGGCAATGAATACATCTACGCCTTCAATTGGGAGGATCCCAAAGTTGACCGTCAGCTTCTGAATATCACCCAAGACGACGTCATTCTCGCCATCACCAGCGCCGGAGATAATATTCTAGACTACCTCCTCGAAAAGCCAAAGCGAATTCACGCCGTCGATCTCAATCCCAACCAGAACCATCTCCTCGAGCTCAAAGTGGCGGCTTTCACTGCTCTCCCCCACAGCGATGTCTGGCAATTATTCGGAGAGGGTCAGCACCCTGATTTTCGCAACCTTCTCCTTCAAAAACTGAGCCCTCACATGTCTAGCCAAGCGTTCCAATATTGGCTTAACAAGGCCTATATCTTTACGTCTCCGGGCGGACTTTATGAGAGCGGCGGTTCAAGACATGCTATCAAGCTTGTTCGATGGCTGTTCAAGCTGTTTGGATTGACGACCAAAGTGCGAACGATTTGCAAAGTGGAGACGTTAAATGAGCAACGGGAGATTTGGCCCTATATTAGGAGTTTATTGCTGAGCTGGCCTCTGCACAAGGCGGTTGTCTCGACAGAATGGTGGGCATGGAAAGCCGCAGGTGTTCCTCCCGCTCAACATGCACTCATAATCAATGACTATGCTCGGAGGACAAATCTCCCGAAGACGAAGAAGCTCTTTGGCGAAGCCGTTTGGCAATACGTTGTCGACACCTTGGATCCGGTGGTGGAAACAACTCAAATCAGTAGAGATAATTACTTCTACTATCTCTGCCTGCAAGGGAAATTTTCAAGGAAGTATGCAGATCGTCTAATCCTGCCGCGTGGTCTTCAGTTGGGCTAATGAAAATAGGTGTCATCCTCGTTATTTGGGGGTTAAGGCCCACGCCACGCTCTCGAGACCAGACACTTTCGACGGGCTACGCATTCACACAGATGAAATCATGGAAGTCATTGCACGGATCAGCCCGTCCACCTTGACTATCGCCATCGTAGGCTCCCCCTGGTCCATATGAAGCAGTCCAGTCCACATAAGGAACTAACTCGTCCCCCCACTAGCTCATGGACTCGATGGATTGGTTCAATCCTCTAGAAAACGCCGCCCTAGAGCAAGTCATTGCCCTAAACAAGGTTCTCAAACTCGGTGGTCGTGTCCTCTTCCGCTCCGCCGCTCTTCGGCCTTGGTACACTCAGATCTTTGAGAAGCATGGCTTTGAAACCAAATGTGTAGGAAGACGGGATTCAGGGAAGTGCATCGACCGGTAAGATACCTGGCTCCTTTCATTTCTCACTTGGGTCTTGGCCTTAGGCTGACGCGATTCATCAAGCGTAAATATGTACGCTTCCACCTGGATCTGTATCAAGAAGACCGACATCACGACCAGCCCCGTGATCAACTCCAAAAAGATGAGCACGGCAGGTTCGTTGGATGAGCTGCAAATATGAGAATTGTTGAACTCTACGGAGATCAAAGTCTGAGAAAGAGAAATTCTGAGAGCGCAGACCGAAGAATCTCTTCATCAAGGTGAGTGAACGACAGGGGTCGTTGGGGATGGAAAGGAAAGGGAGGCATCCATTTTCTCTTGCCTACAGTATTGGCTCGGGTAGTTCATTTGAAATTATATTCCCCCAGCATCGCAAGAAGACACAGAAGAAAAACTGTGGATATGAGAGAGCGAACGGGGCGGAAGAGAGAAAGAGAGAGCTCTTGACCCTTTATCCCTTAGAAAAGATAAATACTTGTACAAGTCGATAGTGATACAACATGCAATTCCAACCCCAGTCCAGTTACCTCACTCAAGCTGAATCATCCATGAAGCCCTTTTATTGTCTTCAGACCTATCGGACGACGTACTAATGAATTGTCAATTCTCGACTACGTTAGCTGACCTGGTCCGGTTTAGTACAATTTGCCACTTCAACTTCAAGCACCGCCCTCCCTCTTCGCATACTCCTCCTCCATACGCTCTTCATACTCCCTGTCCCGCTCTCGGTGTCTCTCAGCGTCGGCGTCGCTGACATCCTCAATACGTCCTTTCTCAGCCGCACCAGTGCCTTCAATCGTCCGTCCTCCTGGGGGAATATACATCTCATCCTGCAGTGTGGGTTTGCCGGTCTCCTCGTGCGTGCGGCGGACTGAAGTCCCGTCCCGGTCGTTGCTGGTCATCGTCTCGGTGAAGCGTTTTGTCGTGCCCTCGGGGTCAGCGGAGGAGGATTGGGAGAAAGATGATGAGGTATATGAGGAGGCAACGTAGCTGAACTCGGAATATGAGTTCGAGTTCGACATTTTTTGGTTTTGGTTTTGGTTTTGCAGGTAGTGTGAATTTGTGCCTGGTTATGGGGTCCAGAGAGGTTTAAATATGCATCGCGGGGATGAAATCCGAAATGGAATCGAAATGGGTCACATGAGGCGCGTCATCCTGTGAAACTGAGTTCCTGGGTCCTACTACTGGATGCACCGGCCAGTGGCAATATTGGTTTGTCGATGCCGCCAGCAATGCTCGAGCTGTGATATAAAAAATGCGGGGGTCGTTCAAGCAAATGACATCACGCCACCACCATTCACCTGGGTAGGAGATGCAGTGCGGTTGATGCTTTGATGGGTGATGCTATCAAAGTAGCTAAGTAGGCTAGTCTGAGATGTAGAATAGTATCATATCACGAGATGAATTATTAAATGCCCAGTCGAAGCGAAAGAAGGGCTTCCTTTTGTGTGGCTGCCTGTTACACACCGAGGATGGAGAAGAATTCCTTGAGCCTTCATATAGTCTTTTCCCTCAACGTGAGTATTTTGTGCACTGTGTCATTCAAAAGATCCAGCCTCTGCATCTCTTCCAGCCATCTTTCAGGGATAGCTTCGCTACCATAGAAAGCCCCGGCAATTCCTCCATATATCGCCCCAACAGTGTCTGCATCGTCTCCTAGATTCACGACAAGGAGGACGCCTTCTTCGAAACTGTTCGTTTTGAAGAACGCCCATAGAGATGCCTCGAGACTGTCGACGACATACCCTGTACTTCGGATTGATTTGGAAGAAGTCGACTTCCAGTCTGTAATTGTGCGGTAGCCTTGAAACCGCGCTTTGAGCACTGACTCTATTGCTGTGTCAGAAATGTTGTTAGGAGGCTCATTCACCGACTCGCACAGGCTGACAGCAAGTTCAGTCTTTGATGCGCCGTTGAGTGCTTGGTAGACCAGGGCGACGTATATCATGCAAGCATGTACGCAGCGGAGATGAGGGTGTGTTGGGATCGAACTCTCCCGTGCCACTTCCACGGCCTCTTGCTCGCTTTGTGCAGTTAGTGCGGCTGGGAGAACCCTCATCAAACTGCCATTCCCGCAATACTGTTCCTTCGAGAACACATCTGTAATCTTTTTCTTTATGGAGAGTAGAGCCTCCTCGGCTGCCACTGAATCAGGACGCAAATGGTTGTACTCCTGTTCCATATAGTTGGACCAGGTTGTCAACGAGCTTCTCGTAGAGACGCCAATGTCAAAACAGGACCCGGTCGAGGACATATAGCCCTGCTGCCACCATGCGATGTATTTCTTGACTTGGTCAGCGATGTTGGAGTGGCCGTTGTTATCCAGGAGAGAGTGAGCTAGGCACAAAGCCATTGAAGTGTCGTCTGTGAAATAGCCTGGTCCGATACCGAAGTTGTCGTTGGGAAGCATCGAAGTGACCCGTGGGAAGGAACCACGCTTTTTGAACTCAACCGGTCCTCCCAAGGCGTCGCAGACCGCAAGACCATAGAGGGAGCCTCGAATCCGGAGACTGAGAGGGATTGACTCGGGCGTGATTAAACTGGATCTCTCCATAGCCCCATTGGAAAGTGATATGTCAACTGGGTTCGCGGTGCGATGTGAATGTGGATATTGCTTAATACGACATGACTTTACTTACCTCCAGATCAATAGTGGTGTGAACCGATAGTCAAAAGTGGGATCCATTTGTCTGGCATTGGAATTCTTTTGACCAGTCCCCGGGGGGGCGAGCTGAAAACCCCGCTTGTACGCATGAAACCCGCCAGACGGAACTGCCAGGCATTCGGGGAACAGCCCGCGAATTGGCGAAGTCAATATTCTGGGAACGGGAGTATGTAGCCTTGTGGTTCTTATAGTAGAAACAGAAAAATTCAAGTTTTGTCAATTGCCCAACGGAATTCACGGGCTTCTGTTATTGAACGCTGCCAAAGTTATGTGCATTTGTCTGCTCCACTAGCAACCACCACCGTCCCAATTTAAGGAGAGTTTGATCAAGCTCATTTCAATCAGAGGTATAAACTGTGTTTCTTCTATATCAAGACATGTTTCGCAGGTAGAGAACGGTACTGGAAGCCTTCAATGGCAAGGTAATGTACTTATTTCTGGAAGATCTGTCAGGACCTGGTCAAATGAGAAGAACTGATGACTGCGTACGCATGCGCATTGGCCGGGAGCGCAGGCGCCTAGTGATGCTATTAGCAACAAGAATGTCAAAGTATAGGGTGAAGACCTCACAAGAGGAGCCGCAGCTGCAGTTGCAAGGACCTGGCGCGAGTCAGTCATTTATACACGTAGGATCCTTTGAACCCTCATGGTCATACCCATTTTGTACTGGTAAGCGAGAGTTTGCGGTTACTCAAGTGTTGCTTGTGTGACTCGAGAGTCGACTAATATTCTTGCGAGGCTGGAAGACAAAGTGAGATTGCTTGTTGCTGGTATGAGGAAAGGAGGGGGAGAGAGAAAAGCGAGTGTACTTTATGTTCGGGGGGTTGGGCACACTGGCAGAGCGCGCAGCTGACCACCACGGCGGGGCTTGTAATCGGTGTGGGCCCCTCGCGGCGGCCTGCAACTGACCTATACCTGTTTTGTCTTTCCCAAACCACTCATCATCCTCCCCTTTGCGTCTGACATCCCTTAGTTCATTTCTTTCGAGCAGTCTGGACTTGCTTTTGCATTTGTCTCTAGTTGCTTGGTCAATTCAGAGCAGACCCAAATTACCTCCTCCAAGACCGGAGAAGGGCGATTGTTAATTCACATCGCCAAAGACGACTCTTGGACTATCTGCTCAGGCGTGGTTGATCGTGTGGGGCCCCATGAGCAAGTATCATACTTGAGATTGGAGAAGATCATTCGGCATGAGTTTGTGGGCGACACTAAAGACAGCGGGCTTGTCAGTTGCCTTGGCTGACATTGATACCACTCGGTCTCCCTCTTGTTGCAGGGAGCCGATGGGGGGACTTGAACGTCCTTTCGTTTCTCACTCAATGCTGCTTGGATGTGCCGACCCGAAGACATTGCCCACAATCCCGCTGACAATATTGAGGCGGCGAATGAGACAAGCAAAGTCAACGCGTTTTACCAACCCTCACCTTGGTCTGACTTACTTGTGCCGTGTCATTCATCGAGCTCGCAGAATCCCAAAGACATAAAATGGTGGCTTCAGGCAAAACGGCTTCAAATACCTGGCGGGAACCTGTGCATGTCGGTCTTGTCGGCTGGGTTCTAGTTCCCCAATTCAGGTGTGGGCTTTCGTTCCAAAAGCCAATCTTTCCCATGTCGATGGCAAGCCGTTAAACTATGAGATGGGAGCACTCAGACAGCAGGAATACTCCAAGGACTGTTTCCGAGAATTTTGCGGTATATGCGGTGCAACAGTTTTCCGGCATTACCGTGAAAGGCCTGACCTTATTCGTGGGAGTGTTGGCATTTTGCGAGCAAAAGAAGGTCAAGGTGAGGCAGGATCGGCAACCAAAGGCTCCAGGCAGCCAATGTGTCGAGATATGATCATCTTCAACTCTGCCTTTCAATCTTTGGAAATCGATAGAGGCATTGGGCCATTAAGTAGAGTACTTTTGAAAGGTAGCGCTGTGGTTTATCTTATCAGCCGGATTCCCATATCGAGTCTAGATTGGATTCGCGACGATTTTTCAAAAGGCCCTGTCGTCAACAATCATCTCTGCCGCCATTTTTCCGTCAAGATCACAGGCCTAGATGGGAGATTCGTATCGTCCTCGTCGTGGTCCTGGCCCAGATCCTCGCGCCGACCGCGATTCATATTATCCTACCCGTCACAACCACCATTCACGACCACCATGGCCTCCGGCTGATGCAAACCGTGAAATGTACTATTTCCAAGGCAATCGCAATAACGACGATCGAAGTGACAACTCATACCGGCCGAAATCTAGAGATTTTAGTGCGCGAAACGAAACCCCAAGAAGAGATCACTTCCGCAGACTCCCCCCGGTGAACAAAATCGCCGAACGCCCGCTGCTTAAACTAAAGCACGACGAAGATGAAAATCTAGCACTCATGGGTCCCAATGTGGAATCCAAGTTCCGTAACTTAGATGAACTTACGGACAGTGAGGAGGAAGCAATGGCGCAGTCTGAAGACGACCTTGAGGGATCAGAAAGGACAGCCAAACGTCTCCGAGCTGACTCAAGCGCTGCGTCTACTGCCCACCTGCCAAAATGGTCAAACCCAGATCCGTACACGTCCCTTCCTCCGCCGGCAGATCAGACCACCAAGCGAACCGACGTTCTCAAGCTTATACGGAAGGCTCGGATTGGCGCCGCTCGCAACTCCCAAAAGGCCGCGAATGAAGACGACTTCATCTCTTTCGATGTTGGTGAAGGTGATAAAGAAGAAGACTCTACACACTCAGAACCAGTCATGGCTCCGCGGGCACTGACGGAAGACAAGGTCCTCGGAAAGAGAAAAAGAGGGGATACACATGGACAACCTGAGGCGGCGCGGTCTAAAAATGAAATCTATGCAGATAAAATGGTGCGGAAAGAGTGGGCGGTGGCTCAAGGCATCCATTCAACCCCGTGGTTGACGACGCTCAACTCCACTGACAGTCCAGGAATCGCGTAAGCGTATCTATGGACTGAACTTGATACAAATGCTGACCGGCTTAGTCTACACAAGGAGATAATCGATTTCTACGATTGGGTGAGGCCGAAGGATTACGAGCAGAAGGTCCGCGCCGATGTTTTGGAACGTCTAAGCCGTGATCTTCGACGACTCATGCCCGGGGAGCTGAAACCTTTCGGATCTTATGCCGTTGGACTTTATCTGCCGACGGGCGACATGGACCTCGTGTTCTTCACTCGCGATTACCGACCTGGCGTTCTACCGACAAAGTCGGACGTGCGAAGACCCTTGCAGATCTTTACCAAGTTTCTGAGACAACGAAATATTGCAAAGCCCGGATCAATTGTTGCTATCGCCAGAGCAAAAGTTCCAATCATCAAGTTTGTGGATAGAGTTAGTGGACTCAAGGTCGACCTTTGTTTTGACAACGATTCTGGTGTTGCCACCATCGACACCGTTCAAACGTGGAAGAAAGCTTATCCCGTCATGCCGATTATTGTCTCCATTGTGAAACAATATCTCATGATTCGGGGACTCAATGATGTCTCTAGGGGCGGCCTGGGTGGCTTTTCTACGATATGTTTGGTCACCAGTTTTCTGCAACATCTGCCTGCTCCGAAACACCCAATGAATTTGGGTCAAGTCCTGGTGGAATTCTTCAACTACTACGGCAATCTCTTTGACAAGAACTCTGTGGCCATTCGACTTGACCCTCCTACATACTTGGACAAGGTACTTGATTCCCTCTTTATTTCGAACCTACTAACTTGCTCCTACAGGGATTCTTTGCACCCCGCTCCAGAGATCAAACCGGACGCCTGACCATTATTGATCCAAATCGTGCAGACAACAACATCTCTGGAGGTACGGCTTTGATCAATGACATCATCAAATGTTTCTCCAAGTCGCACCGTGCCCTTTTAGAGCGACTTGCCGCTTACGAGAAGCGAGGATCACAAGATCCGCCCACAAGTTTTTTAGAATGTCTCATCGGTGGCAATTACACCCCGTATGAGACCCAGAGAAAGATGTTGCATGATCTTTCTCCCACGTCGAAAATCCAACCAACTCCGTCAACCAACCGTGGGCCTATTTTTGGGATGGAACAAGGATCCAAGACGAACGTATGTCAAAAATTGCTGACCCTGCCGATCGACCATGGTTCTTGACGTCTTTTAGGCGCCTAATGGAGATCCCTCGTCTCTCGAAAGCAAACCACTCACGAAAGGCGAGAAAAGAGCGCATCGTCTCAAGGCGCTACGGCCTGAATTAGCGCCGTCAATTCGAAATTCCATCAGCCTGGCAGATGCCTTGAAACTAGGGGGTTACGACTCAGCTGAAGTGATGGATAAGGACCTTCGAATAAGAGAAGTTGCCTTGCAAAAGGTTGCTGCAGCTAAAAGAAAATGAAGATGTGATAGTGTCAAGAACAGGCAGCGAGTGGATCATTCTTGCACGCTACCTATTGATCGTTGAACATTTGCTCCCGCCCAAAATCACATCAGCCTGCTGGGTCTTGACCGCATGTGAGCACCAAAGCGGCCAGTTGATGGTGGAATGTTGACGAATTCGATATCCACATTCCGCACGGCTCTCGAAGCCGTCTCGAGGAATGCGAATCTTACTTCAACAAGACCGAGTCTGCATGGATTTCCATATTGGCCAGAGTGAAACAAATCGCATACATGTTTGAGAAGAACTGACGATCTGCAGAAATATCTTGTCGACCATTCCAACGACACCTCGAGCAGAGAGGATAGTCTCGCTACTTCAACAGAAGTCGAATGCTACACATATCCTTCCACTCCTTATGACTTTCTACTAACCGTCTTGCCTTTTCGTCCCCTTCCCAAGGTGAGGTGTTTGACTGACCATACCTGCAACTCATCGTAAGCAGCGTTATCAGCCGTCTGCGGAAGCCTCAGGTGATATGAGGCCACCTCCAGGACATTCTTGGAGCTTCTCCTGACCCTTGAGATCATGCCTTCGGGGTCCTGCTTCAGACATGATCCATCATCTAACAACTTTTTGGACGGGACGAAGGACAAGCTCAAAAGGTATCTGAAATGTGGCCGTACTACTGACAGCTGCGCGATGACTCCGAGCTCGTCCGTTCTTCCAGCATTTTTCTCATCGCTGCGGTGCTTTATGCACTTCATTGGAGAGAGAATCTACAGCACCAGTCAGCAGCTGAGGTGATCGCATACTTTCAGAGCTGAATCGCCTCGAGCATTTATGTTCACCTGGGAGGGTGTGTCAAGGAAAATCAGACGTGTTGTCTCGAATTTGGCCGTGATCTGCATTATGCCCGCAGGGTGCAGAGTAGGTGAAGTACTCCGCAAGGATGGAGGCCAGGCTTGCCATAGCTTTATAGTTGCGTTGAATGATTGGTCCTGAGTTGCACCCCAACTTAGCACTGGGCAGACAGAGGGTGCGTCTCCACCCTCGAAAGTGCAAAAAAAGTGTCAGTGGACGTTAAATCCGCTCCTTCTGCAAACATACTCCATACGTATCTTCCAATTCACCACATCTTACGTCGTCCTTGGGAAACTTTCATGAGGACCATGGTCTTGCAACATGGCGTTGCAAGGTCAAGGGGTAGACCCAAGTGAACGCCTCTTCATCGAGTTGCGCAGCAAAAATGACGAGGTCAAGAACAAGGCTGCCAATGAACTGCGCGATCTCATCACATTACTTTCAAGAGGTGAGCACCTTTCGTTTTGCACACTGTCACCGTGCTAACTTTCCCGAAGAATGGTCTCCCGAACGCTTCAGCGCCTTCTACGACAGAGTAACCAACCGCATCAGCAATCTGATAGTCCAAGCCCCGGATGCCAGTGACAAGGTCGGAGGAGTCCTCGCTCTAGATCGGCTGATAGATTGTGAAGCGGTGGATGCTGCCCAAAAGGCGTCAAAATACTCAAACTACCTCCGTGCGGCCTTAAAGAGCAATGACTACACCGTCCTGGATGCTGCCAGTCGCGCTCTGGGGCATCTCGCCCGGCCAGGAGGGGCTTATACTGCGGAACTCGTTGAAGCGGAGATGACTTCGGCGTTTGAATGGCTACAACCGGAGAGCAAACAGGAGAGTCGAAAACTGGCTGCGGTACTTCTTATTCGAGAGATGGCGAAGAATTCTCCCACGCTCGTCTACGGCTTCATCCCGCAAATTTTTGAGTTGATCTGGAACGCCCTCCGAGACCCGAAAGACCTCATTCGACGAATTGCTGCCCAGTCTGTCAGTGCATGCTTCGGAGTCATGGTGGCAAGAGACGCTCAGTTTCAAGCCCACTGGTTTGCCAAAATATACTCCAAGGCCTTGGAAGGGTTTCGCCCCAACACGACTGTCGACGAGACCCTTGGATCTCTCCTGATTCTGATGGAACTGCTCCAGCAGGGAAACATGTTCATGCATGACTTCTACAGAAACACCTGTGAGATTGTCCTGCGCCTTAAGGATCACCGGGACCCTCGGATCAGGACGCAGATCGTCCAGATTATTCCTGTGCTTGCCGAATACGCACCCCTCGAATTCATCAACAACTACTTGCACAAGTTCATGATCTACCTCCAAGCCCAATTGAAACGGGAAAAAGAGCGCAATCAAGCATTTGTTGCTATTGGCCAAATTGCCAAAGCCGTCGGAAGCGCTATCGCACAGTATCTCGATGGAATCATCCTCTACATTCGAGAGTCGCTGAGCGCGAAAACCAAAAATAGGGCTGCCGTCGATGAAGGGCCAATGTTCCAGTGCATCAGCATGCTTGCCGGAGCGGTCGGCCAAACCCTCAGCAAGTACATGGAAGCGCTGCTAGATCCAATCTTCGCATGTGGCCTCACAGAGCCCATGGAAAAAGCGCTCGAGGACATGGCACACCATATTCCTCCAATTCGAGGAACCATACAGGATAAGTTGCTTGATCTTTTGAGCCTGATACTTGTCCGTTCTCCCTACAGACCGCTTGGATGCCCGGCCAATACGACACCGCCCCTCCCCGCGTTTGCGAAGGACTATGGCGGTCTTCCTGCCGAGCATAAGGACAGCGAAATAACCCTTGCCCTCATGACGCTTGGACAATTTGACTTCTCAGGCCATATTCTCAACGAATTCGTACGCGATGTCACCCTTCGCTATGCTACCAATGAGAATCCCGACATCCGGCGAGCTGCAGCTCTAACATGCTGTCAATTGTTCATGCAAGATCCCATTCTCCACCAGACCAGTAATAATGCTATCCAGGTTGTTGGCGAGGTGGTGGACAAGCTGTTGACGGTGGCTGTTGGGGACCCAGATGCTGATATTCGGATGACAGTTCTCCGGGCTTTGGACAAAAAATTCGACAAGCACTTGGCGAGACCTGAAAACATTAGATGTCTGTTCCTGGCCGTCAACGATGAAGTTTTCGCTGTTCGCGAAGCTGCCATCGAAATAATTGGGAGGTTGACCACGGTCAATCCCGCCTACGTATTCCCGCCGTTGCGAAAACTGCTGGTGAACCTTCTGACTGGCCTTGGATACTCCAACACCGCCAAGCAAAAAGAAGAGAGTGCGCGTCTGATCAGCTTATTCGTATCAAATGCAACGTCGCTGGTCAAGACATATGTTGAGCCAATGGTTTCGGCTCTTCTACCCAAAGCTACCGACCCAAACCCTGGTGTGGCGTCGACTACGACCAAGGCTCTCGGGGATCTGACGTCTGTTGGAGGTGAAGAAATGGTTCAGCATATCCCTGAGCTCATGCCGATCATCATCGATGCCTTGCAAGACCTGGGATCCCATGACAAGCGCGAAGCGGCGATGAAGACACTGAGCTCACTTGCGGTCAACTCTCAATATGTGATAGACCCATACATGGATTACCCAGAACTCCTTGGAATATTGATCAATGTGATCAAGACGGAGGCTCACGAGGAACTCCGAACAGACGCCATCAAATTGGTTGGCGTTTTGGGAGCGCTGGATCCCTATAAATACCAGCAGCTGAGCGAGTCTATTGCTGAAAAGCAAAGCAAAGCCGAGATACAACCCGTTTCCGACGTCGCCCTGATCATGCAAGGATTGACCCCTTCAAATGAGGAGTACTATCCAACTGTGGTTATCAATACTCTCATGCAAACGATCCTGGCCGACCACACGCTTGTTCAATATCACAGTGCCGTGATCGATGCAGTTGTGACCATTTTCAAGACCATCGGTATGAAGTGTGTGCCCTTTTTAGGCCAGATCGTCCCCGGCTTCCTCGGCGTCATCCGCAGCTCTCATCCCACTCGTTTGGAGTCGTATTTCAATCAACTTGCAGTTCTTGTCACGATTGTCCGACAGCATATCCGTGCGTTCTTGCCCGAAATCATCGACGTGATTCGAGAATTCTGGAATGTGTCGAGACAAGTGCAAGCGACGATTCTCTCTCTCATCGAGGCCATATCCAAGTCTCTCGAGGGAGAGTTCCGACGATATCTAGCTGGGCTCCTACCGCTCATGCTTGCCGTTATTGAGAACGATACGGATTTGAGAAGAGAATCCTCCATTCGGATCCTACACACATTTCTGGTGTTCGGCTCTAGTGGTGAAGAATACATGCATATGATGGTACCGGCGATTGTTGGCATCTTTGAGAATCCCGCAGCTCCTCCCAATGCTCGACGGGCTGCTATCGATACTCTCGGAAAGCTATCCAGGACTGTTAATGTCACGGATTTTGCCTCTCTCATGATTCATCCACTGGCGAAGATATTATCGTCGCCGGAGAAGGCTGTGACGAACTCGTCTGAACGCTCCCTAAAGGCTGCTGCTCTAGACTGCATTTGCGCATTGATCTACCATCTGGGCCAGGATTTTGTACATTATCTGCCTCTCGTTGAGAGGGCCGCAAAGGCGGGCCAGATAAATTCTGAACGCTTCCAAAAATTGATCGAGAACTTCAAAACTGGCAAGGCTTTGCCGGTGGGGTTCTACCCCGAAGAGCAATATGGTATGACGGCAGAAGATACAACCTACTCCAATATTACATCCATGAGACTTCCGGTCAACCAACAACATCTGAAAAATGCATGGGACACATCTCAGAAATCAACAAAGGAAGATTGGCAGGAGTGGATGAGAAGGTTCAGTGTCGAACTTTTGAAAGAGTCTCCGTCTCACGCGTTGCGGGCGTGTGCCAGTCTGGCTACCGTTTACCAGCCCCTCGCCAAAGAGCTGTTCAATTCCGCCTTCGTTTCCTGTTGGACAGAACTCTATGATCAGTACCAGGAAGAACTGATACGCTCCATTGAGAAGGCCCTGACATCGACAAATATTCCTCCAGATATCCTGCAGACATTACTCAATCTCGCTGAATTTATGGAGCACGACGACAAATCGTTGCCGATTGACATCCGGACACTCGGTCGCTTTGCTTACAAGTGCCACGCTTTCGCCAAAGCTTTGCACTACAAGGAACTTGAATTCGAACAGGACCAAAACAGCCAGAGCGTCGAGGCGTTGATCAGCATCAACAATCAGCTACAACAGTCCGACGCCGCTATTGGCATTCTGCGGAGGGCGCAAGTCTTCGGCGAAGTCGAATTGAAAGAGGCATGGTTTGAGAAACTACAGAGGTGGGAAGAGGCGTTGGCCGCATATCAGAAGCGTGAAAAACTTGAACCGGACAATTTCGACGTCGTCATGGGTAAAATGCGCTGTCTCCACGCCCTCGGTGAATGGAAAATGCTCTCTGAAATTGCCCAAGAACATTGGAACGGTGCGACCCAAGAAAACCGCAAGAACATGTCGGCTCTCGCCGCAGCGGCAGCTTGGGGTCGCGGCGAATGGGATCTCATGGACAACTACATCAGTGTCATGAAAGAGAGCTCCCCCGACCGAGCATTCTTTGGTGCAATCCTTGCCATTCAACGAAACAATTTTGCCGAGGCCCACAACTTCATTGTTCGGGCTAGAGAAGGTGTCAATTCCGAAATTACAGCTACAATTGGAGAGTCTTACAACCGTGCTTATAGTGTGGTTGTCCGAGCACAAATGCTCGCAGAACTCGAGGAGATTATCGTGTACAAACAGAGTGAGGGTCAAGTCGATAAGCAAAATTCGTTGAAGGTGTTGTGGAACAAGAGGCTGCTTGGCTGTCAGTCACATGTTGAGGTTTGGCAGCGAATGCTGAAAGTCAGAGCTCTTGTTCTGACACCGACCGACAATCCTGATATCTGGATCAAATTTGCAAACCTTTGTCGAAAGTCAGATCGCATTGGACTGGCTGAGAGGTCTCTAGCATCTCTAGGCGGTGTCAGCGACGCCGCTGCGAGTTCTGGTGCAGCACCCCCCCCTGTTGCATATGCTCGACTGAAGTTCAATTGGGCCACGGGAAACCAGCAGCAAGCGCTCTCGTTCCTTCGCGAGTTCACCGTGAGACTTGCCGACGAATTCCAACAAGTAAATGCCGCCCTAGCAAATGGTATACACAACGACAGAATGAACAACATGAATGGCCTTGACATAAACGGGCACGATGCACTGGCTCAGAGAAGAAAACACGATGATCTCGACAAATGCGCGAAACTCCTAGCAAAATGTTACCTGAGGCAAGGAGAATGGCAGTCTTACCTTCTCAGAGGCGATTGGACGAGTCCACGGGCTCACGACGCCGTGCGTGACATTCTCAACTCATACCAAGCTGCAACGCAGTACAATGAGTCATGGTACAAGGCGTGGCATGCTTACGCGCTCGCGAATTTCGAAGTGGTCACCTCGATGGCATCTCACACTGATCAGGACAAAGTCCGCAGCCTCCCGGAGCACGTCATCCACAACCACGTTGTTCCTGCCATCGGAGGCTTCTTCAGATCCATAGCCTTGTCGAAAACAAGTTCTCTCCAGGACACCCTGCGGCTCTTGACACTCTGGTTTGCTCATGGTGGTCATGGCGAGGTCAATCAAGTGGTGAACGAAGGCTTTGCCTCTGTTAGTATCGACACATGGTTGGAGGTTATTCCCCAGTTGATTGCCAGAATCAATCAACCCAATTCCAAAGTTCGAAACGCCGTCCAGCGGCTTCTCTCGGAAGTTGGCAAAGCTCATCCTCAGGCACTTGTCTATCCTTTGACAGTGGCAATGAAGTCTTCCGTGGCGCGTCGTGCCAATTCTGCAAGCCAAATCATGGACAACATGAGAGGTCACAGCCCCATTCTGGTGGAGCAAGCCGACCTCGTCAGTCACGAGCTCATCCGGGTCGCCGTGCTCTGGCATGAACTTTGGCACGAGGGTCTTGAAGAAGCCTCTCGACTGTACTTCGGGGACCACGACGTGGAAGGAATGTTGGCAACACTTGCTCCGCTCCATGAGCTCCTGGATCGTGGAGCGGAAACCTTAAGAGAGGTCTCTTTTGCCCAGGCCTTCGGACACGACCTTGCGGAAGCCCGAGCCTTCTGTAATACTTTCCGCCGGTCCAAAGAGATTGGTGACCTCAATCAAGCTTGGGATTTGTACTATGCAGTCTTCCGCAAGATTGCCCGGCAACTTCCACAATTGATGAGCCTTGATCTGAAGTATGTGTCGCCACGGCTTAAGGATGCCCACGACCTGGATCTTGCTGTTCCTGGTACTTACCAATCGGGCAAGCCAATCATCAAGATCGTGAGCTTCGACCATGTTCTGACGGTAATTCCCTCCAAACAACGCCCCCGAAAGATGACCCTCAAAGGCTCAGATGGTATATCCTATGCCTTTGTCCTTAAGGGCCACGAGGATATCCGGCAAGATGAACGGGTCATGCAACTCTTTGGTCTCGTCAATACTCTTCTGAACAATGACACTGAATCCTTCAAGCGTCATCTTAACATTCAACGCTTCCCAGCTATTCCCTTATCTCAGAATTCTGGATTGCTCGGTTGGGTACCCAACTCGGACACTCTCCATAACTTGGTGAAGGAATACCGGGAGTCTCGCCGCATCTTGCTCAACATTGAACACCGAATCATGTTACAAATGGCGCCCGATTATGACAACCTCACCCTCATGCAGAAAGTTGAAGTCTTTGGATATGCCATGGACAACACAACCGGGAAGGATTTGTATCGCGTCCTTTGGCTCAAATCGAAGAGTTCCGAAGCCTGGCTGGACCGACGAACCAACTACACTCGGTCATTGGCTGTCATGTCCATGGTCGGCTACATCCTGGGGTTAGGTGACCGCCACCCGTCGAATCTCATGCTTGATCGCATCACGGGGAAGATTATCCACATCGATTTTGGTGACTGCTTCGAGGTGGCGATGCATCGTGAGAAGTATCCAGAGAGAGTTCCGTTCCGGCTTACGAGAATGCTCACCTTCGCGATGGAAGTCAGCAACATCGAAGGCTCATTCCGAATCACCTGCGAAAATGTCATGCGTGTGATTCGCGAGAACAAAGAGTCTCTCCTCGCTGTCTTGGAAGCTTTCATTCACGATCCACTGCTTAATTGGCGCCTAAACACCCGCGAATCTCCACCTCGACCACATTTCCGATCGGAACGCAGACAGAGTATCATTGACGCTCCCGGTGCGCAAACTGGAGACTACGATCGCAGTCCAATGGAAACAGCAAACAATCCAGCCGCCATGATGGGTGCCACAGCGCACAGCCACGTTGGCGCCCCTCCTGGCCGCAGACACCGACGTAGTAGCATCCTTGACCCGGCCATGGGCGGCGGTAGTATCCTGGACGCTGCCAAGGTCGTGGACAACAATGCCGCGGCTCAAGAGGCCAAAGAAATCCAGAACGCTCGTGCTCTGCAGGTCCTGGCCCGAGTCAAAGAGAAGCTCACCGGTCGTGATTTCAAGCCCACCGCTCCCGGAACCAGCGTGGCTGGCTTGCGGCCCAACCTCAGTGGCCTTGGTCTAGAGTCTCTGATGATTGTGAACGGAGGGAGCATGAATCATTCCAATGACATTGGCACGGAGACGGGTAAACAAGTCGCTGTTGCTGGTTCTGTGCCAGAGACGACCATGGCCGGTATCGGTGGCCTCGGTGTCGCAGAGCAAGTTGACCGGCTCATTCTGCAGGCCACCAACGTCGAGAATCTCTGCCAGCATTATATCGGGTGGTGCTCATTCTGGTGATTGAAGGGCCATCAAAGTGGGCGACGGATGGACATTATGATTGGAAAATGATAGGGGCCGGGGAAGTGTTGGACACGAGTCGAGAACTGTGGTTTTTCTCACCGATCCGGGCGCTCATGTCTATGATCCCTCATCGAGACGGCTCCGAGTTGGGCTTAATTATCCTCTTTTCTAGTCATGTCTCCTTTCTGTGTGCCGAGCATTAAACTTCGGCTTCTTTCGACATTCTCACGGGAATGGGTCGAGGGATCGGACGGGAACGCCATGCGACGTTACGCAGGACGATGGAAGGAACAGGGAGGGAAGGTTATGGGATGTATGGCGTGGCATGGCATGGTTAACGTAGCACAGCATAGCCAGGTATCGCGAACGTGGCGTGGCAGGGTAGGTATTAGAAAGATCCCGAGGGGTCAATTTTACGAATGGCTTATGAAGTTGTGTAAATTTCTTGCCTGGAGATCGGTATCTCTCTCATTGCAACCTCGCCCGTCGGTTCATGTCGGTGTTCGAATTGAATCTTTCAAACTATCTCCAGGACTTTTTCATTCCCGCAAAGTTCTCCTTCTCTCCGTAGGAGGTGAGATGAGATTGCAACACACTCCCTTTTAATTTAGTGCGCTTTTTGAATCTAATTGACCTTCCCTCGTTCTATACGTCAAATGCATCGTATCTCCACATCAAATCCGCACAAGTGTGAAAAACGCCGTTCGTGGATTTTTTTGGTGTCGTGCATAAAAGGAGAATAAGTCGCCAAAGTAGAAGGTATATGAAGAGATCAGTGATGTCCGTTCACACCATTGGTGCCATTCTGCTGCTTCGCTTTGACTTCTCGTCTTGCTCTGACGGCATCGGCAAGCTGCTCGAGCACTTCCACTGTGGTTTCCCAGTTGATGCAAGCGTCGGTGATGCTGACACCCTTTTGCAGGTTGGCAAGACCACCTTCAGGCGGTACCTTTTGGTTGCCCTCGTGGATATTTGATTCGATCATGACTGCCACGATGGCATCTTCACCTTGTCTCAATTGATCGCCAATGGTCTGGGCTACACCTGGTTGGTTCTTGTGATTCTTTTTCGAGTTGCCGTGTGAGCAGTCGATCATCATGACTTCTCTCTGTCCTTTCTTCTTCAAGGCTTCTCTCGCAGCTCGGACACTCTCAGCGTCGTAATTGGTACCCTTGGATCCACCTCGTAGTATAACGAATCCGTCCTCGTTACCGCTGGTCTTGGTGATGGCGGCGAGACCTTGTTTGGTCACACCCATAAAGTAATGTTTGGCAGCGGCTGCGCCTACTGCATCGATGGCCACACTCAACGAGCCGTCGGTTCCGTTTTTGAAGCCCATTGGGAAGGAGAGACCGGAGGCAAGCTCACGATGGAGTTGTGACTCGGTGGTTCTGGCGCCAATGGCACCGAGAGAGATGAGGTCGGCAAGAAATTGGGGGGAGATTGTGTCGAGCATCTCACTGGCAATTGGCATGCCCATGTTTGTGAGGTCGGCGTAGAGTTGTCTCGAAACCCGCAGGCCCTTGTTGATCTTGTAGGACTCGTCGATGTCCGGGTCGTTTATGAGACCTTTCCAGCCGACGGTAGTGCGTGGTTTCTCGAGGTAGGCTCTCATGATGATGCACAAGTCGGATGACAGCTTCTCAGCGAGCTGCTTTAGTCGGCCAGCGTATTCAATGGCTGTGGCGGGGTCGTGGATAGAGCATGGTCCGACCATGACGAGGAGCCTGTCGTCGCGCTGATGAATAATTTCTTTGCATTCCCTCCGACCTTTGGCTACGATCTCCATAGAGGCTTGGGAAGCTGGAATCTCGCTTTGAAGCAGTGCCGGAGGAATTAGAGGGTCGTAGCCTAAGACTCGAACATCTTCGCTAAGCTCGACAGGGAGGGGAGTGTCAATGGCGGGCATTTTTATATTTTTTTCCCTTTTTTTCCCTTCCTTTTCCCTGAGTGGATTGAAAAGTTGAGTCGGCGGGAAGGTGCAGGGAGGTTCGAGGAGAAAGTACTGGGAAGAAAGAAAGCTAGGAGAAAGGGAAAAGCGAGCTTCCAGCAAATGTGAGTAATAGCCGCGATTTGGGTGGAAGGCGAGGGTGTGGCCAAAATTCTTTTTAGTCCGGGGGTGAGAGTTCTGGACCGGATAAACAATGTTCCAGACTGCGCACTGGATTCGGGCATGACGTAAAACCACGTGACACGGAGGCCCGGTTTGTGGCTAATTTTGGCGGAGGAGCCGGAGGGCGATTATGTACAAGAGTCCTTCAACACCCAGCTCTGTACTCACATCACAAATTATCGCCCTTCCTCTTTCATTGCTCTCTTCCACCTTTGTCCACCACTTCAGCTGGGCCCCCCAATGAGCCCGTCAAGGCCCTTGACGGAACGCTGACTTTCCGAACTTCGCGTCTTCTCAGCCACGCGCCTGGTTGGCCCACCTCGAGATTGTTCGTGTTTCATCAACCCTTCTCGTCAACTCGCGACACTCCCACCGTTTGATCGTCTCCCCTTTGCCACGGGGCTATGACATGCATTTCGACAGATAAAAGACTCCTCGAATCACGCCACGATCCTGTTCAATATCGCTACGAGGATCTCGTCCACTCGAGATCCGTCTGCGGCTACCGATCCAGAAATGGCTGATGTTTATACTTCTTTCCCGTTCAATTCTCCTCCCCATAAACGGAAGAGAAGACCTGATGATCTGACTGATTCATTCTGCGCCCACGATGCCAAACGGAGATCGACGCACTGTTTGCCAATCCGTTCGTCTCCCTCACGTCCACAAGTCTCGGTCCTACCACAGTATTCACTCTTCACTTCCATCTATCAACAGCCTCCCACTCCGGTGGATACTTCCGATGATGAGAGTCCCGGCCAGCCCAAGGACGAAGATCACTGGCCCCACAAAGTGTCTTCCATGAACGACTCTCAACCTGGCAGCGACTGTAGGAGCACGTCATCACTCAGAGCGCGCCGCGAAGATCCTATTGATGTGGACATGGACATGAGCACGAACTCGCCTCAACCAAGGATTCGACGAGCAAGATCTAATGATATCGTTCCTCCTCATCGCAATTCCAACTTTCTCAGCGCCATGGACAACTTCGCCCGGGAGAGAGTTCCCACCCCGATCAGTAGTCACTTTGACAACCGGGTGAATGATCTCCCCAGTGTTCCGCGACATCAGTTTCCTCCCCTGCGCACGAATCTCAGTCCCATGTTTGAACAGGAATCCTGGGTCAATCGGGACGGCCTACCAAGTCCCGTGGATGACCAGGACATGGACAGCATGATGATGATCGACCCAACCAACGACGACATCAGCGGTTTAGGTGTGAACGGGGACGACTCGACTCATGTTCGGTCGACAGGGCCATATGGATCTCGGGCAGAGGGAACTTCCAGCCCCGGACGTTCAAGAACCGCGAGACTTCATATGGGATTTCTCAATGACTGCGAAAAGTGCGCCCAAAAGGTTCCGGGGCATTACAGCCATATCATGTGGTCATAACTTAGAGGCATGGGCGGGCACATGGCATGGCACTATGATGAATGAGAGCATGATAAGACGGCTATGGCATTAGAAGGTGCATTGAATGGAAAGAGAGCGTGTTTTTGTTTCCCGACGCCATTTATGGGCTTATGAGAGTGTGCAGGGGTTTGGGTTTCCTCCAAGAAAAGCTTGACTTTGAGCCCTGCCGTGCAACTATGGTGCCACTGCGTCTTAGCTATACAAATGCATATATATATATATATATATATATATATACGGGACCCTCCAATCCCCGACCGCTTCATGTCTCCATCCTAGGATTTGCTGCCTCGGATCCAGCTGAGCCAGCCTCGACTCTCTGTCGAGGGTGTTACGGCCTCCTTCACATTGTCGGCCATCACATCCAACGGACCACCCGTAATGCCACTCCGTGCCGTGACTTCTTTCTCTCCAGTCCTCCTCTCACCTTCAACTTTGTTCACCACATATTCGACTGTATTCGCTGGAACGGGTCGTCCCTTGGAATCCACACCGACCCCTTTGATCCCACTCGGAGCCACCGCCACCGCCTGAACCTCACCCTCAATCCATCCCTCTTCTTTCATCTTCTGTCGTCTCATCTTCCTTGCTTCTCTTTGCTGTCTCTCCTCCTCCGTCTCCACTCCCATATCTCCTTTTGCCGTCTGCGCGCCCACCATCCCCTTGAATTTGCTCCAATAACTTTCGCTCCTCTTCCTTTCGACTTCCCGCATACGTTGCCTTTCGATCTCCTCCCCCGCCCTCTCCTGCTCGAGTAAATGCAATTGCTCCGCGTTTGCCTCGCCGCGTAGAAACGCCGCTCTCGCTTCGTCTAGTCGGTCGAGTTCCCGCTCGATCCACGCGCGTTTTTGTCGTCGATTATGTGCGACGAGAGATACGGTGCCGTAGGCCGCTACCACTGTCGAAAGACCCGCGAAAAGGATCAGGCCGTATGCGGTGAAGCGGTGGGCGCGGTCGGCCCAGCGGCGGCCCGCGCCGATCAGTTGTTCGATCGGCGAGTAGTTGGCCGCTTCTTTAGCAGCGCGGGCTTCGGCACGCAGACGCTCGACTCGTTCGAGGGGTGTTTCGCCGGGAGGACCGCGGGAGTGGCCGGGAGATTGGAAGGAAGATGAGGAAGGTGAGGGTTGCCGGTCAGCTGCTGGTCGAGAGGCCGGCTGGTATTGGAATGTAGCTGTTGTTGCGGGTCGTTGCATTGCGTGTGGTGTCGTCGAAGTGAAGCGTGTGAAAGTGTCGGATGGGGGTCGTCGAGGCATTTTGGATGCGAATGCTTTCATTTTTTGTTTTCTAAACTGAACAGACGACGTAATGGGGCCGGGTAGCTGTTACCACTGCGTACACATGAATGAGGATTGTATGGTCATGTACATGAGATGAGCGAAGGGGAAATGAATTGATTCGGAGGCAACGAAGAATTTCGGCCACGGCCAGGTTCAAATTCCGGTCAAGCAAATTATCCGCAGCCGCAGTTGTATATCCCTTACAACCAATGCCAAGCTATCACTCCACTTTTGTCAACAGCCTCAAATACATATCCTGAAGGCTCCTCCGAATCAATTTTGACCAGCCGCTGTGGCCAGGACCTCCCTAATCGTGTCCTCTGGATTCTCCTCTGGCAGTCCCAGCCTCTTGTTCCACAGACCCTTTGTCTTGGAGTATTGACAGAAGCCTCGATAGTTCATCATGATCAAAACAATCGCCTCCAGCACGCCCTGCGTCCATACTTTCCCTTGATCCGGATCAGACTGCATTTTCTCAAGGGCGCTCTTGTTGAAATCATCGGCCTTCACATGCTTCACTTGGTATTTCTTGCCGCCGAGCTTTTCGAAGATTTTCAACATCTCATTCTGCGTCGTGGTGAAGCTGTTGATGTAGACGTACTGATTTGCTGTCTTGTCCATGTGTTGGGCGGATAAGATCGCAGCTACGGCACGACCTATTTGAGCGAGATTGGTCGCTTCGAATTCGATGTCACCTCCGTCAAAGATCGTGGCGGTGTTCTCTGGGAGGTTCCAGCCCAGAGTGATGGGTTTAGCAAAGCTCCAGTCGAAAAAAGCCCCCACGATCACGGCAGTCCATGTCATTCCGGTGCTCTCCTTGGATTTGAGGTACGCGACAGTCTCGGTCTTCGTCAAGGCTGGCGGGAGGCCACCTTCACCCAGAGCCCGAGACGAGGTGTCGACTCCAAATTCCGATGGGAGGAATCGGCGGACGCCGGCTTCGATGGCAGCGTCAATAATGGCAATTTGCGGGGCCAGGGAAAACGTGGAGATGGTCGAGACGACCGCCTCCTGGCCTTTCAATGCTGCAACAAGGGAGTTGTGGGAGTAGTTTGTCTTGATAACCTTCACGCCTTCTGGGAATGTCGCCGTGGATGACTCTCGACTGAGAACCGACACCTCGAACTGGGCTTGGAGAAGAGCTTGGACCACTGGGGGGCCAGTGGCTCCAGAGCCACCAACAACAGCGACTTTCTTGATTGCTTTGGTTGACATGGTGGTATATTGATTCTGCAGTGGAGTGTTTTAATGGGGATTGTCTTCGGTGATCGGCCGGACTTGTTTCGACTTGCTTGTTTGTGATCTTGGGTTCGAGGGCAGAGACGTGCATTTTATACCATGGTGTCGATGACTTTCGTCCCCAGGCAAGCCTGGGGATTTCATCGTTACGGCCGTCATGTTCAAAGGAGTGTATGAGTCAATCGCTCGCCTTAAAATCATTATCTTCCATCCCAAGACTAGTCTCCGACATTGTTGTTGAAAAGAAGATTTCGGCTCCACCGGCCGGAATCCGGAGTTTCGATGTGGTGTTCAATTCAGGTCTAATGTGTCGCTTTCATAGCTACGTGTGAGCCAATGGAGTTGTCAAAAGACCAGTCACTTTCCTTTCTAGACTTTGTGAGCCAAAATCCCACCAGCAAGCCCAGCTTGAACAGCGTTTGAGGCTCTCAGAAGATGGTCGGGAGCCAATATCAGAAAGGCTTAGTCTCCGACAACATCAGGCCTCCCGCCAAGGTTCTCATGGGAGGACACATTTTTCTATCTCGACCTCTTGCTGCTCGTTGACCAAGTTGCAAATATTGGTTTCGATTGATCAATACCTTTCCGAGATTTGAGAGTCGACCAAGATCTTGGGTCGAGCGGGAGCGGCAAAAGACTCCATTGCCTTAGGATCGCAAGAGATTTGTACATGCACATATCTCTGTCGAGAGCCTGTCAGTCATGTATTCGAGCTAAAAAGAAATGCGATCGGAGGGTTCCCCAATGTTTGAGATGTACCGGCAAGAAACTCCCATGCCATTATTTGAATGAGCCTCTCTGTGTTCCATCAGAGAAACCAGAAAAGAACAACCCGTCGGACCCGAGCGTTGTACAAGAAGCGACTGCCGGACCAGTCGAGGAGTTATCCAGTCATAGAAGGTCTTGGGGGGCTCGAAATGGACGTATCGTCCGAGGAGATGGACTTGAGATCGCTCGAATAACGGATCCCGTCATCTTCCTGCCAATGGACTTTGAGTCGGTTACAGATGTTGTCCGACAGCTGACATTGTATCCACTTGACTTGATCCGGAAAGGTGGTACAGATTTTATCCACCCATCGACTTACCGTCAGTATCGACCTGCTTCTTTGCAGATCGCAATCGATATTTGCCATCTCCAAGAGGACCTGGGGCCGCAAGACCGGGTTGTCCAGCCAAGAGATTTCCAGTCCTCTGCACACGCTTTGATCTCAACTGCAAGGTCCGCTGTCAGTTTCGTCGACATCCTGTCATTTGTCCAAAGCCTGTGTTTGCTGCAGATCATGGCACTCTTCTCCCCGACGTCAACAAAGGAAGAACGTGAAGGAGGGTTCCGTCGCCAGCAGCTTTTGGCAGACTGGACCACGAAACTTTGGGCCAGCGCACCCACCTCACTCCCCAGCACTCTGTCGACACATGAAGCCTATGTTCTCGCTGAAGCGGTCCGAAGAACCATAATTGTCGCTCACAAAATTGAAGGGGCCACTCGTGTTCTCCGTACGGGGTTTTTCAAACTTACCCTTTTCGTCGAGAGTTTACCTTTCGGTGGGAATATGGATCTCTGGGATTCGGAACTTCGGGATGATGAGATTGACGTTAAAGATGCCGGGCTGTTGTCGTATCGCGAATATTGTGACTTATGGGATGCTGGGTTGATTCATTCTGCAACACCGTTTGAGCGACTGCTGCTGGTAGCCTGCAAAGGCAAAGCCGCCGTAGATGAGAGATTGGGACCACAGATGAAGGTTGGTCGCCAGTAAATACTGCCCGCTCGCTGCTAGATTCTCGAGCTTTGATTGGTTCAGCCAACATTACTCATGGCCAAAATTGACATTTTACGTATACAATGTTCAGCACTTTCCCAACCATTCCTCGTATCGATCCCTAGTGACCAAGTCAACAACTACGTTGCATTGTGGCGTCAGGGTGCGAACACCCGATTTGAGGCCGCTTGCGCTGGAGCAGCAGGAAGGGCACTCTTATGACTCGGTAAACTCGGAAACGATCCTTCGCCGTTCGAGAAGAGCGATCCAGTTGGACCTTCGTCCCTCCCCGTGTTACCTTAAAGATGACAGGAGAGCAACAGACGAAAATGAACCCGATCGGTCAAACCGAACGGACGAGAAAATTCAAAACCACGGTAGTGAGTTTCCAAGATAGGGTTCTTGTCTCTTCATAGCATTGGAGCAGCAGAAGGTTCAGGGTTCGGTCTTCAGACCCGACGCTTTTTTGGTTCTTTTGGTTTCGGCTTAAGTGGCCCCAAGACACTCACTCTAATACTCAGCCTCATTGCGGCCGAGCAGTGATGCTGGATTTACACATCTAAGAGAATATGCCAGTGAGGCCGACTGTTGCTGGTTGACGTATTGCAACTGGTTCACATATCCGGCCCGGAAGATTTGGAACATCCACGCATCAT
Source organism: Rhinocladiella mackenziei CBS 650.93 (assembly GCF_000835555.1). Taxonomy (NCBI): domain Eukaryota; kingdom Fungi; phylum Ascomycota; class Eurotiomycetes; order Chaetothyriales; family Herpotrichiellaceae; genus Rhinocladiella; species Rhinocladiella mackenziei. The sequence continues at coordinate 1,367,072 of NW_013550599.1, forward strand.
TCAGTTGTTGATTGCTATTGTGGAGTTCTCCATGTACGATGACTCGATCTCCTTTTGCTTCGTCACTGACCCAAATGTCGGTATCAAAGCGGTCTCGTGAACCTGGAGCAGGTTCTTGGTCATTCAGTTCCGTCAGGAACCATTTCTCATTGCTCACATCAAACGCCCAAAACGTCTGAAAACATTCAACCAGCTCCGACATGACCCAGATTCGCTTTGTGATCCTTCGCCAAACCATGGCCACTAGCAGTTCGCGGCCCGAACCAGTCTTGATGGGTACCAGCACCGTCATGCTTCTTGGTTCAGGACCTACCACACCATCAGGTTTGTATTCAACATTGGACCACATATCCTCTTTGACGTCGTAATCAGCGACTGCTTCACCCTGCTCGGCTTTGCTGTCGAAACCCCCTGATCCGATACATGTTGGCAGTCCACATTGGGACTAGCATAGTCACGTGCACCGCAACCTTCGTGGCCTTTTCGTAGCTTGCGCCTCGCTCAGATAGATTCAATCAATCAATCTTCTCCCGGCCCACCAATACTGCCTGCCACTCGAAAAGGCAATACTTAGTGTCTCCGCGACCACCAACCGGTGCTGATGCAAGTTGCGTCCACTGCGATGTAGTGGTATTGAACGCCCATAGGTCATTCGGATGACCTTTGCAGACATCTAGCATGCAAGGAGATCATGTTGATGTTGCTGGAGGTCATAGAATGGTAAGAAGAGCGGTCTTTAGGCAATGAGTCTTCCTACGCAGGAGTAAGGACCAATTATGACAATGACAATGTGTTGAGCAAGTCATCGAGACACCACCTCAACAACAAAACTTTCGTACCCGGGGTTGTGGACGTGGTACCCACCGAGGGGCTAGGGGCTGCTGCTGTGTCGATGGTCTTCACCAACTGATGGTCAGCACCAGCAGTGCCTAAAACAATTGAGTAGACGGCATTGTCTCGTGGCTTGCGCGGCTCAAATTGTGAAGCCAGGCGTTTTCGGGTTCCTTTGATGGTTGGCATCTTCAGCATAGTTGTAGCACAATCAAGGTTGCGAATAGTGGCGAATGCCTTCCAGACTGAATTACTGAATTGCAGACTATTTAGGAGAATCACGCCCATCGATTTACCCCTTCGAATCCGCCAAGATAGTATTTAGGTTATACCCCGGTAAGCCTTAAAGGCGCTACGAAAACATTATCTTCTATGGAGACCTCTTATCCCGAATTGAAAATCTATCCCAATTGATGCGGGTGAGAATGGATGGTCAACATAATGCTGAGCTCCAGCGTGTACTCGCAGCCTTGAACAGCTACTCATCCCAGGCGCAACATACCTCAGAAACGACTTCTTCCAGTGTCAACGAATCTTCCGACTCGAGCGATATCCCGAGGCCTTCCATTATACCGGGGCTTGGTCTGCTGCCACCACAAAATCACAAAACGCCGGCCCCGTCACCTCCTATCACCCGGCAGCAAACTCTGACTCAGCAACAACGATGTCCATCACCCCGACCGGGAGATCTTCGCAGCAAGCCCTCCACCCCAACTGTTCCTGATGCGTCGACTATCACAACATGGCCAGCAGCCCTTAGACATGTGACTCGCTACCTGGTGACGAATGAGCAAGTAGCTACCAGGATCAAGCACCTTATCTCGGAGCAGCAAAAACATGAACGACAATGGTGGGCAGGCCGTGAGGCTATTGTGGAGAGACAGCGAGGAAGGTCCGGGACTTCTCAACAGGTGTCGGCTCTGTTGAAGTCCTTGGGTGGTAAGGACGTACCGGTCGTGCCTTCTGATCCCAACCAAATTCGCGCTGAATTGGATGCTTATGACAAGAAAGTCCACGCCGGTCTCATAGCGATGGCGGCGGATTTTGACAGGCAGCTGAGGGCAATGGGCGTGCCGTTCTACGCCATCAAGCATGACCTGGTGGTGTTGGAGGAGGGACCTGAGAAGCCTGATGCACCGCAAGGCAGGATTGACAAGGGAGAACTGCGAGAGTTGCAAAAGAGAATGTTACAGACTCTGGAGGACCTATTCACGGATTGAAAGATGCGAGATGAGAAGGCTGCCATTATTTGAGCGCGGCTTGACGACAGGGCTTACACGACTTCGTGACCTCATTCCAACAGGAACCGATAAGCAATTCACCCCCCGGTTCAATCAACTACCTGGAGCCTTGCCATTTGATTCATATGTGAGGGACGCCAGGTGGTGAAGCCGGTGCCGGCAGATTGAATTGGTGCCTTCACACACGGCATCCTTCAGCACGCGCGGCGTTATCAACTTACTCGCCTTCTCCTTCGCGCAAGCTCACTCCCGGCCACTCACCCACCCCTCTCGCGCCACTACGGTTGTCGCGCATCGTCTTGATGACCCTCATGGAGCTTCCTACCAATGGGGATGGCTGCGGACTCATCATCATCTGTCAAGAAGAGTTCTTCGACGTCCACCGAAAAGTCTTGGGTAAGAAAGCGCGCCATTCCGAGGTATATCCATGAACGTAGTGATCGACTTGAATCCAACGCTCATCCTAACAGCTGGTTTCCCAATGGCAAACCGGACACCCTTCCCGATGTCTCTCCAGCGATCTTTCGCAAGATCCTCTCGCTCATCTCCCATGATGCGAAATTCGATGTCAGAGAACTCCCCAAAGCAGACTGCGCCAGAAGCCGGGTCTTCAGCACCAGATACTTCCAAGAGATTCTCACGAACCGATGAATTCCTCAAAACTGTGATGAGATACCCTGTCTCTAAGACAGCCAAGGACGTTTCTACCTCTACTCCAGGTATCTTCAGCAACGAGCAGAAGTGGGCAAGGTGGACTAAAATCAACACTTGATGAAAGAACCTTAATGTTACTAGCCCATGAAAAGACCCCGTCGAGATTTTCCGTGAAATGGAGATCTTCGCTGCTGCCGAGCAGCTAGATATCAGGGCTTCGAAAGAGATGGTTACCCTCAAAGTGACGGCTTGGTCCGAGGTATAGCTTCAGGCGGGACCTCCTTTGGTCGACTTCGTTTTGCAAAAGGACCAAGTCTATATGAAGCCGTTCCTTATCCAGCTTGGCAATACCTTCCAGTAACCGAGACGGATCGTACTCTGACATCTTTGATCGAAAAGTTGCGACCAGATGCCTGGGAATTGCTGGGATGTGTTTGGTCTGTGTGGAAATCGGACTGCGGGAAACAAAACGACAATTTGCAACAGAAAAAAGAATCAAGTACTGATCCATCGAGCTCAAATCAGTGACCAGGAAGGTGCATTGCCGAATCCCAAGGAAAATCATGACGCTCAATTAGAAGTCTTGAACAAATCTTTGACACCAGCTCAGGAAGAGACAAATTCGACACGCCTCAAGGCTCCCAGGAATATCTCGGCAAGGCTCTGCAAACACAATTGTTCTTTGTTCGGACTTTGGCTCTGGAATCACCAAACAAAACACGTCCAAGCAGGGAGACACAATCCAAGAAAGACCTGTCAAATGAGGCATTAGAGAAAAATCTCTGCCCTTGATGATGTGTTGCGGTAGTCCAAGAAAGCCAATCAGAAAGTTAAAGACGACCTCATGAAAGAGAGGTTGAAAAATACCTGGGGACACGAACGTAGCTTTTCAGAAGTTCTGAACCGTTATCAGCTAGTCAGGCCGTTGTAAAGGCTGCAAACATCGATGGAATCTCATGATTGACAAAGGACACAACGCTCAAATTGTCGTCAAATGCAATCTTTGCCATGGAAGGCCCTGTAGAGCAACAATTAATTGGCGATAAGTGTGGAAAGAAAAAATCAGGTGTCCAGGGCATATTCCAATGGTATGGGACTGGTACAACGAACGGCACGCATCCACGAACTTGACTTGCTGTGCGGTGCATGGGGATTATGATGATATGCTTGAGCCAACATGGCGGTACTGTACGATAGCAATCAGCTCCGTGAGAAAGCTCCGCTTCAATTCTCACCCTTTTGGTGCTTCATATCATGTCGAGCTCTCGGGTAGGATGTGGGATGAATCACAGGGCTTCCCCCCCCCCCTCTGCAATGAATTGAATGAAATAACAGTCGGCCTTTCCTTCTGCTGAATCCGTCTATGCCACAATTGCAGCTCCCCTAGCCAACCATATACCTTGTTCTGGACTTCGCTTTCACTTCATCTTACACGACGAATCCTTCCTTCTCCCTCGTCTTTCTAGTCCTACGCAAACATAGATTGAACAATGAGCCGAAAACACTCCTCACTTCGCGAGCCTTACATCTCTAACAGAGTCATTGTCATCGAGTCTCCACAAGCTGCGACGAAAGCGTGATCATGAAAGCACCTCTACAGATACCATCCAGGTCGCCAAAGAATTCAAAAACGAAGATCAATACACTGTAGTATTCGGCGAAGACTTGATGGGAATTCACACTCACTCGGGAGGAGTCTTTGAAGAAAGGCTGGTTACATAGGAAGAGGTATGTGATCAAGTTGTAGGAACACCCCGAGGCGAACAAAAGCTACACTTGTGGTCATGCGTACTGTTCTCCTCCATGGCAAAGAATACGGGATGCAGAAATCAGCGATAACGTGAACGGAAGATATGGCCAAACTGACAGCTTACAGCTCACCTGGCCGTTTGGATAAGTTCTCACCACACAGTCTGTAGGAAGATGGAGCGATTTTCTGGAATATGTCTTTTGCCAGCGGGAGTGCCATATTTGAATTGCACAATATTGCAAACAAGTTACACGGGTGGAGTCCGTCAACCTCCACAAGCGCAACAATCGACACTCGTTCTTTCGAGCCAGGTACTCTCGGGAAAAGCACTCAATCGAAATTCATACACATTAGATAGTTCAAGTTGTGAATGATCTTGGTGGACATAGCAGTGGAGGGCAGCAGATCAGAAAATATACAAAGCGAAAAGAAAAGTCTCGCCCTTCTGGCGTCGCCGATGGGCAGGAAACTAGGGATGGTCATTGCCGATCGCCTGTCACTAGCATCGATGAAGGCGGGAAGAATGAAGAAGTGTGGAAGGGCGCCACGAAGGAAGACACACGCGACGAGAGCGAGAAAACAAGCTAGTCATATCGCGTTACAAGATGACTGACGGCGGACATTGAGACCTGGTTCTCCAAAGCAAGATGTTAAGCCTGTCTACAGCGGGCCTTTTAGTGCATTGACAATACGTGACGAGATAGACTTTTGCCCGACGGGAAATTGTACTCCAAGTAGTTGAAGACAGACTTAATGCCGTCCTCCTCCATCTCCTAGCAAACCTACAACTAAGTCCGTGGTATATAAGTCCCAATAAATACGAAATATTATTTGAAGTAAAGTGTTTGGAAGATAAGGCTGCAACTCCCTGCCAAGAATTCAGGGGTGCAGCCTACCCACATTGATCTTCGGTGCTGGCTGAAGGTGAGGATTGTAGTCAAATGATCTGCTACGTGATGGCTCGCTGTCGGACGGACGCGAACTATGCTTCATCATTACCGATCCTATGGTTTACACTCATTTTCGCTCAGCGATTCGGGTAAGCCGCACGACCTTTTTTTTTCTCTTCTTGACGCGTTGTTTATGGTTCCTTTTTTCCTCCCACATTTCTGTTGCCCCACCCATCTTGGAAAGTTTGTGCACTTTGACTTTTCCCCAATGAAGTTGGTCGCTAGTCATGCTGATACTCTCTGTGCTTGATCGACTCCAAGTACAAGTCCAACATCACTAATTCTGCCGCCGCTGAATCTACATCCACCCATGCCGACTATGTTTGCGAATTGTTTGAGATTCGATAACGAAACCCAAACACGCAGAATGCCATTGCCTATGCTATGCCGTCCGAGTTATCGTGGGAACCTTCCTGAACCACAAACCGAAGAAGAAAGTGAGGTCGTAGAGCGATGATCACAGCCGCAATCACAGAATGGGAGCCAAATAGACGCTCAAAATCATGGCCACCACGACCAATCAGCACGAGAGAGCGCCCTCGATCTAATTTGGCAGCCAGAAGGCTTGTGGCACAAAAAGAGATTGAGCTGCGTTCTGATCCCACCTCCGACTTTTGATAGAGATGAGAATCAACATCAAGAGTACAATGACACCACACCCTAAGAAGATGCTTGGGGCAGAGGCAGGAAAATCATCAGCCGGCTTCGTGATCTCTAGAGGGAGAGATCAAACTTCGAGTCCAGTATAATGCCGCTTGCCATGCTGCTCGGCGTGGAGTTGAGCCTCAAAGGGCTAGGGAAAGTAGATATGAAGTGCTAAGACAGAGTTCCGAATACTCTGGAGTTATAGGTTTGTTTACATACTGGGAAGGGGAGTGGGACTTTTTTCAATTTTTGCTGTCCTTGCATGACGGGGAATGTCCTGGGCAAGTTTTTACTTCCGTTGGAAATTACGAGGATCTTTTCTGCGCATTTATGTGCTGATGTCGAACAGGGAACTGCCATGAACGGACTCCGCAACTGAGAGCAGAGCACACTGCTAGAGGTGTTCCATGGACAACGGCATCCCTGACGGATGTTCTGCGCAACGACTAGGCTTTCGCAACGTTTATAAAGACGTCCTCAGGAGTGCAACACGTTGATAGAAGACAGAGCATTCAATACATCTCAAGTTGCACCCCGTCTGATAGCTGAATCATTCGATAATGGAAGTGAATTTGTAAGATTTTCTATGGGTTTTGGGGTAGGTGTCTGAAAAGAGAGGAACTCTGACTGACGACAAGAGAGACACGAGAAGAAGATGAGCTTGAAGTATCATAAATTCTCTTCGTTTACGTGTTCCTATATCTGTTTTAGTTTTGTCCCTGCTCTGATTGTGGTCTTGATAGCGTGTTTCTTCCAGATATGCAAGACCAAATAACAAGCTTGGACTCTCAAATCCAGCGTCATGCTCAAATGAGAAACAAAAAGGATCAAATCTCAACCATAAACGCATCAAGTGTCGTGACATGCATACTCGCTTAGCCAAACTCCTCGAAATGCTAAACATTGTTCTCCATCACGTCTTGTCGTCGTTCTATTCAAGGACAGAAGGGGTTCAAAAAGTACTTGAAAACACAAAGTCCGGAAACTCCATTGAATTTTCCCACATACTCAACAAAACAGTCTTGCCCTCCCCCCCCCCTTTTTTTTTTACCACATGCCATAATCATGACCAGGGAATGGCCCGCAGATACCTCCGGCGATGGTTTGTGGTGGGCCAACATCGCCATAGCCACCCTGTGGTGGGGAGACGTAGATGGCGCCATCGACGCCGAAGAAGACACAAGGTCCGCCACCGCTGGTACTGATATGACTGATGCTCAAGTCGTTGTTGGTGTGTGTGAAGGCACTGTTGACCGGGATTTCCATTGTGTATTGAGCGTTGGCAGCACCAATCAAGGTTACTGAGACTGCGGGAGTTTGACGGGCGTTGATGGGTGTGGCGCTGACAAGGGTGGAGATAAGAGGAAGGAGAGAAAAAATGGTACTGATGAAAGTGACCATTTTGGCTGATTGATGTGGAATATCGAGGAAGTGATGTGAAGGGCTTTGTTTGATTTTGAAGTGTTTTGCTAAGACTGTTGGTGTTGGGCGACGGATGCTGGAGTTGCCTTGGGTTGGACTCTCACGCAAGTTATATATACCTATTCAGACTCAGCTGTCTAGCCACCCCGTCACCCGTTTTGTTCTTGCATATTGAAACTGTCGCTAGTGAGCAAGGCTCGGCCGAAGGACGAACAGAATTGGGGCGGAGAAATAATGGCGCCACCGGACCTGCGCCTGCAGGAAGTGATGGTCGCTTACAAGAAGTCGGTAGCGAAGAGAAACCTGAAAGTGGAGAAGCTGTAGCAAAAAGTACTATTGAGGCGAGGCTGAGACCAAGTTCGTGTTAGCAATTAACCGCGAGACGAGGCTCAGCCGTAGACATACGGCTCTCATAAGTTTGGCAACAAGATAAGCCTCGAGCTTGGACCGGTGATAGGTGTTCATGGTCGATCAGCATTGCTTGCGAACTTGATCGCTTGTCAGGCGAGGGATTAACAAAGTCGTGTGACAGCAGAGACTGATGGGAGGCGGTGTAGAGTCATATACTGTATACTTCGAGGGGCGGATTTGGCTCCGGTAGAGAAAAACGTGGCTTATCACAGTGGAGGGAGCCACTTTAGTTGGCCCACTTGATTGTCGCCCGCCTATTTTTGGTCTCGGGTTTCTCGAATTTCGCGCAGGTCGGTGGGGCTTGCTGGCGATATTCTTCAGCCTGACCAGTCAAACATTGTGTCACACATTCTGGCTGTGGCAGCGAGGTGAGAACCTATAGGCAAAAGAGGACCATGACCTCTTTCGTCTCAATCCTGCTTATTGTGAGGGAAGATAGATATGTCCAGTTTGTGAGAATAATTTGAACTCTTTGCTTTCTCTACCGGTTGAGACCAAACAGGCCGCCGAATGGTCGCGAATACCAATTAGTCCCTTACAGGAATGAAGCAAGTGATGAAAATTGGCCCCATGGTCTTCGTTGGTGATGAGATGAAGCCGCGCGGATCTGTTGGGTTTTCCAACCCATCACACTGAGAAATCAGATGGATTCGCTTGGGACATTCCTTCTGCCGCATTAATTCTCTTGGGGAATGAATGGACGCATCTCTTGCAGCACCACGTACGGAACGATGGAAAATTATCAGGTCGGCCGGCGCCGGGGATGCATCACTTCAGCACCTCCTGACACAAGGGATACAGTGGGGCTTGATATTCCACGCGACAGATATGTGGATATTGTCAAGCCTTGCGGTGACTGGGAGGCGCGCGAAGTGCCCAGGTTGATAAGGTCCTCAGATATCGCTATCGGCGCGTGGAAGGTGGGCGGAGTCGCGACCGGGTCAGAGGATGGTCTCCTGCTGGGATAGACGGTGAACCATAAAATATGGTCAAGGATATTCGAGACTGTCCAAAATTTCGTCGAATCCCAAACCTTCCTACCCCCAATCAATCTCTTTTACCCAGACTACTGCTATACCCGCCATATCCTCCGTAACCCGAACTCCTTGCCATTCCATTCCCGACATTCCCGCCCAATATTCCATTGCTGTAAATGCCACTTCTCCCGCTCTTTCGTCTCTCATACACGAGCATTGCCATCGCTCCGACACCAGCGCTCGCAGCCAGGGCGAAGAAACTCAACAGCGAAAATCCCAGGCTGTGATCTTTCACGGTAAGTACGGGGCGGCCAACCATTCCCGGTAAGACGGCACCATCTATCCATCCAACATTGAACGTGAGCACCATCGGTTCATTACGAACAATCTTGGCACCCTCTACCGGCGCTGAGGACGAGGTATTGGGGAGAGAGTATGCGGTCGATGCAATCAGATGTGATTGCGCGGAGGTCTTGGACGGACTCGGGTCGGGAGACATGTGAAAGAGGACATTTATGTTTGTATAGAGGTGGAGATGGGACAACTGTAATGTCCCTTGAAGAGCAATTGTGAATGGTGTCCAAAGATCTTTATCAACTCCCGCTCTTCCCACCTCGGATAGTGATGAGATTATTCCCGGATCTTCTTGGGATAAGGGATATGATGGAATGCGACATGTCAAAGGTACGTCACTGTGGACGAAGAATTCGAATAAATGGTACAGTTCGTCGGATAACGGATCGATGGTACATGTTTGGGTTCGAGGTGTATTGTACGCGAACGACAGAGGTTGATTCGTCTCATTGCAGGTGGGAAAAGGGATATATTGTAGGTTTCCATGCTCATCGGTTATCTGGACGGTTTGGTATAAGTACGCAAAAGCAGGATAGAGACGCTGGTATTGCAATGTGGCATTGGGGCTTAGGAGCTGATTGTAGGAGGACATCAACATACATGCTCACCGGTATCGCTGCGGCCGTAAGTGACCGTACGTGAAATGGTGATATTGCTACTTACATGGTTCTATTCAAACAGCTAACGGGCATCAGCTCTCCCTTGAAGTAGCCTCTTCTTTTGGAGGCACCGTCAACCAAAGGACTTTCACCAGCGGCGTTGACTGATGCGGAGAGAGATAAATAGAACACAAATAATGCGTTCAGAGACAGAGACAAGAGACTAAACATGACTGAGTCAGCCGTGGACACTGCTACTCCTGGGCAAGGCGAGTGAGATCTGGTGTGCGATAGTTCTTTGGGCGCAGTCTGTGGCCATTGCTGAGTTGCTGAGTTAGTGACCGGGTCTAAAACACGGCCCGACCCGCCCCCGCATGATTCGATTTCCATTACATCATTGGTGTCGCAAGACACCTGCGCAGGAGGCCCTCTCAAATATTGACGGGATCTTCTTCCGACCAATATATCTTGTGAATCAGTCTTAGTTGGATACGGCCGGTGGACGTCTCGATAAGGCGATGATAGGACTGTTTTCCTTGTTGTCACAGAGAGTATTCTTAGGTCCGGAGTGCCTCCGAAGTGGGAGGTACGAGAACCCTCTCAGATCCACGCATGCTGCATGTCGAGTTGAATCGGAATGAGGCACTAAATTCGGGGGTATCTGTCCAATCCCGAATAAGTCGATGATTCGCGGATAGATGACCTCTACGAGGGAGTTTTGGTAGCGTGCCAGGCACTTTTTCGGTGGGAAGCACAGAAATTGCGTTGGAAGGAATTCTGATTCTTAGGCTCCCAACAAGTTGAGAGCTCGTAGCGGAGAACATCTTTTGAAACTTGTTATGAGAAGTAAGGAGGTTGGGAACTCGGGAAAAAGAGTTCCGGGGAGTCTCAGAAATAGGTTATAGGTTCAACAATGAGCCTCCGCTCGTGAAGGTGATGTCTGATTTGACTCCATTCATCTTCTCACAACAACAACCCACAGTAGTGCATTGATACCATCTCTCTCTATCCCCTCCGTCATTATGCAATTGGTATAATCAAACATCTTTCCGAGATTTACTCGTTTTCTCTTCGGCAGAGGCGGCAAGAATGTGTACCGGGTTACTCTCGAGGTTGGCAGTCTGGTCTTCTTTGCCTTTATTCTTTGCCTGGGAGTTGTCCATCTGATCAAGACGTCAGTGGGAGCACTTCAGTACCGGAGAGATATGTCTCGGCGAAGTATTTTGGCCGAATTTGGACACAATCGCTGTAGCCTGAGCATCACGAGTAAGTTTTCGTACCTTTCCGGTGCCTGGTTGGGAAGGATGAGCTTGCTGCTGAGCACCCGTTTGGCGTTCGGGATCTGGTGATTGACGACCTTGGTTTGGTGCGGACATGGCAGAGCAGAGTTCGGGTCTCAGAGGGTCTGGAGGTAGTGTGAGAAACAAATATTAGTCCATATCGGCCAGGTAGGACTCACATCAAGTCGGGTCGTTCGAGTCGTTCGGGAGAGACAGAAAGAAAACAAGGCGAGCAATGGAAATAGAGGATGTTCAAAGATTGTTCAAAGATAATATGAGACGAGAAAGATGCAACCCTGACCTCATAGTCAGACATCCCACCTTCACTTACATGCTTATGACGTCTGGTTGTTACGAAAGAATGGGAATCCATCGAACCATATCACGGGCCCTGAGATCCTTCCTTGGCAAGAGATGTCGAAATCCATGTCGCAGTTGACATGAGATCGGCTTGACGATACTTGCGGAAGAAGAAAAAAAAAAAAAAAATGAATGCAATTTCTTTGATGTGCAGGTTGTCTCCAATTGACAAGCGCGTGAAATCTCCACCGTCTTGTTGTGTGGCCATACAGATGTCTATTCCCGCCCCAAAGGTTCCAAGCTACACAGATTCAAACCGAAGAAGAACCACATGGGTACCCATCTATCATCTTTCCTCCACTATCCACCCCTAGATTTGTACCAATTATCTTTGCGACTGGTGGTGTGCCGTTATCTCCATCTAAGACTGGGACTGGCAACACCGAACGTGGCCAATCCTTGTGCCTTGCAGTTGGGACAGCTTCGGTTCTTGTCTTCGCGGATCTTTAATTGAACATAATTTGGGCACCTGCGGCCAGCCTGAAATTTGCAGCCTTCCTTGTCCAACTGGTATGATTCGTAGTGGCGGCACTTCAGGCTGATCAGGCGCTCGAAGCACATCTTGAAGGATTTTTCGGGATGCTGCGATATGTTTAGCCGTGGAGAAGGTCTATCACGCATACAGCAAAACACGTACTTTTTGGGTTGATGTTTGAAAATAAATTGTTTCTTAATTCAGTGCGCTCTTTTTTGGTGTGTGTGTGTGTGTAGCTTCCACCTTGCCTGGTGCTCACGATCGGCCCAGTTATCCAGGCTCGTCGCAGGCCTCACAGAAGCGGTCCGCGGAGATGGTTGAGGGCTTGTTCATACTCTGGTGAAGTGCGATGAGATAAGATCGACAGAAGGAAAAGAAAGCGATTGTCTGGGAAGACTGCGATGATGCGATATAAGGGTTGTCGGTGAAGACAAGAGTCATCAAAGATGGCGAAGGAGAAAAAAATCTGGGTGGTATTGGGTTGGTTCGGGTGTTCATTGGGGGCGCAGCCAAAGGCAAAAAGGCCGAAGTTTTTTGGTGCCCAGGGACCCGAGGAGCTCTGCCAGGATTGCTGTTGCTACCCTTGGTATTTAGTTTGTCCATTACCAGTTAGTGAATAAGAGCAGATGCAGCTGGGATGTACCTACAGATATACCGATTAGTAAGAGGTGGGTTCTGGCGGTCCAAGTTTGGCGGCTGGGAACAGCGTCCTGTCGCACTCCACTATTGGCACAGAACGTACCTGGCCCCCGCGGTGAAATTGTCACGAACCGAAAACAACCGTTTGGCATGCACATTGGCATTCGCTTCCTACAAGATGGGCCATCTGATGATGAAGAAGAAGCTTGCTCTTCCCCAGTCTCCCAAACATTTACCATGGTAATTGCTCTCACTCGACCTCAGCACCGATAGGATATTTCTCGTGGCATACCAGGGCATTCATCTTTCTGCAAACTATGTGTCCACTTCGGCGATTGGGTCCAAATACAGGGTCAGGAGACGTGTGTAATTAGCTTCAATAATACCGAAGTCGAGAGCCTTCTGTCGCAGAAAAGCGAAAGTCTGACCTCAATAGGAGAAAATCTCGCTGCGGGATTGGTGTTGTTTGCTGTCATCGAGGATCGTACGGAAAAATTCAATGGATTGCACATTTTGTGAAAGGGAAGGAAGGGGCTTCGCAGAGCGTCTGATAAAGTGAACAGCTCAAAACAGTCGTTCATTGGAAAAAGCTAATCTAGCAAGCTTTTCGAAACCACCCGCCTCGTCATGATCGGAATAGGTAGAAAGGCCAAATCAAGCGCCATTTCCTCCTTTGATAGTCCCATCTCAATGAGAATCAACCACCAAATAATGCAAATCGTCCCACTCAGACACTACCAGCTGGCAATTGTTGCCCGCTGGCCTGAGCCGCCTCCTTGGCTTCGGTTGTTGCTGCGGCGCTGCTCTTTGCACAATTGGCACAAGCGCAATGACCTGGCGGGCAGGGACATGATGGTTCGGAACCACCACACTTGCACACTGTCTTGTCGGTGCCTTGGACTGGTTCTGGTTGATTGGCACCGGTATCGCTTTTGGCACAGTTGGCACAGCTGCAATGGCCTGGGGCACAACCGCAAACGCCTTCGGAGCCACCACACTTGCAAACGGTCTTGTCGGTTCCAGGGACCGGTTCAGCTTCGTGCTTCTTTCCTGCCTTGAGGTCTGCGAGTCGTCTGGCTTCGTTGTGGACATCTCTGACTTGCTTGTCGCCTTGGAGATAGAACCGCCTGACTCTTTGACCAGTAGGTGTCCCCAGAGCCTTCTCAAAGTAAGTATTCAACCCACCCCAGGCGCTCATAGCCTTGTCTGTGACACCGTATTTACTGTCCATGGATTTGGCTGTGTCGGTGGCCTTGTATTTATTATCAAAGCTTGCTAACGCATTGGTAAATCTCGTGCTGAAACCGTGCTTGTTGTCCAATACGATGGCTTTGGAGATAACATGGTCTGAGAGAGTGTAACCGTGAGCGAGATATTCGGCGACAATCCTTGACCGAGGCTTGTCTTCTTGAGCAATATGGTCGTCCCCGGTGGCAGATGCAACAGCGGCCCCTGCTTTGGATGCGACATCGTCAATGGTGCTCGCGGTGGAAACGTGGACTTGGGACTTTCCCAGCTGAGTGTTGTCGAGAAGGAGGGCAGTTTTGGCCGCGCTGGCTCATGGTCAGACTCACACACTCGATAAATTTGGGGCCACGGAAACGGTGTAGACTTACGTCTCCTTCTCGAAAGTTACAGTGGCAGACCTTGGGGCATCTGCAGCATCCGACTCTGGAGTAACAGAAATGGAGTTGATCTTGCCGCTTTAGAAAGAGTCAGTGGAGTATCGAGACTGCTGACAGTGGTTCGTAGTTACCAAAAGCTGAAGAAGTCCCTAACCTCCTTTTCAGTCGTCTCATGCGAGATGCCCTTGACATGAACGGTGGTCGACATGTTGATTGTAGTGATTCCGGAGTTGTAGGGTGAAAAGACTATTTTCGGGAAACGATGAATGGAGCAGGGTGTATCGAGAGAAAAGGAATTTTTCACGAGTTGGGGCCTTGAAGGTCTTTTAAAGAAACCGAGACGCAATGGCCTGAGAGGCGATCGATGGTGAGGCAATACGTCACCCTTAAAAGGAAGGTTTCTTGGACATCGCCAGCTCCCCCCACTTTGAAAGCTGACTGCGCCTCGTTAGTTATTGTGTGGCTGATCACTACACCAGCCACACTATTGACATTGCTGCCAAGAAAATATACGATTTACGAACAGAGGCAGCCAGTGGTAGCAGCTCATCAGGCTCCAGGAATTGATATGCTGCAGCCTTGAGTGGTAGTTGAAAGGAAGAAGATTCGAAAGCCATATTCCTGCTGGCTTTAGGAAACGCCTACCACGCAATGACTTATCCTTCAACACCCCACTGGGGCACCCGAGTATCATCTAGAAAAGCTGAAGACTTACACATGTTGGCATCCAATATCCCTAGAGGAGATGTTCGTTGCCGTATCACCTTCAGAAGGCACACAGGACACCCTTTGTCAGCCCCAGTGGAGCGGTCCGAAACTCCTCTGCTGAGTGCAGAATCGAGTGGCCTCGTATTATCCGTGGATTCTCGCGAAATCCTCTCATCTGGTTATTGGCCTCGGACACCAAGCTGATGTACATCGTTCACCGCGGAGAAGAAGGTCCCATTCAGGACAAGCTCTGGCAAGCTTTTTAAGGTTGAAATGGGACGGGCTGTGGCTCGCCTCGGCAAAAGCTTCTTGCACGCACCTCGGATTATTGCCCGCTTTTACGTGGTTACGCCCTCAAGTTTTCGTCCCAGCACCTAGTACCGATCAACTCGTGCTGACCTCCCATGTTCGACCGGCTGCGGCTAACTGTGATGGCTATCTCGAGGGGAGCTGGTGGTATTCCTTTCCCATCTTGCCACCTCCGCGTGACCTCCCCTGCTCGGCCATATTTTGCCCACTCTTGTCTAAACACTATCTTTTCGTCCATTCTTCTTCCTCTCCTTTGTCAGCTTGTCCATAGGACCCAGCGTACACCCCGATCAAAAGGAAATTCTACCCGTCTTGGGTAAAGTCAGTTTGTGAGACGAGAAGGACACGACAGCTTCTCGAAATATTTTATCCTTGCCTTTTTCTTTCTGACCTCCCTGAACGGCCGCCCCCAAAACGCCATGTCGCCAGCCATAGACGATACCGACCGCAACACATTAGCCCTCCTGGGTAAGAAACAAGTCCTCAAGCGACGTTTCGGGTTTTGGTCCCTCTTTGGCTTTGCCGTCTGCGAATTGATCACCTGGGAGACAGTATTGGCGCTCTTTAGCCAGGGCTTCGACAATGGCGGTCCAGCAGGCTTGGTGTATGGCTTCATCATAGCTTGGTCGTCGACTCTGTCGGTGTACACCGTTATCTCAGAACTTGCGTCCATGGCCCCGATTGCAGGAGGCCAATACTATTGGGTCTACATGCTGGCCCCACCACGATGGAAGGTGTTTTCCAGCTACATCATTGGATGGTTGACGTCGCTCGCATGGATTGCCACGGTTGCGACCGAGACTATCTTCGCCGGCACAATCATCCAGGGCCTGATCATTCTCGACTACCCCGACTACGACCCGAAACAATGGCATGGCACCCTGCTTGCGTGGCTGGTCATCGCTGTTGCCATCTTCATCAACGTCGTTATACCAGGCGCGCTTCCCAAATTTGAGATCTTCATCATCGTCTTCCACATCGCGGGCTTCATCGCCATCATGGCAGTTCTCTGGGTGTACGCCCCTCACAACTCGGCCCATTTCGTCTTCGCCACAAGCTTAAACGAAGGCGGGTGGCCGACACAAGGACTATCGTATTGTGTGGGTTTCCTCGGCAACGTCGCGACCTTTGTGGGCGCGGATGCCTCCGTTCACATGGCTGAAGAAGTCGCCAGTGCAGCTTTAAATATACCTCGCGCCATCTGTGCCAGCATGATCATTAACGGGTTGGTGGGATTCGCCATGATGTTAACCATTCTGTTTTGCCTAGGTGACGTGGATGCTGTCCTGGAAACGGCCACTGGATACCCGTTCATTCAAATCTTCTACAGTAAGTCTTTGTGCGTTTGAACGTACCCGTTTAGGTGTCGTCTCTTGTCACACGCCTCTAACGTAGCCCCAATAGACAGCGTGCAGTCCGTCTCCGGCGCGACAGTCATGGGAGCCATAGTCCTGGCCTTAACCTGGGCCTGTGCGACCGGCATCACCACCACCGCGAGCAGGATGACATGGTCATTCGCGCGTGACAAAGGCACACCGTTCAGCAAAGTCATCAGCCATGTCTCACGCCGGCGTCGGATCCCGGTCGTTGGCGTCGCCGTTGTAACCACGTTTGCCGCCCTTTTGACGCTCATCTATATTGGCAGCTATACGGCCTTCAACGACGTCATATCCTTGACTATCACCGGTTTTTACTGCTCGTACTTCCTTCCAGCCGCGTTTTTGCTGTATCATCGGATCAAAGGCCACATGATGCCACATGAGCAGGATACACCAGGGGTCCCCATCGCTGAGGAAAATGGGAACAGTAGTTCCGAGCAAGCCAAGAAGCTGGATTCGCCGTCCAATGGCGATTCAAACCCGCCTGCTCCCGACAATGGCATCTTCAACGACAAACCTGAACCAATACCGCCGTCGGACCGCCGTGCCTCCGTCGCCCAAGCCTCACTGATATGGGGACCTTTCCACATCCCCGGTGTCCTCGGCACGATCAACAACGCGTACGCCTGCGTGTATATGATCTTTGTGATATTCTGGAGTGTCTGGCCTCCCGTGACGCCTGTGGATGCCGAGACGATGAATTACTCTGTCGTTGTGACAAGCGGAGTGATCATCTTCAGCATCGTCTGGTATTACATACGGGGTCGGAAGGAGTATGACGGACCGTTGATTGATGATGAAGTCGCCGCTGTAATGAGGCTGGGTAGTGTAGTCAATGTCTAATCCAAGGATGAGAGGTGAAGTAGCATGAGTGGACGGTGCTCACTCTAATGTGAGAAAGGGCCCAGAGATGCGGTTGGCGAAGCCGTGGAAGAAAGGAGAAGGCTCGGAACTGAGGACGTTGGTCGCGGCAACTATCGACAAACCTGGGAGAAGAAAATGAACACGAACTCTTCGTCGGGGAATAAAAAATTGTAGGGCGTATTATAGCTGGAGAGTGGCAGATATGAGATAAGAAAAAGGCCTCCGTGAGAATATTCGTAAAGGTTAAAACTATCTAAGTAAGTCGTTTGCCCAGGGGAGAGACATCGTTCTCAGAAAGTTTCGAAGCCAAAGTACCTGAGCAGGAGGAAGGGGAAAAAAAATCTACCACATGAATCTTTGAACCAAGCCCGGCTCCTGAGGCCACTCGAAGCCTTTGTACAGGAAAACATAGCATGTCACCACATTGATGAGAACGTACCAGAGTAATTCGAGGTACGGGGATGTCGAAGCCGCTATTCGTAATATCGACTGCAGGGTGGAGGTCGGTTGTGATGCCGAAGAGTCATGAGAAGCGGAGGTTTTCTTATCCAATTCAATGACCTTGAGTTGCGCTTCGGATTTCGGCATATATTCAGGGACAGCTAAGCGCCACATTAGCCAGGGAATGATGAAGTATCGAGGTTCGACGAGTGGTGCGGTGACCAGTGACAGCGAAGTCGCAATGAGCCAGACGAGGACAAAGCTCACGCACACAGTGTCGTCTCCGTTTAGAATCCGGATTGACTTGGACGTCGGGTCGGGTCCCGTTGCTCCGCCAAGCGCTCCAAGGACTAGACATGCGCAGACGAAGTAGATGGGCACGGCGGTGTACTTGACGAGCCAGTGTTGTCTGAGGATGCGGAATACGTAGAATGTGTAGTGACGGTTGTCGGCGAGAGTGAAGGGGTGGACGATGGTGTTGAGGTGAATGGTGATGATCATGAGGATGAGGAAGGTAATTGTCGTCGTCAACCTCGGTAGACGTCGGCGGAGGGTAGAAAGATGGGAAAATTGAGGGAGGAGGACAGGCCAGGAGAAGAAGACCACCACCGGCCAGATGTAGAGCATTTGCGGCAGATGAAGGGTGACGATGTGGTTGTCTCTATCACCAAGGACAATGCCTCGATTCCAGACGACGAAAGCGGTGAAGGAGATGAGTAGGGATAGTTGTGGCCAGAGGTCGAAAAGGAGTTGAGGAATCATAGGCAAGCCGGATTGGGCGAGGGAAATGCTTGTGATGGGAAAATCTGAATCGAGGTTAGAGAACTGATTCGATGAGTTGAGGGAGACAGAGAGAGGGGGGAGAACCAGAGAGACAAAAACACATTATTCTAACCTTCAAAGTATGCTTCAGCAATAGGAGGATCATGAACTTTGTGGGCCCCAACCTCGCGTTTGACACTGTCCACAATCTGTAGTCCTCCCATATACACTGCTACCCAGAAGATGTTCGTCTGTCTGCTCACAAGGGAAATCAAGCCAGTCGCAAGATGAAGGAACTGATACAAAATCTTTCTGCCTCCCTCGGCGGACGTCCCAGCAGACCAGAGGATTTGGGCCAGGACGACAGTAAAGACGCTGAACAAGTCGGTGTAATACAAGCCGGAAAAGAAGAAGAGTAATGGAAATGAAATGATGCTGAACTCCCGCTGAAGAACACTTTCGTGATTGACAGTCTTCCTGCTTACGGCCGTTAAAATGTATAATGCAACGAGTAACATGTACAGTAACAGGACATTGGTGAATCTCCACTCATTGACCGAGGGTTTGAAATCTAGAGTGAAAAGGTCTCGGACCGAGTTGACAATGTACGAAAAGGCATAGAGACCGGGTGGGGTGGTGATTTTGGGATCCCATTGTGACCATCTCCCAAACCAATATGCTTGAGCTTGAGGGACATGGAAGACTTCATCGAGGTAAGGGACGGGAACGAGGCGATTGACGAGCCGTCGCCATGTCATGTGTAAGCTGGTGATGAAGCCCAGGAGAACGACTCGGAGGAACTCTGGGCTGACAAAGTATGACATGGCGAGGACAGCGAATAGGCCAGATATAATGTTGTATGTATGTTGAGCAGAGTGAAACAGAACCCAGAGGTTGCGAGAAGTGGACGGGCAATCCCAAAATGGTAAAGTGCGCTTCTAGGGCGAAACATAGAAACCTCAAACTGCGTCGACGCGGCGAGGTTCAATGAATTCGATTGATGGTTCCTATGCCACTTAGAACAGGTTCCACTGCGCTGTAAAGACAATGGCGTTCCCTCATCCTCGGGGCCTCCTCCCTGCCGAAGTGGCCTTCCTCTGTGAAATGGAACAGGTGACCGTAATCCCGCGCCAGCGCCTCGACCGTCTCGACTTACTGGGCGTAAGTCTATCCCACTACCTCGGCGACACTTGAGGTGCGAGGCAGATCTTTATATTTCCCGACTCCAGAATCAGGGTAGAATAAACATTGACGAGCGACAATATTCATGACCAGGGTCCCACACGTCCTCTAATTCCCCCGCAACGATCGACTCTGCCGCTGTGGCTGGCGATCTTGCTGAAACGGCAACGACGCGCCAATATCATGCCTCCACCCTGGCTTTATGCCGAAAGTCTGGAAGAGATACTTGACCTTGAGACCAAACACTTTCAAGATTCGTTCTCTCCTCCTCCACAGATCCCCCCTACGAGACAGACAGACCATATGGGAATGTCATTCTACACTTCGTCACCTTTCGTAGACTCTTGTACAGCAAACGCCTTTCCCACGGCATTACCGTACCACTGGTTTGAGATCTCAGAGATGCTATTGGAATCAGCGAGCGACGATGTTCCGGAGCCCGACAGAGTACGACAGTTGTTGAGAGATTTGCGAGAAGTTCGGCTGGCCAAGATGCGCAAAGAGGTAGAGCCCTTGACGGGAGATGGGCAAGGCGTGCGCTTGGATGGCGTTGGTGCCATGGAAATATCCGAATCCAGAGGCTTCGTGACTGGTGTGATGGATGGACTGAGAAAGATCGACGCCAGCAGAGAACAAGGGAGACGAGAGCGGGAAGAAGAAGAAAGAGAGAACCGGCGATACAACAATGATGGCGATGATGATAATGACAGAGACGACGAAATGACATGAAAAGGCCTCTCATAACGCATAACAATATATGTTCATTGAACCCATGCAAGGACCGCGAACTCATCCACTCCCACACCGACAATGGCCCAGTGTTTTATGCCTCGAAAGACCCCCTCGAAACACGAAATCAGTCACGACGGTGGAGGAGCTTCATTTTCTGCCTCCATTTCCTGCAGTTTCCTCCGTGCTGCCAGAATCATCTCGTCTCTCCTTCTTTGCAGCATCTTTTGGCGGGCATCTTTGCTGCTGGCCCATCCCGGTGGCGGCGATTCTTCCTCCTTCTCTTTCCCTTTCGAATTGATCCGGGCTTGCAGATTGTATCGTGTGATTAAATCCGGAGGCGGGGGCTTTGTCGAGGTTGTAGATGCGCTCGACATCGTTGATTCAGCAGAGGCAGTCAGAAATGAAGTCGGCGGTTGAAAAGAAGGTGGTGCCTGTCATATCCATATCAACATCCATTCAAAGCCAAATCTCGGAGATGGATAGTAGCTCACAGGATCAAGACCTCGTCCCATCAGCACTCTTTCGGTGGTTGCCTGCACACTGCCCCTATTCCGATGCAAATCCCACATGATATCTCGACGATTGAGTTGCGGAAACATCTGCGCTATCTGATCGACCTGCGCGGGCGTAAACCGGAGACCATTGTTTCGAGACGATGATGTTTGACCAGCGGTCGCGCTAGATCTTGGAGAGGAGAAAAAGTAGCGGTAGATGAAGTAGCCCAGCACGGCGACGAAGGCGAGACTGGGAATGGAGATGGTGGCTTCTTCATCGACGGAAGAAGACATGATTAGAAGAATCTCGTGAGACGAAACGACGCGATCGCCGTCGTGTTCGAGCTTTGATTAACACACAGGTATTGTCGGCGCAGAGGACCGGAGGCTCAGGGTATGTAAACGCAGTAGAGGTTGAGGAACAAGGAGAAAGACGTGGTGGAGTGCTGACCAAGTTGATGTTCTTTGGTCTCAACGGTAGTGGCAGTGGCAAAGCGGCACCGAGGGATGCTATGATGACCGGGATTCGCCAAGGAGCCTAAGAAGGGGGCCAATTCGGCCGAGACTCCGTGCTCACCCAGCCTTGTAGCCACCTTGCACGCATCCTATGAACTAACTACACCGACTATATCTGCTTTACCGTGTCAAAAACCATTCATAATGAGTATCCGGAGTCGTGTCTTGATTTTATTTCCTATCGTGAATCATTCCACTCACAAAACAGCCAGCTCATTCGACCTGCCCTCACTCTGGACGATCAAGCTCTCAGCACGCGCTCCAGTCAAGACTTGCCAGTATCCCAGCCCACCCAAGTTCTCGGCATGACTCTCCACACCATGACCTCTCCACTCTTTAAATCACCAACCTTGAAACTCTCTTCCTTGACTTTGGGCTTCTTCCCCTTCTCGAGTTCCCGGCCTTGCTCCCATGCATGGATCTTCTTCTTCGTCCCATCCCAGTCTATCACGACTGCCACGTGCTCTGGTTTACCAACATCCACACTGTATTTCGCATGCAAGCCCCCCTTGTGGCCTGAGAACTTTGCGTTGCGGAAAGTGACAATATCTCCTGGGCGAATTTCGTCGAATTGTTGGGTCGACGCATTGCCCAGGTTGGCATAGACGAGAGCGCCATAAGCTCTTGTCCCAACCGGTAATAAAGCTGTGGAATGTTGCTTCAGCAGCCCCAGAACGAGTGCTCGAGCCGATCCATCGCCAACCGTGGTGCCCGCGAGGCTGCTGGCGGTCCTGGCCATCTGTGCACCAAACTGTCCCGAAGCGTTTTCGAGTTGGTCGCGTCTAGGTGCCGCTGGCGGACGCTGGTGATGCTGCTCTAATGTGACGTGAGACGGATCAGACGCATCAAAGCTGGCATTGATAGTCGTCTGAGAATAATCCATGTACAGGACGTAGATGTCCCTTGAAACCATTGTCTTTCCTCTTCGTTTTGTTGAGGAAGAGGTCTCCATCTCATAAAGGACGTCAGGTCGCCCGTACAATGACGGAGGCGGTACGTTTTCCTGGGTCCACCACATCGAGTCTCTTCCTAGGTCGATATCGTGAGCAATATACCCCTGTTCGCCACTCGTCCGAGAATGGTCCATTGAACGTCGAGAAACAGTGCCGGATCTCTTCACGTCAAGAGATTGGCGTGGAGAAACTGTAGGTGGTGGGGGAGCAAAGGTTGGAGGTGGCGTGTAATCCACCCTCTCAGTTGGCGGCGGCGGCGGAGGAGCACTTCTTTCGGCAGGCAGAGGTGGAATATGAGTTTGCTGGGGAGTTACACCATACATATCATCTTCTTCCCTCTCCTCTTTCGGGGATTGCAACATGGTAGAGTATGGCGCCTTGCTAGGATGAAGTGATGTGCTGTGTTGGGGGCCAGAATATCGGTATGGGTCATATTCATCATCTTCAGCCACTTTAGGGGGTGGGATAGGAGGAGGAGCTGCACGAGGAGCATCCATCGACTTCCTCGGCTTTGGAGCAGATTGAGGAGGTGGTGGAGGCGGGATATCTCGTGGTGCAGCAACCGGGGGCAATGGAGGTACGGCCCTCGCCGGTGGACTCTTGGGAGGCTTCATCGCATCATCTGTGAGCATTCCCTCGTCAAAACTGGAATCTCGATTATGAGATTTCAGAGCATCCTTGTGCTTTGCACTAGAAGCGATGTCAGTGTCGTAATCTCCGTCGTATTCTGTCACTTCTTCGTCATCGCTTCCATCAGCCCGGGGAGATTGAACAGTCCCGAACCCCCGAGAATCGCTCGTTGAGCGTCGAGTGGGCGGAAGGCCTGGCGGAGGAGGGGGGGGAGCTCTTGTCTGAGGAGAAGCGGCTGATGGACTCATAGGGATCGGCGGAGGAGGACGGCTGGCGCGTTTATCAGCAGCAGCGGGAGATACGGCGTTTTCAGATGTATCCAACTTCGGCTGCTCGGCAATTCTGATGGGAGGGGCGGGAGGAACTCCAAGAGGGCTGGTCGCGGGTTCTGCAATTGGTGACTTGACCGGAACATCGTCTTCAGGGCCCTCGTCCTCATAATCATCTTCCTGATCCGGTTTCAACTCCGAAGCCGGAGGCATTGTCGGAATTGGAGGCGGCACAGGGCGCGCTGTGAGAGTTAAGTGAGGGGCCCAAAAGCATGAGAGAATAGCTACGTACAGGTAGGAGACTGAGGTGGTGGTGGAACGGCTCGGTCTTCGCGAGGGGGTGCCGGAGGAGGTGGTCGAGCTATATCGTCAGTACAATCCTTTTTCCTCATTCTAGTTCCTTGAACTTACCCTGCAGAGGTGGAGGGACAGAACGATCTGTGGAGCGTCGCTGTGGCGGCCGGGAGATGTAGTCATCAGTCTCGGCTTGTACCGCGGATTCTTGAGGTGTAGGCCGTGCTGTCTGTTCCTCATCACTCTCTTCAGCGGGTTCCGGTTCCTCTTGTCGCTTCGGAGTCGCAATAGACATGCCGGGCAATGCTATAACGCGCACTGGTGCCGCTCTTTCTTGAGATTGTTCCTGTTCATGGTCCTCCGAGGTCTGGCGACTGGTATCCGCAGGTTTGTGCTTCCTTGCTGCTCCAGGAAAACCCATCCCTCCCGGTGGTCCAAACATGCCCATCATTCCCATGCCTCCACTCATCTTGGCCATCCTATCCCGCAGTTCTCTTCTCCGACGAATTTCTGGGTCCTCTTCCTCTTCCTCTTCATCGTCTTCATCTTCGGCCTCCGCTCGCCGATCATCCTCAGCCGATTTCTTCCTGGGAGCTTCGGGGCTTGGCTGATCAATGCCTTTAGACTTCGGTCTCTCTTCCTCAGTAGATGTCTCATGAGCGTCCTCGTCATCTCCGGCACCAGAATCATCGGCGTCGTTCGTATCGCTCACCAGTTCGCGTGACGGTTGAGGCTGCGGCGTGACGATAGCGAGACCAGACAAGCGGCGCGGTGGAGGCCCACGAGCAATGTCATCTTCCTCCTCGGCCATATCACCAGATGGACGACCTACCGTCTCATTGGTGTGTATTTGGGCCAGAGCTGGCTCTGCCGCGGGGACTTGCTCAACATCTTCAGAAAGCTCCATTCGTTTCTTCGGTGGCTTCTTTGGCTTGTCTTTCTTCTCGGCATTACGTGCGGCTTGTTCCAATTGTTGTTTCTGCAGCAATGCTATTCTGTCTTTCAGACTTTGAGGCTTCGGCGGATCATTCGCTTCAGTCTCTTGTGGAAGAGAATCTGTTGCAGGAGCCTCTCTCGGCTCCGGCTCATTGAAACTGGAATCTTCCTCACGTCTGTATGGTTTTTGGATAGGGGGCTCGCGAGGCGGTGGGACATAGGCGTTCCTGCTAGGTGGAGGTGCGACGAATGGTTTCTTGATAAACCCAGAGCTGGTATTGCCTCCTGGCTTGTAAGGCGCGACTGGTGCCGCAGCAGGTTTATTGAAAGCAGCGATCCGGTCCTTAAAGGAACTCGATGTTGGTTTCTCCGCCACAGGAGGAGCCTTTGACGCCGATGGTGGGGGAGGAGACCTCGATAGTAACGCTGGTGCATCAGGAGCGGAAGGCATTGTCACTGGTGGCGACACTACAGGTTCTTCTTTAATCGGTTGCGCGGCCTCCCTGGGAAGCTCTCTCTCCTCTTCCTGCAATGTCTCAGCAAGCTCGGCTGGGTGAGGGACTGGTGGTGGTGCCGGAGGTTCTGGGACAGATTCTGCGGCATCAGGGACGGGTGCACGCTTTGGAGCTCTTGCTGGCCGTGAAGGAATGGCCGGCTCATATTTCTCGACAAAATTCCGGGGGAAAATCCCCTCCAGCTTTTCTCCAGAAGCATTCACGTATTCTCCGGTGTACCAGTCTGCGTCCTCCTCATCGGTAACGGTGATTATCTGTCCATTTTCGAAATTCAAATCATCCGGCTCGTCCGACTTGTATTCGAAGACCGCTTTGACCTTGAATGGTACTGTAGGCATCTTGTTGGGAAGGGTAGGTTCTTGGTCTGCAGAATCTAGGTGGTAGCGGTGCTGTGGGTTGGAGTCTCAATAATCTTACTCGACCAGAAAACGGTGACGCAGGCAAACTGCGCCACCTTCAAGTTGCTCAAGGTCTGTGCCAAGGGTGAGGGAAATGTAAGACGCCTGATCACCTGAACATATGACGAGAGTGTTTACTGGGGGGTAGATTCAAAGGCAGAGGTACAAGCTGGTCAGAACTGGTTGTGGTGCAGAGGGCATAGGTATAGAATGTGGCCCGTCGCCTGTTTTCGACGTGGGGCAGAGATCAAGGCCGGTTACTTGTCAGGCAGCCTTCGGGCTAGATATTTCCCGCCATTTGCCGCCATTCCTTGTCAAGAACTATATTGCGCGACATATTGCGATCGAATCTGGCCTGTTACTTCTTTTTGTCCGCGACCTCAGACTGTCTAACGTTGGGGTGATACCGAGTGGTAAAGCAATGGCAAGAGAGACCACCAAAACCGACTCTGAAAATCGTATCCGTACAACAGCCCTTCGCCATGCTAAGGAGATCGAAGAGAGAAAGGAATTACAGAGTCGAATCGCCGACTTCGTAGTTGAAGCCTTTGATTTGCCATCGAGACCAGACGCTAACCCAGCACATCCACAACCTTCCGACGCTGCTTTCTTCAAACAGTGCTTAGGGCTGTTCCAAGCATCGGACCTGGATGATCTGATATACGAACGAAATGTAGACAATCGATGTGGCTACGCTCTTTGTCCAAGGCCAAATCAAAAATTGGTACACAACGGCAAGAAAGTCTGGAACAAGAAAGGAGGTCGGGATTTCAAACTCGTTGATAAGGCTGAACTGGAGAAGTGGTGCTCCACCGCTTGTCAAGAGAGGACCAGTTTTGTTCGAGCTCAACTTGGAACGGAACCAGCTTGGCTTCGAGAAGGACAGACACTCGACATCAAATTGCTTGATGAAGTTGGAACAAATAATTTCGTTGACTCTTTCAAGGTAAGGTCTTCGTCTTTGGCATCGTCTCGCTTTCCTCTGTCCAATGCTTGAATCTATCTTTATTGTTTGCTGTCATGATTTGATTGGTTGACCCATTGCAGATGCTGTCCATTTCCAAAGCAGATGATGAAGAGACGGCCGAAAGATTACATGCGCTTGCGCTCGAGCGTGGAGAACTCAAAGTCAACAATGACACTGGTCCCGTCTCTGTTGTGGAGAAGACGAGCGATCAATTCCCACAGCCCCCTGGTATGAATGAACAACAACAAGGGGTAATTGAAGGGCACCAACCGCGAAAGATCCGCTTTTCTGCGGTATGATTGCATGTCAGAAGCATATCATCCACATCACCAGGAGCCAATCTCCTAATGTGGTCGAGCGAGATCCTAAGGTAGAAATATGCCCTGGCAACTGCTAACCCAGACAAAACACACGGATAGCCGTGAGGTTTGATTGCGGATTGAGCTTGAGACCGCCTGCGATGGTGTAATGGCCTTTGGAACGGCAACGCCTTCAAGATCCTGTATTCTATTGGAGCTCGAGGTTCGAGTGTGAGTGGAAACGGGTAGAGGCCAGAGTGGTTGAGAGAGATCAGGATTGCCAACTATGGCTTTTATACCCTGGGAGAATGATCATCACCGTTTGAAAATTGAGAGCGAGACTGTTGCGGGTCATGAAGAAAACAGGCACCATCAACGCCACCTCTTGTAGTTGAAGGTCACCGACCAAAGGCAAAGTATGCTCTCTCCAGAGGTTGTCTTTCCGACTCCCATGCCAGCCAGTCGCTCCTTGTTGTAGGTAACAAGCCCATACTATTCACTTTGTAAATGCCCAGTCCGAGTAGGAGACATTGCATCAGAACGTAAACTGCCTTGACTCCAAGTATTTGAGAGCGATTGCCGGCGCTTTCGAATTTTGAGAATGCCATATTTGTCTGCGAAATGGCTTGGATAGGATTTTTGAAACTAGATTGCCATGTTAGCACAGAAACGTGCACATTGGCAGACATTTCGCTCACAGCATAAAGACCATCATAATCGAGAATATTTGTAATGAGTTGCCAGACATGTATCCCATGATGGCTTGCATGGGGAGCTGCTTTGCTGGCGCAAGCGCGACTTCCCAAGCCTTTTTCAATTTCAGGGTTTCTGTTTCCTCTGGTGTCGGAGCCTTTCTTCCAGAGCCTTGTGCCTTCTACTTCGGGGTCAATAGATGTCGATGCTGGCCGCATTTCCACTAACCTGCTTTCCACTGACAGACTTCGAGGCCGCAAAGCCTGGAGGATCTGGGACGGCACCGACATTTTTAGGTTTGGAGGGAAAGCCGTTGTTAAGATCGACGACCCATTTGGGCTGCGGTGGACTCATCTTGTCTTGACTTGACTTGTCGATTACGAGGAGTTGTCTTGAAGAGGCTGATCATCCACTCAACGTTTGACATGGGACTCCAACCGCAGCCGCCTCGGAGCGGAAAAACTCCGCTTCCGAAAAAGCTTGGCGTGAGCAGACTTCGAATAAACCAGATGGGACAATTATCAGCTGAGCATCGTGGAGGCCGTTGACATTGCTCACGGGTTTACTTTTTTCTCGATTAAATATTGTCCCAGTGCCATGAATGGGTGCTGATCCCCATTGAGCCCAAGAACAAAATCGCCAACGTGGAGGCCGGAAGCAACATTACCGGGATCGTATTGGTATGCCCAGAGGACAACTCGAAGATTCAGAATGTCGTCCGGCCATGGAGACGCAAAGCTCTTTGCAAGGGTGAGTCAGATTTTGGATTCAAGTCCCTCACTTAATGGTTATCGGAAGTCTCCGCTTCAAATACCACGCTTTTGAGCTTTGGTCCCTGCTTCCAGATCAGAAACGGAGACTGCGTCTTTGTCTCGGTCGTTCGCCAGTTTCATGTATGTACTGAATGACGGCGAGGACGGCCCTGGTGTAACTTTTTCTTGGAAAGACGCGCTGCAGATGCGGATCTGGCGAAGCCTACAGCACTCCTAAGATCTTTGCATCAACAGGTCTTGCAGACTGTCCAGAATTGATAGCTCACAGCCCCGACACAGGGAAAGGTTGCGGAATTACGGCAAGAGCTTGCCAATCCGGGAAAAAAAGAAAAGAATCATACCACCAAGAAGAATGCTCTCAAGAAGATTGTTGCCAATATGACAATGAGCAACAACGACATGGTCGCCTTGTTTCCGGATATTGTAGCTTGTATGGAGATCCCCGTCCTTGAAATCAAGAAAATGTGCGTGTGTGAGCTGCTTTAAATCAAAACACGGGGCTAAATTTTCGAACAGGTGTTTCTTGTATCTTCAACACTACGCCCGGATGAAACCAGACATCGCTTTGAGGGCCCTACCAGTCTTACAAGAAGTAAGTTATCCATCATACCGATTGCGGGGCTGTCTGACTTGAGTAGGATATGCAGGACCCGAACCCCTTGGTCCGCGCATTGGCCTTGAGGACGGTTTCATACATTCATGTGAGGGAATTCGTCGAAGGCACAATTAGCCCATTGAAGAAGTTAATGGCAGATCAAGATCCTTATGTACGAAAAACTGCAGCCATCACGGTAGCCAAAGTCTATGATCATGACAAACATCTCATTGAAAGATCGGATCTGATCGATCGACTCAATAGAATGCTGAAGGATGACAATCCAACAGTGGTCGCGAGTGCATTGTCGGCACTACAAGATATTTGGGAGAGGAACGAGAACATCAAATTGACGATTGACTATGCTAGCGCATCGAAAATCATCTCGATCCTCCCCGACTGCAATGAATGGTCTCAGACCTATGTTCTGGAAGCTCTAATCTCGTATGTCCCGACTGAATCGGGAGAAGCACTTTTATTGGCGGATCGGATTGCCTCTCGGCTTTCCCATTCCAATTCGGCGGTTGTGCTGACCTGCATACGGGTAATCATGTACCTGATGAACTATATCTCAGACCGGAAGAAGGTGGAAGAGCTCTCGCGCAAGTTATCGCCGCCCTTGATTACCCTCCTCTCCAAGCCTCCTGAGATACAGTATCTGGCGCTGAGAAATGCCATTCTGATCCTTCAACAAAGACCCGAGGTCCTTCAGAACGACATTCGCGTCTTCTTCTGCAAATACAACGATCCCATCTATGTCAAAGTGACAAAACTCGAGTTGATTTTCATGCTTGCCAACAAAAGCAACATATCCGTCGTGCTCAACGAACTGAGAGAATACGCCACAGAGATTGACGTTCAGTTCGTGCGCAAGGCCGTTCGAGCAATCGGAAAGCTCGCGATCAAGATTGAACCGGCGTCACGACAATGTATCGACACTCTCCTCGACCTTGTCAACGCAAAAATTCCATATATCGTCCAAGAAGCAACGGTGGTTATCAAAAACATCTTCCGAAAATACCCTAATCAATACGAATCCGTCATCTCGACAGTGATTGGCCAGATCGACGAGCTTGACGAGCCCGAAGCGAAGGCGGCGATTATCTGGATCATAGGAGAATACGCCGATCGGATCGATAATGCCGATTCACTGCTCCAGGATTACCTGTCGACCTTCCATGAAGAGCCGACTGAGGTCCAACTGGCGCTGTTGACCGCCACGGTTAAACTCTTCTTGCATCGCCCGACGAAAGGATCTTCAATCGTCCCCCAAGTGCTGAAATGGTGCACGGAAGAAACCGATGACCCGGATCTTCGAGATCGTGGATATATGTACTGGCGACTTTTGTCCACCGACCCAGTGACGGCGAAGAAAGTCGTTATGGGATCCAAACCACCGATCACCGCTGAGAGCGAGAAACTGGATCCCACGACACTCGAAGAGTTGTGCTTGGGTATCGGCACGCTTGCGACCATCTATCTGAAGCCAGTCCAACAAGTTTTCCGCACTGCAAGGTCTCGTCGGCTCCAAGATTCACCTGCATTGCAAAAAAAGAAAGATGATTTGACCCGAGCGCTTGGATCACCGGGAGTGAATCTCGCACATCCCCTGCTACTCAATACCGCGGTCACGACCCCTGGAGGGACACCTGTCCCAGGTCACCAAGCAGCGATTGATGCTGCGGATGAGTACTTCAAGAATTTGAGCCTGAGTGATAATAGTGCAGGGGACATTCTCACTACTCCAACAATGGGCGGTG
Organism: Rhinocladiella mackenziei CBS 650.93; assembly: GCF_000835555.1. Lineage (NCBI taxonomy): Eukaryota > Fungi > Ascomycota > Eurotiomycetes > Chaetothyriales > Herpotrichiellaceae > Rhinocladiella > Rhinocladiella mackenziei. Next base: position 1,397,754 of record NW_013550599.1, read on the forward strand.
CGGGAGAAAACCCATATGTTGTGAGCCAGAATGCCCCGCAACAGGTGTTTCATCCGCAGCAAAGCTTTACGCACAGTGGAGACCTCCTGTTGTAGACATTGCTCTGAATAAGGCATAGCGATGGTTTAATGGCGGGCGTGGGGAATACATATCTGGCAAAAATGACTGTCCTAATGTCAACGGATTTTTTTTTTTTTTTGGCCCACTGAAGCGAGTTGCGTCGAATTTCGGTCTAGCTTGGTCCTTGTAGTCATCCGAACAAGTGCCATAGCGTCGGCCGAACCATTTCGCTACTGGTGAATGGGTAATACCGCTGCCTTGTACGCTCGAAGCGTGAAAGCGGACAGCTTTTCCCATTCCCAACGCTGCAAGCTGCAAGCCTACCAAAATCGGAAATAAGATAACAGTCTTCGCCAGCTTTACTGAGAATAGTATTTGTGCAACATCTCAACCTCTCCTTCTCCGAACGTCCGCCTGCTCGTTCATAGGTCCACCTCGATGGCCTTACGGAGTTTGGTGCAGTAGAAGATTTTGTGCGCGACTGTGAAGATAAGTACGATCACGACGCCGATCATGTATTGGAAGAAGTTCTCGACGGAGGCTGTAAAGGTTCCCTATTCCTCGAAATGTCATTGTTACCCTCGCCAGGGGAAAAACTCACCAGAGGATATAATCCGATGTATATATACAGCAGACGAGCAGCAGAACACTGCATAAGAACAACCATATCGCAGGAACGGGCCACGCCCAGGCTCGCCAGGCGAAGATCTCGGTGAAGAGAGTATCGTTTTGCGCCTCCAGGGCCGCGTGAAAGCGCCAGGAACTGATCGAAATAACCAGCCAGACGATGAAGAAGGACGACGATGTGATCGACATCAACTCCGCTGAGAATAGTGACCGCTGGGAAGTCCCGTCTGCCATGGTGCGGGGATTATGGGGGCCACACCGGTGTAGTAGCACATAGTGGACCCCATGGGGAGTGGTGGTAGAGATGAGATGGCCAAAGCGCGAAGAAACATGGAACAAGATAACATGATGAAATAGCGTAGCCGTCGTTACTCGCGGCATGGCCTTGGAGCCTAGGTGCGCTGTGTTGATACAAACGAAACGCAGAGCCTTGACCAATACTTGATAATGCCTGAAGAGCGCTTGTCTTCGTGTAGATCTGCAGAACAAAATTTTCGATTATAATGCCAAAGAAAAGGTTACCCAGCTCCACGGTTTTTTGGGGGGTTTATTTTCGAGGCGTTATGCAGCTCGAGTCGAATTGATGCGGAATGATGACAAGGCGCCACTTTCCCCCTAAACGACACTCATCTCCATGTATCACTAGGCTGACTTGTAGGGTATGTTTGCAATCACAACAGCATTGAAGACGCCCTTGTTCACTATTCTTGAGTCAGGACAAAGTTTTCGACGTCATTCCTGACTCGCGTGCCGCAAGGTGTCGACTTTGCACACAATTAACAGAGGGGCATGCGCCAGAAAGTGAACATAAATCATCCCCCGCCTCGAAAAACCCCCTAAACCACCTTCGCATCCTCATGAACACAATAAACAGCTGACGAACAACCAATACGCACGGCCATGGTCTCCCTCCTCGTTACTGTCTTCCTGATCCAACTAGTCTGCCACCTCGTTTTGACCATCGGCTCCAAACCCATCAATGACTTGGTATGTCTTCCCCGAACTCCTTGCCATATGCACGGTTTGTTCTCTTTACCGCAATCGTTATTACTGACATTGGCCTCTGCGTTTGACAGCTATGGCAAATATACTGCCGCCTTTCCCTCCAGTCCTCACGAGACATTCAAGAACAAAGCCGCCTTCGTCGGGAAGTCGTCCGCTTAAAACGAGAAATGAACGCCGTGAGTGCCCAGGATGAATTCTCCAAGTGGGCAAAAATAAGACGACAACATGACAAAGCCTTGGACGAGCATGATAAGAAAGGTAAAAGAGCTTCTTCCACTTTACAAGCCAGATGTGCACTTCCTAGGGAAATGGTGGTTTTTATGTCATCTTACAGAAGTGAGATGCTGATCGGTTCTACCAATGCAGCGGCCGTGGTCTCTTCATCTCGAGCATCCTTCGACACCAAAGCAACCGCGATCCGGTGGACATGTACAAGCGGCCTCAGGTTCGCGATCCAGTTTTGGCACGCGAAGACCCCAGTCTTCACATACCCGCGCGGTTGGTTTCCGTGGTATATTGAATGGATACTCGGGTTCCCCAGGTGTCCATATGGAGGCGTCAGCATTAATGTCTGGAGCACCGCGTGCGGCACGGTCATTGCACTCGTGGGGGATGTGGTCGTCTACGCGATACAATACTCGCAACAAAGGCAGGGTGGACCGAAGCAAAAGGTCAAGATGCCTATCTCGGCTTCAGGGAAGAGTGAATGAGAGTTCTCCGTCAGACGAATGCGTGTGTACAAAGTCGAACGAAAATTGCTGTGGTGGTGACCGACGCCGAGACTCAAGGCATGAGGCTTTGACCATTCATCAGAGATATTCAATCATTTCTCGTCACGGACCAACCATGCTCGTTTCGAGACCAGGGAGGTCTACGTGCTTGACTCTATTTGATTGAAGTGTCATCATTTGAAAACCACGTCCTCGGCCTTCCGGTGTTGGTACTCCTCTCCATCATTTCCATTGCACTTGTCTCTTTCTTTTGGCCATTGCATTGCATTCCAAACGAGTCCGGTCCCTTCGACAGGACATCTGCGACCTTGACTACTCAAGATTGCCGCTTTGCCATAAGCTACAGACCCAAAAAGAGGATGTAATGGTGCTCCGCGCCTCAAGAATAAGCCCCGTCGAGTTCCTCGCTCGCCAGTTTTCTTGCCGAAGCAAGGAAACAGTCGAAAGAGTAATCGCATAACTGTAGGCATGTGACGAATTGCGCAACCTCCAAAAACCAACTCTTGCACTCTCTGACGACACACTACCCTGATCGACTCCCAGTGTGGAACCCTCATCATCTCTTCCCTTCAGTTCTTCCCAGGCCATATTCCCCAGTCTTCCGCATCAAGACATCTAGTCGAAACCCTGGGGACGGACTCATATCTTCATCCATCCAGACACCTATCCGCATCGTACAGAGGGAACAGATCAGGAAAAGCCGGCCGGGAATACAAACGACGAGGAGGTCGGAGATCAAATCATGGCAGGATGTCAGAGAAGAGCGGGAGGCAGAAAATAGCCGCAGTGAAAATGCTTTTATGGCGGCGCCTCTCGGCAAGTCCTAACGTTCTTTTCATTCGAAAAGGTAGGGTGGTCCGGGGACTTTCTCCCAAAGCTTAGTTTTCCTCCCGCTGAGAAGAAAACAAAGGTATGCAAAGAAAAAGAAAACTTGAACCTTTTCCAAGTCCTGTTTCTCTGCTATGCGTGAGCTTCGAATGCGATTCTTTGAGCGCGGAGACCATAGCATAGGGAAAAGAAAGATGAAGGTTGAACCTTTCGGGAAGAATAACAAGGGCCAAGTCAGACTAGTCCTCTTTTGGAAAGTAGCCCTTTAACATCCATTCTGCCTCCTCCGCTCTTCCATTCATCACAGAGAATCCAAATATTTGGGAAATCAATTGTTGAAGGATAGAAGTGAGGGCTGAACTGGGATCTTCATGAGGCTGCCGAACCCGTTGTGAATCCCGTTTCTCCGAAGACGAATTGGGGGTTTCCCCAACCGATAACTTGTAAAGCAATGCCTTTTTTTCGAAGTCCAAAGCCTTTTCTGGCCGTGACGTCTCAGGCCGGCAGGAATGCATCACTCTCATCCAGAAGGGACTTGAGCATCTTCGCCATTCACACTCCATCATCAAGCTCATCATATCGCTCGACAGCTCAATGTCGTCAATCACTCCGACACAAGAAGCTGATATCAACATGTTCATCACCGTCACGCCAATCACGCTCACTGTCCACACTCCTTCAACGCCGCTATGCATCAACAAAACCACCAAGCGACCTCAAACACACGCCATTGTACAACCTGCACACCTCCCTCGGTGCCAAAATGGTTCCCTTCGCCAACTTCTCCATGCCCCTCGAATACCCGGACCAGTCGCATCGAGACTCGCACCTGTGGACGCGGTCGCACGCGTCATTATTCGACGTGTCGCACATGGTACAGCATAAGCTGTCCGGAGATTTGGCAGAGGAATTCCTGATGACTGTCACACCCTCGGCGATTAATGAGATCGAGAAACACCACTCGACGCTGTCGTGTCTGTTAAACAAGCAGGGCGGGATCGTCGACGATACGGTCATCACACGGATTGGGAAAGACAGTTTCTACTTCGTGACCAACGCGGGACGTCGCGATGAAGACCTGGCTTTCATTCAAGCCGAGATGGACGAGTTCCTCAAGGGCAAGGGTGCGTCCTCGGCCAAGATCATTTGGCACGTGCTGGATCACCATGCCCTGCTGGCATTGCAAGGGCCCGAGTCGGCGTCTGTGCTGCAATCTCTCATCTTTAACGACACCGAGGACGAGACCCTGGACACGTCCCTGGATACTCTCTACTTCGGGACGAGCAGGTGGCTGCAATTGGCGCTGCCAAATGGAATGAATACGCCTTCCCTGCTCATCAGTCGGACAGGCTACACTGGGGAAGACGGGTTTGAAATCTCCATTCCCCCGGAAAATGGCGATGCCGCGGACCTGGCAACTTCAATCGCAAAAGCTCTGACGGCTGACAGTTCGAAAGTCCGGTGGGCCGGCCTGGGGACGCGAGATTCGCTCCGCCTTGAAGCTGGTATGTGTCTCTATGGCCACGACCTCAATGACCAGCTCACCCCTCCCATGGCTGCGCTAGGGTGGTTGGTGGGCAAGTCACGCCGATCGGATAACCTCAGCCCTCCGTTCAATGGACATGAAATCATCAACAAACAATTTGCTTCCCCCAAGACAATGACCGAGCGGAGGGTTGGGTTCACGATTGAAAGAGGTCCGGCGGCGCGGGAAGGAGCGGAGATCGTCGACCCAGGAAATGACAATCAGGTCATCGGGCACATTACCTCCGGTTGTCCTAGTCCCAGTTTGGACGGACAGAACATTGCAATGGGGTACATCAAGAATGGCTTCCATAAAAAGGGAACCAAAGTTGGGATCAAAGTTCGGAAGAATATCCGGCAGGCAGAGGTGGCAAAGATGCCATTTGTGGAGAACAAATTTTATCGACCATGACCCGGGGGTAAGACTGAAACCGGAGAATAAGAGTCGTTGCATCTGGCGGCTCGTCGATGGAATCTGGTCAATTTCGACGGCTGTGAAATATGCCGTTGAATTTTTTTTTTTTTTTTTTTTTTTTTTTTTTCCTCTTCCTAAAGCTCCACCCTTTCCCTGTCAAGGGGGCTATTGAGCTTGACAGGCAAGGTCACAGGGAGCACTGCAATCGATTAGGCTGGCATTGGCGCACAGGGGGACAATTAGCAATGAGATCTTTGACTGTGTAGAAATCTGATGGTGCCCAATCACCCAGCTTCTTCTAATGTGATATCTCGATCCTCCCCATCCTGGTCACGTCTTGATTCGACTTGTTAGGCAACTGCCGGATTAATGCTCTCGACTCAAATCTGCAACTCGCTTCGATGTTCCCAGATCACTGTGGTCTCCGCAGGTGTGAGTGCATACACAGCTGCGTGGTCTTTGAGACAAGTGACACGCTCGAGAATGAATCTGTCTCTTTCTGGCCCGGACCCCATCCGCCGCCGCCAGGCCGCCAAGCTCAGATCCGCGAATTAGCAGCGAAGTTCGGGCTGTTTTATTTAGCTTGGGAGTGCTGGGCGGGAGATGGTGGCGCCAGTGGGAGAGGCTAACGTTAGCTTATGGGGCAAGTCTCTCCCGCCTGGAGCGGATGGCGCCTATGTCGCCTCCCACGCGAACTGTAGCTCAAATGTCTTAGGTGCGCCTCCAGTGCCAAATTTGACGACATGTCGGCAACCTGATCAAGCTTCAGCACGATTGACAGTGAGAAAATGCCCATATGTGCCGATATGACTTGATTGGACAATTACCCTTTGACATCGGAGGAATGTAGTCCAGCCTCAATCACATTTGGAAGGAATCGCTCGAAGACTGGGGCGAGTTGTCCCCAGACGCACGGACCATGTTGTTCTCGAGTGGTGGTCGACTTTCGGGCCATTCGACATGTCCTTTGCGACAAAGAACACAGATGCATGTGATCCGTGCTGGTCATTGGTAGGCCGTTCGCTTAGGTCTCTAGAGTATGGATACCAGCTGTTAGTTCTTGCTTCAAGCAAGAAATACCTGCGCCAATGAAAAATCACGAGATGAGAAAGGGGAACTTGAACAAAATGTGCATGACCCAGACAGAAGCAAGCTGCTCGACTTGCAGTAGCGGCATTTTTGTGCTTTCATCCCCCCTTCTTTGAGATTTGCCGGTCAGGCTGTCGTCCCTGCCTGCAGTTGACCTCTGCCTAGGAGAGAGATCGGCTGTTAGGATTCCTCCATAGAGGTGACGGTGGTTTGTGCAAATTTTCTATAATTATCGAGGTGACAGAAATAAGCGCTACTGGGGAGAAGGATGTATTGAGAACTCCTGTTGAAAAGTGCCGACTCGAGAGGCAGCCAGAGGGTTTGCCAATTTGACTAACAAAACAAGAAAATTATCGAGCTAGGGAGAAGTCGATGTCAAAGTTGGCAGATTAATCGAATCGATACAGGCATACAGACAGCAGAGGTAAATCAACACAGGGCCCGACCAGTCTTGATGCGACATGCTGGTGGTGAGTTCACATATGCCCTCTACCCAGCTGGATGTGACCTTAGCTCCCTCTTTTTGGCGCATGCATACAGTAGCTGCTTGGCCCCTGTCCCGGATTATGCCCTCGATGAAGACCAACATTGGTGACGTAGTCGGTTGCTGGAGCGTGTCTGCATTCCGCCATTGCCCATTCTGAACCTGTAGACTGGATATGGCCCCCTGGACAATGTGCCGTTCTTCGTGGTGGAGAAACGTGCTCTTTACATTCCCTGTCTGCCGTGGACAGCTGTCGAGCGCTCTGGCTCCTCTTGAGAGCACTTCTGTCCGGCTGTTGCCGGGGTTGACTCGAGACACTCGTTTGTCCGCCCTTCTTTCTCATACCAACTTCTGGCGGAGGGAGGACGCTAGCACGCAGAGGCGGGCTGGATAGAATCGAATAGGGTATAGAAAGTAGTAGGGACGAATTAAAGACAGAGTTAGTGAAGATGGGGTCATGGTTTCTGCCACACGTACGTTGCGCATCCTGCTGGGCACACCTGAGGCTGATCTGCGCAGAAGAAATAGCAAATATAGCAGTCTGGAGAAGGAGGTTGCGCCCGAGGCTATGTCGAGTCCGAGTCCTTTACAAGATCCAGGTCCAAATCTCAATTCCAATTTCTAATCCGTCCTCATAACAGGTTTTGACCTTCTCCCATGCCCATCCTGTCAATGTTCTAGGTCACGTACCCCCCTATCCTTGCAAGCGCCCGAACCAGCACCACGTCCCAGTTAGTCAGCGTCGGGAAGCCATTTCCCTCCTCTGCATCGACATCCCACAAGATCCCGTCTTGTCTCTCACACTCTCCACTATGTGCCCTTGCCGGGAGTGTGGATAGTAGCCACCAGCCAAGACATTAATTGACCCATATCTTGGAAGGAAACTCCGTTGCTAACGAAATGTAAATGTAAGTTATGTGTCTGTCATATCATCGTGTCACGCCATGCTCATGCTCATGCTTATGCCCACAACCATGCTCTTTCAAAGTTTCCCTGTGGTCTGATCGGACCTGGAAGAGATCCTACCCGGCCGATGGTCCAACTAGACCAAGTCCTCGCAACGCCCTATAGCCGTGCCCGGAGTCGTACCCGTAGTTTCCTTATTTTTCCCGAGTCACAAGTCCTAATACTCCATCGTGACTCGCATGCTTGTGAATGGTGGTATTAACCCAAACGAATGAGTCCTATCGTTCTCATTTCCGCTGCCCTCAAACTTGCTTTGCGCCGTGTACCGTCTCAATGAAATGGGGGGTATCTCTAGAACACTGGTTTCCATTCCCGACCGACCGGTGTGTCTCCCTTTACCCTTGTGCAATATGTTTCTAGAAATGTCGAATTAAGGAAATAGGACAGTGTCGTTATCGTTAAGAAAAACATCACGTCCAGTGCAAATATGATTTTGGCCGGTCTTCCACAGTCTGTGGTGCCGGTGGTCGCGCGCCGACTTGCATCATCATGATGCGCACAACAGCTTCGAATATCGCATTGCTGAAAAGGCGGAGAGAGACGTCATGCTGTCCGTAAACGGGGCCGGATGATGCACGCGCAGTTGCTCGTCCTCGTCGTCCTCATAAGACCTCTTTCGATTCGTGTTATGTCGGTCGACGTAGAGTAGTGCCTCTTCACCGCCTTCCGACAGCGGTGTCAAGACAGATTGCTCGGATAAATCGACTTCTGTTGGTGTTCCGGTCAAGGTGCTGGAAGAAGCCAAACTGGCCGGCGAAAATCCCGCTTTCGCTGTCTGGCGATAGGTGGATCCGCCGAAATGACCACCTTGTTGACGGCTGCCCATCCAGTCAATTGACGAGTGGCCGTATCCGCAGGATGGGAGGCTGCCGTGGTGCGCATCTCCCCCGGCACCTGTCCCTCGATCGGGATCCATGCTGGCTTGGCTGTCTCGTCTCCCATTGTCTTTGTAATGACCTGGAGACCGGCCGCGCACCACCATTTGGTCCGACTCCTTGGTTGCGATTACCACCCAGCGCTCATCGCCTGGTGACCTGGCGACGTTAACAGATAGCTCCACCACCACTAAGAAATATTGTTGCTGTGCCCGACGTTTCCCGTTGTTAGCTGTAGCTTTTTGGAACTGGATTCTCTCGAAGGTGTATGTTGTGGGGATTGAGTTAGCGCCATGGTTGTCATGGCCTCCAAAGCTTCCCATCATCGCGGGGGAAATTGGCTGTGACGCCTCATACAAAGGTGTGGCGTTCGGAAACATACCACTGGCACCCAGAGCGTGATTAGGTGTTGGGGAGATAAGTTGCCTTCCAGGCACAGTCTCTGTTGCCTTGTCCCGCTTGGGAGTGTGCTGGACAAGGCCGCGGCTTTCGCTCTCACCGTTACTGCCAATGGCAGTCTTTGCAGATATAGAGACAGCAAATTGATGGATCGGTTCGTCTTGACCGTTTCTGCTGAGATAGTATGGTCCATCCCCCAAATGATTCTTGAACGCAAAGGAGCAGGAAACTGCAAAGTAATTTCGTCGGTAACAAGTCCACTTGTGGTCCACCTGGAAGAAGCCCTTCTGTATGCTGGCCGAAATTTCCGGCAGCACCTGCTGGTTTCGTGCCGTAAAAACAGGCTGAGTGATTGCAGTATCGCCAAATGGCGGCCCATCTGGCCGAGGAGGGTTCGTGCTGTCTTGGAAAGAAGCAGGCATATTATGTCCCGAATATGAAGCATCTAACATGGAAAAAGGATGGGCAACACTGTTGCGGTGATGGCTGCCAGGCGTACACCTGAGCGGCTGATGATGGAACAGCCCCGGACTTACAGAGGAATGCCCGTGGGGTTGATAGGAGTGTGGTAATTTATCCACCAGGGACCTATTGCTTAGCAACGCAGTCCCAATTCCGTTCACTGAATTGTAGCTCAAGGGAGGTGACAGAGGTGGAGGGCTGCGCCACAGAACTCAGCAACGATTACAATGACGTCGATTGAAAGGGATTTGCGAAGTCGAGACTTACAATCGGGAGCGGTCCATGACAGTCATTGACGATCCAGTCCAGTTGGACGAGAGAATCGACGGGGGTGCGCTCGAAAGATGGGCTGCAGCGCCTGCATCGCTGGGGAACGGTTTAGGAAGCGTTGTATAGACAATTGAAGACGTCGTCGGATGAGCACTCGCACTCGCGGATCCAGTCGTGGAGTCGGGCGGGCTCAGCAGCAACTGCGAGTTCGAGTGATACCTGCAAAGTCCATCTCATGCGTCAGTACGACGAGAAAGAGGTGGAGGAGCTCTCAACGAGGTTATATGCGAAACCTTGTAAATATGACGGTTGGGTCATGCAGAGAGAGAAGCCAGCGCATCTAGAGGGAAGACAAAGCTCATCCGCCGCCTGTCCCAGCCGTCTACAGGCTTTGCAGACTGGACGAGGCCGTGCGCAGATGCCCAATGTTCAAAGCTCCAGGCCTTCGTGCTGGAAAAGCACCCGTTATAGAAGCACCTCATTGGACATGACGGAGAGACATCAGCCAACGAGGGAAAGGAACTTTGGATACTCACTGTGTATCGTTCAATAGTGAGTTCCCATTGAATTCAAGACCGGGATTCGCTGGCTGCGCTACTCCTGGCCCGGAAGCACCATTCGTCAAAGTATTCTGCTGCCTTCGGCTCGAGAATGAAAACTCATGGGCAGAGTAGGATGGATTTGAAAAGGAACGCTCCTGGCCGAGGTATTTGGATTCAGATGTGATCGGAAAGTCGAATGGTGAGGAATGCTGAAGCAATGCTGCACGCAAGGTCAGTAGCCAGTAGATAGGAAAAGAGTGCCCAGGGGGTAGGATTTGATAAAGGAAAAGAAGCCTGGCACAAGGCCATGCATTTCGGCTGGGACAAGAGGGGGCCCTCCGTTCACAATGGCCAATTGAGCACCGATTTGGCAGGAAATGTAGGACGCGCGGGGCATCCTGGTCAGCCAACAGCGGTGGCAGCCGCGCCGCGCGAGATTGGCAGAGCGTGAGCACGTAGCATGTCGATGCCAGATTGCCGAGCCGTGATGCGGTGTGTCGGGGTCAACCTCAACATGGACACAAAAGATAACAGAGAGGCAAGACGTGCAGATGTACATGCTTGACACAGTACGTACTGGGATCCATGCTGTCGCCCAAAACTCGGAGCTGAGCCTTGACAAGGCTGAATCAGCATGGGGGGGGGGGGGGGCTTTTAGAGTTTTCCTCAAGCCGCACGGTCCAGAGCGGATCAGGACCTGTCTCTTTCGGCGGTCCTAGGGTCGAGCTCTGCGTAGCCCGTGGGCTAGTCAAGTTTGTTTCTCGGATGTGACTGACAGGCCTGAAGCAAATGCGGCGCTCGGGTTGCTAGGCCCGAATACACCAAGTCTTCTACAGGGGAGGCCTACCAATAGCAACGCCTCTGGATATGTGGTTGCTACTCCACAAAAATCACTCAGGGATAATGCGCCTGCTGGAGGTCAGCTTAGGGCAGGTCCATGATGTGGCAGAGCCGTTGATGACTTCGGTCGCATTCTCAACCAGAGAGCCATTGAGAACACGGAGGAAGTGAGTGGTAAACTTACCAAGAACAACGAAACAGCCTGTTTTGTCTCAAAGGAGCTCGGTCTCGAGGCTCGCGCTCTTATTCGTCAGTGACCGTTTCCATCAAATGGCGATCAAGGACCGTCGCACTGATTTACCTTCTCTAGGAATATCACAGTCTGTAATTCTGAATTTGCTTTCATCCGACGCTTTCCAATGAAACACGAAGTCCGATTCTCTGTGTGTCCGATTGTTAACGATTGCCTTGATCAAGCCTCATTCGTGGAGGCTGCGCCGCGTACACAATCCAGCAGGTAACGAGGGAGAGCAGTCACCTTGCCGTCGATAATTCCCACACAGCGCCGGTAAACGCCCCCGAAATCGAAAGTCAGAGGGAGAGGGAGTGTAAAATCTGATTCTTGGACAGGATGGGATCGCCACAATGTGAACAACAGCGGTGATAGGAGCAAGGACACAAGATATGATCAGAATGACAAGATCGTTTTTGACAAGAAATAAATAAGCATTCAGAAAGGAAGAGAGGCTCTTTGGACAATCGAAAGGATTGAAAAGTATTCAAATGAGCGCGCGCATCCAGCTGTCGACATCAAGTTAAGGGGGTTCCACACCAGCATTTGACCCTTTCCTCGCCCAAGTTGGGCAGGCCGGGATCGCAATTCAGAACATCCCGATCGAATATTGAAATGACTCGTTCAGCCATCGTGGCGGTCATCAGGTCTTGCATCTGACCACCAGCCTTCGGTGAGGATGGGAGGATGAACCGGATGTTGTTTGCAATGACCATTCCAAGGACGGCCGCATATCCAGAGGCCAATGAGTGTCCCAGGACGTGATATCCGAGCCTTGAGACTGCACAATTGTGCTGCAGCCGGCCTTCTTCAGCAGCTCCAGCTTCAGACTAAAAATTGCCACCATACTGCTTGGCCATCGTATCATTACCTTAGCGGGCGAAAAGAAGAAAGATTTGGAAGAAACGAATCCATTCGGACTGAGATGCAGGAACAAAGAATGCACTCAAGCATGGGGCCTTGCAGAGCGCTGTTTCAGCTGAATCCCGCCACAACTGGAGGGCGTTGACCATGGACCATGACTGAAATAGATCATTCTGCATGTGGCTGGAAAGGAAGGCCAGCTGGGTTGTGACCATCAGGCCAAAAAGAGCGCCTTTGCTCTACGACCTACCCTGGAAGCCTTTGTTCGCATCCTGAAATGAGATTCAATGAGCATCGTGTGGTGCTGTTGGATATGCTCTCCAAAGGAACTGCTCGGGAATAGGCGAAGTTAAGCCGGTCCAGCGCCTCAAGAGACAGTGATTCGTTGTGGAAACGGGCCCGAACAGCATTGGCATTCACGACGAAGCATGGAGGATGAGTTCGAATGGAATCGAGTGCGGGAAGCCGTCTGACGGTGGACAGCTAGTCGGCCAACTTGCGAACAGGCCAATGACTACAAAGCATGGTCAGGGGGATGCTGGTTCAGTCTGTCGAAGAGCTCCTGTAGTCCGCGGCAATACTCAGACGAGAAGGGAATGTTCCGACTAGCAAGGCGTTGTCCAGGTTTAGTCTGCCAAAGAGCAGTGGAAACGGACGCTATGTTGTTCGATAGGCTTTTTGTCGGGAGCATAGCTACCACAGCGCGACCGGTCTGGAACATGAAGGCGTCCAACCATTCTCCGCGAACCGAACGCAGTCCCTGTTGGCAAGCCCGACCGACTAACGTGATACCCGATTTGGAAGAGCAGAAAGAGCGGCATGGAGCTGGTTTGGAGCAGGACACGATGGGCCATTGGATGCTGGGTCGACCGTTTCAAAGGGGCGGCGGGCCGTGGCCTACGCTGTCACCTGCAATGCAAGTATGTCGTGCACAGCGGCGGAAGAGGCGGCATGCTGGTTTTGAATCGAACGGGGTTGCATGACGGAGCTGCGTGGTCGTAGTGGTGGTCAAGGACGGCCGAAAACAGGCCCGATTTGGCGTCGAGGAATCGCCGAATGAGGGTGTTCCGGCGGAAAACGATGAGAGGAATGGAGAGGAGCACCAGCGGGAGGTGTAGCTGGAGCAAATGTTGACAATGAGGCGATGGTGAAAGATCGTGGACCATGGACACTGAATGTGTCGACGAGGTGATGAGAGGTGAAGTGAAGGGAGGAAATTGTGTGGAGGAATGAAGCTTTTGATCTGCATCAATCACGACGGCTATGACAATGTCAATGATCGCGAGTGCGACTGTTCTCAGTCCGTGCACTTGTCCTTGTCGAGTATCAGCCAACATCTTCCCTTCCCTCTCCCGACCTCTGTCTACATACTCGACACCCTTCGTCCTGTACAGAATTTGGAACCCGACACCCAGCTCGAACAACCGCAACGACCACCAAAGCCACTGCCCTCCTTCTCACCGGTCCTGCACCTCCTCCACATTGTTGTCTACCTTGGAGGCGCATTCAACGGCATCATCCACACGCCCTCCCCTTGTCTCCCTCCGATCCGCCCTGGTTTGGACACTCTAGCGGTCACGCCTCCTGGTGTCAAACTCTTCCGTGCCTAAGAATATCGAATTTCAGAGTTTCCCCACCACCATTGCGGATTGCTCTGTTCCTTCGATTGTCGACGCTCCTTTACGAGCCCTTTGCACATCTCTCCACGTCTTGACACCCTTCTCCAACCAGAATAATCCACTCGGCCTCGATCTTCCTTATTGCACGACTCATTTCTCGCAGCTAAAAAAGGGGACCTTCCTTTCAAAATACTGAATGCTTGGCTTACGTGCGTTGGCGGGCTTATATTTCAGCCATACCATGTCCTTGCCAACGACAGTCGGCCCATAGACAGGAGTTGCTGTCATGCGCGACATAGCTGGTGTTGGACGCACTGCAAATCGGTGCAGAAATAATCCAACCATTCGAGCTTCTTCCTATGGATGCCTACTTTTCAAGAAGCTTGTGATGAAAGATTTCGTTCAGCCTCATCTCCCAAACCTGAAATTGGTCCTGAGAGTGTTCGGCTTTTGTGGGCTTTTGTGGGCCTGACAAATCCTACGATCTTGACAGGTTGCTCCATGACTGCCCTTTTGCGGCTTGCACTACCAGTTCGTCTTTGATTTCGGCATTGGTGTGACAATAATGTCGGCAGTCCTGGATCTTCCAATGGAGTCGACCGAATGATGATGCGAAGGCCACTTTCATGACCCCGATTCGCCTTTTTCTTTGTTCCCCCGGATGTCACGGGCACCTTGATTTGGAATCGTTCTAGATGTCGATATTGGTCCTCGCGGTGTGGTTGACTCACATTGTGATCGTTGGTGAATGATCCTGAGCAAGGCCGAGCGTGTCTCCAGGCTGTGTCTGTCCAATCGTTCCGGTCGCTTCTGGCCTCAAAAGCCGTTTCCTCCGGCTTGTGTCTCCCCGACGCAGGGTCCAAAGCAGAGACCGAGGACTGTGCGAAATGTTTGGTTCATGATCATGAGAGAACCGCCCTTTTGAAAGACCCGTCGGGCGCTGGCAGTCCTGGATTACTTTGCCTCATCGGGGCATTTTGATCTCAACTGGTGTTGACAACAAGTGACGTTTATGCCCTTGGTTCTCATATGCCAGGTCTCTTATTTCTCGGCTCCTCTCGATCCTAGACCTGTGAGGTTTCTCACCGCTTAACCGGCTGGGTTGCAAGGGCAATGTGGACCCGGAGGGCTGAGCTGTTTTCGTGCAAAGCTGACGGTCTATACTATTTCTGAGAGATCGGTGGAAATTTGTTTCCTCCGGAGCAATGTGCATGGCTGTCTGTCAATAGGTTCAGATGGTTTTTGAGCTCGGCCTGTCGTCGGCTTCCTCCATTCGATGTTTTCCCCGGATACGCCATCAGGATTTCGTCCTGCTGAAACACTCCTGACTTCTTGCCTGTGTCATCGACGCTGGTCCTCCACCGTTCTACTACCAAAAATTGGTGACCGTCCTCTTCAGTAGTTCACGGATTGTTGGATTTTCTATATTGTGAGCCTTTCCCTAGAAAACGGTTCGCGATGCTCAAAAGTCCTTCCAGTTCAAACCTATCATATATAGGAGTATCGTCCTAGCAATGCACATATTCGCTTATCCTCATTCCGCGATGCTATCTAGCATGCTGAGTTTTATTATTGGCAACCATCAAGGCGGGAGCTACAAGCGTTATTTCTTCGACCTCGGGGGGGGGGGGGTAATGGATCGATCTGTCCTTGCCTTGAGCTCCCCTGCGATCATTTTCCCAGATTCGAGTTTTTCCGCACCCCTGCCAAAAGGGTGACAATGATAGCATGCTGATTGACGCAACATGAAATCAGACCAGATCCAAGAATATGCTTTGACGTCACTTTCGGACTCTATACATTTGGCATCTCTGCTAGTAATACAAAACAGGATTTCAACACCGTCAAATGCACCCTCCCTGTTTCGTAGCATTCGTTTTCGAATTCATACAGGACGTGGACAGCTCATGGATTTTTCCCCTTCTGCTACTCATTCGCCGTTGCAACAGCGGCGGCCAGATTCATGCGCCGAATCTCTAAACCCGCGACATCCTACGTCGTCCTCTTCGCGAACTCAACTCTCAAGATCAAATGCCTATAGCCAAAGCCGTCCATCTTCTCGCATGCCCTTGCAGCATCCGATCGGTCGACAAAAGAAATGAATGCAAAGCCCTTGGCGCGACCGGTATCTCTATCTTTGGCAAGGAAGACACGCGTGACGCGGCCAAAACGCTCGAAGAGATCACGGAGTTCTTGCTCCTCAGCCATTTCGGAGACCTGACCAATGCCATGATTAGTATGATGCACGGTCAAGGGGAGGGAAATGAAGACACTCACATTCGTGACACGCAGCGTAGCCAGATCATCTCTCTCGTACTTACCACCCATTCTCTCGCCGGCGCCTTGCGCGCCCTTTCTAAGATGCGGCGGCACATAGCTGCTCCCTCCGCCACCAAGGCCGCCAGAGGGTTTAACGTCGTCGTCTTCGGCCAAGGGGTCCACGACGGGGGCAGCTCCATCGTCCGCCGGTGCCATGGTATCTTTGAATGGACACCTTGCGGTGAAATGCTCGCCCTGGCAGATACGGCATTTGACCTTCTTGTCTCTAAGCTGTTCCTTCAGACTCTTCTCTTCCGCCTTCCCCCCGCCCGCCTTCGCTTCTTCGGCCTGCACGTTCTTCCAGTCCCTGCTTGGTCGGAAAAGGATGTTCTCGCCCACCGACGTCGTGTCTGGCTGCGGTCCTTTGGGTTTGCCCTTCTCAAGCCCGAATTTGGTCCAGTTTCTGCGCTCCGCCACCACGGGATTCACTCTTTCTTTGTGCACCGTCGTGCGAGTTTTGCGGGTCACTTTGACTTTGCGACCTTGGTCATCGATTCGATATGAAACGGTGGTTTTGGTGCCGTCTTTGTTCACGGTTGTCACAGGCGCCGGAATCGCAGAAGGGTCACTGATTTGCTCTGAATCGGACACATCGTCTGCCCAGTCGGGGCGACTGTCGAAATTCTAGTTAGCAACATAAGTCGGGAATTTCGACACGCAGTATTTAGCAAAGGTGATGGGGAGAGGGATATATCGGTGACTAGCCTTGCGATTTTAGACATTGTATAGTTGTTTTGGAGATGGCTATATGAAAATGAAGGTCAGGTTCTTCGGTGAAGATGTAAAGGCACTTTCATCGCACACTACATTTTGTGACCCGAAGCGGTTAGGTCTATTTTCTTGCCAAGGCCTTTGCCTCAGCCTCGGACAGGAGTCCATCTATCATTGCTGCTTCTCAAGCTATTGACATTGCCCGGCTCTTTTCCGTCTTTTGCAAGCTCAATATAGCTAATTACGCATAGTTGCTGCGAGCCAATCTGAGCAGAGGTAGCTAGACTATGGCCAAGGAGATTCTACCGGTGCATGCCTTTTCTTTCTCCTTGATTGTATCAATTTGCCTCGGGGCCCGGTGTATGTCTGCCTTCCATGGCTGGCAAGTTTCATCATCTAATTAAATAGCGTCTACCAGAGTCTTGACCCAGCCTCACTCGACTTACCTTTGCTGACTTCAAATTGGCTATCGCATCCACTAGAGCATTCAATTGCCAATTCGTGGGGCTTGCTTGATCTGGGATTTGGTTTCTCTTTCCACAGATCATGACCATGCAGAAATTTGGGTATGATGGATGCCAGCGTCACCTTGTCAGTCGACCGGTTGCTCTCAATCGTATCAAGATCGTCCGATGCAAAGAGTGTGCACACCAAAGATCCATCCTGTTGATAAAACATGTTCCATCACGATGTGGGTCCTGTCGACTTCGACGTAGTTTCTTGACCCTATCTTCTATATCTTGATACATTCTTTGGCACATTGTAGTAGTTTGAGTGTTAGGCGTGCATTGAGGACGCTACATTGCAAAGATGCGTTGGGTTCAATCCTCCAAGGGAGTTGATGGTCTCCCAGGCAGGCATCAAGCAATAAGCAGAGGACGAAAGCTATTCAGTCAAACCAGTCTTCCGAGTTTGTTTCCGATCTGGTCGGGAGAGCAGCTAGCCCAGCATAATGTCGAGGACCCGATCGATGCCGATGCTTAAATAGTAGAGGACAATATACACAGGGGAAGAAGCGATGACGTCTAGCGAAAGAGCTCTACAATGCCACGTCCGAACACATTAAGAAAAATTGAATTCCGAGACCGAGATGTAGGCCACTTGATGTAGACTCGTCTCCATTCATATACAAACATGAACCTATATCAACCTGAGCCACTCAACCACTCAGACCATCACTACAGCTTGCTCTTGGAGACGATGAGGGCATTACCCATCTGCAAGCACTTGACCGCATCATTGACAAATTCATCGACGATTTCACGGGCGGATTTCTTCTCGTTGACGACGGCGGCAGCCTTGCCCATTAGGAACGGCCGGGCATTGTCCATATCCTCGTCGGACATGTCGTCGCCTTTTGTTTCGAAATCGTGCTCCACCTATCACGCCCATATTAGTATTGCACTTGCGGAAACACGGGTGATTGACAGATGAATGGGCTGAGGGACGCAAGGAGTCCACACATACCGGGATCACTCCCTTATCTGTCAGGGCCTTGATCTCCGCCTGCCGATTTTCTTCCCAGTTGCGAATATACTCGTTGTTACGAACGCGGAGAGGTCGGCCAGTGAAGATGATGGTGCGGACGTTGTCATCGAAGCCGGCCGTTCGGACGGCCTCTTGGTGCGCCTTAGGAGCACCGGCTTCCTCGGACAGGACGAAACGCGTGCCGACCCAGACAGCGGAGGCGCCTAGCATCAAGGCACTGGCAAGAGATTGACCGTTGAACATGCCACCGGCCGCGATAAGCTGAACGGGCTTGCCGGTGAATTTGGAGGGTGGTGCTTCAGCGCACATCTTGGCGACGGTTGGGATGAGCACGCTCGTGGGGATATCGCCCTATGTCAGCAATTAGCTGGGGGAAGCAAGACGTTCGAGTTGAGCTATCGAATCTTACCGTGTGGCCGCCACCTTCACCGCCCTGGGCGCAGATCAAATCGGCTCCGAGATCGAGGCACTTCTTCACATGCTTGACATGGCCGATCATGTTCTATTTGTCGACATGTCGGTTAAATTGGTCCAGATTGCGACTATGCTGGTGCCTTTCAAAACCGCGACTCACCATGTAAAGAATTCCATTCTCATGGAGCTTATCAACGACTTCACGAGGAGGTACACCGACAGCAGAAACTGAATGAAGCCGTCAGTCCTACATGTCAAGCATCGGCGTTCAGCCGGGAACGATTTCTCACCAAAAAGCTTCGCGCCAGAGTCAACGATAATATCGATCAGCTCGTTTAATTTTCCCTTGGTGTAGTCATAGCTAGTGAATATCAGCAGCCGCTTCAATTCTTGGAAACCTGCCTTCTCACTTCGTTTTTCTTGCGCTGCCACCGACTTGAGGAAGGAGGAGATCTACACCAAAGGGTGCGCTCTTGTCGTTCAGGAAGCTCTTGAGCTCGGCGATCTGTTCTCGAAGCATGTCTGGAGTATATCCAACCTTTTACCACGTCAGAATATATTCGGCAGAAGGCACTACTTCGGTGAAATCCTCACACCGCCAATGACACCGAGACCTCCAGCATTGGTAACGGCAGCCGCCAGTTTGGGACCAGCAGCCACGTTCATACCAGCGAGCAGAACGGGGTGCTTGATTTTGAGGAGGTCGGTGGCCGTTGTCTTGAGCTGCTGAGGAGACGACATGATTGTTTAACTGGAGAAATCCGGAGGGAGGAGAGGGTTCTGGGATGGGCAATGTGGAGGAAATATGTCGATTTGTGAAAGGGAGAGTCAGCGAAAAGTGGTCAAAATATACTGCTGGGGGGATTAAGAAGATCGAACGCAGAAGAGCAGGCCGAGGAGGCAAGTAATCAAAATATTAAAAGGTTGGAGGAAGGGTTGCGGCAGTGCGAGACCTGAATGCAGGTAGTATGTGTTTGGTACAACCAGATTGACGGGCAAACTACCGAGGCATTTCTCCTGTACGGGGAAATTTGGTACAGTACCAATAGCCCGGTCGGCACCAGAAACCGGATAAATCAAGAAGGCCAAAGATCCCACAGTCTGGGGGAACACGTGAAGTGTGTGCGAACTTGAACAATTTCTAGGCGCATGATCGTGTGAGCAGTGATATCCAGCCTACAGGAGGAGAGAAGTATGACACGCGTACAGAGGAATACGCAGATTGATACCACAGAACCCCATGTCGGCTAAGATTCCAATCTCGGGAACCTCCTTAGCAGGCCTTGATAAGACGGTCCCTTTTTGGTTTTATTCCCACCTGTGGAACGCTGTCGTCGCGTATATACTGCCTCTTGTATCACCGTGGTCTTTAGTGTGCTACGTACGTTTTCCAAGTGAGCTGGGGGGGAGTCTTTTTGCAGCAAGTGGGACAGTCGACAAGCCAGAACTTGAAGTTTGTCCGAAGAAAGAACTTTCATGACTCTTCGCCAATTCAGAGGCATATACAACCTGACAAATAATGCATGCCATACATTGGGCACAAATACCAGAGCCATCCTTGAGACTTATCCAACCCAGCGGCTTGGGATTCAATTTCACCATGATCGCAGCCTTCGGATGTTAACGCCATCTGGCGTCCACGGAAAGGGGCCACGAGCTATCATTCTCAACCCGAAGTCCACTCGGACAAGATTCTTTTCTTCGATCAGAAATTTGCTCTTCCAACAACCCAACTTAAAAATGAAATCCCGGGAAAGGCCCAATAAAGCCGTGGTGGCTTTCGGCAGTAACATGGGCGACAGGATTGCACACATCGAAGCCGCACTGACCAAGATGAAGAATGAAAACCTCAATATCGTCAAATTGAGTCCTCTATATGAGACCAAGCCCATGTATTACGATGACCAGGAGCCATTCTTGAACGGCGTCTGCCAAGTGGAGACTCATCTTGAGCCTCTTCCACTGCTGGACGTTTTGCAAAGCATTGAGAATGACCTCGGTCGAAAACGCATCATCGACAAGGGGCCACGGACTATCGATCTCGATATCATCCTCTACAATCATGACCATATCAAACACCCCCGTCTTCAGGTTCCACATAAACTCATGCTAGAACGAGAGTTCGTATTGAGACCTCTCGCAGCGTAAGCCACCGCCGCCAACCATTTCTGCTTTTTCCTGTGCTCACCAATTCAGCATTCTCCCTCATGAACGCCTTCCGCCTACGTTTTCCTCAACCATTCCGATCGACCAGCATCTGAAAAATCTCCCGGAGAAAGATCGCTCAATGTCCCCTGTCACCATTCTAAACTCTCGTCTACCCCTCATTCGTACTCATGATTTCACTCGCAAGACTCATGTCATGGCTATTCTGAATCTGACACCTGACTCCTTCTCGGATGGCGGTGTCCATAAGGCTAATGACCTGGACATGATGAAATCAACCGTGGGCCAATTCATAGCTGCCGGTGCCGACATCATTGACATTGGAGGACAAAGCACACGACCTCGAGCCGAATATCTTGGCCCCCGGGAGGAGCTGGAGCGAATTCTCCCAGTCGTCCGTGCGATCCGAGAGATGGAAGAAGCTGACGACGTTGCCCTCAGCATCGACACCTTTCATGCCGATGTGGCTCGAGAAACCATTCTTGCAGGAGCAGACATCATCAACGATGTGTCGGCCGGGGTCATGGACCCTCGAATGCTCCCAACCGTTGCTGAGCTTGGCAAGACCATCATTCTTATGCATATGAGAGGCGACCCACACACAATGACCAAGTTGACGAATTACCCGGATGGTGTTGTCAAGGGAGTGGCACGTGAGCTTGATGGGCGCGTCAAGGCCGCCCGAGAGGCCGGAATTTTCCCCTGGCGCATAATCCTCGACCCGGGGCTCGGTTTCGCCAAAACCCAACAGCAAAATCTCAGACTCCTCCAAAATCTAGAAGACCTGCGAAACTTATTTCACCTTGATCACTTCCCGTGGCTTATTGGACCAAGTCGAAAAGGATTCATTGGCAAGATTAGTGGGGTTGAGGAAGCATCTGGACGAGACTACGGCACCGCCGCCGCGGTGACGGCAAGCATTGAAGGAGGCGCTGAGATTGTCCGAATCCACGATGTCAGGGAAATGGTTCAGGTTACAAAGATGGCGGATGCTATCTATCGTCAACCCACGAGTTCCTGAGACTCGGAAAGAGGACTAGTCCAACATCTTTCTGCGTTCCCCTCCCCCCGGCGGGACTCAAGGATTCCCCAATTCAAGGGTGGCTTCAGCGCCTCACGTCGCCTTGAGCATTTCTGTGGCATATAAGACGAGGGACGTTACCCTGTCTTGCTACTCGTTTGTGGAAGCCTTCATGGGCATCCGAAGGACTGACATCGGCGTTCGTGTTGAGATGGAGTCCCCAGCGGAAGTGTGGCACGTGACACAACGGATTAACGAGGCCATCACTCTGCCCAAGCTAATTAATGCAAGGTGCGGCTTGACTCAATCACCTCATCCTGGTCTTTTCTCCTGTAAAGTCGTGGACTAGGAAATCCATCTTCGGTTCAGGTGGATATTCCTTTTCGGAATAAGCTCATGTCTTGACCACCCGTCACAATGATCCTCGATGTCATGCCTGGACAATAGTGTTCTACAAATCGATCACTCAAGGCCTCTCTGATTCCGAGCCCCGATAGCCCTGGCGCACCATAACCATGATATTTGACTATGGCGAACTCATCAATCCAGTTGCCCCATGGGGAATTGTCATCCCTCACTAGCTGAACTTGTCAAAGAATTGTTGGGGTAGAGGGTCCTGACACCACTTGCCTCAACGATCGTGGTCGGTGCATGCCAGCCGATATGTCCTTGAGTGTTCCCCAGTCGCTGCAGATCCGTAGTATCGAGTGTCAACATGTCTGAGCCGTCGCCTCCATTTGCAGGTTGTTAGCCTGAGTAGCATGCGAATCTAAACAAGGGAAATGTGAAGTTTCAGCATTCCCCAAAAGGCCAATGCTCACCTCGTGAAAATCGATGCCAATGGCCTCATGACCATAGGCATGGTTTTGGGCAAAATGATGGTATACTCCTCCCCCTCAGGACCAACCTCCTGTAGCAAAGATCTCCTTTTTGGTCACAAGCTTTCCATCCTTTATGAAGACATGCTGCACACCGTCGATTTCCCCATCCTCATAAAGCTTAATGGCGGCTTTGATATTGATGTGCTGTTGTTCGGGTTGATAGTAGCCCCGGAGTTCTTGGATGCGCATCTGAGCATCAAAAGGCTTAGGGCGTAGGATCGCAGGTGAAAATTCGACCGTGGACTCCATTGGGTTGAAAAACCATCTCGCTTTTAATGTGTGATTCTTGCCAAGACGCCAAGGATGGCACATATAAAATGGCCACGATTTGTTCATAGATTAGGCTAGTCTTCATCAAGAGGTTGGTTGTGGAGGGCAAGGGCGGTGGCCTAGCACAACGCCTTCCACACAGTATCCGGCAATCTCGCATTCGTTTTATAATATTACGACGGCATGTCTTCTAACAAAAGCCAATAGGCCTCCAATGGCGAGCGTCCACTCCTTTCGACCTCTTTCTTTCTGGGCTTGTCGTCCCTGTACTCCCATTCTTGCTCCAGGAGTGTATCAATCTCCCTGAAGGCAAATTCCAATCCTATGTATCTGGCCTTCTGGCGGCGTACGCTGGTGCTGGTGTCATATGCTCAATCCCCGTTGGAATGCTTGTCAACCCATTTTCTTTCCGGTCTGGCCGCTCTCCTTGCTGCCACCCTGATGTTGGCTTTTGGTCAAAATACGCCTATACTGGTCTCGCAAGAATTCTTCAGGGAATCGGTGCCGCTGTCGTTTGGACTGTGGGCTTGGCCATGATGCTGGACACGGCTGCTCCCGAACATCTTGGTAAAGTAGTTGGATCGGCAAGTCGTTTGATGTGATAACCTATCGCCGTCGCGGCTAATAGATCTGGGAGGGTATTCTCCTTTATTTTAGTGGGTGAATTTGGCAGCTCCTATCCTCGACGGAGTCCTCTACCGAAAGACTGGCGATGTTGGCGTGTTCGGTCTGGGCTCAGCTTTACTCGCCGTAGATTTTCTTCTCTAAATCATGGTAATCGAAAAGAAAGTCGCCGGAAAGTACGACAGCTCTTTTGAAGGACCAGAGAATCCTCGCAAAACATAGCAATAGGGAGGAGACAGATGCAGACACGGCAGCGAAGAAGCACTCCTGTTGCCTAAGAAAGAGGATGACTATTCGTATCCCCAAAGGCCAAAACAGAATCGCTCGAACGCTACCTATCGTATACCGTCTGTCCGATCCATGACTCCTTGTCGCGTTACTGCTGGCCTTTGTCCAAACTGCCTTGCTTGCCTCCTTTGACGCCACCATTCCCGCCGAAGCTCAAATTCTATTCGACTTCGATTCACTAGAAGCAGATCTTTTCTTCATCGCTCTAGATATCCCGTACCTCCTGCTCGGACCTATTACAGGGTGGGCGGTTGACAAGTGCGGGCACCAAACCTGCAAGCCATCCTAGGCTTCGGTTATTTCGTACCAAAACATCATACTCCTACTGTTGTCTCCTCGCCCTCAATGTGATTGGTCTTGCAGTCATTGGATCGCCTCCCACTGTTGAATCAAGCGACGTGATACAGACATAGGACAAGGCAAATCCCGACATGTTCGCGCCGACAATGGGCCTTGCACTCAATTGGTACGGCTTCAATTCCTTGGTGTTCAGCGCAGGATTGACCATGCCAACATTGCCATCGCATCCATTTCGGCGATTATGGCAGTACTGTGATCCTTCTTCTTCGGTGAGAGCCCGCGAGTATTTCGAAGGAGGGTTAGATTATAGATAAGGTTTAGAGAGGAGAGGAAAACCATAGAGGGGAAGAGGGCGTCAACTTCAATGCTGTCGTGCGTTGTTTCTACTTCTCGATACCATGGAAGTTTTACTACCTGTTCTTAAAAGTTTCAGAAAAGGCCATGTAAAGGAATTAGGTATTCATTCAGTCACACTACAAAGCATCCCTTGACAGCTTGATAAACGAACGTCTCTGAGGCTGATCCGATCCGATCCTGTACCCGTATTTTTCATTGCTTCGCCGCCTTCAAAAGGAGTAAAACAAACAAGAATTCCTGTGCATTATTTTCAAGCTTTTCAAGTTTGGGACCAAGGGTCTTCTTGATCACGCCCTCGCGTAATTATGGATGCATATGGTCACACGCTACATTCAAATCTCACACGTTTGATGACCATTCAGGATAAGTACTCGCTTTTATACTGTCCAAGATGCCGGTACGCCCGTCTTCACACACCGAAATATCAACCAATAGAAAGCATGGCCCATTGCCATTGAGTGACCTGGAAGAAAGCTGTCAAGCCCGCCAGAAATACAGCTTGCGCCTGGATAATTAGGATGCTCGACTGAACGTTCAAGCCAAATAGACACTTCCGGCCATATGAAAATGCTGACAGATAGACAGACATGCCTCCTTTTTATCACACGATGGTATGATTATCATCAAGCCCGACTAGAGCGGATGAGGGAGCAAGAGACAAATCTTCTTGTTCTGATGCTGTGATCGTCCTCGCCCGGGTTTTCTTTTGTTGATTTTTCTCTTTCAGCAATCAAGTCGACATTGACGTGAGACCCGAATCTTTCCGCCCTGATTGCAATCACCAAAAAATAAAAAAACAAACAAAAAGAGAGTCTATCAGACAGCCTGCTCTTTGCGCGTGATTGTAGAAATTGAAAAAGGTCAGGGCGCCAGAAAGAACCGGTTTCATGTAGCCATTCTCTTCCCAAATCCAGTCTCGCTAAAATACTCGAATAGGCCAAAGAGAGAGACATGTAATCAGGAGAATCGGAAAAAGGAGTCTGTTGTAGTCTTATCTTCGGCAGAAAACGGCCACCACCAAGGCGGAGTTGGGGGCGTCCGTTTGTTCTGCGCATACCACGCTTGATCGCGCTCCCAGTTGAGGCGTTTCTCCATGTAGTTCATTAGGTCTTTAGCCTGCTGGTCCCGGTTGGTTCTGGAGAAGATATCACAAAGTCTGTACACGGCAGACCATGTGTCGCCCGTCTCAAGGCCACATGCAAAGGACCGGCCCTGGAGAACTTTCCAAAATTTCTCTTCCGCATTCCCATTTTGACCCATCTCAGCTTCGAACTGGCCGAGTCGGCACAGAACCATAAGCCGAAATCTTTCAATTCTTGGCTCTTGACTCTTATCCAGGGGGTCCATGGCGCGCCGGAGGAGAGCTACTGCCAACGGCAAATGCCCCTCGTCGGCGTAAGCACGGGCTAGAATGACGAGACAATTAATTGTCAAAAGGTCATGACGTCCCATCACTCGCTCGGATATTGGTAAACACTCTTTCAGCAGTGGAATAGCTTCGGAGTATTTATGCTTGTGAATATGGTGCCAGGCAGAGAAGTAGGCAGTGACAAGATAATGAGGGTGAAATTTGTCCCAGATCTGCGAAATTTGAGCAAGTGAGCGATCGAAGTTCTCGCCGTAGCAATCCATACCGCATTCGTCGCCGATGGCCCAAGCCAGGGTGTAGTGGAATGGAGATGCATAGGTAAAGCTTCCGCGCATTTGTTGATGTCCGTCAATGACGGTGCAGCTGGCGTCGAGAAAGGCTGCTAACTCGGCCATTCGGCCACTGTCACCGAGCATCAATACCATAAAGCTGAGGCCGGGAAAAATGTACGGATTGTCTTGGCACAAGCAACACTTCAGAGCCTCCATGGACAGAGATTTACTGCGCTCGAGTGCAGCCATGTGTATCGGTGTCACGAAACACTGCGAATAATAGGGTCCGATCCATCTGCTGGCACTCATTTTGAGCACGCCAATGTCCGTGATCTCCGGAGAAGAAATATGGGAGAAGAAGCTCCAAGACGGATCCTCTCTCTGCTCGTCCGCAGCAGACCTGGAAGAAAGATACCGTATCTCGTCAACAAAGCCGAAGTCCACATGGCGACGTGGCCAAGAACATTGGTTGCACACAGGATGATTCTGCGCAGTGGTGCACATATCCGTGCCGGCACTATCCCAGGCCAAGGACGCAGCATTTTCTTGGCCAGCAGCATCAGCGCTGTTTAAAAAGTCTGTGATGTAATCAAACGAAGAGATAGAGAGCCCGGAAATTGTCAAGACGGAGCCGTGACTGGGAGATGAAGATAGAGTTGGACTGGTCATGAGCGAGGGACCAGAGGAGCTTCCGAGAAAGTTCGGCGTATGGACCGAAGAGAATTTCATCGAGGAGTCCGGCGGGGTAAGTTTAACAAATAGAGGATCGTTGGAGCTGGCGACGGGAACGAAGATGGTATTGACTGGGGAACTATGGTGCGACCGGGTTCCTAAGATGGTCTCAACGCTTCCGTTGGGTGAGGACAGGTCACCATCATCGGCCAACGAGCCAGCTCCATCGGGAAAACCTTGACCACTAGGATAACGGTGCTGGGGGCTTGATCGGGGCCTACGAGGCTGAAGGTGAGCACGGGCACCTATTTGAATAGCAGGATATCTTTGTTTCCATCTGATGTCGGCGGTCCGCAGAATGTTCCGAGCCTCACCCAGGGGTGGAAGGACAAAGAGAACCCGGTCGCACGCATTCTTCTTCTTCTTGATCCGGTCACACTCCTTTTTAACTTTTTGGACCGTGTAATCCTGTCGTTCATCCCTCTTTGGGACATCGAAGACAATATCGATGCCTCGGCGGACAAGAAAATTCGCGACAGTCAACATGGCGAGATAATGCTCGGCCGGAGTCTTTTTGCGTTCAAACTTCCAGTCATTGAGCTTGTTTTTGATCTGCCGGGATGTGACATTGAACCCCTCTGCATTGAGAAATCCTTTGATGGCTTTGCAAGTTTTGTTCTCGGACAAATAAAGCTGGCGGATGGTGGCCTTCCGCGTCTCCCATTCCTCCTTGGAAGGGGTCGAGGACCGAGGACCGGCCACTAGGGAGGAACGGCGGGAAGGGCGCGTTTGTCCTCGAACCATGATTGAAAGCCCGGGTGTGTTATTGTCGACAGTGCTACGTGACAGGGACAGCGCCGCGTGTCATGCTTGTCTCCCAGACACGTGCTCAGGCACTCTGAGTCTTACCTAAATGCAATAGCCAGATGTGTTGGAGTAGAAGCAGCGGCATTATAACATGGTTCAAACTCACGACTCGCTATTCGTCGAGGCGGGCGGGCGTGTTTTAGAGACGTCGCAGGACTTATCTGAACTGTAATTGGACATACGTGGAACTCGATGGTTGGCGGGTATGAGGCGGAGCACAGAGGGCGAGGGGTCGAAGTATCGTCAAGAAGTTGGATCTCGGATTCTCCAGATGGAATGTGACCTGTGCCATTTTTTGTAGCAGGGAACCGGTATGGGACCGACATGGGGACCAGGGGGCGGCTTGGATGGAGGAGGGGTTTGGTACAGGTCTGTCCTTATGTGCAGACGTGGCTGGGATCGAGGCTTGAGCCTGAGAAGGCTGAATGGAGGAACCGAGATGGGTGTGGACATAGCACCCCTGCTGTGTAACTTTGGAAAAAGAGAACGATGCCGGATAGGGACCCGGAAGAGACAAAGATCGAGCACCCGCGAGAAACACACGGGCAAGGTTGAGCGACAAATACGATGAGAGAGAATCAGGATTGGACCGGAGAGAATTGGCAGAGAGCCACAGTGCTCGCCGAAGGGACAGGGGATAGAGTTCGGATCATTTCCATGACTTACAGTACTGGAGAACGCAGGCTAGGCAAACAAGCAGCAGAGGGTAGTTCTGGGCAACTGGACAGCAAACTTTGCAGATGCAAGGCGCAGGCGCAGCTCGTCTCGCTGTCAAGTCTGTCGGGCAGCATGACCCACCAATCACCACTCTCCATTCGTGCCGTTCTGCATTGCATGGCAGCAGGCAAGGATGCAGCATTTGAGAGGTACTATTAGTATGGCGCATTGGACAGAAGAATCCCTGTTAAGTACCTCTTTGCCCCAAACTGCCCATGAGCGGAAAACTCAAATTCATCCTCCTTCACGTCGCTAATGCGTATTGACGCTCTTTTTGCGATAGCTCACGGCTCTTC
The DNA here is from genome assembly GCF_000835555.1 of Rhinocladiella mackenziei CBS 650.93. Lineage (NCBI taxonomy): Eukaryota > Fungi > Ascomycota > Eurotiomycetes > Chaetothyriales > Herpotrichiellaceae > Rhinocladiella > Rhinocladiella mackenziei. The sequence continues at coordinate 1,426,618 of NW_013550599.1, forward strand.
CCACCATCGAAACGAGAGCTTTTTCTTTGGCTCTCCCTGGCTTTTGGCTGCCCAGCATTTGGGGCGTCCAGTTGCGTGCTCCCAACTTTGCTTTCTACCATACACCGCATCCCTTCGGATGCCTTTGCCTCTTCACGGACCACGCTCTCCCCCGTCCCGGCCCTCCTTGCCTCAGGTACTTGATCCATCCTGCCACAAACCAACAGCACCTCGGGGGCCAACCCGGCCAGAGATTCCGTCCTTTCTCCAATGCAGAGGCCAGTTAACTGATCCATCCCTCCCAATGCCATAACCACACAATCTTTGTACAAGGGACAATGGGTGACGATTGTTTTGCGGTCAGAGGAAAGCGGATCCATTTCCCTGGCACTGCTAGAGCTGTAGACCTAGGGTCTGGGGATTGATTAGGTGGGCCCCTGCATTGAACCTGTTTCCAATGTCCCGATTCTTTTTCCAATGAGTCTTGGGTCAGCCTGAGCGCGAGAACCAGTTCGTTGCCGTTTGTCACTAGTCTGCCTCCTTCAAAACTTCATCTCGCAAAGTTCGACAGATGGATCGGCACGGTCCTAACGCATTACTTGACCTAGTGATTCCTCTCTCGGTCTGGCGGAGCAATGTGTTGGCTGATTATTCGTCCAAGTGAGCCTGGTCTCTCCTATTAATTTCACATTAGATCTCGGTACTGCCCTCGATGTCTCGGTAGATTCAAATCTGACCTAGAGTCCAGTGCGTCTTTGGCAGATCTGAACCTCCCTCAACAATAACCTTCGGTGATCAGAAAAAAGGGCAGAGAATGGAAGATCGTTTTATATGGTGTTTGGAGCGCAGGGGGAACGAGCTGTGATTTATTGATCGCGCTCCATAAATACCCGACATTCCACGGCATCCTATTCAATGAGGCTAACATCCAGAAGGATGACAATGTAATCGTAGACATTACTACCCAAGTATTCTCATATACTTGTAGTCCAGATTTATGAGAGCCACGTCCTCTGGTTGAGTTTCTCCATAAACGAGTGGCATGAATTCATCGGCTCCGGCTCTTCCCACCGATTTGCTGCTTCAAAATGAAGCGAGTGTATGTTGCAGCATTGATTCACAACACATCACCTTCCACCTTGTTCGTTTCGCCGCAGAGTGCAGTTCTGCTCAGTCTTTTAGGAGCACCAGAGCCCTTTAAGAAACTCCAGGTAATGGTCGTGGTTCTTCCGGCTTTGGCGGTGGCCTCGGCGGTGGAGGCTTCTCATCTTCTTTGTGTTTTTCACCTCCGCAACGCTGGTCCGATATTCCATTCAACAGCTCCGTATCAACTCCTGTCTCCGGATTAGATATGAGTTGGTCTGGAAAACAGGGTTGGACTGATGGTCTCACTGTCAAAGACGTAATGGACGTCGCCATTTGGAGCGACAAGTGAGGCCCAGCTCGCAGCTGAGCTCCCAATGGCTGTGAGTAGTGGTCAGCAAGCTTGGGTGGTACAGCTAGAGCAACAAGGCCGAAACCATTGTGCATATCGGTTGCACAGACCTATGGCCATTGGCCGAAATCCGCTTTCCATGATCAAAACCACCCCCTTAGCTTGATTTCACTATCGATTGCTCAGCCAGCTGATGGTCAGTGGAATTTTTTGATAAGAGCAATGGAGTCAAACTTGGTCAAGCCTTCTAGAAAGACAAAAGCTGAAAGAGGATCGAGAAACCGCAGGGAGGGGATGTCAGTCTCTAAAAGGGCATTCTGGACCTCCGGCGCGGGCGCCATGATCCGAGGGGAGTACGCCAACCCCTGGAATGGGGTTAACTCTAGCGTTTTTGGCCACCGTACGCAGTATCATTGCACTTCTTTTCTTTCCCCTGCGGGAACGCAGCCGTTCATCAGTCCTGCATGGTTGATGCCACCTCCGATTGCACCGGCGGACCTGAGCCATGTCGACCGACATAGCTGTTTTGACGAGTCATAAACACCTTGGGTCCCCCATCTGAACCTTGTAATTTGGCTTCTACCTCAGCTCTCCTCCTGATTTGTCGCAGGGGGGGGGGGCGCGGATGAACGCCAGCTCTGGCTGACAACCCCTGTTCTGGAGTCTTCGTAGCTCTGACAAACATGCTGGAAGCATTTGTCCGCACCACCATGCACGATAGCAAGTCGTTCAGTCTCGGCAGTTCACAAAATAGAGCCGTCGGTTGGACGGGGGTAGAGTCCAAGATCCTTCGATAGTGCATGGAAAAAGACCGAGAAGCTAGTCAAATTTCTGTGTTGGACCGGTGACGGAGAGCCATTGAGCGAGGGCAAGGAACCGATGCGATTTTTGCCATTCAGACGTCACATGGGGAAGTTCCGCGGTCACTGCACCACAATCTCGGTATCATAACCCAAGATCAAATATCCTCGGATACACTGACACATATTCTATGCAGAGATTGTGTCCTTATTTTCATCCTTGGTGGGGACGCCGTCCTCAGTGTCGACTGGGTCTGGGGGGCCATGAAAGCCTGAATAGGCATCTATCTTTTGCTGAACCTGCGCCCTCCTCCAGTGTGGAAGGGTATGGTGGTGAAGCTTCGATGGCGACTCCAAAATCTGAAGTCTTGATCATCCGACGAGAGAGCAGCATAGTTCAACTCAGGAATGCCAAACGCATCCGTCCAAAGCCAAAACACTTGCCTTGACTACTCGTTGATTGATAAAAAGCAGTGAGCGCGCTCGCATGCCGTGAAAGAATGTAAATTTCTCGCTGGTGATTTTCAATCCAGCAGAACAGCGCCTTCGAGAGGGTAACATTCGAGCGACATCAAGCCTTTGGTTTCCACGAGGCGCTTATGCATATCAATTAGACGACGGTAAGTCTGTCGTGTTCAGAATCCTTGTCTAGGAGTGTTGTCTAGGGTCTTGCAGTCGTCCTTGCTTGGACAAGGCATATCATGTCAGCATCGATTACCACGCCGACAACAGGAGGAATTAGAGCAGGCACATGGTCTTGACGAACACACGAGAGAAGGGAAAGAGGTGAAGAGAGAGTGTGGAAGATGAAATAGAGTTGGACGACGCTCGGGGAAGAGGCGGAAGCGAACCAAGGGGAGGAAGAAACTTGGGACGCAGAAGCTAACAAGCAGTCTAACAAGCTCATGGTTTCTCGCACCCATACAAGCAGTGGTACTGGCAATCGCTTTTGGCTCCAACACTGACTTGTACCGATGCGTGGGTTCTGTTGCCATTTAAGAATCGCCCGCGGCCGCAGTCTCTCCATGCAAGTAACCCAATCTGATCACCGACAGCCGATTGCATTCACTCTTCCGGCTTCCAGTCCTCTCCCATGTATTCCTTCTCCGGACTCCTCAGACCAACCCTGCCATCGATCGAATAGACGTCCTCCCTGCTTCAGCACGATCATAGCTCGCTGTCTAGTCTAGCGGAAGTACCTTGAGCAAGGAACGCCGACGGCGGCCCAATATACTATGCGACCAGTGACAACGCTCCGCTACCTCGTCCGACTCAAAGAGAATTGACTAGGATGGTGAGAGTAACATTTCATTGCCCCATATGTGAGAGCCCAAACAACCCAAACTTGTCACCGTTGACGTTGACCAACAAGCAGCACAATACCCCTATGACTTGCAGCAGGTGGCAGTCACATTACCAGTCTGGCGAAAATTGACTGCCCAACACGAACTCCACTCGCCTTATTCTTCCCCCCTCTCCCCAGTGCCGTCTTTTGGGTTGGGCATATTTCAATGCCCCAGGGTCGCTGCAAGATGACAATACCTGAATACTATGGTAGGCAGACAGGGCTCCCCGGCAAACCATATCGAGTGTGCGTCAGTCGACGTAGACGCCCAGCATCGAGAGAGGTGAAGGAACGACATTTTGGGCTATGATAACCGGAGTCCGCCATGATGAAACCACACATCCCGCAACAAATCACAGGAATGGCCATGTTGATCGACTTCTGGAGCAAGAATTTATACGGGAGCCCGGTAGTAAGCCTCCCATTCATCCCTGAAGCCAATTTACACTTCTCTTTATTGATCTCGCTGGAAGAACAAAACCTCTTCGACTTTGGCTCTTCATTCAGGAGATACATCCACCTTCCTGGACGATCGGACGAGATCCAACTGTCGTCGGCTAGCAACGATGCTCTACAATCCCGTCTACGCTGGACTGAGCAAGAAGTGGACTAATGCATGCATGCTTGTTGGGTCAACAAAATTACCAAATCCGTAAACCTACACGTCTTCTGCCACGTCACCATGAAATTTTGACATCCCCAATCAACTCAGGCAATTCATCGTCCCTCAGCCAGCAGAACGCTTTCGGCGACACGGGGAATCCAAGTCTCCGCTTAAGACATCTCTTCCTCCCTGGCAGCGACCAATGTGAGATGAACGATGAAGATTGGCGCCGTATTCTGCTGCAAATCCTTTGCAGTCCCCTTGGGCCATATCCAGACTTGCACCGTGCTTGGGCACCGGATCCTCGAAGATGAGCCGTGTTCGCTGGTCCCGAACTAAGGGCCATGAAGGTCACAGACGAAAAGGCTCAATTTTGAATAGGGGTGACGAAAGTTTTTCATCATCTCGATTCCCCCAGGGCGCTGAGAGCTCTCTGATGGTCGCGGTCTTCATGTCTTACTGCACGCTTTGAGTCTGGGCTTGCGGCTTGTCAAGCTGGATGACTTTTGGGAACTTGTACCTCTCCAGTCCGGAAATGCTCCAGATACCGTCTAGCCATAATACTACCTCAGGGGCAATTTTCAGGCAGCCTCATATAAATATGGTCGCCTGACGTTTCTTCTTATGGGTCTATACTTCTTTGCACCACTTTGCTAGCACTTCCCCTGCTCCAACGACGCCCAGTTTCTCTTTCACCGCCCACGCGACCTCATCAAGGGTGACATCGACCCTGAATAACCGCGTGCCCATACCATCGCCTCCTAGAGCTTCATCGCCGAATTTCCCTGCCACGCCGCTGCCACCGAGCCTTGACACCGGTACAATGACTTCCCACCGTGCCAGCTCCTCCCATGCTCCGCGCGCCGTGTCCTTGCTCCACGGCCTGAGTCCCGTGCCGGTGACGCCGCTGCCGCTACCCTTAGTCAGGGAGAGTGAAGACAGTGTGGAACGCTGCAATCTGGTGCGAGTAAGCAGCTCTATGTAGTGTGAGTGAACGAGCCCAAAGTCTAGGGCCATCACATTATGGACCATCTCGAGACGCGTGGCGCAGATGAGAAGCGAGAGGTGCAGGGTCGGGAGGTGGGGAAGGAGGGTTAGAAGGGAGGGCGGAGAAGACGTCGTGGCAATCATGGCAGGAGGCTTTGTTATTTCCTGATCACCAGACAGGGCTTCTTGATCATCAGGGGGTACGAAAAGTGTCGCAATCGGAATATACAACGCCGCCAGGACGTCGGGGATGGATTTCGTGCTGTAGAATGTTTTCCGAATCACCGCTTGCGTCGTCGGCGAAGAAAGGAATCGAGTCTGTACCCACAGGGTCTGTCAGTTCAATTGTTTGACTGAGGGGGATAAAGGGTCCAAACGGTAAGGCGCTTTGCAAAGTTTACTCTACCTTGATGGTCCGATTCCATCTCTCCCTCCACTCAAGCCCGTCCTTCGACCCGCCCAGTGCGACCTTCTCATCCGTTGGCATACACAGAATATCGCTGACGACATCTTCGAACGCATTCAGCGTCTTTGTGCCCGGTACGTGGAGCCAACGGTGGCTGAAGCGGCTCTTGACTCGTTTCTCCAGGCACTCAACGACGTCCATGCGGGTGGAGCAGCCGAGGACGGCGATGGGGGCCTTTTTGGCCTGCGCGATGTCGAAGAGATTGTACAGCAGAGTCTGCCGTGGGTGGGTGGTGAACAAGTCAAACTCGTCAAGGATGAAGATGACGCTTTTAGACGTCTTGGTCTCTCGCTGTTGTCGGTCGAGGACGTCGTTGTCATGATCAAGCACCATGCTGTCTGGGTCTGCGAGTTCCTCCGGATGCGAAAGCAGACTGAGCAGACTGGCCATGGTATCGGCGTAGCTGGAGACCTCCCCAGTCTCGTCTTCTGGTATGGCCATCTCGCGACCGAGCTGCCGCCAGATCTCACGCAATGCCAACTTGTCGTCCGTCTGGAAGAAACCATTCAACCGCACGACATGAAAGTCGTCGGCATGGGATTTGGCCAAGTCGGCCAATGCGTGGGAGATTAGAGCCGATTTGCCGCTGCCTCGTGAACCTAGAAGTAACAAGGAGTTGGATTCGCCGGCCGCGATTGTTGCCGTGAGCAAAGACCGGAGCGTGGTGTACTGGCTCTGGAGGTGTGAGATAGGTGATGGGCCATGGCTGGTTATGCGACTGAGAATCTGGCTTTTGATGTTTATGAGATGCTCGTTCTCAACATCGCTTTCGGGGGTAGACAGTTGGGCTTGCTTGTTCACGGGAGTCTTCGACCGCCTGGAAAGAGAGAGGATCTCGTCTACATCCGGAACCGGGGCTAGAAAAGATTCTTCGTCCTCGTTTTCGTCCTCGTCTTCAATGAGCGTCTTTTCATGGGCCGTGGCATTCTCTGACTCGTCTCTAGCATGTAATTGTTCAGCTTGTCGAACCATAGAGCCCGGTGAGAATCGCTTGGCTTTGTCCTTCTCCTTCTTACTCGAGCTGTTAATGTCTTTGAACCCAAGCTGTTCCTGGATCCGTCTCTCATCTCCTTCAAACACCACTGCTTTTCCGGGACCAGTTCTCTTCTCCAGCCCTTGCCGAGAGGGTGTCAGGATACCTTTTGGCTGGGGCAATTGTATGCTATCAATATTACCGTTCCCCTGGTCTTCGTCGGGATGGGATTTGGATTGGGCCTTTCGCGTCGACTTCTGCCGTGAAGGTGTTTCCGTACCGTTGAGGTGGCGCCGAGTCGGTCGTCGTGCACGTCCGCTAGAGCGTGGCAGGCTCACATTTGTCTCTTGGTTTTCGTGCTCTTCGGCCACGTCCTGCTCTTGTACCTCTTCTGGAGTGTGTTCAGCCGTCAATTTTCTCTTATTTTGACCAATTCGAGCCTTGTTCTCGTTGTCTGTGAGTGTGGGATCCGTCATCGTCTCGGCTGCCTCCGCTTCTGCCTTCTTTCTTCCGCCGGTGCTTCTTCGTGGTGTGTCCTCAGGTAGTTTGGGGTTCCCAGCAACGATGACATCCTTGCTCCTACCGCGTTCCGCCTCTCCGTCTGCAGGATCCCCAACATCCCGGTCCGGTTGCTGATCACCATCAGAATTCTCGGATGCCTTCTTGGACTTCTTTGCTGGCTGTGAAGAGATGGTGCTGAGCGTCGTGCGCCTAGTGGCATATGTTCCTGTCCTCCTTCGTTTGGACGCCCGAGGGGAAGGGTCCCAGTTTTCCATTGTCAATCAGCCATGCACGACGATCAATTTCTGATTCCAAACGGTGAAGCTATTGAACACGGAACCGTGGAGAGACAATGCCACTTGAGAATGGTGACAATCATAGTTGGTCGAAGGTTTGTCCTGCACACACTTTACGCGCGACGCGTCGGCAAAATTACCGGTTTAGGGCACGCGATCTGGGACGAGGAGTTCGTAACTCGTATTCAGTCAGAGCTTGTGACATTTTCTGTCCTGAGATCGAGGTACATTAGAAAATGTCGCGCAGACTTATCTTCAGCGCCGTTGCGCTCGCCGGTAGCTCTGTTGTGATGTACACCATCTATCTTCACCGCACATTATCGAGCAAAATCAAGCACAGAGCGGGAATCGGCCTTGTCAATGTCGAGGATGAGAGCGACACAAAAATCGAGTCCTTGCCTCCTGAACTGGCGAATCCGTCCAGATTTCATATCATTCATGATGTGGCTTCTAAAAGCGTGCCCTCGGCAAGACTCCCGAGATACGCAGACCCCGATCACTTGTTGACAAAGTATTTACGGCGGACCATGTCATATTTTACCAGATTTCCCCAGGCACTCCTCCTCCGGCTAGTGTTCAAGTCAGCTGAAGCCAAGAGGACGTTTGATCCTTCCTTCATTCAAACCATGGACTTTGTTCCTGAAGACATCGTCTGCGGAACTTATCGAGTGGAAATTCGGACGCCGAACAAGGTGGAGTTTGCGATGATACGCCCGGAAGGACTTCCTCCTATTGATGGAAGACTGGTGATTAGCATACAACCAAAGGGGGACCAGACACTGTTCGTGAGTGAAACAATGCAATGGCGACGCCAGGAAGAAAATGTGGTGTTGCCGTTGGAGATGAAGTCGATGAAGTGGTTACACGAATTGGCTAGTTGGTGGTTGATTGAGTCTGGATCACAATGGTTGTGCGACTTGCAGGAGGAAAGTTGAGCACATGCGAGGATCAATGCTGTTGGAACAAGGCTGGCGGTTGGCAACTACACTTTGTGGATTGCTCTGGAAACAGACGATTGACGAAGGACTGCATCCAGGGGGGGAATCAGCTAAGGGAATTACCTAAGTGTACTCGGCACCCTGTGTATGTGGATGTAGGTTAATTGCGTTGATCTGGAGGTGGAGGACAAATTAACCCACACGTTTGGTCCCCATCTCCATCTCGCTCTCTGCTCTCTGCTGGGAACCGCATCTGGTGATCTATACTTCTGATCCTCCATGATCCTCATCAACGCTGGCTTCTGTTCGAAAGGAGTTTAAACCAGCTCTTATGCCACCGCCTCGATTTTTCCATTCTTCCTTCTTTTAAGCCAAACCTTGTCTCCCTTGTTCGCTGTTTCCGTTTTACTCTTCTTTCCTCCTGGGTTTGCACGATCGCACATGTACAACCGGGAATCTCCCTCCCGGCCTTTCTCTCCTCCCCGATCATGACTGATTCAAGTGGTCCAATCGCAGTCCTGGGGCCTCCGAGACCTCCGAGACCTCCAGAGCCTCAAATGACAAAGCCCATCCTTCGGAGTTTTCGAATTCGTCACGGTTGCAAATAACCCGACCTCGGGTCGATTGGTACCTCTGAGAACCCAGACCACAGCTGATATCTCTAAAAATGTCAGCGAGAGTCGAATTAACATCACTCGTTCCGACGATGATCTCTTCCATGGGCTGTTCTTCGCTGTTCCAAGCTTGCGTCGCTTCCCAGTCGAAGCTCGAGCTGCCACAAAGGCTGAGCACGCCATGACTTTCGGGAGAGGTTGTCGGTCATATCCCGAGGCTATGGCATGGTCAGCTCTGCTTCGTATGACCATTGTCATGGAAGGTTATGATACAACCTTGATCAATAGTTTCTATGCCTTTCCCGTATTTCGGCAGTCTTGTGGTGAGCAAATATCACCTGCGTGGCAATCCGGTCTCACCAATGCAGCCGCCGCCGGCGAAATCCTTGGCCTGATATTCAACGGCTTCTTGACAGATCGATTTGGCTACCACAACACAATGGTCGGCACTCTGATTTGGATGTCTCTGTTTGTCTTTCTCTCCTTCTTCGCTATCAACATCAGGATGCTTTTTGCTGGCTAAATTCTGTGTGGTTTGCCCTGGTAAGCACCATCAATATGGAAACGTCCAATACCATCACTAACATCACACCGCTCACAGGGGCGTCCTCCAAACTCAGTACGACTTACGCCGCTGAAGTCATGCCCGTAGCGCTGAGGGCTTATCTAACGAGTAACGTCAATATGTGCTGGCTCATCGACCAGTTATGCGGCGTCGGAGTCATCCGTGGCCTGGTTCATGACAGCTCAGAGTGGTCTTACCACATACCTTTTTCGCTTCAGTGGACTTTCGCGGTTCCAATTTTAGTCATTGTCCTATTCGCGCCGGAGAGCCCATGGTGGCTTGTTCGACACGAGAAGATCCATGAGGCTAAGAAAGCATTGTTGAGACTTACCACGAAAAGTTCAGATCCTGACTTCAATGCGGACGAAACGGTTGCCATGATGCAGCATACCAATGAAGTGGAAAAGTACTTGAACAGCGGCGGCGTTTCATACCTCGATTGCCTCAAAGGGACCGACCTTCGTCGGACAGAGATCTGCTGCATGGTTTGGTGCACCCAAGCCTTATGTGGTCGTTCCATGACCAGATATGCTGCATATTTTTACGAGCAAGCAGGATTCGACACCGCCAACAGCTTTAATCTTGCCGTCGGAATGTACGCTGGAGCCATCTGTGCCAGAATCTGCGCCTGGGTTGGCATGCGTAAGATTGGTCGACGAGCTCTTTACCTGGGAGGTTTGTTCCTCTCTCTGATTATCCTCATTGTAATTGGTTGTGTGGGCACGTTGAAAGAGACGGATAGCACCTCCTAGGCATCGGGCTCCCTCATCATTGTCCTGACCTTTGTGTACGACTTCACCGTGGGTCCTGTCTGTTACGTTCTCGTAGCTGAGATCCCATCGAGTCGATTGCGGGTCAAGACGGTCGTGCTTGCCCGAGTGGCATACAACATTGTTAGCATCATCACCAATGTAATGACACCCCGAATGTTGAACCCATCCGCATGGGATTGGAAAGGTCAATCATGCCTTCTTTTTGCTGGCACCACTCTTGTTTGTCTTATCAGGTGGTTTCGGCTACCTGAACCCATGGGGCTGACGTACATGGAGTTGGACATTTTGTTTGGGAAGAAGGCTAAAGCGCGCAGGTTTAGGGAGTTCCAGGTCAATCTTGCCAGTACCGGTTACTTCAGTCTTATACAGACCAGATCGGATAGTATCTAGAGAGGATACCAGGGAGCCTTCGTTTTTTTTTTTTTTTTGGGGTGCTTGATGACCCCTCTCGACGATATCGTTGAGTGTTTCGGCTTCGGAGCTTCATAAGTCTCAGTGTCTTTTCTAATGGAGCAGACTATTCCGCTCGATGCAACGACCATCGGAGTGTGGATATCAGCTGAGGTATCTGAAGCCAACAGAGTACCTGGATTGATGCCGCGTGGCATTTCTTGCGTCAAATCTCCGACAGAATCAAGCGACTGGAAGGTTCGCAGCGGAGGATATGTTTCAAACTATTCCACGGGAGCGCTTAAAATGAAAAGGGACTCAACCTGCGTGTCGTCGGTGCTTGAGAGATATTGTGGCATGGAGAGTGTGGAGCCCATACCAACTAGTCTGATGCGTGGTGTTAGACCAAGTCTTCACATGGTGATAATATCTCAGCACTCCGTGAAAGAGACCCGCATTCGGTTGGAATTGCTTTGGCATGCCGAAAAATGAAACATGAAGCTGGGATCACGATCGATTCGAGTCGAAGCGAGCCGGGCAATTCGAAACAGTTGCGAGGCTGAGAAAGTTTACGCGAAGTTTCGCAAGGGTCGCCCCGTTAGGTGAGCGGATTCGTAGACAAGGGAGTCGGGAGAGCACACGTCAATTCGAATCGGCAGATTGAAAAAGGTGAGACGTTACCAGCACAAACGAATTGCCTTGCCCGTGACGACCAACCGCAGCCTCGAGATTGCGGCGTAAAAGAAGCACATCCCCTAATTGGTGTTTCAGGGATTCCACGCAATCGCATCACACTTTTCATCTCCTTAGCACGGTCCAACCAATCAAACTCCCAACTGGACTGTCACACGACGACCACGAGAAATGGGTAATTTTTGCCTGATCCCACGAGTCAGTCTGGCAAGGGTACGGGCGCGCGATGAGCAAGAGTAAAATATATCAAAACACAGATTTTGAGGTGACACGTAACGGTTTGTCCGTTGGCACTTCAACGAATCGCAGAAGGTGAATTCACAGGGATAACCTCAATCCAACGTCAGGGTTCAGGGAGGGACCGAAGATTGTACAGTGCCAGTATTCCTGACTTTATCGTATCTCGCATGAGAGAGCTCGTTCACCGTACCATAGGTCAGGAAAGGGGGTGCTCTGTCTGTCGTCTTGAATACGGCCATCCATCCAGATCACATCAGCTTCAAGCGAACATAGCCCAGAGACAGGAAAATCGGTGGGCCGGCACATCTCTCCAAATATCAGTCAAAAGCCATCTCACGAAAATCCAAAAATATAAAAATGAATAGCCGTATTACTCTGAAAACGTATTTGTTTTGTTCTCTATCTATGTCGAAACAACCTTTCCACCTTCAATCTTTCAATGTGTGTTGTTTTCTTGTTTTGTATTTGTTTTTTGTTTTGGTGATTGATTTCTGCAAAACCATTCAGGTGGTAATATGTCTTGAGTTTTCAGAGTTGAGCGAGAATCCATGTTCTGTCAAGTCAAAACCGACCTTCGAACTCACTCGATGAGTCAATAAACCCCACCATGACTTGTCCGTTTGTCCGTTTGTCCGTTGATCATAAAAAAAAAAAAAAAGACAAGACTGAACGTTGAGTTTTTCGATCTTTCAAAATCCAGTCCAGTTCAGCCCAGCCAACCGCCCCCAGCCTATCCATTCCATAAACCTCGAAAAAGCCCCCCCCCCCCTCCTGGTCCCCTTGTGGCTGAAAATGATTTTGTCCGATGAAGAATTTCCCCCATGTATCAAATGCACAATGCGAAAAGCGAATGCTGTAAAATCGAAAGCATAGAAAAGCCATAAAACCGCAGCCTAGCACAGAGACGCCGACCCGTCGAAGCCGTACGCAAACCTATGCATGCATGCAAGAAAACAACCCAACGAACGTCTGCCTCCCGGTCGAAGCCGAACCGGCAATTCCCTGACAACACTTCCCCAACTTCTCCTTGTCCCCATGAATATTCATTGACTGATATTGTTGCCATCCGTCCCGAAAAGCCATTACAAGAAGCACTCAGTCATGATTGGATAGCATGGCAAATAAAATTTGATGCTTCCCGACATTTTGGAATCTGAGTATTGGTGCTCTGATCGTCTACGATCTAGCCCGCGTCGATCAGACAATCAGAAGCAGAGAAGTCGTAAGTCACTTGTGGTCCAGCTCCCCGCCCATTTGAAAATGCAAATCAATCACGCCGTCTCATGCAAAATGATTGGGTTCGGATAAGCTTTGGTTGCCGTTGTACACCTAAGTTCTCCATTGGGAACTGGAACCAACCGCAAGTAGAGCCATACCCTTTGTCTATATGCAGTGCTTTTCCGGTTTTGTTGAAAGAGCTGAAATAACCGCCGCCAATTTTGAAGTATCCAAAAGGTCGCATAAGTGGTGAGACAATCCTTGGCGGTCTGCTAGAACGTTTTTGGATCAAGACAAAGATGCACTTCACCGGAAGCCAGTTAAATATGTCTGAACGGCTGGGCTTGGGCTTTCGGACACGGTTTGCAAAGGTCGAAACAGTTTTCTCATGTCCAGTTCCAATGTTTCGGACGCGTAGTTATCGTCAATGTAGGCCACGCTACCGGGTTCTTCCCCTCGTTTGGCACCGTCAGTTCGGCTCCATTCCCGCGCCCTTTTCAACCCATGTAGGGTTTGCTGCAATCGTTGGTCTGCCGGTAATTGCCAATCATGAATTCGGTTGGTCTGCATAAAAGCGCGAGCAAGCCAGTAGAAATGAACTCCATCCCGACAGAAGCCGACACGTTTCGGGCCCGAGTGGTAGCCATCGCTCGGTGGATACTGCAGCAAATAGTCTTCATCCCAGGCTTGTTTCCATCGAGCCAGTGCCGTATTGATTGATTTGTACATATTATTTGTCTGGTCAGGAGTGTTGGGGCTTGTTGTTAGACTGTAGGATCGTTGACGTTGTATTTGCCATATCTCCACGTGAATGGCGTGGATAAGAATGAACTTGGAGTAGACGTTGGTGGTTCGAGGTTGCATGAGGACCGTCGTACTGTGCAAAGCACTCATGGCATGGTGCATCTCCAATTGTTTAAGTCGGAGAGATCCGCTGGAATTAATCCTCGACTGGGCGGCTTGTCCTCGAAGGCCCAGAGCTTGAGCACAAGTCTCTGCATCTGGCGCTTCCCAGGCGGCGTCATCACAAGGCAGAGGTAGTTTGATCTCCGCCGACGAAAACTGTGGCGGCACGTTGAAGTAGATGCACATGGCGGCGTCCCATAAGAATACCATGAACATCAGCCGGGATCTTTTTTCTTGCTCCACCCAAGACCGCCACTCCCATTGAGACGGATCAGCTTCCTCGCCGGGTTGAAGACTGTGAAGATAGCTGTAGGAAAAACGGTCCATAGGACCGGCCAGAGTCAACATGTCAAATTGTCGAACCAGATACAACACCCTTCGGCTTTCAGCGCGTGCAAGAGCTCTTTCTTCCGGGCCACCATGCCAGACGAACAGGCTTTGGAGGATCTGGAGGGCAAGGAGCTCTTCAAACTCCTTGCCTGACAGCGAAAACTGTGTTCTTGAAGTTCCTACCTCCATGTTTTGGAGGATGCATGAAGTACGTTCGATGCCATTTTTGACGAGTTGCATTAGAGCTCGGACTTGATTTTGAGAAACACGGTCGGAGTAAACCGCTCCACTGCAAATGATGACCAGAACGAGGCCGTCATAGGCGGTCAGGAGGTTGAAAGTCGGTATATGAAGCCACGGGAAATGACCTTGGAAGTTCGGGAAAAGATCGAGAAAATGCTGGATCGCTTCGACGGTCAGGCAGGATCGGATGTGAAGATTATTTTGTTGCTCTTGGAGCGATTCCTGTATTCCCCCGGGGAAAACAAACGTTAATAGTGCGTTCACCTTGTCTTGGAACAAATCTTGCTGAGACGCATGCAGATTCCAGAGAGGGGGTCCAAGCGTACCATCAGCTCCAAGGCTCGTAGAGGGAATGTAGTAACCATTCGATCCACCTTGAGTTTCAAAGTCTTTTTTGACATCACTCTGCGACTGGTCGTAGCCCCCAAACATCGGATTCATGTATCCCTCGTTTCCACCAGGCTGGAACATGTGGTTCCACTCATCTCCCCCCATGTGGTGAGGACCGGGCATGACATTCCGCTTATCGTCCCCTCCGCCGGGCTGCATGCCAAAGTGATCGGGAGGTGTGGAAGTCGAATGATACATCATCTGACTGTTTCTGGGGTTATGCATGGACCACGAGTTGCTCGCATTGGGGTCCATCCCCCCGGGACCAGAACCGGGTTGCATCTGCTGTCCCTGACGCTGCATATCTCCTTGGCCGTTGGATTGCATGGCATAAGCCATACCAGGAGCAGGAGCGCTTGTGGTGGGTGCAGAGGTACTGGGCATTGCGGCGGTGGTGAACGGAGGATTGGCCATGACTGCGCTGGAGGGTGTGGTGGCGCTGGCCGGGGACGCCGTGGCCGCTTTTGCCGCCGCCTGTTGATTCTTTTTAATGTGCGCAGCTGGGTTGGACAAATGACTCGCTCCCGTCGGGTTGCCACGACGGACTGAGCATTTCTGGAAATGGCGCTTCAGGATATCACTTCTGGAGAACGTATCGTTGCACAAGACGCACATGTATGGTCGATCACCAGTGTCTGGGAAAGAAGTTAGCTTTTTTCTTCAAAGAACGCCAAAGGGAGGGGAACAATCATACGTCGCAACATGTGCCGCTTCAAATGCTTCGCATGGAGATAAGTCTTGGTGCAATTGGGGCAGGGAAATTTTCCATCGGCATCTTTCTGGGGGACAGCATTGCTCTTAGGAGAGCCATTCACCCCGTTGGGCATGACTGGTGGACGTCCCGGAGCGCTGGGGAGAATTCCTCTTCTTCCTTGAGACCCTACAACATGTGTTCTTGTCGGGTCACGGCCCACGTCAGCTTGCATGCCGGGGATGGATTCGGCGCCGGACCATGATGGCTGACGATTGTCGGGTTGGCCATAAGCAGGAGCCAGAGGATCAAGGCTGGGTCGTGGAGGAGCCGGAGCAAGAGGCTGAGGGAAATTCTGACGGGTTGGCTGTTGCCCCTGATAACCCGGATGGGATGGTGGTTGTTGCTGGGCCTGTTGTTGTTGTTGTTGTTGTGGTTGTGACTGATGCGGTTGAGGTAAAGTCGACGACAGCCCCCCCATCGAGCCTTGAGGGTTCATGTGGGAATTGTATCTATTGTCTGGAGCTGGTGACGGGACTGGCGCAGTGGCCGGGGCAGAAGTGTATCGTGGCAAGTCATTGCGGTATTGTTGGGGCATGTAGTTCTGGTTTGCCGGTGGCAGCTGCGAGTAGTTGATGGGCGGGAGGTGCGTATTGTTCTGATAAGGAGGCATCGCGTAGGCTGAGGCCATGTTATTTGGATTGTATGTGTTTTGAGAAGTTCCCACGCTGGACGATGTTGTCCTCGATAGTGGTTGTCTAGGGTCCATTACCAGAATGGAAGATGCGGGTGGAGTGACTGGGGGCTCAATCGACCATTGGACGATTCGAGCAGTGCGATAGAGGTATCAGGAGAAGGAGAACGAGGATGGATGGAGACTCGAATGAATGAGGAGCGGGTCGATGATGATGGTGTTGTTCAGTAAGGACAGGACGAGTTGAAAATTTTCAACGGGGTGGTTGATGGAGGAGCGTTCTGCAAGGGTCGCGAGAAGCCACAGTCAGTAAAATGATTTAGCGATTCAGGGCTGTTTGAAGCTCCGTGTGTACGAGACACGCGACCGGACGGCTGCGGCTGATGAAAGATGAAGGAGTATTGCAGGGTATAGGTATACTGGTAGATACTAGAGTGGAGGGGAGAGTGGGTTGTGATGTGGTGGATGTGGATGTGGATGTGGAATAGAAAATTGTGTTTTCTGCAAAGACGCGAAGTACCGGTTGAGAAAGTTGAGAAGAGTATAGATGAGGAGACGCTGGGTCCGTTCCTCTTCGTTTAGCCTGTCGGTGACTCGCAGCAAGGTTTTGGTTTTTTTGGCTGGGTCTGGCGCGGACAAGGCAGGGCGATACAGGGTGTGGTGTGGTGCGTGGTGCGTGGGAGGTGGGAGAGTGGGCAGCGGGCGGGTTTTGTCTTGTGTCTCGGGTACGGTAGAGTATTTCGGGTCGCGGTTTTTTTGGGGGGGAGGAGAAATCTTGGAACCGGCCTTCGCAACTTGAAGCGGACGATGGACGGATTAGAGGATGAGCTGATTTGATTGCCGAGAGGCGAAAAAGACAAGAGGTATCGAATCGGGAGAGGTGCAGGATGCCTGGGAGGCAAAAGAAGATGCAGTGGGTGAAGGGTGAACCACGCAGCAAAAAAACGAAACCTTGTAATGATGGTCAGGCAAAAAAAAATAAAAAAGAGAGAAAATTTGTTTCGGGGAAAAGAGAGCGAGGGTTGCGAGGTGCGAGGTGCGAGGCGCGAGGATGGGGGGATTAGGCAAATGAGGTAGTTTAGCAGGGGGAAGGTCGCTGCGCCGTGACGGTGGTGGATGGCGGATTGCGGAAGTTGGGTGGGCGGACCAGTCGGGTTACCGGTAAGGGCGAGTACTAGTAGAAGAGAAGGAGAAGAGAAAAAAAAAGAAGGCGGAAAAAGAGCGTGAGAAGGCGACTAGAAAGAAGACAGCAGACAAGCAGAGAGACCAGGGGAGGGCGCCGAGGATGAATTCAGTCAGTGCGCCAGCCGGCTTTGCCAGTGTCAGTGCCAGAAGAGCCTAACTACACAAAATAAGCCAACCAAGTTGCGCGCAGCAAGCGTGCTCTCTTACTGGCAGGCTCGCTCGCTGGGAGCTGTGAAGCTGCGACAAGTGGGTCATAGGTCAAGGTTCAAGGTTTTCAAGGGCAGGTTCCATTCAATGAATTGATGTTGCACTTGGGCTTGACGCCGGCCATTCACCCACTGACAAGGGTCCTCGACCCACCAAAAGATTGTCGATCGGGTTGGAGAGGGCGCTGGTGGCGTCGCCAGGGGGGATGATGGGATGATGGGATGGACACGTACTACTTGCTCGATCGGATGCTAGTTATATTGATGCTGCTATGGGGATGATTTTATGTGAATGGCTTGATGTCGACGACGATGATGTGACAATTACGATGACGACGACGAAGACGCGACCCGAGATCTGATCCTTGATGTTCAAGACCGGTCTTCCTGTACCTATTGTCGGAATCTGAGTGCGGGTTCACTGTTTCGGACTGACCAAGGCCGATGAAAACTCTGTTGGCCCGGATCTTTGATAATGAATGATACCATCGCAACACTGCACAACGGGAACACCGCCGACTCGGGCGAAGTCAAGCAGCGACCAAAAGGTAAAATTATCACAGGTAATCCAGTCAGGAGTCAAGAGTCAGCCGATGTTTGGTTGCAACACTTATTGTCCTCTGTGCTGCGAACTTTTGTCACAGGACTGTGGAATAGTACACCATACTCCTGACATGCTCCTGATGCTGCCGGTAGGCTGTACGAGTAAAAAGAGATGCTCAGTGGCACAGCGGGAGAGCGACTACGAGTCAAGTAAGCAAAGCAAACAGGGATCAGGCTGCGACATCACCCAAAGGCTAAAAAGCTAAAAAAATCGTAAAAGATACATGATATTCAATCAACGGGCTGGGCGATGACGCCGCCTGGCCATAGGCTGACCACAGAAATAGGAGTCAGGAGCGTAGTTTAAGAATGAGGACAATGGAATACAGTAGTAACGTTGAGAAGAGCCTGCAGAGGGAGAAGGTGAGATTTGCAGATGCGGAACACCTGCCGTCCCGGGATGTGCTCTGACTCCTTTGAATATCATTTTCACTCTGGATAGCAACCGAAAACAAACCTCACAAAAGGGACAAGAAGTACGTAAACCTCAACAACACCCCCGTTCGCCACCTTTGCCTGAATAGGTTTTGGAGGACGTTGGAAGCTTTCTCGCTTCAAGCGCCACTCAACGCTCTTGTCCGGTGCCTTTTGGGCGCCGGCCTTTGCTAGGGGCCCGTTGCTTGCGTCCAGTTATCAACAGGTCCTTCGTACTCCCAACGTTTTAGGCTGCCTGCGTTAGGCTGCCTCCAGGGGGACTAGGCATACAGCTAGGTCGAGTTTTAGAGGTTACTCCATGTGTTTTCATCGTCCAGCTCAACCATGATAATACAATTCAAGTTCTGCGATCAAGCCACCAATCATTCAACCCCAAGATACTCTGAACTGCCGGACAACTTGCTTGATAAATCTACCGACCAAAGCAGCAATATCGCCGCCTCGCCTTGCCACGTTTTGTTTGCAGCACCTTTGAAAACACCTCCCCCCCACTTTGGGGGGCCGATGCTCTGCCGCACAACAATGGGCTAAATCACGAGCCGCACGCTTCATGGAAAAACAGTGCTCGATGCAACCTCAAATGAGATTGAGTATCGAGCCCATGGTTTTTGTTGTGAGATTTCTGACCATTCCAAGACGACACTAACTAACCCTTCTCTGTTTTTTTTTTCTCATCATTTCGTCCACTCATCGTGTCATTTGCCCTAAACCAAGGCAGATCAAGCAGATCATCCTGCCTGCCTGCCTGTGCTTGAACCTTCCAGTCGCCATTCAGAACTTAGTTCCAACGCTCACGACGTCAACTTGCCAATTTCGAACCGAGGTGCCTCTAAACCAACCTACTTCTTCCTCTCAGGTTTTCCGGGTCAACAAATTCATTCGTTGAGAACGAGTTGTCGAGTCATGTAGATAAGGGACACCTGAACCGGTACATGAACTTGTGCGTTTGCAGTCCTCTTGTCTCGGAACTAATCGGCACTTCGAGTCACAATCAGCACGCTACAACCGGCTGTACCATAGGGATCATATTTTCCGTTCATCCTTCTGATGGGTCAGATATTTGCCACGCTGACGCCAGATTACAATTTCCAAAGTTGAAAAGACCATGCTCTGTTACGAGAGTTCAATGTCGTACAACGCCCACACAGAACAACAATTCAGCGAATAATCTAGTAATATGTCCATTTACCGCCACCCGGGTCTTGCCCGTGATGGGTGGTTGACCTCAAAGTGATGGTCAGCTGTCGTTAAAGAACCCCCAAAGTCGCAAAGACCGCACGATATTTGAAGTCGATGATGGTGAAAAATCGCAATTTGAGGGCTAAGATTGGCGATTTCAATGATGGTGCACAGAGACGTGCATATTTTCTTTCTGGAACGCGGATATGCTTTTCGGCCTTGCCCCCTGTAAGTACAAGGAAGAAACGATCTTCCTGCCAACAAACGTACCCAGATGGCCAGATCACTCGTTTCTTTGCTTATCCGTTTCCCCTCTTCATCTGTGTCTCCAGTCGCAAGTTCCTCTTTGGATCTCTGTGAAAACGATCGAGGATACTCGCCCTCCACCGTGTCGCTGCCGCATATGTATTTGAATGGAAGTGATAGAAATGGGCATTCACCGATATCCACTGGCCAGCTCCGCTATCCACGTGTGGGCGGGTGCACAAGCTGCAAGGCGTTGTTCGTGCTTTGACCGACCCGCTTATGACGTCGAGGAATACGAAGTCGACACTTTATTCATAGAGGAGCGGTTAAGGAAACAGCTGCAAAGGTTCTATTGCGGTTAGTACATTTGTGCCGGTTTCTTAACGTCATGGGCTGCAGGAATGGGGGTTTGGCAGTCGAGATAACTTTCAAGTTTTGCACGGAAAGACGGAATAGCCGGCTCTCTCTTGGTGAGCAGCCAGAGGAGTTCCTCCGCAGTACTGCATTACACAACAGTGTACATTCAACATCACCAGCATCATCGATGGATTGAATGTTGACAGTGGTGCGAACCATGGCCCGTTCTTGTCTCCGCTTTTGTTCGCGTCGTCGCCTTCTGAATTCGCACCTTATCTAACATGAATTAATTTACAGATCATGGTTTGCCAAGCTGGGGTATGTGTCTAGGTACGCTGGCAGCGTCACTGCACCTATGAGATAGCAAATCAAGCCCGTCCACCATACTCACAATCTCCCTCCACAATCAAACTCGGTCAGTGCAAATGAGGCCGACCGCTAAGACAGTCAGCATTCTGAATTTCTTCCCCCCTTTTTCTCTCGGGGACCTGGTCAAATCTCCGAAACCCAAAAAAATCTCACGCCACAAAGTCTGATTACAGTTTTCCCATCGAAACTTGCGAAAAATGACGTTTCACTCGCAGCGTGTGAGAAAGGCCTGCTTGGCGCGCGGCGCGAAAGAAATCTCAAGACAAATACAAAAGTTGAAGCCCCTGATTCCCTCACCAATACTACGGTGTTCTTTCGCCATACGTGGCAGATGAGGAATCGCATCACCTCATAGGCTCCCAAAGACGGCCCCTGGCCAAAAGAAAGATGGTCAAGCACTTCCCAACCACTACTTGAGTCCACAATATTCAAACCCCTTGCTGATCCAGTCTTTCTAGAACTTTGTCTCATTGTGTGCGTCGAGTTTCGAAACAATGGATCTGACTTTCCCTCGAGCCCACTTTTGTCCCTGACTTGAAGTGAGCATATGCCGGCCGCGGCTAGGCTTGCTCCACCTGACTTGCTCCACCCGACTTGCTCTGATGCCCCGACATCAAAAGACGCGCCGGATACAATATCCGATGCAAAGGAAGGCAGGTTCAAAAATGAAGGCTGAAATATCCTCCCAGGTGTCAAGAGTACTGTTCAGTTGGGGATGTCTGTGAAATAAAGCAGTCTCTCTGTCAACATATGCTACTGTTGTTTTTCCGTTTGAGCGAACATCTCACGCAGATGGACGCCTCGATACGGGCTCAAGTGCAATGGCATGAAATGAATTTAGGAGTACGAGAGCCACCCAGGTTTGTTACCGACCCTCCTTGCTGTCGAATGCGTCACCTCTGCAATTCGGTTGAGAAAGACACCACAACTACGGACTTGAAAGCAGTTCGCAGCTCTCGCACGGTCAGCCCCGGACTCTAGCAGAAACTGATACATACTCCTTATTTTCTTTTGATTTACTGCGTGATATAAAATATATCCTGCATCCTTCACTCTGCACTCTTCCTGCGTCTCCTTTTCTCCCACGGACTGAACCTTGGCTGGAGAAGGAGGCCTTCCTGTTCTTCGCGTCCTTGCGTCTCGACTTCGGATCATTTCCCCGGGGAAACTACCGACAGGATGAGCTTTCGGATACCAGATCTGATATTCGTCTCCATCTTCTTCGAGATTCAATATTCTCCAAATTTCCTCAAAACAGAATGATAAGTTTGAGTGCCTCTATTGTTCAAGGAAATTTGCTACCAGTCCTCACTCGACGCTCCAAACACCATTCTTATCACGAGCCGGGTTCTGACAAGTATATCAGCTAAGAGGTCCAAGTTTCTGTCATGAAATGACAGGATTCTTAGTCTTTTTGGGCGATCCCCAAGGGTCTGTGGACCTCTTCCTGACAATTCTGCTTTGTACCCCTTCCAACTTTCCGACCCATCCTCCCCCCTTTCTCCTCTCTTCGTGCCAAAAGCACTAAATCAAGAACTCGAATCACAGTGTCAAAAAAGAAATAAACCAATCTACCTAGACACTCAACAACCCCAGCACCAGATGTGCAAAGGAAGTCGATGCAGACACGCCATACAATGATTTGATCTCTTTCCTTACAGCTCAGGGAGACCTCAGAGAAATCAAAAGGGTTCTAGACTGGTTTCGAAGCAAAGACCTCCGCATCCATGATAAACCGGTGCATTGAACGCCGCATCAAATATGGCCAAAGAATCTAAAGCGCTCTTGATATGCGCATATTTGAACTGCCCCGCCGAGTTCAGATGGCACGGCACCTCGCGAGCCTGAACGGATTTCATTTTCGAGAATCTCCGACTGATACAATCGGAGCTAATAGAATTGAGCATCCCACTAGCTCTCCTCGAAACCAATGAAAGTCTTCACGCCATACCACAAGGCATGGCTTGCAGAAGTGAGATTCAATCCGAGTCTCCTCGACACACCGTGCCCCCACCGTCCAGTGCCAACTCAAGGCTGAAGGTTACATGCACAATCACCTCCGCATGAACATGTTCAGCTACCTCTGCTGCAACTTGCTCATCGACTATGGAAGCGGCGAGCGGTATTTCGCTGCGACCTTCAATGGTTGGGACCTCGGCAATGCCACGCAGGGCCGGGAGCCGAGTTACACCGTCTTCAACCCCATCGGCCAGGTGGAGCGCAATGATCCGGATGGAGAGCATATTTGGAAGGAGGTGCCGGAGTTGAAGAAGGAGTTCGACAAGCTTGGGTATCCAAACCAAAATGTAGATTGGGATGAGATGAAGCAAAGGGCCGCGGAGGGCCTCTTCAATTCCTTCACTATTCCTCTTGACTGCTTCATTCACGTGCCATTAGGCCGTGATCCGCAATTTTGCTAACTTCCTCTTAGCAAAACCCTTGCAGGAACAATGCCTTCGTCGCATTGCAATACGAGGCCATTCTCGCGCGAAACTCGCGTCCTTCGTTTGATACCACGACCGACGCCCACAGCCGACGAACTCCGAACAAATTGAATGATCTCAACGACCAGGCACAGATCCTCAAGGCCAAAAGGGCGTCATTAGGAGGAAGTCCAGCGCGAACGCGAGCAGGGTCCGACTCACAATGAAGCGACTCGACCAGG
The DNA here is from genome assembly GCF_000835555.1 of Rhinocladiella mackenziei CBS 650.93. NCBI lineage: Eukaryota > Fungi > Ascomycota > Eurotiomycetes > Chaetothyriales > Herpotrichiellaceae > Rhinocladiella > Rhinocladiella mackenziei. Next base: position 1,449,934 of record NW_013550599.1, read on the forward strand.
CACTTTTCAGCGAAGAGCGCATTGAGCGACAACTCGCATTCCAGCGCAGCATCCTTGAAGATACCAACATCATCGGAGATCTCTACCGGCAAATGGAGAAGGGTCAAGCCTCACCGGAAAATGCTTCTCAGTTGTCTCTTGCATTGTTGACAGAGTTGTTCGGAGAGCCCGTTGACATCTTCCGTTCACTTGCTAGTCAGGTCTTGGAGTACGACAATAGCAAAGTTAGGCAGGTTGTCGATGACTTGAACCAAAATGACACCTCTCCTCAGCTCCAACCCTTCCTGCAACCCAAGCGCCATCCACTATTTCACTCCAGCCTACCGACGTCAAGTCTGAATCCAGTCCTTCTCTCATTGCTTCCACTCTCTTGCGAGTCATGCCAATTCCGAATACCGCAGCGGCCAAGATGAGCGCATCATTATCCCGTGCCAATATCGGCGAACTTCTCGAGACCTCCACTCCAATTTCAGCTGCGAATCAATCCAATGTCAATATCAAGAGATCCATCGAAATTTCCACTCCAAACACATCCGCAAGCAAGAATACTGGTTCAGGCTCAGGAACAAGTGCAGAAACAGGAGGATATCAGTCTGGAATGAAGACGCTTGAGAAGAGCTTCCCCGGAATTCTCGATTACCTGCACACCAGCAAGGGATCGCCACAGGCACTCACCAGACAGGGCCAGACCCTCCAGGCTAGAAAGCGAGCACGTACATCAGTCGAGTCCGATCTGAGCTTGAACAGCACCAGCACTCCTCCACCAAACGGCAATGCAAATGGCAATGGAAAGATAGTCAAGAAGCCAAAACTTGATAAAGATCCAGGTAAGCCACAACGCCCCATGTTTTTCGCCTTCACAACTTAAAGTTGACCGAACATTTACTGACACACTTGACCATGTTAACGGCGATTTCTCTCGCCTTTACCTCCTTCATGTAGAAACTCGAGAATCTCCACCAACAAGGCAAGATCATCGCCCCACACATTCAGTGCAGCAAGTGCAGCCAAGTCAAGCGCGACAGTCGAGTCCTCCGCTGCCGAGAAGGGTGATCTCGTGAGAGGCTTCCGCGCTTTCTGCGTCAAGCCAGACTGCAATGAGACAGTAACTGGGAAAACATCCGTTCTCGACGCGGAGGTGATCGAGTTCTTGCTCTGGTACGATCGACAGTCTGCGGCCGTGACTTCGGGGACTGCGCAGTTGCATGTTCTCAGCACCGCGTTAGCGAAGAGCCCTGAAGATGACGATATCAAGCGCAAGCTCGATGCCATGCAGAATCAGCTCAAGAGACTTCGTCTTAAGGGCGAGGTCCATGGTCCATGCAACTTGCTTCAGGCTGCTAAGTTGGTAAGAAAGCCATACTGAATGAGAATGAAAATCACGTAAGATCGGCGCAGGTTTGGTTGTCATTGGTCGTAGAGGTAGAAAATGAAAGGTAGTGGGTGCTGCCGGCGACATGGTGCTTTTTTTTTAAAAAAAAAAATTCCACGTCAACGAGCGTTCAATATCTCATGCGAGGAGAGCTAGGCCAGTGTCGGATCGAAGCTGGATATGGAGAATGGAGACACAGGGGAAGTTCCAATGTTCAAAATATTGCAAACAGGGCAAGGAGGCACCATCATTCCAATGGTTGAATCCCTCGCGAATAGTGTCATCAGACAGAACCAAAAAGGGTCTCTGATCATTCAGTGTTTTCAGTTTCGAGCTCTTGAACGGGGGGCTTTTTTGGGGGGGGTCAGCAAAGTAACAAGGTGGTTAAGGGGGCTGTAATGCATACATAGAGCTGCCCGAGAAAATCAGAAATGGAATCCTTAACACCTCTCCTTTCTTGCTTTCCTGCGCTGTGGCCGACTTTGGTCTTTGACTATGAATGATCAGGACTCCTCTTATTGTTAATGTGGGTCCGTTCCATCTCAGGAAAGTCGCCTGGGTGGCCGCTTAAAAATGCTTCTCGAACGAATCCTTGTCGGAACAGAAATGCTTGCCACATAAATGGTAACATGAAGTTTCCGGGAAAGTGTCGAAGAAAAGAGCCGGTGACCACAAGGACCAAATCAAGGCAGGGGGGCCCTATCCTAGATCGACCATATCGAGCAACTGCTACATAATCAACGCGATTAATCGCCTACTGTGTTTTGCTCCCTGGCATTCCCCGACAGAGGCCATTTGGTGTAATGATGGCTCTTACCAGCCTTGTTTCCTCATCCTGCGAATCCGAGCACATTCGGCAACAAATCCTTCTTTGAACAGCTTCCTCCATCTATTCATCCTTGTGATCTTCCTCATCTGTCCTCTTCTGACATGTTTCGTCTGAGCTCTCTCATCAGCCTTCACTTTGTTATCGAAACATTTGCGCTCCAAAAGGCGAAAGGCTCTGCCAGGGTCGCCAGCCACCCCGTCGACAGTACGTCCTAAAGTGGGCTTTAGGCGCAATGAGATAGAGGGCACGTCATATACTTCCTGCACCAAATCGTCCAACATTTTGTTTTGATCTGGTCCCATCAGATTGGAGAAATCGCCTTGTGGGTTCGGCCTCTCTTGACTTCTTGTCCCCATCAATGCGTTCATGCGATCGTTGACACTTTCCCCGCTTCTTGGGAAATCCTTTCGTCTTAAGTCTCTGAGAAGTTCACCCACGGATTTGGTTGGCGAATGGCTCTTGGATTCTGAAGAGGGAGAATCGTGTTTAGTCCAAGAGGAAGAGAAATGTCTCTGGGATGTTTTGCTTGCACATCGTGGTGTAGGTCGAGCAGCTTGAAGAGATATCGATACCGGGTAGAATGAAGGGGTGAGAATTTCGCTTGTTGATTGAGAGCATAGACAACGGGCGCGGCGCTGCAGAGATGCAGCTGTTTTCATATTGCTTGCCGCGAGGTATGTGGGAAATCAACGCCTCTCACAAAGAGGCTGCACAATAAGGATGTGTTGATATGGCAATACGATTGAATTGTGAGCTCTAGAATTCTGTCCTGCTGGTTTCGTGTTGAGTGCAAAGCTCGGCTGGGCCGTTGGCCAATTAAGTGCTTCAATCTGCGGCGGAGTCCCACTATTGTAGCGAGATAATCTTCATGCCTTTATTTATTCTCAGCCCTTTATTTCCCACCGTTGCCGGCAAGCTCGCATGACGCCTCGAAACCCGTTGTCTCATCTTCTACTTTCAATCTGGACTCGTGGACCTCGCCAATCGATTTATCTCTCGTCCTATTTCAGGAAACTGACACATCAAAGTCGCAGAATGGCGTCCCATTCATCTCCCATAACCCTTTCCTCGCTTACTTATATCCCCCCAACGGCGCTGGCACCTCTTCTCCTCGATCCTTCTGAGCAACACAAGATTGCTATCGTCGATGTCCGCGATTCGGACCACATTGGCGGCAACATAAAAGGTAGCATGTGGATTCCGACGAATCAGTTGGACGTCAGAATACCGGAACTCCTGAGGACGCTGAAAGAGAAGGAGAAGGTTATTTTTTACTGCATGTTGAGTCAGCAGAGAGGCCCCAGAGCGGCATTGATGTATGCCCGAGCAAAACAACGGGCTGATGCCAAGGATGAGGGATCACGACAAGAAAACGGAGGAAAGATGCCAACACACGAAGTATGTGTCTTGGATGGCGGATTTGGCTCGTGGCAAGCCCGTTATGGTGAGGATGAGCGATTGACGCAGGATTATCAACCAGACCTTTGGGATTGAAATTGCCGGGCACCGAGTCCTAGCCTATCTTCATGCAAATGCGGCTTCATGGATCCACCAGCCGAACGATACGCCAAAGTTCTTTGCGGCGTACCCCATGGCCGCAGTACCTGTGCAGCTATTATCACACATCCAAACCGGCCAAGCATTCTGAGTGAATGGTCCACTAGGACGTATTGAGGCACTAATGGATACTGTCAGAAAAGCCCCTAGCCTTCATTATTATTCAAGCTGATGTTGGAAGCCAGGCCTGAAAGGTTCCCAGACGCGAAGAATTTTGGCACGATCGCTATGAGGGTTTCAAATACTGCTGGACTGAACTCTCCACACTATCCCGCTGGAATACTGGGTCGAATGACTGAAAAAGGGCGATGTCAGTTCGATAAGCCTTTTTGCATGGACGGCATAGAGATCTCCATTCTGTTGCCTCAGAATGAACAGATCATATCCTAAGCCGAGAGCTCTTCAATCTTCCGTAGATATAGCGAGGCAGTAACGTTCCTATCATAAAATAACTGGCTGAGCTTTCTGGTCTTATGTCCGTACTGTTGAAAACTTCAAGGTGGGTAGTGGTTGCCAGAGTCGGAGACGAGGCTGAACAAGGCTGAACAAGGCTGAGCTGCCAAGCACAGGCGGATATTCGAGTGGAAACCGGAACCCGCTTCCTCGACCGCCTTCAAGCTTTCACATTCTCTCCTGATACTTCGCAGAGACAGCTGCTTCGTGCTCTTCTGCTATTTAACGAGATCACAACACTTTTAGGAAGCAGTGCATCTCTATCAGAATGGCGACCAACAAGACTTTTCCCATGTGCGGCGTGACGTACGTGGGGCAGATTGAACACGAATATATGCATAGCAAGAAGCTATCGGTCTGTGCAAATTGCCTGGCTCTAGGTTTCCAGAAACCCCTGAAACGATGCAACGGCTGCATGCTGATTGATTACTGCTCCAAAGAGCATGTCCGGCCCCATTGGGAGCTTTCGCAACTCCTTCTGACGCCGTTACAGATGCCAAAAAGCTCATTGGTCCAAGCACAAGCCGTTCTGCAATATGGTCCAAGGCAAAGGAGCCCAAAACGCTTATCTCTCCTCTTATGATCGGGAAGATGCGTTGCGGGTTATTATTGATGCTTATCGTCTGAGGGTTGAAACAGACCATTGGTCGCGGGAGGAGGATCACGGCATATATTACCCTGGAAAGCCCATTGATGGACTGGTTTGGGCGCAAGGTGATGGTAAGCATTCATATCTTGGGTCCCTGGATTTGCAAATCGCCGCTGGTGTCGTCACATCTGTACTAATCATGAGTCTGTCAATAGCGATCAACGATTTCCAACGGTTCCTCGATTTGATGGAAGGCTCGAAAATCTTGCCCAAATGGTGGAGATTCGAAGATCGAATGGAATGCCTTTCCCTAGCAATTGGCAAGGAAAATCCCGAGTCGATATTCAGGCCCATCAACCAAACCGAGCTCCCCACACGCTATGTGGGTGACATGGCCATTCGGTTGGCACTCTCTCTCATTGCAGAAATGTGTGTGGGCTATGATGGCAAAGGCCCCGCAAAAGACGATACCTGGTTTCAGGAATTTCAAGAATTTCTCGACCTTCATCCCGAAGAAAGAGCACGGCTGATCAAAGGAAGCATTGATATGGTGAATGAGGCCGTGAAAGAATATGGACATGATCTTCGATCAAATCCCAGTTGAGTCGGAGAGAACATTTGGGCTGGGCAGCATGTTTGTACGACAGTGGATTACTTGGTCTTCTCAAACTCTCAACCTTTCTACACGCCGATGTTGCCCAACTTCTGGTGGTCTTTCTCTCCGGGTACTGGTGGTACGGAGAAATGAGGTAGGTCAGCGTGAGTTCTCGGCGAAGGTTGGCAGACGTCTGTAAGACTCACCGTCACAAAATCAGGTCTTGATGCTGAAAAGAACACCCTGTCATCCACCATCTCTATCCATTGGACAAGTTGATCCCGTTGTTGTTGGTTTGGTCTGGGGAGCATCTCGCGCATGCCCAGTCGACCAGAGTTATAGCATTTCTCGGAAATTCGTCAGCATGATCGGCAAACACTCTTGGAAAGGGATTATTTGCTTGAGAATCAGGTGTTTGTCCATCGTCGATCATGAGGAGCCTGTTAGGCTAAAGAAACACGGTCTCAAGGGAGAGATACATACTGATGCAGGAATTTGTCTTATTCTGGCAGGAGGACGAGAAGACTTGAGGCCAGGCCCTGCATATTCCCGCTGCTGCTTGAATTGCATCTTCGGATATCTCTTCTCCCTCAACTTGCGGCTTTCGCCCTCTTGACTGTCAATTAAACATGGCGACCTGCCAACTCAGTTCGGCACAACATGCACTTGACACTCGGAACCCGCACTGACCACCTCGTGAGTGTGATGCTAGAAAGATGGGCTTTCCAGCGCCTAGGACTAGACAGCTGACTCTGACCTCTACTGCCTCGAACGAGTGCTTCCTCCTTTCGCTTTGCTTTGCAGCATTAGTTGTCGGGACTAACCATACTTCTGCTCCTGACAGCCGAAAAATGGAGACTGGGTGATCATCTCAGTATTCGAGTACGAATTCCTGGTGCGCTTCCAAACCTCTTGTCAATACTGCATTTAACACTCTGGGTAGCGGTAGTGACAAAGCAGAGACCCAATCAAGACATGAATACATCGCCCTCCGCCGGGCTCTTCTTGTAGGTGGTGCTGATGCAGAGAAGTGGGACATCCTGATCAACAGCAATGTCCCATCAATTCCTCCTACACAATGTCCTTCTTGTACCATCGGCTCGACCCAGAGTGAGACGACCGTAAACGAGATGGCGTCCAGGTAGATTCCTAAGTCAATGGCACTCGCATTCATCCCCCAGTCGCGTTCAACCAGCATCCTCGAAAAGGGTCAAGATGCCGGACACCGTAAGATTACTTTTCACACTCAGTTTCCACGGCCCATACTCCGGAATACAAAGGTTCTCCGTGGTGGGGCATTACTGCCGATGCATCTACGACGCAGGGTTGGGATCGCACATGTTGTTTTGGTCGACCTTAAGGCAGCTGGGGAGTTTCTCTTCTACGCCAAAAGAAGCGACATCTATGTCAGAGGGAAAGAAGGTAAACTCTCGATCCCAGGAATCTACCTGGGCTACATGAAGAGATATACACAGGAACCCCTCTATGCATCGAATCGCCTGTTAACGTGACATAGACAAGTGGATCCTGGGACCAACGCCAGACATTCCTACGGGACAATCGGGCAAGTCGGACTACTCCTCACAATACCACTTGTGGCCAGTCTGGTTATTCACCTCGTCGATTCAGACTTGACAGCAGAGAGAATTCGGGCTGGCCCTGAGCATATCCATCTGCTCGAGATTGTCGATACATGCTTCGAGAATGGCCATGTCTTCATTGTCTTGAACCACATTCGTCTCGCCCTTACCACCAGAAGTTGCTTGCGATCACGGGCCAAGGACGAGAATAGGAAAATCGAGTTCTACCCAAACGAGTGTGGTCTGCCTCTGCTACGGATCACGGAAAGCCATCATTCAGAGCCTCTCGCAGCCTCAGCAGCAACAATCTCTCGTTCCGAAACCACCCCCAACCGCTCCTCGATGACTCAGAAGAGATATCTGAGTTGGAGGATTACTATTCTCGCCGTTGTTCGCCGGCGACTTCATCGAGAACTTCTTTTTGGCAGACCAAAAAATCAGGCTTATCCTCGTCGCAAGACTTCTGGGAAGTTCAAGGCAGAAAAAGAACGTCCATGATTGAGGGACCTATTATTTTGGGATTTGTATCAGTGCCATTGTGAGTATATGTTAGCTTCGCCGGAATATGGAGAAATGATGGTTAGGGATGTACTGTCAGTCATCTATTAGTGTATGAATCTATGCGTGTATGAGTCTTGAAGTTCATGAAAATATCTGGACTTGGTCGGTGTCCGGCAGGATTAATTGTATGTTCATGGAATTCCTTTATTTCTCATGACTGTACCCATAGTGCCAATCCTTCCTTGCCATATCCTCTCTGATCTTGTAGTTCTCTTCAGCCACATCCACGGTCCTCATATCGACTTCCACAATCTTCATACCGGGTTCATTACCATCGAAACTTCCGTCGACTTTACCGACCAACGGCAGAACCACTTGACTCAAACCAGCATACCCTTCCTCGAACGGTCCGCCCGCGTTGCAGAAGATAATGGCACAAGTATTCTCAAAAGACCGTGTGATGACAGCCGACTTCAAAAACATAATATCGACATCTGGGCCGTATCGGCGTGCTTCTGGAGTCAAGTCGTCCCTCGTCCAAAATGTCGGGATGATGATCAAGCGCGCACCCTGTCGGACAAGGGCGCGGAATGCTTCGGGGAAAGCCAGATCCCAGCAGATGACGATGCCAACGGGACCAAGGGGAGTTTCAATCACTGAGTGCGGATTAAATGGGGGTGGACCTTCCCTTTCGACAGGGGGGTGAGGGCCGCGACCATTTGCGCGGGCTGAATCAGGTCCGGAGGTGAGAACTGAACGTTCAGGCAGCCAGAGGTTCGCTTTCGTGTAACTTCCCAGCAGCTCGCCCGTGTACGAGATGAATGGCGCAATGTTGAGCAGAGCAGGTGCCTTTGTCGTTGAAGACGTCGTCCGGTTAGTTGCACCCGGAGGCGGAAAGTTTGGGTCGACCGTGACGATGGTACCTGGAACGATATTGATTTTCAGCTCCTTCGCCAGGTCTTGGTATTTGGAGACGTATCCGTACGCGGTCTGCGCGATCGTGGCGAACTGGTGATCTTCCGGTACCCAGCTCGTCAAGTGATACTCGGGCAGCACAGCCAGCGAGGCGCCCTGAGTTGCGGCGTCGCGGATGTGCGAAGATGCAGTGGCAAAGTTGTGTTCGGGGTCGAGAGGCTGATCATGGATGTCAGCAGTGATGGCTAGCACATGGAGGGCAACGCGAGGGGAAAGTGGGAGAGATTTGAGGCCAAGAGATTTGTACCTTGGGGTGGAGCTGGATTAAGGCGACCTTGAAGGTTTGTTGAAAGGTCTCGTAGGACGTTGCCATCCTCGCATGTCACTAGAAGCGAGCTCGAGATGATCTGTACTCTTCTTTGCCACGGTGCTGTGTCTGTTCAAAAGGGTTGACGGACATCTCCACCCCAAAAGTTCACCAGAAGAGCCAATCAGCGCCGGTGTGCGCACGTGAATCGCAGTCTCAGATGCCGAGACAAGGCTGCTGCCCAAAAGCTGAGTAACCGCGGCCGAGCCTCGTCGATTCGACCATTCCTTCGGATTCCTTCCTCGCTCGGTACATGCCGTGGTATTCGTGTCTGGGTCTGAAAAAGAAAGGATATGCACTTGGAGTGGTATAGTAATGGTGTCACCCTATGCAAGCCTTCGACAATCCTCACAACCGAGGGGTAAAACATTCATGGTCAGAGATATTTTGGACTTCGGTAGACCATCCTGCTTCACGCTGAGAATCTTGGAACGCTTGGAATGCTTGCGATGCTTGCGATGCTTGCAAGATATGGATATGCCCGGCTGGCAACCTTTTCATCAACGCCTGTTTAGGGGTCAAGATCGCATTTCGCACAATTGTTAATTGTGTCAAGCGGACCGAAGAGATATTTCCACCTAGGTTTGTGGAGGCCTTTCCCTGTTTAGGGGGGAATGCGTCAATAGTCGGAAACCGCTTGCCGACCATCCCTGTTAATCGAACACAAGTTGCTGGTCTTCATACATTTTGGCGGCGATAAATCTTGCCCGATTCTCTTGGGGTGCGGACATTGGGAGGAAGGAGCCTCCTCGGCTACAGACTTAGAACTGCCGTGCCTTGTAGTAGCTCTGTTCGACCCGGTTCGAGCATAGGTGCTTGGCCAGGGAAATAATCGTCCAGGTCAAATGGAACTTTCAGGAGCCATGTATCCACATGACCAAACTGGTATGGTGATTCGTCTTCCAATTAGGGCCGGATGGCTTTGGATTGGACATCGTTGGATTCGGATATCGTGCAGTCGGGGCAGGGTTGAATAGGGCCATCGTTAGATAATGACGCCGTCCGGTTAGGTATTGTTGAACTAATCGTCTTCGGAGTGAACGTCTTAGGATAAAACATCCTTGGAATAGGATGTCTTTGGAATGGAGAGTCTTCTTGGAAATCCATTTTTGGGATTTGACGTCGTCAGGCTGGAACGCCTCTGAAACGGACGTCTTTTGGATTGATATTTGTTTAACATCTCCCGAACCGGACGTTTTATCGGCTTCTCTCGTTGGTGACCTCGTTACCTCTTGGCGACCGCCTCTGGGAGTACTCTCTATACTTTCATGTCCCTCTCCAGAGTCTGGTCAACGGCTTTCCTGTCTTCTGACGTCAGATTCCTGTCGAATGATGGAGGCTGTCAAAGTTGAGGGCTAGTAACCTCCAAAACCTTTCCATCGTCGCACAACCAGGCTCAACTTGGTGTATGGCGAGTCGCTGTTGTACGAATGTGGCTGTCAAGAGTCGCTGCCCAGAGACATTCCCACTAAAGGGGCGGGGCTGCCAATGGAGGTTAGTTAACGCCAAGCCCACATTCTCGCACACGTGATCTCTTGTTGAAATTGACAAATCAGGAAACTTAGCCGACGACAACCAAAAGCAAAACTCAAAAGACGACGTTCCTTACCACCAAGCCTACTTCAGAAGAATCAACTCCTTGACTCGGCAAATACGTTGTGTCATTCCCTCCATACTGACTTCATCACAATGTCCTACGCGAATGACGATGACGTGGAAGAGGAAGCCCTTGTTGCCGACTATCAGGAACAAGTCAATTATGAAGACGATGGTGCGGACCTAGAAAGAGGAGACTCCTTGAGTGGAGGCCCAGCAGATCTGAGAGCACAGCTCGAGGCAGCTGCTGCTCCTCTAGAATATCAAGCCTCTCTTGAAACAAAATTCGCCAGTTACGACAATTACTGTACTCTCTTTCATTACATCCTCAATTCCGACGGACCTGTCGATATCGAACAACCGTCATACTACTGGGCGTGGGATGTCATTGACGAATTCATCTATCAATTCGAGTCGTTCTGCCGATACAGAAATCGGGTCGCACGAACCGCCCCAAATGAAGAAGAGGCACAAATCCTGCGGGAGAACCCCAACACATGGGGCTGCTATTCGGTGCTGAACGTCCTCTACTCTCTCATCCAACGCTCTCAGATCAATGAGCAACTTGCTGCACAGAAGCGAAATGAAGATCCTAACGCTGTGGCTGGGGAGTATGGCTCCAGACCGCTCTACCGCATGCTGGGCTACTTCTCCATTATCGGCCTGCTGCGCGTGCACTGCCTGCTAGGCGACTTCAGTCTGGCCCTCAAAACCCTCGACGATATCGAGATGAACAAGAAGGCCATGTTCGCCCGCGTCATGGCGGCCCACCTCAACACATACTACTACGTCGGCTTCTCGTACATGATGCTACGCCGCTATGCCGACGCCGTCCGCATGTTCAGCCACATCCTCGTCTATGTGTCACGGACTAAGAACTTCCAAAAGGGCAACCAACAATTCGACGCCATCGCCAAGAAGACAGAACAAATGTACGCCCTGATCGCCATCTGTGTCTCCTTTGCGCCCACCCGGCTCGACGACACGATCCACACGGCTCTGCGCGAGAAATACGGTGAGAAATTCGCCCGCCTCCAACGTGGTGGCACCGAATCTCTCCCCGTGTACAGGGAACTCTTCCAATCCGCATGCCCCAAATTCATAACGCCGACGCCACCGGACTTCGACAACCCATCTCTCAACATCGACCCTGTCGAGCACCATACGGACATCTTCATGGATGAAGTGAAGAACACTCTTTTCAACCCGACCGTCAAGTCGTACCTGAAACTCTACACGACCATGGACCTAAAGAAGCTCTCGAGCTTCTTGGAAGTCGAGCCTGAGAAATTGCGCAGCTGGCTCCTCGTCAACAAGCAACGGAGCAGACAGATTCGCTGGTCCGAAGGTGGTCTTTTGGAAGGCGAGCCGGTCAATGGTAGCGAGTTGGACTATGCCATTGAGGGCGACTTGATTCACATTAGTGAGGCGAAGCAGGGTCGGAGATTGGTCGATTGGTACCTACGGAATCTGGCTAGATCTTATTAGACGAAGCAAGTCATGAAAAAGAATGATTTTGGCTCCCGGCGATGAGACTCGCTCCAACAAGGAATTATTGTCTGGGGAGGAGCCACTCTACAGGCTTCGATGGACATGGTCAATTGCCTGACATCTGCTGAAGAGCATTTTTTCTAAAGCGTAACGGGGCTCTTCGAGAAATACCAGGTCTTTGTGACGAAACCCAGGGGGGTCAGCTGGGGGGCCTCAATGTGTCTGATTAAATAAATATCCGGAAAGGAGAGAGGAAAGAAAACGTCGGAAAAGGAGAGCAGAAATAAGCATCGAGCAATGTCAGTTCGTAAGGGTGGTGGCTTGAGTCGAGACAGAAAGAAATACTATAGGTTTCAAACAGAGATGAGGAAAAAAAAAAAATTCTTCGATTCATTTCACATCCATTGCGCCAAATATCCCGCTCAGCCCGTCGACCGGAGGGGATTTAAGACACTCAACGCACTCCAGTCCAACCCGAGAATTTGGTATCTTGCTCTCCACGCCTAGAATAACGCCTGATCTAACTTTGGTTAGAAGCAGATCTGTAGTACGACTCAATCGTCGCGCATATCATCGTCGTCGTCTTCGCCATCAGCATTCCTACCATTAACGGAAGGCGTATTCCAATCATCCTCCCGGACTTTATGAGAGGTACCGTTCATGGCAATTTCTGTATCTGTCACTTCGTGCATAGATACATCCTGCGCGCCTTCAGGTGATTCGTCCTGTTCATCCGGAATCTCCTCCGTGTGCAGCGCTTCTTCCGCCGCCACTCCCTCACGTACCAACTGTTCATACTCTGCGGCAAAGGCAGCGTCGTAGTCGCCACGGAACTGATGCCGAGACGCTTTCTCTTGGGGACTGGGCTCTTTGAACAGCACCATCAGTTGGTCGGGAATGTTAGCCTCCAGCTCGTCCTCGGCGGATTGACTGCGCGATTTGCTTAGATTGCCTCGGTCGGTTTTCATGCGTACACGTTCCAAGATCGGGTAGTAGTATGCCGCGGTGCCTTGCTTACGGAATCGAGATGGTGGGGATAGGTTGTCGGCGTTGACGAGTGAGAGACCCATGGTTCGGCGAGGGTCGACTGGATTTTGGGTAGCAGATCGGTAGATGCGAACTCGTTCGAAAGGCAAACGTGATGAGCCATCAGCGGATTCTTCGAGTAGAGGGGCGTATAGCGCGGGGTCGTCTTTGTAGGGATTCGAGTCGTCCAAGATCTTCTTGATTCGAGATGCAGAGTCTGGTTGTTTGGGGACTTGAAGTGACCAGATGTATGGTTCCGGTCCTGGATCTTCATAAAGCTGAGGATGTTCTGTAAAGGCCTTCTTCTTTGCCCGCCATGTGGGCATTTGCGCTGCGTTCTCCGAGGCCATGAGTAAGCCCACGTCGATCCGGTCATCTCTCTTGCCATGATAAGGTGGTAAAGGCGGCTTTTCAAATTTCAAGGCCTGCCAGTTACCTGCCATATCTGTGACGGCGTCAAGATCCGGGAGAATGGGATAGAACGCGACTGGTTTGAGTCTCGGATTGTCAGGATGGGCCGGATTTCTCCAGGCATCCCGTTCTTGTGCAGAGGCTGGATTGGCTTTCGCTTCCGGAGGATTGAATGGAATGCTCTCCGGGTACGCGATGTCAAAGCCTTTCTGGATATGTCTCTTGATATTTTCCTTGTCATCTCGAGCGACCGGTGTAGGAGGAGCTTTGCTTTCGGACATCTTTCGAGCTTTGGACGTGGAGCGCACGAAAGGATCATTTGCTCGAGCCATTTGTGAGGATGTCATGTACTGTGTCTTGCGCAGGAAGGAAACGTTGTTCTTTGCACCCTGACTTCTGATTTGATCGAGGGACATTATGAGGGCGTGGTCGGCGGGATCGAGGACAGGCTGAATTTCAGGCGCCATAATCGCACTTTCGTCTCCCAGAAAGTAACCCGGCACCCCAATCATGTCAATAGGCATTCCACCCTCGGCATCTACCTCAATATTCGGTTCTTCACGCTTTGCCAGGGCAGAGGCATAGCCCGTGGTGAGGTATTGCGCCAGGCCGCCGGTGTCGATGTCCAGGAGCTTCGGAGGCATCGGTGGAGGAGGGAGGTCATTTCGATATCGTATTGAAACGACCATGTCCTGCTTGAAGCCCTTCGCATCGCTTGAGGAAGCCATCTTGTCTTGCGCCCTTCCGCAGTCTGATGTATTTATCCTTCAATACTGTGTCCTGAACAATGGCGAAGCGCGAGGCAAGGAGAGTCGCAGGGGAATGGCGGTCGATGGGTGTGAATATTATCGGTGATAGATCGACATCGTGACGGTGAATCGTGATTCCTCACTTTGTGCCCCGAGCACTGGATATTGTAAAGTTGTTGCCCGGAAATCCACCTTCGGTTTGGGCGGCCCTGCCCGTTCGGGTATGGTGGCAGGCTGGGTGCGCCGCCGCTTTTGACATCTATAAGAACCTCGCCTCCCATTTCATCCCTCTCTTCCAACCTGTTTTCTTTCTTCACCTCCGTCGCTTTACGCCCGACACGCCCGAATCCTCCTGGATTATCCCTCCCCGGCTCTTTCAAAATCTGCCTTGCCTCTCCCAGTGCACCCCGATCGCCCTCCCAATCCACGATCCTTACGGCCGCCACTTCTGCCCCCTCAAGCCCCCAATTCCTACATGGAACATTTGACTTTCACCGGCTGCACAACCTGCCGACTCAGCTAACCCCGTCCATCATCTACGCTTCGACCAGGGTCCTGAAGGTGTTGGCGTCGGCAAGCCCCCTTGTACCGCCTTGCGAAGGTGAATCCGCGTAATGGGTTCCTCAGGCGTTTGTTCCGGACTTGCAAAAGCCCAGGGAGATCGTTGTCACCGATAATAGCAAAATCGAATATCCTTAGACGCCGTGGTTGACACTCAACTCCCCGTGCTGCACCGTCCCTTCGCCTCGAACTTGCAACGTCGATGTGGGGCTGAGTCCTTCATTTCGGCCCTCAGCAGCTCGCGGGAAATGGCTGCCATCCGGCGGCAGGGGGCACGTCAGCATATTACAAGTGGATTCTCAGCTGCAGTCTCCTTTGAGCTGAAAGCAGTGCAGAGGTTTCCGCAACGGGACTTGAGAACGGCGGTACGAAGTGGGACTCTGGGATGGGCAAGACATAATTTCGCTCGGACGAGCGCAGATGTTGATTCTCCATTCCAGATGATGATCCCAATAGCGGGCGGGCATGTGCTTGTGGGGTTAGCCATCAGTTTCGAAGAAGGCTTGCAGGATCGTCAAAGAACCACTGAAGGCAGCTGTTTCGAACCATCGAGGATGTTCTCATCGTCCTTGAACCCTCAGAACCTTGAAAAACGAATCAGCGCCCTCATGCCATCCCCTCATTCTGGAACCCACTATCGCCGTCGGTCAATGCCACCCTTAGGATAACTGAAGCCCTTGTCTCTTATAACGTTTCGGTGGCATGACCCGCTCCACTTCGTCGCCGTGATGGTCTTCTCCCCCCCCGGCAAGGCGGGGGGTGGAAACACCAGCAGAGGAATTTTTTGGCAGGCCAGGATTGAAACTCGGCAGTTGAAAGTTGAACAGTGCCTTGTGGGACGAGGAAAAGCAGAGAAGCCGATGAGGGCAGTGCTAACTGTCTGTATAAATGGCACCAATTCGTTATTTTCGACCGTCAGATCCATTCTCCTGCTTTACATCTACGCTCCCATCATGACGACTTTCATCGCGTATCAACCTCGAGAAAATACACCGTCCCTTCGAAAGACAGATCTTCAGCAAATCTCCCACAGTCGGCCATCCTAGTTGGGTGTCGAGCAGACAAAGCTCAGAATCTCCTCAACAGGCGACGTCTGTAAGCAATGCGGATTTCGTCGATTTTGTGGATTTGACCCCCTCCCACCGGGACGCCGCTCGGGAGAATCTGATAGAGCGAGAAATTTTGGAGCCAACGGGTCATAATCCCGATGAACGCGGCATTCGAGTTGCTAGAGCCCACAGCACCGGCGCGACCGACAACGACAAAATTAAAGACGGCGAAGAAGACGACAAAGATGACGACGACATTAACTATGAAATCGAAACCAGTGACCTTTCGTCTCTCCAGGATATCTTTGCGCGGAGCGGAACAGGGTTTGGAGGAAATGACGACCTCAGCTGCAAGGCTTTCGCATCACTCGACTCCGTCGACAGGACCAGCAAGGACCGTTGTCACGAGGGCAACAGCGAGCATAGTGCCAATCCTGCTGCCACGAACCCCACCTGCATTCATCCCGGTGCCAGCCGAGGTGAGTAATGGAGATCCCATGTCGCACGGAGCATATGTGAACGGTGCGTACTGACGTATTGTGCTAGACAACCCGATTGTGCTGGACGATGACCAGCCAGTCGATACCCACGACGCCGACGTCTCTAACGACGAAAAGCCCATCTTCGAAGTCGCAGACTCGACAACTTTCCGCGACCCCTTCCCAACTTTATCTGGAGAATTTGCCGAGCGAGGAGCGGACGATGGGGACAAAAGGACGTTCACAGACCAGGATTGGGAGCTTCCTGACCGAATAAGAAAGGCTGCAGTAAAGATACTCAATGAGTTGCGAGAGGACTTGGAGGGACATCCTGTGGCCCGACGGAATTTGGATCATGTTAAGTGGCAGGAGGATCATAGCCATTCGCTCCTCGAGATCCGGGACTCCTGGATAAATGTTCAGAGCATTAAAGAGGCAGCAATTATATGTTCGAGAGAGGCTCGATCGGAGGATTCTTGGAGTGATGATGTAGTCCTCGAGATCATGAGACTGGCTCTCAGCTAGTCAGGCTTGAAAAACAAGCTGATAGTCGCAAATCTGTAAGTTGTCCCTCGGTGCGTATGGTTATACTGATGTTTGTAGCAAATCCGTCCTGGTGGACCAGCCGGCACTTCTTCCCATCTGTAATCTTCAGCGCCTCGTCTCTAAAAAGATTGACTATGGCCTGTGTCTTCAACCTGCCTAGCATCAGTCAATCAGCATGC
Organism: Rhinocladiella mackenziei CBS 650.93; assembly: GCF_000835555.1. Lineage (NCBI taxonomy): Eukaryota > Fungi > Ascomycota > Eurotiomycetes > Chaetothyriales > Herpotrichiellaceae > Rhinocladiella > Rhinocladiella mackenziei. The sequence continues at coordinate 1,466,779 of NW_013550599.1, forward strand.
TTCGCAAACGAGCCCTGTTTTGCAACCTGGGAATCAAAAAACCCTACGGAAACCAAGATTCAGTACCGCAACTTGGTATTTAGTCCCCACTCGATATGATCCACGGATTGGATCCGATGAAATTCCCCCCTCGTCGCCCATCGGATCCAGTCTATGGACCACTCAACCCTTAACGGATTAACCTTTTTCCGTGACCACGTGCTCCACCGGCCCATCGGATCCAGTCAATGGACCACCCGACCCTCGGCGGATTAACAATTTTCCGGTTAACCGTCATCGGATTAAATATTTTCCGGGATCACCGTCGTTGGATCCATCCCGTGGACCATATAAGTCATGGATTGGATCCGATGAAATCCCCCGTCGCCCACCCAACTCCTAACGGATTAAACATTTTCCGGGGGGGCGCGGCCTCTCAGTCGACGTGGTTTATGGAGAGGATCTGCGAAACCGAAGACCGTGAGAATCTATGATCACAGTCCAATACGTTCATTTTGGTGGTGGTAATTTAAATATTACGCGGCGAACGCGATGCAAGGCCACTTTCATGTATCGGTGCCCAGACTCGTTTGGCAAAAAGGATTTTGAATTTTTTGATTGGGTCGCGCTTCAGCGCTTCAGCAGACCAATCAGCGCTCGCGCTTGCCAACCGCAGTCTGATTCATCTGAGACAACAGATTCCTGCAAAGATCTGTCGCTTATGTAGTGCGGTAACGGCAACGGGGTGCGGTAATCCGGAGTCAAGGTGGCAGCGAGAGCCCGACCCACCACTAGCCGTTACTAGTCCCACAATGTGTTCCCCAGATCCTGCCATAACCATTGTGATCTCTCTACTTAACGCCCTTCCAGAAGTAATCCGCCCAGTCGGCAAGATCCGCGTCATTAAAGACGACGTCGCCTTCTGGCGGTACAGCGGCTCGGAGGTTGATTTTGTCAAATTCGAGAATCAGAGGCGCTCCAGCAACGTCATAGGCTGAGGCAGGGCCTGGCTGAACGGTGACAATTGGCTGACCGATGGTATTCGACTGAGTGGTAAGACCTAGTTGTGGAGTGGGATTTTGGGTGATAGTAAGCTCTTGGACTTTTGTCGGAATTGAAGTGTTGGGATTTGGGTGGCTTCTGGTGGCTGGTCTATATGCAGGAGGCGAAGAAAGGCACCACTTTTCGACTATTAGCGTCTTCTGTGCTCGCTTAATTGAGATGATGATGGCAATCTTGACATCTCCTCCAGAGTTGACAATCCACCATTCTGCGTCATGTCTCAGACGAGGAAGCGTTTCAGAGAGTCCAGACTCAAAAACAATGTCAGATTCCCTTTCCCGGGCCGGGAGGGGGCGGAATCCCGTATCATCCTCTTTAGAGGAATTAGGGAGTTTGTACGTTGTCCCGCCAACAAGATATAAGCACTTTTGTGGGAGGCCCATTCTGGAGAGTGCGTAATCAATTGTCCGGGCTAGTGAGAGGTGCGCGCCTTCATGTGCCGCTGAGGGCATCAGCTTGATAACCAATAGATTGCTATCCGCGTAATGGCTCATCCGAGTATGCTTCCCTATGTTGGCGCGCTGATGGTCAATCTTTTCAAGTTGACCTTTTGTGACACCCCTGAAAACAAGGTACTGCTGATTCGTACGACCATCCATCAAAGCGGCAGACTGCGAGTGGACACGTTCTTTTAGGTCTCGGATCCCTCTGTACGTATACATACGAGCGTCTTCCAATCCCTCTAAGGGCGATAACTTCGGTGGTGAACTCTCCACTGCCGTAGTCTCTTTTGATGTAGATGACCTTGAGGATGACCTTGACATGGGTGTACATGTAGGTGTCCCATCGCTGGGTCCGCAAATTGTATTCATGTTGGAGTTCGAAGAGCAGAGGGCACAATGTTGAAGGAGCAGAAAAAGCTGATAGAGGAATCAGGCAGGGAAAGTTGTTGATGAATCAGGCGTGTACTGAGGCGAGAAGCGGGAGCACTGAAGTACAAGAGATTATGAATGATGAACTGTATGGGAGAGAATATTGATTGATTTATCTCAAAGCACACTCTGATAAATGTCAACATAAATAGGTAGAAAGGGTTGAGGGTATAAGTTGCCTCAGGTGTCACTATAGAGTGATAATGCCAAGCCAGCATTGCCTATTCTGGCCAACAATGAACGCTTAAGTAGCCCTTCAGTAGAGAGAGGCAATAGGTGAAAGCGGATATATACTGTCCCCTCCCTGAATAGTCCTGTTGTTTCATTTTTAGCTGTATTTTCTATTACGTTCCGCCCCTTTCACCGCCTTCCTACTTCTCACGGATTTGTTCGTATGGAACTTGGAATAAGAGTGCAGTTTGAATCATGATACGTGTATCACGCGAGGTTTCGAGGGGTGCGAGGAGTAATCCATTGGGAAAATGATGGTTGGGATATTTTGCCGGCAAAATCGTAATAAATTGTAAAGAAGCGGTAAATCTAGAAGTTTCTGAGCAATTTGATTGGTAATGTGGCTGTACTCTGTACGTTGGACTGTTTTGGGAAGGTGAAGCGAAAAACCTTGAAAGTTTGGTTTTTCAGCGGAGTGGAGCGGAGCCTTGTCCCTGTGGTCGGCTGCGGCATCTTTTTCTATCCTTATTACTCAGTCACCTTTGTGAACTCCCCATTCTTTCACCTGTTTCATTTCCTAACAGTGTCAGTACTTCGCCGCGACGATGGGCTGGTTCTGGGCGGACAGCCCGAAACCCAATGCATCAATAGTTGCTTCACATCAACCTGCTACTCCTCCCGTATGTCTTTCTTCTCATGTTTTGGTAGAGCTTCGAGCGACTTAACTTTACGCAGCCAGCATGTCCTATGCACCAATCCGACTCGAAAGCAACACCATTTCCTCCACGCCGCGATCAATCCTCCTCACAGCCCTTCTCATGTCCTGTCCAATCGTCCAATCATCCCCTCCGCAACCCGACAGCTCCCAACCAACTTCAATCCTCTGAACAACAAGTTCAATCAACCCGGTCAACCCCTTCCTCCTCGTCGACGCTCTCCAAATTCAATCCTCTAAACTACATGCCCTCGCTATCCAATACTCGACCAGCCGACTCGCCACAAGATGTCTCCCTCCCGTTAGAACGAGAAATCTCCTCCATCCCGCGCGGGGACTCGAACTTGAACTGGGAATACCCGTCCCCCCAACAGATGTACAACGCAATGCTGCGTAAGGGCTACACGGATACCCCCACCGACGCCGTCGAATCCATGGTCGCCGTCCACAATTTCCTTAACGAAGGCGCCTGGCAGGAGATCGAGGAATGGGAACGTATATTTGGGAAAGGCCTCGTACACGGCTGGGAGATATGTAGTCGAGGAGAACAAGGAATCGCCATGGACCGCGCAAAACATGAAATGATGAGTGCCCGTCAACGAGCCATGGGCCTGCCGGATCCCGAGGAGAACGCTCGCCCTAAATTACTTCGTTTCCAGGGCCGACCTCATGAACCGACACCCAAAGCCCGCATACTCTCCGCCCTGGGTTATGTGATGCCCGAGAAATTCGGTAGTGAACCTCCCTTTGATCGCCACGATTGGTATGTCGCGCGTACCATGCCCGACGGCTCCGTTAAGCAGGTCCGCTACGTTATCGATTATTACTCCGGCGGTGTCCAGGCCACGGGCGAGCCCGTCTTCTACTTGGACATCCGGCCCGCTCTGGATAGCCCGACCGCGGCAGCCGAACGAGCAATGAGATGGGGCGGCGATCTCTGGCATCGTGCAACAGGAGGCGCTGCTCGGCAGGCCGCCGCGGGGAATCATGCGAATAGAAATGAGTCATGAGCCATGAACAAACCTCTGGACGACAAAACGGACGAGACTTAGGTTTCAAAGAGTTTTCCTACTCCAATTTATTGTCACTGTCATAGTACGAAAACAGAATGCATCAACGCTCCAATGGCCTAGCCCGTTGTATGACTCCCTGCCTGATGGATGCAATGACGGAGTTGGATTGATATGGGGTATTCGATGATGGCGGCCAGTCCCACCGACTACTCCTTATTTTTGGGCGTGGATATGTCGCTCTCTAGGGATTTTTCACCCTCCTCTTCTTTTCCATAAATAATGCCTGTAGATTTACATGTATAATGACGCTGTCCATTCGCATGCTCAATTGGTCTGTTATCCTGTCTTTTATTCAATCAATGGTCTTTTTGGGCGATGCAAGCGAAGGAAAAAGAGAGCCTCCCTTTTTCGTATCGCTGTGTCGGATGTGGTCCCGGTGGATAACAGACCACAAGGTCAATAAGGGCGCTCTTGAGTTTGTCCAATGCTACGGTCCTTTGGAAGTCGAGTGGCTACTCTGCCCCGTGTTCGCCATGCCTTCGAGTGAGGTGGCCCAGATAGCCTTCCAAATGGACGATTGGAGTTTCGGAATGTAAAGAAAGCCGAACATGGTGGTTTCGACATCTTGCCAGGACAGGAACCAGAGTTTGCGAATGAGCCGGGAAAGTAGTCGGGTAAAGAATGTCTCCTCCGGCTGTTTGGACGAGTTCTGTACGAATATAAAGAGCGCCCAACATATAACTTTGAGTTCTGAGACGCCGCAGCTCTCATCTTTCTCACGCAGCCACGCCTCAACGGCTCGTTTCTGGTGATGTGTCAATGCTCGACCTAGGCCTGTTGGCGGCATGATGGTGTGAGGAGTGAATGAAAGAAATCCGAGAACGGCCAGACGTACCACTCCCTCAAGTGATGGGAGGAGTGGCTCCTTGTCACGGTCTTGACGAAACGCGTTTGACTCGTATGGATAAGCTAAAAGGTCATATTCTAGCTCGATAGCTTTCCGTTGGAGGACGCTGTTCTCCAGCGATGACAATCCTTGGGGGTCTGTGGCATTCAGCTCGCAAAAGTTGCAAATGTCTCGGCCCATTGATAATAGACCCTGTAGTGAATCGCTCAAGTCCTCCAAGAGGATGAAATAGCAGCCCAGGCGGACCATATCGGAGTCGGGGGCCGGCGAAATTCGCTTCCCTATAACTTCTGGTATCGGCTGGCGTGACCAAGGAAGAGGTAAAATGGGTCGTGACAAGAGTCCCACGGAAACCTTGACATTCGAGATTGGAACCCATTTCAGGGAACCCTCGGATACACCAACCAACTCCATCATTTGGGCTATGCCTCCCAGATGCATTCTCGCTTCCTCGAAATTGCCCACCACAGTGGCGGTGGAGATTAAACCGAAGCAGGCTTCCACCATATCCTGATCGAGTTTTTGAAACGTTTCAACCTTCCGTCGAACGGCAACAATGGCTTCATGCTTGACCGTTTTGTAGTCCGGATCGACAATGAGATCATCATGGTTTGCAACGGAGGGGGACAAATCTTGATGGTGGCCGGAAGTAATGGCTCTATGAGCAGAGACCGTGGCCATAAATCCCAAAAAGGTGGCGGGACTCGAGATTTTGCTCTGGAGGACCATTCCCTGCCGAGCAAGCCGTTCCCGGGCGTGTTTAGTCTCCACCGAAAACGTGAGCGGCAAAAGGACGTCAAAACCTGATCTGGAAGTCAATTCTCGTTCAGCTCACGGGCGGTGGCCCTAACTCACAATACTTCAACAAACTCTCCACAGATTTATGCGGCACACGGTTGCTTGGCAGGGTCTCAAAGGGGTCGAATTCATCGATAGCCGGGGCCATATGCAGAGGGAAGTGTCCTGAAGCCCTCGCCCCGACAGGCAGTTTTTCGCTCTCCGCGTGCACATAAGGCACCACAGACTTTGGCTTGTGTTTGATCGCAATGGGGAACGGCGGTGTCGACCCCTTTTTGGGCGAGGAGTCAGAATCACTCGATCCGCCGCGAGATTTGTTTGGCTCGGGCCTTTTGACAGATTCGCGTCCAATTTTCCTCTTTTTCCCGGATGCCAGTTCCAAATGTCGAACACGTTGCATAACATGGGATCGAATGGCTAAGCGCTGCTTCTGATTGCTGATTTTCCTACGCGGCAGAGCAGCTAAATCTTCGGCTTGGTTCACGAATGTGAAGTGGGCAGTCCGAGACGCAACCGAGGAAGCGAGGCTGGATTCGTTTGGGGTTCCTGTGTGGGACTTCCTTGTCAGTCACCGCGACCGAAGCGATCGAGGTTGCGTGTGAGAGAGTCACCTTTATCACAAGCATTACCGCGCATCTTTACGGTCCATCACTCTAAAGGAGATAGTATGCGCAGCTCGTTCGTCCGACAAGACGAACTCCCAGCCCGCTGGCGAGCGTCGGCTGATATTCTTTTCCGAGGAAGAGTGTATAACTATCTCATCGTGACTAGACCTCCCGCGAGAATTCGGAGGGCGAGGGTGCGTTTAAAGGAAAATCGTCGTGGAGGAACCCCAAGGGACCTTGGTATCAAACACATGCCGGCCATGGGCAGATAAAGTTGTGAACATGTTCCAGCCCACCGTAAAGTCGGGGCAAGAGCGACGAAACCGCGGCTATTCTCAGTGCGGTTCCGACCAAACGAGGAATAGGCGAGGAAGGACACTAGTAACTCGGCGCACTGGCGCAGGAAGATGGGGGTGTAGATTTTTGCAATTTTGGCCTTGGTCGCTGAAATCCAAGGGGCCGGTGACTCGTCGGCACTGGGCGAGACTTCGATGGTGAACGAGCAGTGGGCAAACTGGCCCTCGAGAAAAGTGTGTTCCAGAGCCTTGTTCCTCCGAGGTCTAGTCATATCTGCGTCCCAGCACATCTGACATGGTAAACGTTGTCTGCATTTGGTGCGGTGGCGTTTCTAGAGTCTCCATCTAAATTTTTTTCACTCAGTCATGGCGGTAAATTTGCCGATCTTAAGCGAAAAAAGAAGGGGGGCCTGCTTTAATTAATTACTCCGTTTGTCGCCTCCGGAATGCATTCGACCCCTGTTCCCCTGCGGACTAAACATGATGCCTACTGGAGGACCACCCTCTCAGACAGCCATTTTTGTTGGAAAGTCACAGTCCATTCCGTGTAGAAAACGGCACTTCCACTGGTGGTGGTTGACACATGGTCCGACTTCACGCAAACTCTGACCCGAAGACACAATTCCGTACTCCGTACTCTTTGCTTGAGAGTATCTGGATCCTACGGAAAACCCGTGGCGTCTCTTACGTGTAGGTTGGTCATGAAAGTCTGTCACCCTCACCGAAGATTCTCGCAAGCATGAAATACAAGACCAAGCAGCCTGCCACGATCCATATTCTGTGTCTCCAGATCCAGCCCTGACCGGCATTTCGAGCAGCCTGGCCACCTTGAACTACCGCTCCAACTCCGGTGGTGCTGCCTCCCAGTATCCGACGCAATGCTTTTGTCTCTGGCGAGCAGTTCACGTTTTCACCCTCCACCTCCGGAAGCATTCGCCCGGTGATGGGGTCAATGCGATGTTGAGAAATCCATGCCCAGTTCTCCTTGTCTTCGTCTGGCCATTCGGCTCTGAACTTGACTCCGCCATCTCCAGCTCGGATGTTTCCCACTCCTTTCGTAGTCGCATGAATGCCCGGAACAGGTCTGGAAGCCGATCCGCCGCCTGTTGAATTCCACCATCTTGATCTAGCCGCATACCATTTCCGCTCCGCTGGTGTCCCCCCAATACTTCCCGCCGTCATCTCATCGCTGTTCATAAATGACATGAGCCCGATTAAAATTGTAGACACGGACCACGCAGGGTTGAACGACTTGGGATGGAAGTCACTTATGCTCAAACATAGTCGGGTAGAAGGCTGAAATCGTCCACTGGGAGTGTGCATTCGGATCGCGGGTGGTGCAAAAGGGTAATCAGGCGGAAATACCAGTGAACCCCAATATTGACCGCCTTCGTATGGTGTATTGGGGGCACCGGTGAGGATGTAATGCCATTCTAGGATGTTTGATTCGGAGGGATGGGCAACGATATATGGGGGAGGATGTTGTTGAATATGCTGGTATTCCTTTGTCAATCGTTTGGTCGCGGCTTTGGTGGCCATCGTGTGAGGTGGAGGATGGTTGGTGAGGGAGAACTCTTGATCCCAGAAGGGCCAGAGGAGTGTCGTCGAGATTAGATAGGGAGAGGAAGTCGAAGTTGAGGAGAGGTGCTGATTTCGCGAGACCGGCAGGGACGATGTGCTGAAGAATGCCAGAGTGGTGACACGCGAGCAATCCAGCGCCGGCGGGTCGCCGTTAGGATGGATCAACGAAATGTCCAAAGGTGGGGGGAGTGTCTAGGCGCTGCTTTAACTATATTAACGGAGGCTGGGCAATCTAACCGCGTCGCCTCGGACCCCTCAGGCGTCTCTTATCCTGGAAAAAATACGTTGATACTGACGTTTTCGGTTACAACGAGGGGCATGTGTCGCCGAAGTGACGAAATCGTTTTTCGCACTACTCTCTCCCTTAATTTCGGGCTCATCTCTCCAGGACGTTGTGTGCTGTAGCATGTGTTACGCCCAGATTTCCCCCTTACCGTCTTTCATGACTCTGAAAATGATCGGATCGTGCTCGATGACTTCGTACGAGTCTAGGAGGGGTATTCGCATCCTGCCTTGAGTATCATCACCCAACTGTCGGTGTTCGTCGGTTACTGCTATATACGGCACAATTTGGCCGGAAAGAGCTTCATCTGTTGATCAAAGATGAAATTCCTCCCAGATGCTTTCTTCAGCCTCTGGCACGGGCAGTCTCCAGGGATCTGGCTCGTTGAATTCTGCGTGAGATGGGAAGACAAGCGACACATATAGAAGATGCCAGACTGTGCTGCGACTCTTTGGTGGCCGGTCCGTGTCGGATCCATCAGCCGCAATGTCTTCGCGTTCGGGGAGTGCCAACGAGAACCGCAAAAGAATCTCACGGGCAATGTGTGTTTGGAGAAACTCCTGGCCCACTTTCGTTCGACCAACACCATCTGTGCGCGCTATCTCACAGAAAGGGCAGCGGCTGAAGGGCTGGAGGGACGGGCAACCCGACGTCCTCAGCAATCGGTCCATCCCAAATGTTAAAACATCCTCGGGATGGTGCTTTTGAAGATGGTCGCCGAAATCATCCTCAGGCGTAAAGTGAGTGGGAGGATGAGTTTCTTCGTCACCCTCACACCTCATTTCTGGTGTGCGATCCAATCTTCCCTCGTTTCGAAGATGGCATCTGGGGCGAAGGCTCCGGGGTTGCGAGCCCATATCCGGAATTGTTCGAATTCGTCGTCCAGATCAGCGAGGCTGAAAGTGGCATTGCCCGAGGCAGTGAGGACTCTTTGAACAAGGAGGGAATGCGGCCGATAACAGTGGCAGATTGAGCCTCAGCAGTCCCTAATGTCCCGAAAGGCCAAGTGGTAGGCTCTGGCTACCTTTGCGATGGCGATATTATCCGTCTAGTCGTTCCATTCGTCTATCCCGTTCCGATCGCCGCGTAAGGGCTCAGGAAGTGAATCGTTACTAGCCATGAGAACATAGTGTCTAAGGCAAGTTCGATCTATTAAACGTCTCTCGAATATACGAACGGCAGAGTAGTTAGTCTCAGGACCCCAGCGGCCTCGACAGCATTCATCAATCGACGGTGCAAAATATCAAGAGGTTGGGTAATCCTTTTCAAGGTTTGGTCAAGAATTCCTGGGATCCCTCAAACTTGAATCAAGCAATAATCGAGTGGTTCGGGCCGCAAGCCCTCCTTGTCGGCTTCGCCCGTTTTGGCCCCCCACCCTCAACCTATATCGGCACCTGCTTCCCCCAGGATCATCTCCGACAATCAAATGACATCCGTCGCAATGACCTCGATGGTTCCCCTTACTAAGAAACCATGAGTAATCCTGTCAGGTCTCGAAGCTGCCGGTCTCGTGCTGGCCGTGTTTACCTATCTTCATCACTGCGGCTGAACATTATCAACAAGGCTTGGGATTTGTTCAGCGCCATCAAGAAGAACCTGATTCTCTTCCAGTACCGGGATGAGCGTAAACAGTGACGGACGCTGTTGTCGCTGTATATCAAGGGCATCATTGGCCGCACCGATCTATCAGCGAGCCTGCAATCCCAGTTCGTCGAAGATCCTACGGGCGATGCGTGGTCCTCTCCAGAGACCATTAGGAAGGTCTCCAGACAGCTTACAGAATCGTACGACCCTTTCATAGAGATCCTAAACCGCGTTTCCTCTGCTTTTGTTAAAGCAGCAGCGCTCCAAACCCTCCTTTGACTCATGCGCCAACTAACCTTTCGCCACCACAGGCTGCTTACTGGGGCCAGATCTATACTGAGTCTAAGCAAATGTTGATATTTGGTGACAAAACGAAGTTTGGCATAATTGATCGCGTCGAATTCAGCTGGTACAGCCCTGGGAGAAATGAGATGCTCAATGAATTCAAACGATGCAATGATCTCTTGGAAAAGCTCAGTACTGCCACAGACCGTACCAAACCTTTCCAATGGAAACAAAAGAACCGACGAGCTCACACCGCTTATTCGTTCCGAGATACAGCACCAAGACTATTTCAGATTCTCCGCAAGACGTGTAAATGCAACATTGCGCAGCCTCATGAAGTGGGCCTTCGAGGACGACTTCGAGTCAAGATTCCGCCTGATGCTGTTCCAGGATTCGGATGTTCCATGTCAGGTGTATGCCCGAATTCTAAAGCTAGAGAAGTCCTGCACGAAAAACATCCAATTTCGAGTGTCTGGGAATGACGATAGCGCCCACGCAACCGAAGGTGTGATCTTCTGGGACGACATCTGCAATGAAATTCGAAAAGTCCAGGATGCGAACCTCGATTTACACATCTATGTCGACCGAAGAGAGCAGGCTTGGGTCCTGCCAACTTCTCACGACAAAGAACAACAATTCAACACAGCTGCCTTACTTAGCTTGCAAGAGGTGATGTCAAGGCTGAAATCATATGACCAAAAGCGCTAGTTGCACCGAGAAAAGGCAAACCTGGCCGATATCACTGCTTCAATTCCATAACAGTCCTTGGTTGCGGATGAACTGGACAACCAAAAGCATTTCTTTCGTCGACGATAGCCGCAACCGTTGGGGCCAACGCGGGACCGATATCGGCTTCGGGCTTCACACGGTCCGTGTTGAAATCGGTCATGGAATCTCAATACAATGAGAAAGATCCCGTCAGAGGACAGAGAAGTCGGCGAAACACTCATGTTCGCGCTCTTGGTGTAATTCTCCTCGAGTTGTATCTCAACCGCTCCGTTGAGGAGGGTGTCATAGCAGACGGTAGCTCTGATTATCGAGGCGTTGCACGGGATTGCTGGAAGATCACGCCGACGATATGGCCATGATGCAAGAGTATCTGCGCGCCGTCCGATTCTACCTCTGCTCTCATCCTGATCCATACTCGGACTCGTACAATTTTGAGGATTGCGGGTTTTGGAAAATCTTCTATGGCGAGGTAATCTTCAATCTCGAGGAAAATCTATTGCCTAGGTTTGAGATTGGGGATAAAATATGGACAGAAGATAGCTGACCATGATTTTATTCCTCTGGTCTTCGATTTGTTAGATCTTCCTCTACCCTTTTCGTTTCAAACATTCCTTCACGTGGAGGGGTGACTCATAACTTCGACGCCCTCAACTCGACCTTGTCCTTCGGCCACCACCAGCCAATGAACCTCTCAAGCTCGCGATCCGTCACCCCTGTCTTTGGATCGTGTGGTTCCTGCTTATCGAGGTAAGCTTGGATGGTCAGTTCGGCGTCCTGTTCGGCGTCGTAGCCATAGACACTGTCCATCAGGTGTCAGTGAATGAAAAGGAGGAACTCTGATATGAAACGCCTTCGGCATGCGGCCCTTTTCGTACACTTCGATCGCCTGCGCAAGGGTGAGTTTGCCTTGCACGACTCTCGCAAGGGCGCGGGCCAGGAATGCGCCATCTTCCATAGAGGTCGCGGCGCCTTGGGCCATGTGGTTGACCATCGAGTGGGCGGCGTCGCTGGTTAATGGTCAGGGAATCTGAAGAGAAACAATTGGACTCTCCTTACCCTATGAGCACGACATTCTTCTCCGGTGTCGACCACGTCTTGAGCGGGCCAGTTACCAGCAATGGCCATCGTCACGCCGTGGGAACCATATCCACGATGCGTTTTATCCTTGGATCAAAATCCTTGTACGTCTGCCTGAAGTCCTTCTCCATATCGATATCCTCTACGTCATCCACCAGCTTTGACACATGATGGCTTAAAACCATGTTGAACTGCGTGCCATTCGAGATGGGGTATGAGATGATATACGCCTTATCGGACATCCAGACTTCCATCGTCAACTTCTCGACGAGTTCTTTGGCGATGGGGTCATTGCGGACCTGGTCGTAAGGTACGATGGCGCGGTACGCGCAGTTTCCAGTAGGCGGAGCGGGCTTGACGTCGGGCATAACATTTCTGCGGACAGCCGAGCGCACGCCGTCGGCGCCGATCAAGAGGTCGAATGTCCATTTGCCGCCCTTGATCGTGGTGACGCTGACTTTCTTGGAACTGGTCCAGTCAACCTTGTCGACTCGAGCATCGATGATGAGCTCGGCACCCTCACTTCGCGCGACCTCTGCGAGGCCAGAGTGTAGATGCATTCGATGTACTGGTCCCTGTCAGCGTGAATGGGATATCGTGACTGACCGAGCCACCACGGTACTCCTAGATTTCTGGCCACCATCTCATCAGCATTGAGCGATATTCGCTTGGGGAAATCACTGACTTCCGCACATGGGGAACAGTCTTCGTATATCCGATGGGTGTTCCATCCCTCCTCCTCATATTCAACTCCTCAAATTCAACCAGGTTGTCTCCGATGACTCTGTCGACTCCCCATTTTATCAAGAGCCGGGCAACGTTGGGAGTCATTTGAATGCCTGCACCGATCTCGCCTAGTTCAGGGGCGGCTTCGAGAACAGTCACTTTAGCACCGGCTTTGGATATGGCGATGGCGGCTGCAAGGCCACCCATGCCGGCACCGCATATTCCCACGTTGAGATCAGGCATTGTCAGCTTGAGTAAGATCCTGGAACTGTCGGAAAGGAAGATGGAAGGCTGCGAATTGATATGTTTGCTCAGGATAGCATAAAGACTCTATATGTGCCAAGTTTCAAACGATGGACAAAAGGAAACGAGAAATGCCCACCGTCAGAATCCTACATATGGCCAGCGTTTCATGAGAGGATGACGAAGAATGGTCCCATCATCTAGTATAGAGCCCCTCATAATCGTGGATATCCGGAAACTAGGGCTCTCCGCATCAGCAGGGAGATTCTCGGGGAGACTCAACATCTGGGGGTCAAATAGACAAGGTCTGCATCTTGTAGAAGTGTACGATTCGAGGAGCTAATCATCGGAGTTTTGGCTTCGTCTGCAAAAGGAAATTGAGGCGCACTAACAGGCGTGGAGATGGCGGACAGTGTCCGATAACGTTGTCCGAACGTGAATGGATCTTCGACTAGAAGAATGTAAAAGAAACTTTGGTTGGTGTGTAGTTTTCAGTTCGAAGCTCTCTCCCTTTGTTCTTTCCCACAGAGAATGAAGCGAGATCCGGTCAACAACCCGAACAGTTTTCACATCTCGAATTCGACGGCCGAAAGAAGGTGTCTGATATATTATGCAATACTCGCAAGTCGGGGATGTTTTAGCCCATTGATGTCAGTGAGTGAAAAGATGAGTTTGTAATCGCGAGTCGCCTTTCCGAGTCTAAAGCGGCGGCACCGATGCTCTTCTTGGCGTTCTCCGTCTCTAAAAAGTTATTCGCGTAGATATGGCCGGGTGCTTGATCGTTTGAGTCTTGCTGGTAGTGCAGCTTTTCGCAAACTCCCTCCTGCTTTCTCCATCTTAGCAGCGCTCGCTACAACTGTGTCGGCCTCCATGGCCGATGCTTCTGAAGACAATATTTTCCAGCTATTGAAGAATGCCGACCCAAAAGAGCTTGAACAGCGCCAGCAAGCTTTAAATGAGAAGATTCATAAGGCGTTCCAACTAAGCCAGCAAAGACTTGCTGGGCTGATCGACCAGAACTCAACGCTGCCTACCACTGTTTCCTCTGTCATCGTCCTAGGAGCTCCAAATACTCGGCATGGCTTTCTGGAGAAGGTGGTCAACCCTTTGCTAAGTGCCAATCGCGATCGCCCTTACACTCAATCCGAACTCATCCATGAGGTGGCCAAAACTGCCAACAAGCTCAGAAAATTCGGTACTTCTTTGTTTTGGAACCATCGATGACAATAGTCTCATTTGATTCTAGGAATCTATCACGAACCAGTCTCCGTCTACCTGGATAAATCCTCCAAGACCGATCCGACCACCACCCCAACCGACGTTACCATTTATTATTCCGTGAAAGAGAAGAGCCGGACATTTGCAAAGACCGGAACAGATCTCGGTAATGCTGAAGGTTCAGCCTACGCCAATGTGCAATGGAGGAATCTCTTTGGTGGAGCAGAGACTTTGGATGTGAACGCGTCCATAGGAACGCGGACACGCTCCTCGTATCAAGCTGCATTTGACGCTCCAATCCTCAGCAACCCCGACTGTCGCTTTCAGGTTGGCGGCGTGCAGAGTGCCACTCAAAAAGGATTTGCCAGTCATGAAGAAGTCCTCAAAGGGGGTTGGTCAAAATTTCGCTGGTTAACATCGAGCGGATCGCTGCATGAGATAGGATACAACAGCTTCTGGCGACAAGTGACCGGCCTGGCACAGAATGCTTCACCGACGGTGAAGAATGAAGCCGGCGATTCCTTCAAAAGCAGCATCTCACATACATGGTCGACTGACAGGAGGGACAACCCCATGCTTCCATCCCGTGGATATTATGCCAAGACCACGTCGGAATTGGCCGGCTGGGGACCGCTACGAGGCGATGTCGCCTTTTTCAAAAGTGAGATAGAGACGCAATCGGCCATACCAATCCCAGTGCCGGGAATCAGAGGTGACAGCGGGGTCAGCTTCAGTTCTGGGCTTCGCGCTGGACTGCTCTACCCACTGACGCTCGGTTCGAATCCACACCCAGAAATGTCCCGCATAAATGACAGGTTCCAGCTAGGCGGTCCGACGGATGTTCGAGGTTTCAGATTGTCCGGCCTGGGGCCGCACGATGGACCGGATGCAGTGGGTGGGGACATCTACGCGGCTGGCAGTGCAAATCTTCTGGTACCTCTTCCGAAAGTTGGAAAAGATAAGCCATTCCGTTTACAGGCATTTGTGAATGGTGGCAGATTGTTGGCCATACGAAACGAAGAAAGAGAAGGGCCGATGACAAGCGAGGAAGTTAAGCAAAGTGTGTCTAACGCGATCACCGAGCTGGGGAATGGACTTCCAACGATGTCAGCCGGTATTGGGTTAGTATATGCTCACCCTGTGGCACGATTTGAGCTCAATTTCTCCTTGCCACTGGTTGTCCGGAAGCACGAAGAAGCCAGGAAAGGAGTGTCTTTCGGAATCGGCATCAATTTCTTGTAGTAATGACGTAGAAAAACCTGTACATAGTAGCAACGTGGGCAGGAAAACATGTTTTTGTATGTTATTTGGGCGCCTTGGTCAGGCTATCCGTCGCAAGAGGCTAAGGTGGCTAAACAAGAGCACAGCCTGTCAAATTCCTCCTCCGCACGACGTGATAGCGTGTGGACCGAATAATTTTACAGCCATTCTGACGACGAAAGGTCTTCCTCTACATCTCTTGTGACTCGCTCAGAATGAAGAATTCCGCCTACTAAACTCTTGTCTGGCTGCCTTGGTCATCTCTCGAAGCCACTTATCCACGATCAAGAATCCCCGAGTTTCCAACAGATCTGCGCACGCTATAGCGAACGACCTCAGTGGTCTCTTTAAGATGTCCTACTACAATCAAACATATGGCCAGGGTACTGGCACAGGCTCTTCAAACCTCCAGTTCTATTCCTCTTCCTATTCGAATGTCTCGGGCCACACCACACCGTCACAAGCGTCTTACGGTACTTATGGCGCCGGCAATACCGCTTCAGCATACCCTGGCTACGGCGCAGGCTCTTCCAGTGGCTTTGGCGGAGGTCCAGGAATACAAAGTGTCAGTGGTCGGATGGGAGAAACGGGAGGATTAAGAACGGGCTGGTTGGCTGCGTTTGGAACAGAAGGGTATGAGGGAGAACCCGGTTTAATGGAAGAGCTCGGTGTAAATTTTGGACATATTAAAACGAAGGTGAGCCTTTCTTTGCAAGCCTGGATGAAGACCGTCGCTGACTGGGGATCAGACTCTTACTGTACTCAACCCATGGACGCGGCCCTCGCCTCACATCATGGACGACAGCGACTTGTACGGAGGCCTCCTGTTTCTGGTACTCTACGGAACCTTCCTCGCCCTCTCCGGCAAGTTCTTCTATGGATATATTTACGGTATCGCCCTATTTGGATCAATAGCGCTACATTGGATGTTTGCACTCATGACGCCGCCTTTGGATCCCAACGATTCGGACCAGATGTCGCAGGCTCAACGAGACCATACCCCAGGCGGCTCTGGGCATCATGTTGGTCACTTCTCGAGCACGCTTACCTACTCGAGGAGCGCCAGTGTCCTCGGCTACTGTTTCCTTCCTCTAGTCTTTACGGCCTTGTTTGGAATATTGCTTCCGATGGACACCGGAATAGGCTATGTTTTGACGGCTGCGGCAGTGGGTTGGTGCACATATAGCAGTTCTGGAATGTTCGTGAGCGTGGGTAGAATGAAAGGCATGCGAGGACTGGTGGCATACCCCCTTGCTCTGTTCTACCTGGGTTTCGGAATCATGGGCATCTTTTCTTCCAGAGGAAGCAGAATGTTAGAGGGGAGAACGATATGAGATATGAAGTCGCTGGTGCATTCGACGAAAAAGGACAAGAAAGACAGAACGGCTTCATGAGATGGGTTTAATGATATGCCATTGAAAGATCAATGCAGCCATATAATTGGGGTGTTCCCCACCGGAGCCGGCATCCTGAGCCGCTACAAAAGACTCTTCCCGTGACAAGGAGCAGAGAGGAACGAGAAGACGAATTGGGCCAAATTATAGCTCTCAGGTTACGAACAGATGAACGCGAGGCCGTGTATTCTGAAGTGTGTTCTGGAGCTCTAGCCCATCAGAGGCTGAAAAATAGAACTGGGCTAGACCATATAGTTGGCCATTGCTGCTGTCGAGCAGGTAGAGAACGGGAACTATGAATAGGAAGTTCGCTCTGGACCCTTCTGGCGGACATAGCCGATGGTATAAACTACCAATATTCAACTGCCAAAGTCGAGTCCTTGCTTACCCATCGCTCTTCCCTTCACTGTGATTGATTCATCGCAATCTTTCATCATGGACTTCTACGGTATGACAGGCGAGAAATTGGGGACGATTGGACAGGTCGAAGGGAAAAGTCCACGACAGGGAAACCTACCCCAGTGGAAGAAAGACTTCCTGGAAAAGCCTTCGGTATCAATACGTAAAGGTATTGCCTGGGTAAGTCTGCGCCGGACGTGACTGCTCACTGGTCTTTATTCATTTGTACTTCGACTAGAGACATTCAAAGAACCCGGAAGCTGGGAAATGCCCTGATCTGACCTGTGCGGCTCCGAATAGGGCTTTTCATCTCCCTATGAAGATACCTCTACATTGGTTCTCACCTCTCCAAAATCTGATTTTGTCGATATCCGATTTCCCGTCCAACCCGACCCTTCGAAGCCTCTAGCTTCGGATCCCGCCTTTTGGGCATTCTCTGGGTCCGCAACTACAACTTTTGATCCAGACACCTCTGAGATTACGATGCCGTATTCGGCACATTGCGTATGGAAGCATGATATCGATTCCAAAGGACCGGGTACTACCGACGAAGGTGACATGTTCCTCCTCCCCAATGGTGACTGCATGGAGATCGGGATGATGGAGAACCACAAGACGAGAAAGGTAGAGATGTACAAAGAATACTGGTCATCACCAGCGTCGGAGTTGGGGTCTGGAGGTCTTCGCAAAACGCCTTGTGTGGTCGCGAAGACGCGAGAGCTGGTGGATCAAGGAAGAGCCCCACAAACTGGGAGCGGAGTCATTATTCGTGTCGGAGACTATTGTCAAGGCATTGTACAGCAAAGCCGGCAGGATGGAACGCCGGGGGTGCTGGTCGAACGTTGGACCAAGTGTCTTGTTGAGAAGAATCCTGCCCTCTCCGACCAGTCGGACGTGAGCGAGACAACCGCAGCCGAATGGCTTAAAGATTGGCGTAGCAATACTTCTCCTGACGACCAGGTCGAGGTTGCAATACCATGTATGTGGGCTTGCGGCGACAACAGGAAGGTCGGCGATGAGATCGTGGTACATGCAATCACATGGAGGATTACGGAAGTGGTTCTTTGACGGACAAATCGAATTGGCATACTTTCGAAACAAGGTCGAAGACTGAGCATATTGACATAGCAACAGGCTGTGGGCGACGGTTTGTCGTCTACAAGCTCCGGAGTTTTTTTTCTCCTTTTGGAACGGGGAAGAACATAACGAGCCAGTCATCAAATGCGGATTTTGGTAAGGTCACCAGAAAAATGTTCGAACTGGCTGAAGGGCACGTCATGACGGGGGCCTCTCAATGGGCCATGTCCGTTCTTTCTA
The DNA here is from genome assembly GCF_000835555.1 of Rhinocladiella mackenziei CBS 650.93. Classification (NCBI taxonomy): domain Eukaryota; kingdom Fungi; phylum Ascomycota; class Eurotiomycetes; order Chaetothyriales; family Herpotrichiellaceae; genus Rhinocladiella; species Rhinocladiella mackenziei. The sequence continues at coordinate 1,485,293 of NW_013550599.1, forward strand.
CGTGCGGGAAATGGGGAATTCGAATATATGGTTACGGCATTGTCCTCTTTTTGGATGAGCAGCTGACACGGGACTCGTACCGGCATCCTGGGCCATGCATGCATGAGAGGACGACGGTTTTGATATCAATTTAGGTTTTGGCCTTCATGGTCTACCGAGAGCCGTCAAAGGTTGAGGCTTGTAAACCGAGAACCGGGGGTGGTCCTCTCTCGGAGTGGCATTTGCCTGATATTCGCGGAAACTTTAGCATGCCAAGGCTGAGACTAAATGCCACTAGTGCACCGAAGTTTAGCCATACAGCCAATGAGAAGCCATCCGTGGGTATGGTCTGAAATAATCTCACCAACGTCAGACCCTCCGCGCTCCCTGCTACTCTCCGTTCATCTTTTGTTCCATCCTGGATCCGACATTCCGCGCTTCTTCCTGGATGCGGATACGCTCTGGTGACTCATGTTAATGCTGTGCACAATGCATAGAGCTTTCGTACATTCCCAATACTGATCCTGGTCAGAGAAGGTTGAAATTGCTGTACCCAATGATCATTGTTGTTCACTATTTCCCCGTCAGTTGTCATTCTCAGTCATTCAAGAGCCTCAATACGCTCGGATCGTCTCCGTTGTACTTTGCGGTGGGTCAGTCACTTTGAGACGTCCTTGCAAGCTTCAACGTCAGACTGGCTGTCAGGAGCCAATTCCCACATGCATCTATTCGAACTTCCCGAGAGCCTATTCACGACGTGGACCTCCGAGGTTTTCCCAACACAGAGTGATAAACTGCTTTTTCCAACGGCTACCGGTACTTGTATTGACTGGACCTTAGCAATTTTCTTTTACTGTCTCCTCTCCCTTCACCTATACTTTCTCGTCTCTTTTTGACTTTTACCTTGATCTTCTCACAGTCCCTCCTCCGGGCCTAGATCCCTCGTACCACCACCATCATGGGGTCCATGCCTCTGCAAACCAGCTTTGACGTCGAAGATGTCCTTTCCAAATTAGACACTGCGGAAAAGGTGGCTTTGTTATCAGGCATTGACTTTTGGCACACTGCACCTGTTCATAGACTTGGTATTCCTTCCATTCGACTCTCAGATGGACCCAATGGCGTCCGTGGTACTCGGTTCTTTAATGGAGTCCCTGCTGCCTGCCTCCCTTGCGGTGAGTTTTCCCCTTTGAGCATCAGATTGATAATGGGCTGACTTTGTGAAGGAACCGGACTTGCAGCAACGTGGGACACCGACCTGGTCAAGAAGGGAGGAGCCCTGCAAGGTGCCGAAGCCATCGCCAAAGGTGCTTCCGTCATTCTTGGCCCTACCACGAATATGCAGAGGTCTCCGTTGGGTGGTCGGGGATTCGAAAGCTTCAGCGAGGACCCATATCTTGCTGGTGCAATGAGTGCGGCCACTGTCAACGGTATCCAGTCCACTGGTGTCGCTGCTACCATTAAGCACTATGTTTGCAACGACCAGGAGGATCAGAGACAAGCAGTCGACAGTATTCTGACCGAGCGTGCACTCCGGGAAATCTATTTAATGCCATTCATGATTGCTCAAAGAGACTCCAAGCCTGACTGCTTTATGACCGCTTACAACAAAGTCAACGGCACTCACGCTAGCGAGAATCCTCGATTGATCAAGGATGTTCTTCGTGGGGAATGGGGCTTTGATGGTCTGGTCATGAGCGACTGGCACGTATAATCCAGAGTCTGGGCTTATCTGCTTTACGAGGACTAACTGGAACAGGTTTGGAACCTACTCAACCACCGAGTCAGTCAAGGCAGGGCTCGATCTCGAAATGCCTGGCCCTACATACATTCGCGGAAAACTTGTCAACCGGGCGCTAGGATGTGGCAAACTCGGTGTACCAGATGTCGATGACAGGGTCCGTGAGGTCCTCAAACTCATCAAGAAGGTTGAGCCCCTTGGAATCCCAGAAAATGCACCGGAAAGAACGGTCGACACCCCAGAAACGTCTGCCCTACTTCGGTCTCTTGCTTCAAGTGGCATTGTATTGATGAAGAACGAGAAGAACATTCTTCCCTTTAGCAAGACAAAGACAACTGCTATCATTGGTCCCAATGCAGCTATTGCGGCCTATTGTGGTGGCGGTTCGGCATCCCTCCTTCCATACTACGCTGTCAGCCCTTTGGACGGACTCCGAAGTCAGGTCCGTGAGGCAAAGTACGAGCTTGGATGTCCTGGTTGGAAATCTCTTCCTCTCATGAGCCGTCTTACCAAGACCATGGAGGACAAGCAGGGTTTGACCATGAAAGTCTACTTGGATCCGCCGTCCGTAAGGGATCGGAGGCCAATCGATGAGGTCTACGTGAATAAATCTGACATCCTTCTGGTGGATTATAAACACCCATTGATCAAGAGCCCCCTTTACTGGCTCGAACTGGACGGTACATTCATTCCCGACGAGACAAATGAATACGAATTCAGTCTTTGCTGCGCGGGAACCGGAAAGATCTTTGTCAACGGTGAATGCGTAGTTGACAATGAAACTTATCAACGACCGGGGAACTCGTTCTTCGGTGCCGGGACTGCCGAGGAAATTGGAACTCTCAAGTTGGAGAAGGGACTCTCATACGGCATTAAGGTCCATTTCGGTACGTTCCCGACGATGACCTTCACCAATCCGGGTACCACTGGCTTTGGAGCTGGTGGGCTCAGACTGGGACTGGAACGAAGAGCAGAAATTGAGACCGAGATTGAAAGAGCCGTCAAGCTGGCCAAGGAGGTTGATCAAGTTGTTCTGTGCGCTGGTCTTAATAGTGACTGGGAATCAGAAGGCTATGATCGAGAGCATATGGATCTTCCCCCCGGAAGTGACGATTTGATCAATGCGGTCTTCGCAGCCAATCCCAACACCGCCGTTGTCATCCAATCGGGAACACCTGTCACTATGCCTTGGGTAAAGGAAGTACCTGCTTTACTTCAAGCTTGGTATGGAGGCAATGAGACTGGTAATGCCATTGCCGATGTCGTCTTTGGCAACACCAATCCCAGCGGTAAATTGCCTTTGAGTTTCCCACTGAAGAATGAAGACAATCCGGCATTCTTGAACTACAGGTCGGAGCGGAATCGAGCCATCTATGGTGAAGACGTCTATATTGGCTACCGATTCTATGAAAAGACCAACAAAGAAGTTGCCTTCCCCTTCGGCCATGGCTTGAGCTATACCTCCTTTGAAATCACAAATCTCGCAGTCAGCGACAATGGTGTTGATATCACAGTCTCGGCTTCAGTAACGAATACTGGCATGGTTGACGGTGCTCAAGTTGTCCAAGTGTACATCTCGCAACATGAACCCAGTATCAATCGACCCAAGAAGGAACTCAAGGGTTTTTCCAAGGTGTTTCTCAAAGCTGGGTCTGCTGGAAACGTGAAGATTGTCATCTCCAAGAAGTACGCAGCAAGTTTCTGGGACGAAGCTCGAGATGCCTGGGTGATGGAAAAGGACGTCTACGATGTCTTGGTTGGTGATTCCAGCGCTTCTACGCCGTTGAAAGCCCAGTTCAAAGTCCACGAGACTTCATGGTGGAGAGGTCTGTGAAGAGAGCATATATAGGAAAGTACATTTGAATGGTGACCATCACAAAAAAAAAAAAAAAAGAAAGAAAGAAACAGCGATAAAGATTTATTAATCCAACTCTCATGCATTACCTGGCGTCAATATTAGCTGCTAATACAACGACGCTCCACTTGATCGAGTGAAGCACGGGCATTTGGAGCCAATGAGGAATGAGCTTTGTCAATGAGAGACCATGATTACTACCTAGCTGTGGGATGGGATGGAGAATGGACTTTTATTCAGTACTCCTTTTCGCTGCTACACCAACTAAATTCAATGAGAAATTGTTTGTTCAGACGAAAAGTTCAGATTGTCCATTGAATTTTGATCCATTCCCACTTCTCAATGTTCCAATGACTTGCGTAAAAGCGGCAAAACTGTCATCTTCTCTTGCAAGATCCCAGCTATGAATCTCCTCGAACTCTCCTTTCGCACACTTTTCACCCTCTATCTTGGGACCTCTTTTGTTCAAGGCCGCTCTTAAAAGTTGTCTCGTTTCGGACCAGATGGCGATCGTGTAGAACTGCAGTGTAGACGCCACGACACAAGACGAGCAACCTCAGGAACACACCCCAATACGAAGGCCATGAAGCAGATATCGTATGTGGACATATCTCTAGTTTTCAGATCGGATCACTTGAAGAGTTCACTGGGAGTCCATACCAGATGCAAGCGGCGCCAGCGTCGCAAGGGAAGCCTTCCTTCACGTTCTCCACGCGAAGATACCTAGCACACTCATGAGCACCGAGGAGCGGATATGGGTGCCCGCCGGAAGCGAAGTCCGCTGTGAACCGGTCAGACGGGTTGCAACTAGGGATGTATTGAACGCTCTGGCTCTCCAAGTGGATGTAGGATAGAGCCCGTCTATATGCCTATCTAAACAGCGTACGTTCGCGTTGTTGCCTGTTAATGGTGTTGCAGCCTAAGAGGCGAGTGCTGCAGAATGAGTCGGCCTGTCGCGAACGATAGGCCACTATCTGTTCGACAGATGAGCTGATTGTTAAAAGCGCCGCGTCTCGGCCTATCATGGTTATCCAATTCACATCAACTCACCCTCTCCAGATGAGACTGATGAAGATGACTGAATGACTTAATGCGATGGCATATCTCTTATCTTCCACCACGCAGCCAAGCAGACGCCAATACTGTGTGTAGGATTTCCGGCCTGTCGAAGAAGAAAGGGTCCGTGAATATTGGCATCCCACCCATATTTGTTAATGATTCGAAATTCTCTATGGTGGAGAACCAAGTATTTTCAAGCCTTTCAAATGGTCCAATTCAGCGAAACTTGCCGGTACGCAACTCTTGTAGGATCAGTCCACACAGGTAAACACAACTTCTCTTGAAATATACCACCGGCACGAACCAAGCAGGACCGCCGGTGCACGATTTGCTCATGGAGATTCACGGTCCTCACATACTTCGGCAAGGTCGTGCTGATTTTTAGCAAGTTCACGGATCGTCAATTTGCCATATTTGAATCGACTGGACGGTGCTTCGCTAGACTCAGGACCGGCTTCGACTTTTGCCACTCCCATTAATGGGGTTTCTTCTGTATAGTACTTGGCAAGTGTGCTCGTACAAGAACACCATGACCGTGGCGATGCGCGGTATTGAGCAAGCCTTCCTCCGTGGCCTTCCCACAACAGGTCATGCGCAGGGAAAGATCCCCATAGTCCCTGCAAAGTATGGCCCAGGGTCTTATCATCGAAAGGTTTTGCTAAGCTTGAGGTCGCGGGGAGGATATCTTGTGAGTCAGTGCACCTACGAAGCCGCAAGTCGCCAAGGGCCTCATGTCACAGACTGTGCACGGCGGACAGGCTGGCCGCCTTCTCCAGCCGGTCGGGCAAACCTCCCCTCTCTGCACAGGAGTTGGCGATGCCCTCCATTGCACTGTGCTGGCAGAACCAATACAGAGGGTTTGGCTGGATTGGGGAATATAAGATGCGAGGCAGAAGAGGGGCTTCTGCATGGCTCAGCTGCGCGTCTCGTAGATGTAATGTCGATGCTTCCCCATCAAGTAATCTCTAGGAATCTGCCAGATGAAAAGATCAAGCTCGGGTACCGGTTCGATTAAATACAAGTGTGCAGCAACGTCGCCGTTCTTTAGTATTGTCCTCGTTAAGAAATCGGTCTGAGCTGTTTCCGAACCTGCTGCTGCGATCGTATAGACTGAATTTGAGTATATGTCGGCCATTCGCACAACTTCGTGCGGTGTGTCAGTGTCCGGATCTTGTTGAATACACATCGAATCAACTCGAATACGTCTGCACCCCAGTTGGCGAACAGCCAGTACGATATGCTGCAAAGTCAGAGGAAGAGGAAGGGGATCGATATGGTTTGCATATGCCTGAAAGCTGCGTGTTGTCAATTTCGTCTCCGGCGATCCCCCCCCAACAGTAGCTCAATGTTATGGATGGAACCGCCTCTTGGCTTTTTTGGGGAGGTGAGGCGTAGACGTTGGTCATCGCTCGGGAAGTGAGCAGGGTTGAAGGCTCCAACGTCCCGATACCCTGGTAGGAAACCTGTGTCCAGAGGAGCTAGAGTGTTTACAGGTCTCGCGGTCCTTGGTGGTAGTCCTGCAACGGTGCTGCTCGCAAATTCCATAGAGCGTACCGAGGCCAAATCAACATCGGTTACCAGATACTGCGCATAACAGAAAGTGTAGTCTTCTGTGTGTCCCAAAGCCGGCGTCTTGGCACCCAAAAGTAGGAGGCGAGAGGTAGGAAAGTACATATAAGAAACCACTCACTCTGTCTCATGCGGATAAGCACGGTTGGCGGGATGGCTGATGTGACGGACAAATAGCTGAGGATCTGTGACACATCCAGAGCCTCTCGGAGACATTGGTAAATGGAATTCATTTACATCATCATCACTCAACCCTCGGCTTGGTGGCTTCAGCCCGGGGCACTAGTAACCAATCCTTCAGCGGGCTGTAGAATTGACAGTGAGTAACATGTACTCTGCGCAGGTTCGAGGCGGGAACTGATATACTATGTGCAAGCGCATACAGCTCCTTGGAGTAAGCTAGAAGTCTATCTTTCAGCGCCCTGGGACAATGTTCACATAATGGTCTGCTTCGGGGGTGTGCCCATAGGTTTCCATGGTACTTCGGAGCTTAGCGGTTTGATGGTCCCCGAAGTCTCTCAAATTCCTCGACAAAGCGCGGTGGAATCGAGTGCTCGAGTCGAGTCGATAAGGTGGAGGTTGAGTATGGGTTAAGGTTGAATGACAGTGTGGGAAAAGAAGTTGGGAGCTGTTCCGGTGGTGAGAGTAAAAGCGGCGTGCCCTCGCCGCCAAGACCCAACATAAAAACCGTTCAACTTTGAGTCGAACCTGAATAGATGCCGAATAGATTCTGAATGGAGGTCCTCTGCACAAATGTCGTCTTCAGATGCACAGATAGTGTATCAATTAAGACAAAAACTCCAGCTCCCGTGAGATGAAATTCTCACCCTTTCCTTGTCATTCTTCAACCTAAAAGTGCATCTCGAGCCGGGGCGTTCTGTTCTCGGTTCCGGCTAAAGATGGGCGAGCCTGATTCACGGAGCAAAACTCCGGTACCTGCTGGTCTGTCAGTGCCACTGCTATTACCCGTGATATACGCGCTCGGCTCCAATGGATCGGGACAATTAGGCCTCGGACACACAGAGGACGTGGCTCGCGCGGAGAAATGTCTCTTTCGACCACTTCAGAAAGACATCCCTTCTCATCCTAGCGGAATAAGATGCGAAGTGGGACTCAAGAAAATCGTTGCGGGCGGGAATCACTCAGTCCTCTTGATGAATGACAGCAGGGTATTTGTGGCGGGTCACTTCCCCGGAAGCGAAGAAAATTCGAGCGTCGATTTTCTGGAGCGTGAGTTCAAGTTTGATGAGCGGTATGGTGGAGTCATTACGGATGTCGCAGCGACGTGGGAAGCGACGTTTGTCGTAGTTGATCAGCGTGCTATTTTTGGCTGTGGGAAAGGTGAAAAAGGGGAGTTGGGACTTGGCATGGACGTGGTGCAGGCGGAGCAGATGACGAGAGTATTTGACGTTGACGATCTGGATCTTCGTCCAGGTGGAGGCGGGTGTAAGATCATCGCGATTGCTGCGTCAATGGCTCATGTGGTTGTCCTCTTGTCGAATGGACAAGTCTTGGGGTGGGGAAGTTGTCGCAAGGGACAGCTGGGTGAGGAGGTCAAGAAAGAGAAGGTCCTCTGGAAGCCAGCGAGGATTGACGTGAGCAACGACGGTGTAAGGATGCTTCCTTTTGCCCCGGACGGCGTTGCGTTGGGAAGGGAATATACTGTTTTCATAAAGAGGGGTCAGAGGCCCGTGATTTGGGGTGTGACGAAATCATTCAACGACGGAGAGTTGGAGCAGGTGGTACATGAGGACGATGTGCTTCTTTCAGGATGGAGTTCAATTCATGTTCTCTCCGCCCCTACACAAATTGGATGTCTGGTGCGGAGTATGGGCCGGAATGATCGCGGACAACTCGCCCCAAGCAATCTCCCACCTATCCATGCACTGGCGGCGGGGAGTGAGCACTGCGTGGCACTCCACTCGGACAACCAAATCATAGCCTGGGGATGGGGTGAGCACGGAAATTGCGGCGAGGAGCTCGATGCGAAGGGAAACGTGGTCGGACGATGGAATGTGATTCCCCTGCCTCGTCTCCTTGAGGGCACGAGTGTCAAATCCGTGGCGGCCGGGTGCGCTACGAGTTTCGTGGTCTGTCAGGGGGACGGGTGAGAGATGTGAAATCCCCATTGTTTCCATTTTTAGTCAAAGATCCCGCGGACTTGCGAGAGACGTTGGGTCGGGGCGATCTCGTGCGGAAACTTGGATCCTGCACTGTTTGTGTTGGCCCGACGATTCTGTTCCTGCATTGATGCAGCGAAGGAATGGAGCTCAGAATCGCGAATTCGTCGTGTCGAGCTCGATACGGATTCTTGATCAGCCGTGTTGTCCCACGTCACAATGTCCGGCTCTTCCTCGAAATTGGGCTCGTCCCATTGTTGATCGTCATCGTCTGCCGGGATGAAGAGACTGTTCGGATTGATGCTAGCTGATGGGGCGGCTGTGGAGTCTCCCGAGTTCGATTTCGCGAGTGTTGGCGGTCCGCCTTCCCGGTCGCGGAACGAGGTGAGCACAGGAGGCGGCATCCTTGTATCAGGAGCTGGCGTCGGCCGAGTATTCGCCGAAGTGGGTTCTGCTGTGGAAGCCCGGCTCTCGGGTGGGCGGGCTCCGGGCCGCATGGAGAGATCTCGTGCCGGTGTGCTCGCCGTGGACGTATTGAGGACATTCGTCGTGCCTCTGGTCATGAGTGTGAATTCCGCCAGAAGTCCATTGTCTTCATAGCTGATTTGCATTGGTCGATTGCCTCGTGAGTATCTTGCTGTAACCGGGACCCGCATCGCTTCCGCATGGGCCACAATGGCCCGGAAATCCTTGACCATAGTCCCGATATGAAGGCGTTCCTGGACACTGAAGTCATCAAAGTCTTTCCGTTCCAGAGCGACGGAGGTATGCATGGGTTGTTTGAGGATTTCTGAGGGAATGTCAGCGATATGACGAAGCAATTCATTAACATCATTTACCTCTCCCGCTTTGAATCTTTTCCGTGTAGCTCGTGAATGTGACTTTTCCATTCTGGAAGTACCAGTCCAACTGATCTGTCTTTGGGCCGAAGTACTCAACGACATCCCGTAGGGTCCGAGATGACACAGTCCAGTGATTGATCGATCCGACCTTGTCGAACGCCGCGTGGAGGATTTCTCCGGATTCATAGAACAGTCGATATGTCTTGACGACGCCCTGTCGACAATTGAGTCGGAAGACGAGTCGGCATTCCGTTTGGTCTGAATTTGCTTGGAGTTCGCATTCGCACGTGTCAAGGGCGGTATCTTTGTCCCTTGAGTCTGCCAATCGACGCTTGAATATGGAGAGGAGTGCCTTGAATATCATGAGGCTATGCCGTGAGATTGGAGCCGGGAGAGAACTCACTCGATTCTGGAGTTTGCACGTCCAGATCTTGGGCAAAGGAGGGTCAGATGCATTTCTCGGTCCAGGAGAGAAATGATATTTGTTGAAGAAGGATGGGCTGAGAGTGAAGGCAGCATGGGCAGTCTTTGATATGTTCAGGCTTGAAATGCGAAGCTGGTATTCTCGGTGAGACTCCCATGGCAACCAAAGGGGTTGGTTCGACTTACAAACTGAGACGTAGCCTCGAGGGAGACATCCTCGTCGAACTTGGCGAGGCAGATCAAGAGATCGTGGAAATACGCCACGCCAGAGGGGCCGACGGAGAACCAGAGGGTCGGCATTGGATAGTTTTCTGTTGAATGTATGAGTCCGTCCTTGGGGTGAGTTTTGCTCGTTTCGCTTCCCGACGCGGTCGAACGCGTAAAATCGGAATGATGTCATTGGCTGAAATCTGACAGGCGTTGACGTCCTCCGCCATCAACTGTTTACCTTTTCCATCCGGACTGGACTTAGAGATTTTTGATTTTTTGAATCGCATTGGCCGCATCATCCTGGAGTTCTTTGCCCTTCTCTTCCCATTTGGAGATATCATCGTTCGCGATCGAAATAGCGACCATGTCTTCGTATCAGGGCACGACGTTACCTGACGAGATTTTGTCGCTCATATGTCAAGAGCTTGGAAAGGATGGAGACTTTGGATCATTATACAAATGCGCGCTGAGTTCCAAGTCCTTTGCCGATCCGGCGCTGAGAACGTTGTATCAGTCAGTCGGACATCTGGAACCCATCCTTGATATACATATATATCTCGGATATTGACATACTCCAGGCTACACCAGAATTCTCCAGCATTCGAGCAGAGAGATGACTTGGAGGTCCGCCAGCGCCCGGTGGATTTTGCCACCAAAGCCGCCGAGCAGGCCCAATTCTATCGCAAGTGGACCATCTTATGGCGTTCCATCATTCTTTCCGGCGTCGACGATCTCATCACCTACAAACCCTACTGTCGGTACATCAAGACCCTGGACTTTCGCAATCTCTCCGCCATGTTAGATGACCTCAAGTTCACTGGCCCTGTCCGAAAGGCCTTCTTCGCCAATGGCCTCGAGTCTTTCCATTTCCCTAAGAAGGAGTTCAACCGACAGGTGGTAGACGTCGTAGCTACCGTCAATGCCATCGGAGAAGCAGTTACCGCGAAGACGACACTGCTGGAAGAAATCGACGGTCACATCAGTCCCGGATTTTTGCCTCGGTGGATATCTCGCTCTCCCAAATTGGAAACGATGGTCCTGTGGAAAGGCGATGCCCTGGCCAACGGTGCCGGTGCCGCCATTGCAGAACACTGCGAATCTTTCCGAAATCTGACCCTTCACGAATGGCTGTCTCCGGACGCAGACGACGCTTTTGCTACGTTCCTCCACGAATTGAAGGCCGATACGCTGGGCTATTTCGAAATGATCAGCTATAACAATCTGGGAAAACGTTCATTTGAAGCTCTGGGACGGCACAAGTCGTTGCAACAATTGGACCTAGGTAATCTCAACCAAGAAGCCATGCAGAACTTGAATGCCCTTCAAGAATGCACCGAGATACACACCCTCAAGTTAGACGACAATTTTGGAACCGTTCAGCTTGAGGCCCTAAACAACGATGTCTTCCTGGAGGTGGTGGAGTGGCTCAGTTCCTGTCGCAAACTTCGCGACCTCAGTTTGAAGAAATTCTTTGACGGACCAGCTCTCCTCTCCCGTGTGTTGTATTCACCAAATGTCAAATTAACCAGACTGTCTCTCGAAGGCTACACAGTGCGTCATACCAGTGCCCAGCTCTTTCACAGTGCTCTCGCCGAGCAGAAGTCTTTGGAGTCGGTGTGGTTGAAGGGAAATGGTGAAGATACCACGCCCGACGATCTTCAAATCATGGTCGAAGGACTCAGTCACCTGACCAACCTGCGAGAGCTCGTCTTGAAGGATGTCTCGGATGAGTTTACGGAAGAGCACATCATCTGTCTGGCCCTGAATCTTCCTCACCTGGAAGATTTCTGGACGAGTGGCGGCGAGGTATCGGCAAATATTTTGCTGCCCCTGGCAAATCTGAAGAACTTGAAGAATCTGACCTTGTACGCCATGACCCAATTCGCCGCGGATGAAATTGTGGATTTCTTGGAACGACTCGATCGCGAAACGCAGAAAGGGTTCAATTTGTCGTTGATGGCTGCAGACCCCGAGAGTGACCTGTCCGAATCGGAGCAAGAGATTATTCGGGAATATATCCGGGTGAATCTTGACGGCCGTTTTGACTTTGTATTGTGGCGCGAGGCTGAGCCGAGCGACAGTGAGGATGACTGAGGGGAGGGGGAAATGATATACCGATGTTGACAGAAGTTAGCCAACGCGAGGCGAAGAGTCTCCCCGAGTGGACGAAGTTCCGCTTTTCGAAGCGTCGGACGCCTTATTTAAGGCCGCCTCCAGCACTTGGGAAAATTCAAAGACATCCATGAAGGAGTTGTACAACGGTGCTGGCGCCACTCTGATGACATCTGGTTTTCTCTCGTCGACAATGACTCCTTCACGTTCAAGATGCTCCAGCACACCATCCAGCAGACCCGGCGCCAACCGAATACTTAACTGCGCCCCTCGTTCTTTGGGATCTCTTGGGGTGATGATGTCCAAAACTCCAGGCGCCTTCAGTGCCATTGCATCCAACAACTGCTCCAGGTAATTGGTTAATTCCAGGGACTTTTCTCGGAGCTCTTTCATTGTTGTCTCGTTGAAGACTTGTAACGATGCAACAACCGCGGAAAGATCGAGGGCGCTGGGGTTTGAGAGCTGGTAACCTGCCGCTCCAGGTCTGGGGACAAAGTCTATGCTCGTCAGTTGGAAACTCTCATAATCACAGGCTACGTACTGTTGGTCATCTGAAATCTACTGGACTTATCATCTCCCCACCATCCCGACAGACGTGGCCAGAATTTCTGCGTCGAGCTGTCCAGGTCGACCTTACCAAACCTCTCGTTGACGAATATTCCAGCCATTGCTCCTGGGCCGGAGTTGAGATATTTGTAACTACACCAAGCGGCAAAGTCAACGTCCCAGTCATGAAGCTTCAGGTCGACATTTCCAACTGCGTGAGCACAGTCCCAGCCGATCAGAATACCACGGGAATGAGCGTGAGCCGTGATCGTGGCTATGTCGAAGTACTGTCCCGTGTAAAATTGGATTCCAGGGAGGAGAATTAAGGCGAGCTCGGATGCATGCTTGTCGATGGCCCGAAGGATTTGCTCCGTGGGTATGATGGGGAGTTGGGGGTCGACTGGTTCCAATAAAATCATCCCTTCTGCCGGATCAAGTCCGTGATGAACGATTTGCGATTCAACGGCATACTGGGTTGATTGTCAGCATATCCCGTACGGGCGGGAAACCAGTGAGCACGGCTTACATGGTCGCTTGGGAAAGCTTTACCCTCAAGAAGAATCTTCCAGCGACCTTCGCCCTTTGCGCTCGGCCGATAAAAACTTGACATCAGGAAATGCAGGTTGGCAGTCAAAGAGCCCATGACAGCGACTTCGGATTCGACCGCTCCCACGATTGGGGCCATCAGCTTTGCCGCATGATCATCTATATGCAGAAAAGGTTGCAAAGGGGAATCGGAGTGGTCGACGAAATGGCCTGTCACACCTTTTGTTCGCCATTGCGTTAAGAAGCAGTTGATGAGGGATGCTGTTCGGACGGGTTGGAGACCTAGAGAATTACCGCACAAGTATGTACAAGGCCGGGAAGGCTCTTCTTCGGGAGATTTTGCAAGCGTCGGTCTTTTGAGATCTGCCAGTGATGGGATATAAAAGTCTGCCCGAAAATGTGATAATGGGTCTGTGGCGTCAAGGGAGGCAGCATAGTCCTTGGAAAAGAAGTTGATAAGTCCATTGGTGGAATGGCCAGCATTGGGTATCCCTGCCATTTTCCGCGATAAAAATTTCCAGCAGCCTCGTCCCCCAATTAGTATTGTGGGATGATGACGAGCCCGTATCTTCGTGGTTCTACACGAGTGGTGGATGAGGGGAGACGGTCTGCGCCAAGTTTTTCCGCAAACCTGCGCCCTTTTCAATCCCGTGCCTCTCTCTACCCATACTCCCGAATTGCGAATAGAGAAAATGTCACAAAGCCCATTGAGACTCGCATTTCGCGTTGCCCGGCCACTGAGCCGCCACCAGGATCCCAGATCCTACATCCGAGCTTGTCGGACCATCTCAAGCATCCCAGCAGAGCGGTCGACAAAGACCCCCTCGACTTTGAGCATCGGTCAGACTTCGACCGGTTATGCCACTCGGCGCTTCTCAACGTCGAGCATCCACCAAGCAACCGTGGTTTTACAAAACCCCCGCGTCGATGAAGATGGGAAAGAAATGACGATTGAGATCTCTGAGCGAGCGGCCAAGGTACGTTTCTGCACATGCTCCGCGGATCACAATGTAGTAGCAAATGTCCATCTACACTGACCGACTGATCTTCTCCGACGCAGCGTCTCAAGCAAATAACAAGCGCCCCTCCTCGAAAGAACACACTGACTTCCTCCCCTTCGTCGCAAGATTCCCACCTCCGAGTCACGGTGACTTCTGGCGGATGTCATGGCTTCCAATATCTCATGTCTCTCGAGGAAGCATCGAAAGTTAATAAAGAGGAGGACACAGTGTTCGCTATCGACAACGAGCAGGTCGACGGCCCCGGTAAAGCGGAGGTGGTAATGGACCATGCGTCATTGGAATTGCTCAAGGGCAGCACTGTGGATTTTACTACCGAGTTAATCGGAAGTCAGTTCAAGATCGTGGGGAATCCGAGGGCAACGAGTAGTTGTGGCTGTGGGACGAGTTTTGATATTGAATGAAAGAGGAAGAGGAACTTCTGGGATGTCGTACATCCATCATTTTCCTCGAGTTTCCAGCCGGTGTACACCTTTTATTCTTCCATTTCCTCTGGTGTGTTCAACAATTCAAACCGATCTCTCCGTTCTAGCGAAGCCGATTCGAAAGTCTAGAGCTGGTTCTTTGAGTGAGCTAGTGGAAGTCGCCGATACCCACAGAAGAGCGGGGAATATGGGCATCTGGAAGGACAGGAGCGGAAACACACGATATGTCTCGTCATCATACCAGGATGGGGGACTAAGAGTGAGGGATATAACTCCTTCGAGAGAAGGAGGGCCGGGGTTAAGAATGGTCAAGAATGCACCGCCAAAGAACGAATCACTTGTTATGATGTTGCAGAACTGGACAACTCTGGATATTGGGAAGTCTTCAGAAATCCCGAGACAAAATGTATTGACGCCCGAAAAGGTCGCTCTTATCAAATACCACCAGTTTCCTGTACTCAAGCAGGTGCTCGTCCCATTCAGTCTGTCAACAAGGTAATGGCGGAAGCTCCCGCAGCCGATTGGTATAATTCCTCGCTGGTGGCGACGAGCTTCGCAGTTGTTGACTACCAGTTTCGCGACCACAAACTTCCAGCACAACAGATCCTTTCAAAGGAGTGCGGGAGGAGTTTCGAAGCTCGACAAATTACCACAATGCAACCACACCCAGAGCGTAAGCCAGATACCCCAACCCTCCAGCTGAGGCACCGAGCGCGACCGCACCGTTGTCGCCAGCGGCTGAATGGGTAGCAGCAGCACCGTTCACCGTCGTCGTAGCGGATGACGAACTGCTCTCACCGAGACCCGTAGAAGCAGGCGCCGCCGTATTCACCGCCGTCGGATCCGGCGACGAGCCGAGATCCAAATTCGGGAACAAAACCTGATTGCATAGACTGGGTAGGCTCTCCGCGTACGCCAACTGCTGGTCTTCAGGACACTGTTGGACGCAGGAGATCAACGGGTCACCGGATGGCGAGAAGCTGGCGCAGGTGCATTGGTCGAGTGCTTCACCGGTTTCGGTGCCATCGCAAGCTGATGCGATCGGGTTGGTGCTGAGACAGCTGCTTACGCACTCCCCATATTGAGTCGAATCTTGGGCTTGAGTTAGAATAGGTTGGAGGAGAGTGGCGAGGAGAAGAGGAATAAGGTACAGTGTCGAAGTAGAATGCATTGTTTTGGAAGAGTTGAATCACGGGTTTGAGGCTGATGTAGACGATGGAATATCAAGTTGGGTAGACGGTGGAGGAGGAAAGTCCCACAGGTCAGGAGTAGATGTATGGTAGAGGAGATATAATTTCTTTCCTCTCAGACCAGAACCGTGCCAGAAGCTGGCGTCTGCCGGGTCAATCTTGTCCAGGGATAACCAGAGAGACCTACTGGTCCAGGCTCCGATCAGTAACGGGTATGGCACATGCTTCTTTAAATTCAATACGATGTACAGACCAGGATTCTGCTTACTGTATATTGGGGTCCGAGATGGCCAGAATTGAAAGAAACAAGGGGACAAGGCTGACGGGCGGCCCCCTGAATGCATGGCGATAAACGATGAGCCGGCGGTGCAAGGTGGCTAGTACCAGACCGGAAATTTATAGCGGATACCCGAATCCGAGATCTCGAGTCTGATGTAAGTTTGCTGTGTTCTCGTGGCAAGTCGATTTTTGGGACAATTTATGTATAGTATCTTCTTCGGGTCAACCTTGTCAGTTGAAGTTCGAACGAAAGTTCTCATCCACTGTTAGACAGGTCCTATTTCTCAGTATTTTGGGTGGGGGATCAGGAGCATATTGGATGCAACCAGTCTGTTGACGAGCTGTGAAGGATATCCTGGACATCAACGAGCACTCTAGCCAAAACACTCTGGGGATCAGAACAAGGTTTCTGAAAGAAAATCTCGGACCTGGAGCAGGGGGAGATTTTCCGGTGGTGCTCAGTCCCGCAAATTCAATGGACAATAAGGAGACAGGAGAATGTGGAATGATCAAGATACGAAGGGACTCGAACATCGAATCAGACGCCATGTGGCAATAGCGGGCTTGTTCACACGGGCCATTATTGTACATACCTGAGTATCTGAAGTGCAGACTCGTGCCATATCACGCTGACAGGTAAAATGCGTCCCTCTCGGTGGAACTATTACCTCGAATTATCCAGAGATCGCAAAAAGCAGCATGCAATTGATACTCAGAGCCACTTACATTCGAATACTTCATGTATAGGCTGGGCGCTGGGACCAGTATCTCGCACTTGTTGTCAATAGGTCCGCAATGGGAAACTCCTTCCGTACTTTCATGAAGATGAAGGTGGCCGGACGAGAAGTACCGAAGGGAGGAGGCGGATTCAGCTGACACTAGCACCCTCCCAGATGCCAATACCCATTGACGGGGCTAGAGGATGAATGAATATGTCCGAATTGTACGTTTCGAATTTTACCATCACATCAGGTATGGAGAGGCAACACGCAACATACAGTATAGGATGAGGGACTGGCACAAGTTTTCGCCGGGCCGACGTCATTTACTTGTACAACCTTTCTCATGCCCGCGCAACGCTCCCCCTTCGTAGCGACTTGCTTCTTTTCACATAATTCATTCATCGAATACACTCATTCATCTAGCAGAGGGCAACCCTACTGCTGGATGCGCTCCCTTTTCCTCTTCGGCCGTTTCACTGGCCGGAGAGGCTTTGTACATTTCTGCTGCGGCATTCCGCGTCGTCAACCGTCATTCTCCAGATGGACCCGAAAATACAGCCTCAAAGATCCCCGTCAACGGCGCAATCCTACCCTCCTTGCCGTTGCCGCCCTCTCCCCTATCGCCTTCGTCGAATTACGTGAGAATCACACTGAAGAGGGCCAGACAGGCGAAATGCAGATGCAGGAGGTGTCTCGGCAGGAGATCAGCCCCCCAATCCCAGAAGACGCTCACGGCCTCCAGCGATTGTACAAAACAATAATCTATGTCCTTGATCAGTATATATACGAACCCCTCGCTACGAGTTTTCGATTCCTTCATCTTGTTGTCATTTTTGTCCCTGTCATTGCAACCATCCCTGCCGTGTTCATTGGCCCACGGAGGAAAGACCGTGATAATGAACGGGCCGGGACAATATGGTGGTATGGATTTTTGGTGAATTCCATGGAAAGAGCTGGTCCGGCGTTTATCAAACTGGGTCAATGGGCTGCGTCCCGATCCGACATCTTCCCAGCCGAAATGTGCAGGATGATGTCGGGGCTGCATTCTAATGCTCCTGCTCACTCGCTCCGTCATACCAAGAAGACCATCTCCGAAGCCTTCGGTGGCAGGACATTCGAGGAGATTTTTGTGGAGTTTGAGGAAACACCCCTCGGCGTTGGAGCGATTGCGCAGGTCTACAAGGCCAGGCTGAAACCAGACCTCGCCAAGCTCGAAGAGAGCGACCTCGAGATGCAAGACAAGCACCGACTGAGAGACCGGATCAGACGGAATGTTGATGCACTGGTCAAATCAACTCCACAGAGGGTCCCTTCGGCATACGTTGCTATCAAAGTTCTTCATCCCCAGGTGGAAAGAAATGTGCGTCGGGATCTCCAGATCATGGCGGTGTTCGCCTCCGTCATCAATGTCATACCTACGCTGGAATGGCTGGACCTCCCCAACGAAGTGTTCAACTTTGGAGAAATGATGCGACTACAGCTGGATCTCCGAATTGAGGCGGCCAATCTAACCATCCTCCGCAAACACTTTCAAAATCGAACTACGGCATGGTTTCCGTATCCCTACACCGACTTCACGACTCGAAACGTCCTGGTTGAAGAATTCGCCCAAGGCATTCCGATCGCGGCATTTTTGGAGTCCGGTGGCGGCGTCTTCCAGAAAGAAATTGCAGACGAAGGATTGGATGCATTTTTGCACATGCTGTTGATAGACAATTTCGTGCATGCCGATCTTCATCCAGGCAACATCATGGTCAATTTTTATAAGCCCACGCAGCCTGACGTGAGGCTCCCTTACCTCTCCAGACAAGATCCGACGCAGCCATCCTCCGCCTCCGAGATTGATGAGTCCGAGGCGGTTTTATCGCGACTGCGCCCACATATCGGGAGGAAGGGGGAATGGACTTCGGCTCTTGCTCAGATTGACAAAGAAGGGTACAGGCCACAGTTGATTTTCATTGACACCGGCCTCGTCACGGAGCTCAACGCCAAAAACAGGACGAATTTCCTGGATCTTTTCCGGGCGATCGCAGAATTTGACGGCTATAAAGCGGGCCACCTCATGATCGAAAGGTGTCGCCAGCCAGATGCGGTTATTGATGGCGAAGTTTTCGCCCTCAAAATGCAGCATCTTGTCCTCTCAGTCAAAGGTCAGACATTTGCACTTGGCAATATCAAGATTGGAGATGTCCTATCCGAAGTTCTCGGCATGGTCCGATCGCATCACGTCCGAATGGAAGGTGATTTTGTGAATGTGGTCATTTCAATCCTCCTGTTGGAAGGTATCGGGAGGACATTGGATCCCGATCTTGATCTTTTCAAGAGCGCTTTGCCAATTCTACGACAGCTCGGATCGTCCGATCCCGGTGCTGTATTGAAACGCTTCAAAGAAGGGGACTTTTCTTTGCTCAAGATATGGGTTGGTCTGGAAGCACGGAGATTCTTTCAAGCAAGCGCGGAAAGTGTTGAGATGTGTGTCAAGTATGATTTACTCAGTCCCAATATTTGAACGCCCCCCTCAAGACGGCCACCTCGAAACCGATAATACAGCTTCAAAGCCCCGTATCGCGGACTCATTCCGTGTTCTCCGTTTACCCGTAAAGTAGAACGCCCAGAATGTACGGCAAAGTGGCAAGCTCCCGTGAGATTTTTCATCCATTCAAACTTGACCCTGGTGGGGACCTTGGTCTCGTCATTTCCACATTGGCGAACAGAGCCGCGGTTGGTGCTTTCCGCCGGGGAGCTGGCCCTTTGCTTTTCCAACCCCCTGGCTAGAAGCCAAAGAAAACTCATCTGACATTTCTCCACTATGGATCCTTGTGATTTGATAAAACATCTATCGTACCGACCGGAGTCTCCTGCGGAATGCGACCTCACGCTTCATAAGCGATTTTTCAAACTTGGACTCTGCTAACGGTGTGAGTATGCCTCTCCGGGGATGCATAGCCTTTGATGCCGACGGTAAATATGAAGTTTCATCTCCTCTCATGAGGAATATCTGCCTTCCTATCGCGACGCAACAGCCTAACAAGATTGGGCGTCGGATAATTTAATGCTCCAGTCATCGGCGAAATTCCGTACCAAGAACTACTTGACGAGCATGGCACACGATCCTCTGCGGCCAGGGATTCATAGCCAAGATGGATCTCCAGGCTCAGTACCACCCTTCCCCCATTCACTCTTGCACACGTCGGTAAATTGGATGCCGATTATCTATAAGCTTCTTCAGTAGATTTCACAAATTTTATGCGTTTTTGACGGGGCGCAAGTCGAGTGGTGGAGCAGACCTGTCGTCTAGTCGACCTTATACGTCGATTGGATTGATATTTAAAAGGTCCGTCGTCGTACCATACATGAATGTCGCGTAGCTTTTCAGCCTCGGGGCATCTTCGACTCGAATTCCAGAGTCGACCTGTGAGGAAGAAGAAATCTAAAGGCAGAAGCGGCCTCTGGACGGTCAAACAGTAAGTGTAGGCGAGAAAAGATAGTACAATACGGAAGTTGAATGTGGAATTGTGGGGGAATTGTGGGGGTTGGGCGACACTGGCCCAGACGGATACCGGTCGGGCACGGCGTAAGGACCGGCTCTGCTACACGGTATAGAAAGCGTCCTGAGGGATACAGGCTTGAAAGAGGCGAAAGAGTTAAGGTTGACAAGGAGGTCGGAATAAGTTTAGCTTAGTCTCATTAACATATTAGGTCTAAACCCAAAATAGTATGACGCGCATGGACAGTCTTGGCTCAACCGCACGAGATGATGTGCCGGGACAAAAAGCTGGCACCCGCGGTGATCTGTCAACCTAGGACTTTTTTTTCTCCTCTCACCGCCAACCAATCAACCTCCCACTCTTGCAAGCCACCTCCCTTCCATGCACTTCTGCCATGCTTCGCTTGCATCTGCGAACACGAGATCAGGTCAATAGGGACCTCCATCACGCCCGACCACCCCGACCGGTGTACTTCCGTCTAAGCTATTCTGCCCAGAGGTGGTGTTACGGTCAAGCTCCACTTCGTCAGCCTAGACCTCTTGGTACTAAATAATGCACGATGTTCGATGGGATATCCCCCACGATTTTTCTCCATCCGGGGGGCGACAGGTCGACAGTTGACTTGCTGTAAAGACTTGGAACAGACCCAGCTATAAAGTGCGATGATCTCTCCTCTACGATTTCCCCTCATCTCCCTCTCGCTCTTCTAGCTAATCGAGGCAATTTTTTCTGCGTCATCGGCATCGATTCAACATGGCTGATGTAAAGGAGGCCAACGTGGTCCTCGACCATGACGTTCTCGGCGAAAAAGCAGCCATCTCTCATGAAGAGGCCATGCACTTTGGCCAGCTGACCGAGGAAGAGCGTGCTATCGAGAAGAAGCTGGTGCGCAAGATCGATCTTATGATCATGCCCTTGATTGTGCTTGTCTACCTGATGAACTACATTGACCGGTAAGAATGCTTCTATCTGGGAACACCAGCTCGCGCAGCACTGAACCATTTTTAGAAACAACTACGCCGCTGCTCGATTGCAGGGTCTGGAAGAAGACTTGGGTTTACATGGCGATCAATACCAGCTCGGTAAATTGATGCTACCGCTTAGCTTTTTGACACCTCAACTAACCATGTATCCAGGTCTGTCCATCCTCTTTGTCAGCTACATTCTTGCCCAAGTCCCATCCAATCTCTTCCTCAATCACCTTGGTCGCCCTTCTCTATACCTGGGATTCTTCACCTGTGCCTGGGGTTTGGTCTCTGCTTTGACTTGTCTGGTCAAGGGCTTTGGAGGTATTGTGGCATGCCGATTTATGCTCGGCCTGGTGGAAGCCCCTTTCTTCCCAGGTGTTCTCTTCTACCTCTCCAAGTGGTACACGAAGAAAGAGTTGAACTTGCGAATGTCAATTTTCTACTCGGGTTCTTTGGTTAGTGGTGCCTTTGGAAATCTAATCGCTGCTGGAATTCTCAGCGGTTTGGCTGGAAAACGAGGGCTTTCTGCATGGTACGTCGACGACGACGACACCGATTCCACAAACGTTTTCGAATGCCGCCCCACGGATACTGATACATTTCTCTTCCAGGCAATGGCTCTACATCATCGAGGGATGCATTACAATCACCATCGGCCTTATCATTATGGTCATCCTTCCCGACTTCCCCAACACCTGGAAATCCCTTTCTCCTGAAATGAAGCACGTGGCCAACCGTCGCCTGGCCATTGAAGCTGCCGAAGCCGACGTCGATGAAGCAGGCGGCATGTCTCAAGTCAAGGGCCTGAAGCTCGCCATGACCGACCCCAAAACGTACATGCTGGCCATCGCCTATATGTGTATCACCGGCGCAGCTGGATTCCAAAACTTTTTCCCAACACTCACGGCCACGCTCGACTATAACCATGTCATCACCCTCCTCTTGTGCGCTCCACCGTATATCTTCATGGTCTTCTACTCGCTGGCCCACTCCGTGGTGTCAGATCGCCTCGGTAATCGTTTTTGGTTCTTCATGTATCCGATCCCGATCACCATTGTCGGGTGGATCATTTTCATGACCACGAGCAGCTTTGGACCCAGCTACTTCTCTCTGTTCTTGATGAACTTCATTTTCGCCATGAATGGCACCTGCTATGCCTGGATCGCTGGCGCCATTCCACGGCCTCCTGCCAAACGCGCCGCGGCGTACGCATTTATCAACTCAATCGGCAACTCCGCTTCGATCTGGACTCCCTTCACCTACCGCACCCAAGATGAGCCGCACTACATTCTCGCCCTAGCAATTTGTATCGGTCTTCAGGTCGTTGCCGCCATTATGGGCTTGAGCATGCGTATTACATTGACCAGGCAAAATAAAAGATTGGAGCGATTGGAGAATGAAGATGTCCCACTGACCGAGCGCGATCTGGCCAAGTTGCGCAAGACAGCGGAGGTTGAGGGCATTGACATCGCGGCTGCTAGACGTCTGCAGAAAGGTTACCGCTTTATGATCTAAGGCCTGCCATGGGTGCTTGCTGATGAAGATGATGGAGCTGGCATGGTGCTGGTAATCAATGAATTCGAACCGATCGATCTGTCCCTACCAGTAGCTAGCTCCTTCACCTTGAGTTATGGACATGAGGGATCTTGTGCTTGATATTTCCAGTGCTCGTAGTCCTTCTCCACCACTCATCTTTTCCCACACCGTGTTCATTAATTGACTCCGTCTTATTTAGATCCTGGAAGGTTCCTGCCTAGCCTTTCTTCCCCCCCCAAAAAAAGGTCCATTCATCTCGTCGCTCTCCGTTGACTACCCGACTCACTCACGTCGCAGACGACCCATTCGGTGCAAACTCTGATCCTACCAGCCATCTATCGGGACCAACCAAATATTGGGCAAGCTTATCCGCTCTGCCTGCTGCGTACGTTGGTACTCTGCCCATGTACATGGATACGTGTTGCCTGCATATATGTGACATAAACACGAAATAATGAACGCCATGCAACCAACCTAATCCACGGTGAGTCGTATGCGGGCATCCAGAAAAGTAGAGCAACGGCACCACGTCCATATCTGGGCTCGAGTCGAGAGCTTCGCTGTGCACTAATTCAACGGTGAAGCGTGATTTCTTCTCATCTGTTAAGGCGCTTGTTCGTCTTTTCCAGCTTACCTTATCGTTTCATAGACCACATTCTGATCGCCATGATTCTAGACAGTAAACGAATCACAGAGATCCATCATCGATCACTGGTTTCTTGATCATTTGACAAGATGAAATTGGTGCCGGGGAGACGTAATCAGAATTCTTCGTACCTGGCTCTCAGGCCAGGCGTCATGTTACCATTGTGATGTTTATGATTACTCACACTCTTGATCCAAGGTGATGTTCCATGCACCGGACTCTGATGAAGCCACAAATCCGGGGCAACTACTGGAATCTGAGTGTGCGTCCGGCCTAAGTCAAATGCTGTGTGAATATGGGGAGTGAGGATGAAGAATGCGGTTGAATGGCTGAATTGCCCAGTCAGATGTAAAATCATGAATCATTTGTAAGGTACAAGTTGCTTGAGCATGTTGGCTTCAATTGTTCCAAAACTATCTGGATATTTAAAGTACACTTCTTACTTACAAGAACTACACATAATTGCTTGCTGTATTTCAATTCCAAACTCCCCACCCCGTCTCCTTCGAAGTCTATCCCTCATATCTGCAACTCAAACATCTGGCACAATATGCCATCTCATTTTTGCATCAAACCAAATCCCATTCAAAATTTTCGGTATTGCGTTTAGACCTCGGCGCCTCGCACACCAAAACATTCCATTCCATTCCCGTTCGCTGATCGGTGGATTTGGACAAAAGTAATTTCGTTGCAAATAAAATAGATATAGCCACTCATGTCATGTTCCGTTTGTTGCGGAACTGCTTTTCGCGCCGGAGAAAGAAGAATTTCGGGTTGGGTCAAGTTTCAAAAAGAAATCGTCATCGGATAAACTGAAGAAAGATTCAAGCCCAAGAGTGCCGTGTCTCAAATACGATCCAAATTCCATCAATTATTCAATAAAGCAGAAGGGGGAACTTCTGTATCGAGGTCAAGGTGAAGGTGTTGTGTCAGGGGAGGGATTCAAAGTATGGCTAATCGGTCGGGAAAGAACAAGTGACCAGAAAAATCGAGGGTCGGTGAGACGGGCAAAGGTTGAGATATGTATAGAGATTTGAAAACATTAGAACATACCACCGTCTTGGTGAATGCTCAAGGATGTCGCACTTCGGTTCGGGAATATCGGCATCGCCGGACTTCGAAGCTTTTCTTGTTCGAACTCAGTCGTCATTGCCTGGTTTCGGGCTCTGGCTGCCATACTGCCACCCTCGCTGCTGATCTTCCTCAATCGATTTCGTGAACGGGGAGGAGGCCTTTGCTGCTGTTGATGATCGACATAGGCATGTTGAGCTGCAGCCATGGCCATTCCTGGATAACGGGGAGATTCAGGCATTGAAAACATCGGAGATCCGGTGGTACGAGGGCTAGGATATCCATCTGGTCTTTCAAACATAGTATTGCCACGACGTCGTGGGTTCATGGCAGGAACTGGCGGGCTGGCAATTTGACTTGGACGTGGACCACCTGGAAGGCCAACCAGAGGGACCGATGAAGTGCTGGAAATAAAAGTCGGTTCTGAAATCATGCCCTTGGTGACAGACTTTTTGCGATGCGCTGCTGGAGTGGATCGACCTTCGACCGGTGTAGACCGACCAGTCGCAGATGATTGCGTAGGAGGAGGCGCCACAGGAGATGGGAGGGCCGATGGGACTGTAGAAAGCGGACCAGAAACGGCGGGCGACATTCCCGGATGCGGTTGGAAAGGACTCCTGGGAGAGTGGGAAAAGGGTGGTCGCGGGGATGGTCTCGGTGCAGAGATACCGGGGACCGGGCTTCCTGCGAGTTGAGGAGTGCCTCCCATCGTGGGAGTAGGTGCACGATTGTCAAAATATCCCGGTCCCGGTCGAGGAGCAGTAATACCTGGAGGTCGATTTGACATTGCCGAAGCCGATCTCTCATAGTTTCGCCCTTCGACTGGCGGAGGACCACGTGGAGGGTCATAGTGAGGAGGTGGATTTTGAGGCGGACCATAATGACGCGGTTGCTCCCAGTGCGGTGGTGTTTGGGAAGGACCTTGTCGACCATATTCGGCCGGAGAATAGGGTTGCTCATCTCGGTAGCGACCTGTGCGGCTCCTTGACCTATCTCCAGCGTCCGAGTCTGCACGATCACGTCTCGGTCCTCTCCCCGAAGTTGGAGTGGCAGAACGTTGACGAGAACGTTCCAAATCTTCTGGCGAGCTATTCGGATGCGGCGGTGGTCGTGCAAATCCCGGTGTCCGCCTACCGTTCGGAGGTTCAAATTCGGCGGGTCTTTGACGGGGGGTGGGTCTACCATCGTATTCATCGAGGCCTTGATCGAATTCATAATCTCCTCTGGCTCCCATGTTTGGGGACCTTCCAGCCATCCCTGGTTTCGGTCCACCACCGATTCCGAGCATCTTCATGGCCTTGGGCTGTGATTCGTTACCTCTGGGTCCGAGAGACGTCTTGCTTGACTTGTGACGGAGTGCATGAAATGCTTGGGTAGCTGGATTCGATCGATCCGGTCTCGGCCCTGGACTTTCAGACCGCTTCTCGGCTTCTGCGACGCCCTTTAGACCTTCTTGAATTCGTCTGGCGCGCTCAGCAAGCTCATTGCCAAATTCTTTGTGTGTCTCGGTACTTTCTCCGCGATGATGGCTAGGCATCATGTCATTCTGCCATGGTCTTGCCGCAGGATGTTCGTCACTTTGCCTGGGAGCATCATGACCCAGTATTTGCTGAGCCTTACTGGCATGTTGGTTTCGGTGAGACATGGCCTGGCCGAGTATCTGTTGCGCTTTTGAGGACATTGATGGCATTGGCTCTTTCGACACCGGCTCCAGAGGAGTTCGCTGCCGGCGGTGTGGATTGTCAAATTCCCAGGGATCACTATGAGTGCTCTCCGGTGGGTTGATCGTCTGAGCGGTGGAAGCGACGGAGGGTTCACGCTCGCGGAAGGATCCGGGGAAAGTTCCCTGTTGCATAGAATGTCTCCTAGGCGACGGAGGTATCAAAGACGATTTGTCACTGTCGTGTCGAAGATGCGTTCGGATCAAGCCGCTTAGTCCCAGGCCGGTCGTAGGCCCTAAGGTGGGTGAATCGGTGGATTTCGTTCGAGAAGATCGATGAAGAGAGTCAGATGTGTCCGGAGTGTCGTGCACCACAGAAGGAGAAGAGGAATCCGCTGACGCATTCGATTGAGGTCGGGCCACTTTGACATTGGTAGCAACATGATCGCCGAAGTCAAAAGTTTGAGAATCATCACGAAGCGCGGGATGGATATCTAGAGGTGCCAATCGAGGTGCTGGCTCATATCTACCCAGCATCGGACTGTCTCCTTCGGCTTCGTCCTCATCACTGCCGTCAAAGGTGTCGAGAAAAGTCCCTCTGGATGCTGCAGGCTGATCCATGAGTGTTTTCGACGGTTGCCGTGATCGGGCATTCGATTCTGTCGAAACGGGTTTCTTTGCCCGGAGAGACGAGTACTCCTCATTCTGACGCTTGATGAGGGCCTCAACTTGAACTTGAACTTGAGCAGCATTGGTGGAGGAGGCATTCGACTGCGCTCGGGACCTGTTGGCGGTTGAAGGATTGTTGGACTCTGGGCCACGGGAGAAGCCTTTGTTGAGGGGCGAGGGTGGAATGCTTGGGAGAGCGACTCTGCCCGGCTCACGTTGTTGCTCGGTAATTCGACCGTATTCTGGGCCGTGGGTAGAAGACGGTGAGATTCTGCCTTCGTGCATTTGCAGTTGCCGCTCTTGAAATTTTTGCTCATCAAATTGTTGACGAGGTCGATTAAAAAGTCCCATAGCCGTGGCTTTGCCGCGATCATTGGGCTCCAGACTTTGGTTGTAGACATTGTCGTCTTCCTCATCCGTGGTCGGAGAGGCGGTTTGATACCGGCGAGAATGGCTGCTGGAATTCTTGAGGCCAAAGTCCAGAGGTGCCAACGCGTGGGTTTGCATTGTCGGAGGAGGGCTGGTCGCTCGAGGCGTATTGGTGGAGAATGAAGATGCTCCTCGAGTGTATTTTTCTGCCAAATTAGTCACACTTCTCGACTGTGGGAGTTGACGACTGGCCACTGAAGACGTCGGCAAAGGAGGCTGGCCTTGTTGTTCGGTTCCGTGAAAGGTCGCCTTCCGAGATTCTGACGAGAAGTTGCGTTTCAGCAAGTTCTCCTCACTACCATATTCGGAAGGATTCATCTTGTGGGAGCTAGCACTGACATTGCTCTGTCTAGGGATGGGTGAGTCCGACATAACAGATGTTGCAGCGGTTGAAGTGCGACGGTTTGAGGGACCTGAGGCCGTAGATGATGTTGTTCCTCTGCTCTTGCTGAAGCCTGTGGATGGCGTGTTCACAACACTGTGCTCATGCTCATCAGTCCCGGTACTGGTTGGTCGTTCCTGTGATTCTTCACGTTCTTGCTCCTCTCGAGCCTTCAGCCGCATTTGTTGGTAAGGGGATAAAGCCACATCGTTCTGGTACATGTGCTTTCCAGCGGTCAGTGGAGCCTGTCCTTCCGTCAAGTCCCTGGAAGAGCCCGGAGCTGGAATTCGATACATTTTCTGTCGTCCCCCGAAAAGAATGTTCCCTTCGGTGGGCTTCGATCTCGACATGACACTGCCCGCGTCGTCGCTTGCATAACCCCCGCCTTCGGAAAACGAGTAAGAGCGATCGTTGTCGGCGAATGGTACTCTGAATGATGTTTGTATCGATTCGACTTCGGCAATATCCGATAGCGGGTTGTGGGTGAAAAGGTTGAGGCGAGAGGCTCTCTTGGGAAACAGTACACTGTCATCGCTTGCCTTGCCGACCTTCGTGTTGGGGTCGTCTTGTTCTCGAAGCATACTGAAGCGTGCAGAGAGACCAGGCATGAGCAGGCTGGTTCTGAAATCGTTGGTATCTGGTAAAGCCGTCGAAAGGTCGATTTCGGGCTTCGGTTCGACTACATTTTTCGGCTTGCGCTTCAGACTCCTGGACATCTTGGATGGGAGTGTTGGGTCTGGTGGAATGGCTGGAGGAATGATATAGGCATCATCTTTAGCCTTGACTTTCTTCTTGAAGACGTTCATGTTGAAAGCTTAAAGAGATGAGAGAATGAATAAAAAAAAAAAGTGTTATAGGACTTTTAGAGTATCAGTCAGCCAAATGAGTTGGACGTGGGGGGATTCCACGGAGCCGTACAGATTGAAAAGAGCGACTTTGCAATGAAAAGCATGTGCGACTATGATTCCATCGAGGATGATGATGCTTTTAAGGAGAGATCATCCTCGTGAAGAGATCCGGATTCACGAGTGGGCGGCTATCGATTGAACCAGTCAACCGGAGCTCTATCAGTCCTGTTGAAGACAGACAGGGGGACGAGTGCGACGCAGGATGAATATGGGTATGGTGAACATTCACGGCGTGTTGGAGACTGTCGGGTTCCTTTCTCTTAGACTTTTCGGTCCTCCTACTGATCACTGGGATATCGGTATCGGCTGATGTGGGACGTATCTGAGACGTTTTCGGCGCTGAGGCTGACTAGCGAATTGTAGGGTAATGAGACTAAAAACGAGTGTCGGTGTCGAAATGAAAAAGAGTGACAGAATATCGGATCGAGAAAGGAACTGACAATGCGTTCAGCAGTTCAATGGATTGAAATGATTGAAAGGAGCGCGTCGCAGTCGGATCAGTATGAGCAAAATCTTCGGATCCTTAGTTTCCACCGCCCAGAAGAACAAGGATTGAGGGTCTTCGAAGTTGCCGGTTGGGCTGCAGGTCAGAAGGGAGAAGGCGTTATTCCGACAAAAAAGGCTTTGTGAAACGACTGACAGCCCTTGTCGAGTGATGTTTCCACCCTGGATGGTTGTCGAGGCGGTTCGACCGTGTTTGACCAGGAAAGAATGGATAGCTGGACCGGCAGACAGAATGAACGAGCGAAAAAAAATTCAAAGAGGATCTTGGTCCTCTCTGAATGAAAGTACAGTAGGGAGCGTAGAAAGGCTTGAAGGTGTGGGTGATACAGTGGACGGTGAAGTTTAGCGGGTTGAGTATGACAGAGTTTGGCGACCCTGGACCGTGGACAAACGCGTGCGGACGGGAAAGAACAAAAAGCGTCCCAGGATTAGGACCGGCCAGGAGAATGGATCGTTGACTTGGGTATGGATAGACTCTGCTGGCCCCCAGTAGAGGTATGGATACTCGTGCCGGGGGTCGTCGGATCCACCGTGACGGCCGTTTGAGGATTGCAAAGTTGTTCTAATGAGGCTAATCAAAACAGTGCGTGTCGCGGGAGAGCAGCGGACGTGGGCTACAAGGGTTGGGGATGCTCCGTAAATGGTATTTCTACGGAGTGCGGGAGCGGAAAAAGGCTGATGTTGACAGATGTCAGATATCTGCTAGCCAGACGGACTAAAAGTGATATTGATAATCAATGCTCGATCAAAACTTCGGATGGTCACACGGAGGACGAGAACCGAGTATGGAAAATGGAGGAGGCTGGGAGGTTACGGAGGACTATTCTCGTCAGGAGAAATAGGAGAGACTTCGAGGATAGAGGACCAATCGAGCATTTTCCAGCATGGATGAATCTTTTGAGTCGCAGCATGGGAGAACAGGAAAAGAACAAAAGATGTGGCTGGAATGGGAGCGACAGGGAAAAACGCAGATGGCCAGATATGTCGATAAGAAAGGAGACGAAAGCAAGGCTTTGTGGAAGGAATAGCGTGTCGCAAGTGTGTGTGATGCAGCCCAATTCGGCAGACTAAAGGTTTCCAGCAGACGCGGGTACTGGGAGCCAAAGAGCGAAGTGCCGGCGGCTTGCAGCTAGTCATGGCCTTACTTTGGTGGCTATTGGTGGCAACGAGCCACAACATCACCATCATGATCAGCATCAATATCACCATCACCACGGGCAACAACAGCAGCCCGACGGTATATCGGAATTGGCAATTAACATTTGATGATGGACGGGCTATTTTTCTTCTCCTTCTCTTCCTTGTTCATTTCTCGAATACTTTCTGTCTCAGTGGGACTCGTTGCTCCCTGCTCAATGCTGCCGGCTCTCTAAAGTTTGACGACTTGGTGCGCAGGGATAGGCCTGCTTCAGAAACGTGACTAGGTAAGTTCCGATTGGATCTCACCCAAAAATCTCTGCCTCCGATGTTTCATACCGAGGCCGGCACTCGGAAAAGCCCTAAGGCTGCCCCTGAAACCCAATCACTGTGCTGAAGTTTGATTCTTCGGCTGCTGATGGCCCTTTGGCGGCCCCTGACGCTGGAAATTGTCTTCCCTTCCATCGTTCCCTCGGTAATCAGCGATACGGTGATTTGACAGGCCGCTGGATATTGCCGTTTCGAGGATTTATTTTGGGAACCTGCCGACGAACTTGATTGGAAGGCCGAAAAGATACCCCAAGCTGGTCAAACCTTTCTCTTTGAACAATTTCCATTTTGTACCCTCTTCTGTACAAATCTCCCCCCGAGCTGATTACTGACGTAAAGATGTAAACAATCCATTTCCTTTTTTTGTGTTCGAGCCGCGCCTTGATCTCCATCCAGCACCATCTTCCACCGCTGTGCTTTTAGCGTGTCTCGATCTTCTTCTAGGGCTTCGGGCCTGACGCGGTGTAATCTACCATCAGATTGAACATCAAAGTTAGCATCATCATCAGCCCCAAATCTCCACTTCAGCTGTCCAGGGAATCAAGTCCCTTTTTGATCTTCCAACCTCATCAATCCCGATGACCGGCTAAAACTACTGACACGCGGCTAACTCGCACGTTCAGCATCTCCGTCATCGGGCAATGCTTGCTGCATCTGTTAGGGCTGACCGAGGAAAAGTCTGTTCCTAACTTCCCATGCCACATGGGAACCTAAGCGATCCAGAACCTGGGGATCTCAGACCTGTCCAATGATCACGCCGTCCCTCACCCGCTCTTTTATCAATCCTCTATTTTAATTGGATTCATCATGTCTTGAAGGAACTCCATATCTGCATTCAGCATTGCGACATTGATCTTGACGAATGTCTTACTCCAAAACCTTCTCCACTTACTGATTTTATTGCCTCATATTCTGACACAAAGATCTCGATCTGCTGTATCCCTCACCATCGACGCAAATTGGCTGTGACAAACCTGCTCTGCTAATATGGCGTCATACATGAACCATGCAATAGAAGCTTGGAACTCAGTTTGGTCAATGCTCATGTCAAATTTTTTGCGTCTCCCGCTGGAAGCTCTGAGATGAAGACGAACCCTGCGAACCCTTCTGTCAGACTGTCGTGTGCCCATCTCCCAAAGTCGTTCATTTCGGTGACATGTCCACCCACCGTAGAGTGGTTCTGGGCATGAGATTGACACAAGGTACTTCTATGCTTGATCAAGACTCCCACCAATTTTGATTGACGTTGTCTATGCTTGTTTGTTGACCTCGAGCATGATCATTGACCTTGTAATTTGTTTTGTTCTCCTCCGCTCAGTTCACAATCATGTAGTCCTGATGTTTTTCTTCCAAATATTGTCCTGACCCCACATGAGTTATCTCTCTTTCTCTCACCATTGCCAATGCCTGGCCTCCTAATAATTGAAACGGGTTCTTTTACCAAATTGTGTACTCCCAGGCTTTGTGCCAATGTATAGATGGGAATGTGATTTTACGGAGGACTTGTCCTTTTCGAAGGGGTCCCAGGGACCGTCAGTCTATATTGGCTTCGCAGCGTGTACGAAGCGTACAACGCCTCCGAGGATCTTGACCAGCCTTGACGTCGCAGGAGAGCATCCCTCGCTGCTGATGGGGGTAACCACCGGACTTTCTCCGGAATATAGATACTCCGAGTCAGTACCACCTCAACGCTCTAGTTTATCCGATGCTCACGTGATCTCGCTTGGCAAGCTCTCAGTGCGGAGAAACTAGAACGACGAACCCCGAGTGGGAAAATCGGTCGCCGCTAAACTTTCCTGCCCCACGAGTGAATTCAAGTCAAACCATCTTTGTACTTTCTGTGGTGTAAATCGTTGGGTAGAGCAGCTGTCGCTGTCTCGACACCTCTCTTTTCTCTATTGTCATCTCTCGTTCCTCTTCCCTCCCGTCCATCCTTCTCTCCATGGTCCGGAGTCGGTGGCTGTCCTGCGCGCTTTCGAATTTTCCGTCACCATGGCACCAAATTTTACCAGTAATCGACCGACCAAGAAGGCGTACAGTCGAATGGTACAGCCAGCCTTGCCACTGATCCCTGGATCAAAGCCAAAGAAGAGCACTGTTGTCGAACAGCCCGCCAAGGCTCAAGAGCCGGACCCAAACCCAGCAATACCAAATGCCACCAATGGCGAAAAGGTTGAGACCAAGACATATTCTCCTTCTGATCCATCACCTTCAGACGCCTCTCAATATGGGTCACCCGCAGATAAAGAGGTTCCATCACCAACCGGTCAGTTGTTCTTGCATATCTCTTGGCGATCCAATTGACGCACGCATCATAGACTCACATCCCGTCACTCCTTCAGTCTCATCCACACCTACTCCTCAAGAGCTCCCGGCCGAGTTTTCTGCCGACAATTCAAATAGCGAGAAAGAAACTATCCCTGCCAAGGAACAAAATTACCGTGTCACTGAACCATCCAAGAGTGAGGTAAGAAACAATGACCTCAAAGACGGTGAAGAAGCTGTCACTTCTGCAAATGGTCAATATCCAGAGTCCTTCGAAGAGTCAAATGTCGTAGTCGGACAAGAGCAGCAAGAGCAAGCACCTGGCCGACCAACTTTGGCTGTACGGACTGAAAATGCAGGAGAACAAGGTGTTGCAAATGGAATATCACAGTCCAAGCCCACAGAGAACGATGGATTCAATCAGCAACAGGAGCAGCATCATCATGGAGATCCTCTTGCATGCGCACCCGACTCCACCAGAGCAGTTCCCGCGCAATCTCTGAATGGTTTCCATCAACCTGTGCCAGCAGGGGCTTCGAAGCCAACGACTTTGCCAGCACCAATCCCGCGACCCTTCAACACGCTGTCTCCGCTCAATGAGCACCTCCTTTATCTTTCTACGTCGAAACAAGGTTGGGATTGGGTTATTTTTGTCAATCCGCCAAACGGACCCCAATTCTACACGTTTGCTCATTATGTCGTCATTTCTCGGAGCCCGCGGCTACAGATGTTGACGACTCGCCAAAATAGCCCCAATCAGTCAGCCAACACTCTCACTCTGTATCCCCCACGTCCAGTTATCCCTCATGCTTTCGAAGCTGCATTACGATTTCTTTACTCGGATACGGTGTTGGCACAAGACTTCTTTGCACAGCCACATCCAGCTGCGGATGTCCAAGCTACTAGACTCCAGAACTTCGACTACATCATGTCTTATTGGGTCTCCGGAATTGAACTCGGCGTTGAGCAGATTGCAGGTTGCGCAGAGAGACTCTTGTCCCGCTACCTTGATTGGGACATTCTCGAGATCACATACAAGAATGCGATGGACCTGGCAACGTCTCCCATCTCTTCTGTCGGAAGGAATATGACTGGATCCGATTACCCTGTCGCCAGCAGCTCAATGATCAAGATGGTCCTTCAATTTCTCGCGAAGAACATTGATGTCGGCGGCTTCAAACTTGACACCATCTCAGAATCTAATCTCTTGAGTCCTCGACTTCCGCACGTCGATGAAGGCCGCCCAAAGCACAATCCGGCATTGGCCGCTATGGTGTTTGGGTCTATGCCGTCATCTGCTGACATGTCTCCATCATCTCCGCAATCTGAGATCTTGCCCACAGCTTCGACTTTCAAAGACACCGTCGCCTCCAACATTCTCCTCAATGCTGATTTCGAGAGCCTCAACCTCTTCAACAATCTCCTGAATGCGCATCAAAACCTCAAATCGTCAACTCTCATGGCCGATGTTGTTAGAGAACGCGAGACACGTCGTCAGAAAGTTTGGGGGGCTCGATCTGTTTCGAACCGAGATCGAATGGCAAATTCAGCAATGTGGGAGCCAGTCGGATTGAAAGAATTATTGAACGACCATGTCCTTTCGAGAGAACGTGTTGGATTCTTGCTGTCTTCCAAGTGAGAAATCCATCGGCTTGATTTTCACGAATAGCATGGCACGCACACACGGGATGAAATGAAACAAAACGGTTCTTGGGGTTTTGCGAAATGAGCGATTCTGCGAGCGAGCTCGACCTTTTCCTATTGTATGATTTAGACACGTTGCATGGCATGGCTCAGGTATGGTCCCGGATTCACCAAAAGCCCAAAAACGTCAGTGGAATAATGGCTGGATGGACTGGATGGAAGTGATTTGTATGGAGGATGGTCGAAACCATGTTTTGCTTTCCGAAGAAACTTGTTGGAGCTTGGGCTGGAACCGGTGGTGGTGGACGGCTTAGGGCCGTGGATTGAAAAATTCGAATTCACAACACACACAAAAGTGAGCGTTCACGTTTTAGAATGCTGAGTTGGATGGCAGAGCGGGACAAAACTGAAGAGAGGAGTCCCAAAGAGCGACTGTGAGCGAGCACTGAGCTGGATAATATGATCAATGAGCTTGAGCCCTGTTCCCCTTAAAAAATCAATCTACTAGGTACGTATGTACTTACGGCGAGGAGTGGGTTAATTGAGCAATCGGTGCATACCCTGAATTGAATTGAATGTGATCACCATTCAATTCAGTTCATAGATTTCGGATTTGGGAGGGATTTAACACATCCGGAGACATCATTCATAGTCGGAGGATGCCTTTTCATTCAGTTTTGATATTAGAGATACAAGTTTAGCTCAAAGGACGAGACGCCGACCCGGACCCAGAACCGATCCCTGATACGATATCAGCTGTACCTTGCTCAGCGTGCATGTCGGTAGGGAAGTGCCTCTCTCCTCTTCCACCACCAATGCCACTCCCTGTGCCTGTATCTAAGCCAGGTCCGGTTCGGCGCTGTGGTTTATTTGTGATGTTATTGTTGCTCGGGCGAGGGCTCTCATGTTGCGGCAGAGGTATGAAGGTACTTCGTTCGCGCAGTCGATCGATCCAGGGTTTCACCAGGGCCCAGGCGAGAAGACCTGCAGTCGCGAAGACGAAGATAACGACGACGGCTTCGTCTTTCAGCGAGTCGCGCTCTAGAAGAGAAGGGTCTGTTAGTATAGGGGGCTTCAACGTAAAAGTGCAAACGGATTGGACAATGGAGAATTGGAAACGGTAAGGGGCCCAAGAAAGAGGATAAGCAGGCTTACGGAAGCAAGTCGTGAAGACATCCTCATCTCTTGCATTCTTGCATATTGGGAGATTATAGTCGAGACAAAATGCGCGTGTGCAGTCTGCGCAGGTAGGTTTATGGTGTGGTCGCGTCGAATCGGCGGGTTCTCTTCGGGTCACAGGTCCAGAGTCAGGTTCAGGATATGAGTCGAATGAGTCAGGATCTGTGTCTGGCGAGCGGATGTCGAGGTTGTGAAGGGAGGGAGACTGCGATGAGGACGGCGGTGGGTTCAGGGCGATGATGGTGCTGTTGTTGAAGCAGATACATTTGCAGAAGGAGGTTGCGGAGGACTTTGCGCTCAGGATCGGATTGGGGATGGACAGGAGGATGAATAGGGACGTTATCGGAGAGTGGAAGAGACGCATTTTCGAAGGCTAGAGGATTGTCGAGAGCCGTACCCACCGAATTGAGAAACCGGGATAGAAAGAAGGGTGCGGAGTTCAGATGTGATGACGCGTTTAGGAACGGCGGAGCAACTCCCCAGAATCAGAATGTCTCCATCATTGGCTGGCGATTGTCCGCCGCAGCCGAGGCATTCGACGTCTCTTTCAACTTCGCTTCATAAGTTTGTCGAATCAATTCATAGACCCATTCTGCCGTCTACGTCAACCAATATCTTCTAACAGCTTCAAGTAGATTTTGAAGGCTTGCAGCGGCAGAACTTGGTTGCCTGGGACTGGAAAACCCAGGCTTAACCACGAGCCCAACCGTCGAGGGGCCCCAGAAGCCATGGCAATGGACCAGCTCCCCGTGCGCTATGTGCTAAATGAGCGTGAACACGAACTGCTACGAAGATATCTATCCAAAGCATCATCAAAACAGGATGTCGTGGGCAAGAACGAATTCCCAGACAACCGCCCACCACCAACCAACCAATGCGGCGATCACAATGCCGCGGCATTTCGCTCTGCGTCCCGAGTGTTTGTGCTCACCTTTGGCTCGCTCAAAACCATGGACTTGATTCTGTCTCGTCTGGCATCACGCAGATCTCCATCCGCCACTCCGAGAAACCAACTGGTGGCGTCAAAGGCGAGAATGGCCTTCTCTCTGTCATCGCTTTTGTTCTTGCATTCAGTCCTCTTTCGACTCTTTGCCAGGATAAGACAGCAGCTGCTCCATGAAAAGGTGCGGAGCATCAAGCAGCGGTATCCGAAGATTTATGCGGCGCTTACATCTCGAATTGCCCCGGCCATTGGAGCCAGTGTATCGGGCTTTGCTTTGGGAATCTGTCCGTCGGATCAATTAAGAGTGACCATTGCCATTTATGTGGCTTGCCGGGCTTTGGAAATTGGCTATGCCGCCATTAAGCATACCGCGTTGACAAAACAGAAGCCTGCGTGGCTCGGCAGTTGGGTATTATTCGCCCTCTCGCAGGGTCAACTGCTTCATGCGTTCGTGTTCGACCGTGATTGCTTTCCGGAAGCGTATGGATCATTTATTTTGGGCTATACGCCAGAATATATTCAACGCAGGCCAGCGGACCTTTCACCGAAGGTATCGTGGCCTCATGCATACGACATTGTCGATGCCCTGGCGCAAATGGCGAGATTGAGATGGCCACCGTTTGTCTCACCAATTCTGCGGCCAAACGATCCGAAGACCCTACCACGAGGCATCAATCCAGTTGTTTCACAAATCACTTCTCGAGCGCATCCGGCAACTCAGCATTTATCGTGCGCGTTGATCCATCCTTCCGACCCGTCATGCTTCATGGCGTACTTGCGACACAACCTCATCTCTTTCCCACAACTGGCAAAGTTCTACACCATGTACTATGGGGCTTTTTCGCTGTTGCGAATGAAGAAATGGGTGGATTCACCACTGGCCTCGCTCAATCGGTTGTCGGAATCCATTTTGAGATCGACCATGGCCATTTCAGGATCGATTGGGGCAGCTTGGGGAAGTATTTGTTTCTTCCAAGCTATTTTCCCTCGATACTTCCTTCCAAAGTTCCGATTCGTCTTGGGCGGACTTCTTGGAGGCTTGTTTCAATTGTTCGATCGCACACCAGCGGGACATATGAATTCGCTGTACGCGGCCAGGACAAGTGTGGATTCGTTGTGGAAGGTTGGAGTCAAACACGGATGGTGGAGACCCATTCGAGGAGGAGATGTATGGCTGTTTGTGGCGGGGCTGGCGTTGGTGAACGTCGTGTATGATCTCGGAAAGGGAACGGCAGCTGGTCAAGACCGGGCTATGAGTCTAATCAAGATGCTGAGGGGAGAGGTTGAGTTGGGGCTGCAGAAGAAAAAGGAGAAGGCTACGATGACTGAAGCGGTGGAGGGTGGTGAGAAGAAGGAGAAATAGAATGACTAGAGGATTTTACAGGTGCCCACGTGAAGGTACAGAGAGTACTTCCCCCATTGTCTTTTTAAACGTTCTCGACGAGGCTGACCACAAGACCTTAAGGGCAAGTCTGGCGAGAAGCTAATCTCAACGGGGCAAAAATTTTTGAGGTCTCTATTGGAATTATCTCGCCTTAGCCTCTATTTAGTTTCCATCTAGTTCCGTATGACCGCTCTAGTCCTTCGCGGCCAAGCAAATTCTGCCGGCAGAATGTATGCTGAGCAAATTATCGCCATGCCCGCATTTGATGGCCACTATCCGAGTCCATGAATTCCAACTAGACTTACAAGACTACCAACTACCACCATCATACCGCTTCCCGGCGCTCTTCTGCTCAGTAGAGTACAGCCGTTCCCGAAACCGCCCTACATGGCAACTTTCTTTTATCCGAAGCCAAGACGGAAGTGGGTCATTCATTCCCGATCTGCGTATGATCAGATATCGCCTAGTTGACGAATCATCATTCGGCGAGGTGAAGCTGTATTGCCAATACCGTACAGCTCTGCACAGCGAATGTTGTGACGAAACCCATAGTGGTAAGAAAAATCGGTTATCGGCTTACCAGCAATGTTGGCTTGGAGATCCAATTTTTTCCAGAACGCCCTTGTCTACTGTAACATACACTATCATGCTGTCATTTCTTGGACATGGAGCGGTTACTGCATAGGATACACCAGCTCAACATGGTGTTTTGTGCATTGAGACTCTCTCCATCGGTCGATAACTTGCTAGTCTGAATGAGTTGAGGTAACCGCAGCGCGGCAGGAGATTTTCGATGCATGCATGCTCTAGACTCAAGGATCAAAAAAACCCAACGTGGAGGAAGGTTGCTGATCATAGCTCTCTGGCGTCGTCGTCACTCATAACGTGTTAAAAACTGCTCCATTATCACGGTAGTACTGTTCCCTCTTTCGTATGTCCCTTATCCTACATTATGATCTGACCATCAGAATCCAATGTATATCCAACGTTGAGGCGAAAGCTTAACTTCCTCCAAGTCCTATGAATTTCGGGGAATATAACAGCCGCAAAGGTCGGTATATACGTCGTGGACCTTACCTCACTAAAAGAGCATGGCCGAATCTTGAGAGCCTTCTTGCGCCATAACTCCTTATCATTATGACCATGCCGCTCTTTCAACATCAATGAAGACGTTGATCTCCATTTCACTCATACTTGGCCGCCACACTACCAAACTCCTTCCCCTTGATCTCCAGGCTGAACCTCATAAGAGCCGACTTCAACGACACCACAAGATCATAATTCACATCAACGTACGTCTTGCCGTCCGCGCACACCTTTTCCTTCAACATCGACCTGTCAATGGACCTCAGATCCGCAGACAAGGTACAATTTGCCTTGACGATACCCTCCTTTGGATAGTTGTTGGCTCGAGCGGACTCATCGGAGTAAAGCGTGTCCGTGAAGACGAGGTCGCTGTCTTGATAGTCATACGGGAGTCGGCGGAAGAAGGGAAAGCTGATCTTCTGCTCTCGCTGGAGGTCTTCACCCTTTTCGATGTACCACGTCATCTGAAAGAGTCAGAAGTGGTCAGACCTTTGGAAAAGATTACTTACTTGATCGACTCGTAGATGGCCGTGAGATGAATCATACCAGGACTTCTGTCCTGCGTCTTTGACTGGATCGTATCGCCAATGAGCCTTGACACCATAATGGCGAGGCGCGACGACGGAGGTGATAAGGGCCTCGTTGGGCAGTTGACTCAAGACTGCTCCTCTACAATTCACCATTAGTATCATTTCTCGACCGAGCTGAGAAGGTATCGTACTTAACAATCGCGGCCCACGCGTCATGAGGCTGGATGACCTGGATATCGGGATGACGACGTTGGATGTTCTGCTTCAGATACTCACTGGCACCAAACCCGCCGACAAGGAAGATTGCCTTAACCTCAGCACCCTTGCTGTGGTTTTGGACCAGGCGCTTCTTTTGAACCAAATTGACCTGGTCATCTACCATTCTTCCGATGTCTTCAATCAGTGGAGAGAATATCGTCTCAACAACATCACTTTTCAATTCCCACGAGTCACGCTTCAAGCCTTGACTCTCGTCGTCCTCAAGGTCTGCCATGGGGAAGTTGACATACCAACTGACGTCTTTCTTGCCCCGGAACTCTGGTTTGACTGTGCGATCGAAAAACTTCACAGCCTGATCATAAGCCGGGGTCTTGCGTAAGTGGTAATATTGATCTTCTCCCACAAGCATCTTGACCTGCTCCTCGAAACGTTTATTCAGTTGCAATGAGCCAGCTATTCCCCCTTTGGATGGCACGAGCTCTTTGAGCTGCAGAGTCGGCCTTTTTTGCAGGATCTCATAGGAAATGAGATCAACTGTTCCACCACCGGCATCACAGATAACGAGAGCATCTCCGACGCCAAGTCCACGGTCTTGCAAAACATGAAGTGTGTACATAGCAGCAGCCTCCGGCTCTTTGATCAATGTCACCGGGTAGATGCCGGCAAGCTTTGCAGCTCTCAACGTGGCGTCTTTGGCTCTGTCGGACCATACCGCGGGTACGCTGATGACAAACTTCTTCTGCACCTCATTCTCGAGGTACTCCTCTGGCACCTTTGTGGCGATGCGTTCCAGGGCATGTTCATATATCGATCGGATATAATCCGCTACCACCTCAACTGGAGGCTTACCCAGTTTCGCCAACTCAGCCCTCGTGTTCGTAGCTGGCACGTACACTGGCTTATCCTGTTCTGGGTCGAGCAGCAATTTGATCCCCTCAATCTTCACATGTTTGTGTGCTTGAGCCCCCCAGGTAAATGATCGTTTGCTCTTGGGATCGTAACTAATTACAGTGGGAGTTTTCGGTTGCTTCTCGCTCTCAAGGCCTGTACTACATGTTAGCAGCGACCAAAGGCCAAAACTACTTGACTCACCTGGCCAATCAAGAACTGAAACGAGCTCTGGTTTGGAGTCCGTTTTGAACGCATAAGCAATCCCACTGAACTGTCATATTCAAGTTGCATAGGTCAGAGGCAAGCGCTTCAAGGATGAAGGTGCCATTGTGGACTCACCGTGGTGCCAAAGTCCAAGGCAATGATGATCTGGTCATCAGACTCGAATACCGCAAGGTCCTCGAATGCTGATTCCATTGCTGTTTGATTGTCGTGGATGTTCATTCCTTCTACGCAGCTCCGGAAAAGAGAAGCTCTCTTCCTGTACACACACTTTGATCAAAAGCCGAGGTTGTAAAGGATGCAGGGTAGATGAGGCGGGAAGTGGTGTTCAACATGCAATGCCGTTGGTCTTCAGCCTTCAGCCTTCAGCCTCCTTAGCTCTGCAGCGAGAAGTCTACAGCCGTGTTGTCAATATAGCGGTCTCTTGTACATTATTGGCGGATCAAGCGCCTGGGTTTTGTCCACCTGGGAATTCTTCAGGCTTCGCCACCACCAATGTGAGATAAGTACCCATGACAGGAAAACATGTAGGGCTGATTTTGGTCTTCGCGCCTTTGTTAGATGTCTTGAAACGCATTCTTGACCTAGAATTGCGCCAGAAACAGAAGTCACCCCACCACCTCCAAGATGCCATCATCCCGCCTTCACAATTGGTAACCTGGCTGTTCTCACTGCTTGAAGCAAGCCATGCCGCGAACTGCGTCACGCAACTGCCGGGGTTAACGCCCGCCACGTTGCTTCCCGAAGCTAAGGCGAAACATATACTTGTTTCAGCTTTTCAAGCGCGGTAGTATAGGTCTATTAATGTCATGGAATGCGGGAGCCGCATTACTGCGAGGTTGATGCAGGGAGAGTTAGGCTGAGAATTTACATCTTTGGCGAGTAGCGTTTGAGGCAAAAGATATCGGTGGTGACGTGTCGAAGTCTCTGCGAATTATCTGTCACATTTTCTGCAACAAGGAGGTTAGGCTGACCAAGCCTGACCAAGACAGGGGTCGATTAGGCTGAGGATTTAAAGTGGGGCCCACAGGGCGCAGAGCCTCATCTACGATCAGGCCGAGAACTTTCGGCCGTGGATCACTCCTTTTTGATTCAAACTCTCGACCAAATCTCTCTTTAAGACAGTCACAGAGTATTACGCTCCCGACGGCCTTCCGACCTCCTCCCCCCTCAACACTGTCTTTGCTGATGCTCTTCATGGACGGCCCGCTCCCGGAAGAAATGGGGCCCTTAAAATCCCTACTGGATCATTTGGGGACCGAAATATGCCGATTCGTCGGAGACAACACCAAACAAGCCCAGGAAGACCTCCAGATGGGATTGACCGCGACAAAGGATGAGCTAGCCTTTGTCAAGAAGGAGTTGGAAGAGACCAAGGCGATGGTGCATAGTCAGGTGGAATGTTTTAGGGGTTTCTTCACCAAAAGCCCGACCGACGACCTGAAGCCGGATTATATGGTAAGATATCATTCTTTTCAACTACCATGAGGAATCTTAACAGTATATTACTTCCAAAGAGGGCAGAGCATCCGGATTCAATGATGGTTGATAATGTGACCAAGGGGTCCCGTACTAAAAAGCACGAGGACCTTGAGAAAAATTATACACGTCTGCGCGGGGATTATCGGAACCTCTTCACCGAACACCAAGAAACGGTACAAAGTTTGAATGCCGCTCAGCAGAGACTGGAAGAGTCTGAGAAAAGGCAGCGCGCTTTGAGAGTCCAGGTTGGCAGACTGCAAGGACACATCACCCGCAATGCCACCAATGCCAACGAGTTGATCGACTCCGAGGTAAAAGGCAAGCTAGAGCACATTCGGGCTCGCATCCAGTCGATAGTGAAAAAGTACTGCGTGGGAAAGGTGATCACCATAGCCAGACCCAGTCAAGAACTTGTAAACTTCGACAATGAATGGTTGAAAAGATCGAAGCCGCTTTTGCAGCAGTACACCCAACATGACGTCGAGGAATTCGCCACATATTGGGTGAGGAGTAAGATA
Organism: Rhinocladiella mackenziei CBS 650.93; assembly: GCF_000835555.1. Lineage (NCBI taxonomy): Eukaryota > Fungi > Ascomycota > Eurotiomycetes > Chaetothyriales > Herpotrichiellaceae > Rhinocladiella > Rhinocladiella mackenziei. Next base: position 1,528,021 of record NW_013550599.1, read on the forward strand.
TACTTCCTTTTGGAAAGAGAGATCTTCAGTAAAGAGGTATTTGGCCTTGAAGACGACCTTGAAGCGAAATTTGGCGAGTTTGAGCGCCTGATCGTGAAGCACAATCCAGGTATGTATGACCTTTCAGATTCAAGGTTCATGAACTGACACACAGTGCGATTAGACACCGATATTGGCGACTGGCGAGCCCTCACTCTTCGGTACAGCAAGGCCTTGAACATGGAACATCAACAGCTGCCTAGGGAAACAGCATTGTATATTTTACACCTGTTCATTCCATGGGTCGCCGCGAATCCAGAGAATGCTGCTCCTACAAAGGGAAATGTCAAACAATATTATGTCCCTCCTCAGTTGAAGACAGACCTGGCCGAGATTTGTCAAGCGGCGTATGACCTGACCGTGATGCTCAGACAGAGCGCCGATAAGTACTACTTCGTTCCAATTGAAGAGGACACCAGAGTTGATTCTCAAGAACACGAGTACTTTGAGCCTGACCACGTGATTGGCTCAACGTCAGAGTATGTCGGATCCAAAGTGTGGGTGACCCTTTTTGGTGCGCTGGTCAAGGAGTCTCAGGCTGGTGAGCGGTATATAATGCAAAAGGCTCGTGTTATTTGCAAGGCTCCTCCACCGCTGCCTGATCGACCCAAGGACGAATGAAATCTGGATGGACCAAATAAATTTTCTCCCGTTCCAAAGTGACTTCAGAAAACTTGGAAAGTTATCGCCAAATGGATAGATTCGAAAGGGTCTTGCTTTATCCTCTCGCTCTGGAAGTAGAGAGCTCGAAGTATATACAAGTTTCCTTGAGAAAGCCAGAAAGAGTGTCCCATGAGCAGAATGTGGTCTCTGGACATTTCCGAACGAAAGTGTAATCTCATTGCTGTTTACTAATCCCGTCATTATGCAACTCAGAATCAAATCCCCTTCCCGCCTTTCCGGTCTTTGGTTTCAATTTCCATCCCCCCTGAGGCTCGTGCTACGAATGGGCATTTGCCTAGTTTAGCCTTTCGCCTTCCAAGCTTTGTGATGTCTTCATCGTGAGAGCTGACCAAACTAGAGACATCATGACAAGAAGGACCACAATCACCGATCCAGCGCAGAGCCAATCTTTTCGTCAGTTGTCATGCCGGCCAACTGGTCTGAATCTTGACATGATTCACCGGTCACGGAGGAAGTTGGATTCGTCAGTGTCGTGGCTATGTCGCTTGCTAGCGAGCCAGAACCGCTCGACGCGGAAGCCTACCAGCAATGGTTAGGTGGCCCTTTTCCCTTCCAGCCGATCCTCGAACTTTGCTGACAATTGTCTGGAGGTGCGTGCCAATGGGGATATGAATAATCAAGCCTTCGCTAACGAGACAAGAAAGTTGTGGTCGCCAGGGAATTCCCACGATTTGCAGAGGTGATATGGGAATATGATACATTATTCTGCCGAGAATTATCAGTTCAGTATTTCGCAGATTGAAGGACGAGGTCGATGTAGTCGAGCACAAAGGCCGACACCATGCCTTCTCGTATAGGGACTTCGATACCTGGGGCATTCAGTGGCAGAGTCTAATTGGCGCTCTTATATTTTGACATGATGATGTACAGACGGGAACAGTGTATGCTTTGAATCGGCCAGATTATCAGTCTTTACAAATGACAATACAATATATAACGCATCTATACCAAGAATACACCTCGCCGTGATTCGTTGCCGACTTGACGGTAGCTAGTCTAGATTAAGGAAAGAGAAAATTGCAGTGTGTCCGCAGGGGTAAGCAAATTTCGAGACCTAGTTGCACAAGTCTTCGCCGTCTCGAGGTGGCACAAACCTGGTATCCACCCTCAATATACAGCATCTTCTTCAACCGTGGACCGACCGCGACTTTCATTCAATATCTTTCTCTCTCCGACATGTCGACGTCGCCCCCATTCCGGCATTAACATGATATGTGATATACAAAAGACATGAACAAGAGGTGTTATGATATTTCAAGCGCAAGCCGGTGTCCGTAGTCGTAAAACCAGAAGTCTAGCTGACTACCCTGTTGCGTGTCTCACGAAAATGGTGAGCTGAACGAGAAAGGACAGGTTCGAAGACATGGTCCCTTTCATGTGCTACCATGACATTTGTTTGTACCGGCTCCTGGTGTCCGGCCTGAAGTCGACGTTTGTTGCGATCACAGCCTGGTGGGCTGATCTCTGGGACAAACCTTCTAGATGTGACTATGCAGCACCGGGGATCTGACTAACTAGGAAGAGAATTTTGATGGCAGTTATCGTCGATTCCCGGACAAATCAAGATGCGAAGCCAGCCGGAGAGTTTGGACCCGCTACCAATGGATGTGGCCATACCGCTCTACCGCCTGCGCTCTCCCGGGCGGTGAACAAGTTGTTACATCTCGTTGGAGGTTGCATCCACTTGGGCACTGTTTTCTTTCCCCCCTCTCCCAGTATGTCTTGCCACTGAATGTTTGACATCGAGATTCAAACACATGCTTTGCAGGTTGCATGACTCAAGGATTCATTCCGATCCACTTGAATACGCATCTCTTACTATGAACTGCTAAATCTTCCCTTCAAAAAGCCGCTGAAGTCACGCTGTTGCTTGGTCTTGGCACGTGTGCTCTGGGGCGCTGCAATCTTCACCCACTCTCGGCCGCCTGCCCTTGCGCACTTTATATCTTCCATTCCCACCTTTTCCTTTCCTCTCTTCCTCCCTCTACCATCCACCAGACATTGATCTGTCGTTCTGCTACTTGTTCGGTCACTGCTTTCGTTGTTTCAACAACACCAGCAACAGCATTCTCGTCGACTCGCAACCAAGCATCGTCATTGTTGACAGATTGGCTTTTGTGACTTGAGGCTTCTTGTGTGGGGAGGATTGGTCGTAAGAGACTGGGCACACTTCAGAAGATGAAACTTACACAGACCAAGAACACTTCTTTCGCCGATGACAGCTTCCCCGTTGGTCAATTCCTCATTCTAGGTATGTCTGGGAAAGGCCAAACCAATCAATCGACTCCTCGCTGACCACACCCCCGCCACAGCAATATGTCGTCTAGCCGAACCCATTGCCATTACGGCCATCTTTCCTTATGCCTGGCTCATGGTCAAGGATTTTGGAATGGATGATGCATCCTTCTACGCGGGCGTCCTCATTGCGTGCTTTTCCCTCTCCGAAGCCCTCACCAGCATGATGTGGGGAGGTCTTTCAGACCGAATCGGACGAAAACCCGTCCTGCTCCTCGGCTGCTTGGGCACGATGCTGTCTCTCCTTGTCGTGGGATTCTCCACCAACTTTGCGATGGCTTTGGTGGGACGAATTCTCGGTGGTGTTCTCAATGGAAACATTGGTATGCATAACGTCACCAGGGCGAAGATCGACTCGAGACTGACGGGGTTGTAGGTGTCATCCAGACAATGGTGGGCGAGCTGGTCACGAAACCTGAGTATGAACCCAAGGCATACTCCATCATGCCTTTTGTTTGGTCGATTGGAACCATCGTCGGTCCGGTTATTGGTGGTATGCTGGCCAACCCCGCAAAGTCTTACCCAGATATCTTTTCTCCTGATGGCTTCTTCGGTCAATTTCCTTGGCTCCTCCCCAACCTCGTTTGTGCTATCATGATGCTGGTCAGCATTCTCGCTGGCTTTCTCTGGCTGGATGAGACCCATCCCGACCTCCGACCGGGGGCCAGCCCCGACGTCTACCACGATATTGCCGAACAGACACCGATGATCACAGCGGCCGGGGCGACAGCCGACCCGGGCATCGATCTCCGACAAGAATCCTATGGGACATTCAATGAGGTCGACTTCCACAAGAACGAACAGTGGGAGCTCAATGCCGACGGAACCTCTCGCCCGCCCTCCATCTCCGAGAAGATGCCTCAAAAATGGTTCACCCAAAAGATTGCCATGTTGACCATTGCTCTCGGTATTTACACCTATCATTCAATGTGTTATGACCACCTCCTCCCCATCTTCTTCCAGGATCGATCCATCGACGACGTCTCCATGTTCGCCGCAAGTCCTATCCACATCCCGGGCGGCCTTGGGCTGTCCACCAAAGCCGTCGGTTTAGTCATGGCCATCAATGGCGTTATTGCACTTTTCATTCAAGCCGTCATTTTTCCGTTTGCTGCTGAGCGTCTCGGTATTTGGCGAGTTTTTGTTCTTGTCACAATTTTGCATCCCGTGGCATATTTCATTGTGCCTTACCTCGCTTTCCTCCCTCCACACCTCCTTTATCCCGGCATTTACACCTGCCTTGCGATCCGAAATCTTCTTTCCATCCTCGATTATCCCGTTCTTTTGATTCTTCTTAAGCAAGCGAGCCCTTCACTTTCGGTCCTTGGTCGAATTAACGGTCTTGCAGCTTCAGCAGGTGCAGCTTGTAGAACAGTTGCCCCCCCGGTTGCGGGATTGCTTTATGGATGGGGCGCACAAATGGGGTTTACGGGTCTTGCTTGGTGGGGAGCTGGAGCGGTTGCTCTCATTGGGGTTGTTCAATTGTGGTTCGTCCCCCGGGAAACGAATGAATCGACTACGGTGAAGTCAATCCTGCCTTGTTTGGAGAACTCGGCTGAAGACAGGCCGGATGATGTTGTTGACATTACCGTGGTCGACCTAGAGCAAGGGGGCTGATTTTACAAGCACCGGAGAATTTGAAAAAGTGTAAAATGGACTTCGGATACAAAGGGAGGATACACATTGCTGTTCATTATCGAGAGGAGTTTGCAGGAGTTTTGGATGCTCTAATTTGCAGCAAGCTTCGGGACAACGTCGACAGAAGGATTTCAGAATCATGCTCGAAGAATGTAGTCATGTTTCGGGTGGAATATGACGAAAGGCGTCTGGGAGAATAAGGCGGGCATAGTTTCAGATGATTGACGGGACTTTACTCTTGATGTTAGTGGCGTCTATAGAGAGAACAAAAAATGCCGGCAGAGCCAAGTTGGGACGACATTGGCGGTCATATGACGTCATGTGATGGTCTTGGATCTCTCTTTTCGCCTTCAATCGACACGATGAAAATGTTGCACCTGCTCCTTACCATATCCAGAAACAAGTCGACCCCTATGCGGTCATATGGAAAGCTTTCCTTCACGCTGGACCAGTCTCTGGGAAATGGTCGAGATTTAGCGCCTTGCCCCGGCTAGGGTCATAACCAAGTTTCAGGCACCCGTTCCCAACTTCGTCTGCCACCAACCATTTCACCATCTCAGCTCAGCGGCATGCTGCTCTGAGAACTGTCGATCCGCTGAGCGAGTAAACACATCATCAGCTGTCAATCAATGGTCTGAGACGTATCGATACTTCGACATTAGCTACACACTGCCGCCCTCGTCCCGTGGGCTACGTCGAGGGTAAAGTTATCGACCGGTGTGCCTTTATCAACCATGACGGCCACCGTCTTTGCACTGTTGCTCTTCTTTGATTTTCGATCATATGTTTTTTCAGTCCCATATTTCCCCTTCTCTACTTGTGCTCGCAGCGCTGAACCTGAAAACTTTAACATCAAATTCCATTCAATGCCGTAATGTTTGAAGGATATCGGGACAGCGAGCAGACGGCTCGACCATCACTTTCAACTGTACCTTCTGACGATGGTCGAGATCAAACCAAGAACAAACCGGTCAAGCGAGCAGCAACGGCTCCTGTCGAGCTGAACACTCCGCGATCAGCGAAACGAAAAACAACATTGACAAGATTCCCCACAATGGCATCCAAACCACCTTTAACCCGTGTGCCCAGTGTTCAAACAAGATATATGGAGATGCTGCTTCACTTGGACGATATCCCTCGAATTTATAACATTTTCGCCAGCCTGTTCACGTGGATTATCCTGGCAGGCTTTCTGGTCGTCCCTGGTACCTTTACCACCTTCAAAGAATCGGATGCCCTCAATGGCGATGATAACAATGTCAGCACTGAAGTGGCCAATGCCATTGTCGATTCGATTGCAAACATCGGGCTGCTGTGGCTCTCGGGTGCATTTTGCGCTGTTGGAGCGGTGGGATGCCTTTGGTTATGGTTTCGGTGGCGCAAGAATTATGTCTGGTTGATTAGTCGGATATTCTTGTACGCGCGTCCGTATGCGAAACAGAATCAAAACTCTCGCTAACCCCTTACAGGCCGGTGACGATGAATTCACTCGCCGGTTTGATCACCACCCTTGTCAATGTTTATACGGCCCAACATGGTGTTTGGAGTGTAACGGCAAAGATCACGGCAACTGTTACCGGGTCTTGTATGTGCGTTGCCGGCGGCTTCTTCCTCATCTACAATTTTTGGGCCTTACGTCGAGTGCGGAAAGTGCATGACCAAGAGCTGGGACTTGAACATGAGCATGACGATGAGACCCTTGTTGAGAAGGTCAAGCGGAAAGCCCACGAACCTCCTTTACAAGGGGGCAGTGTTGTATAAGTCTCAAGGTATTTCCACAAAAGCGTATACATATTTCTATTGTTACTGGGTTTGATAGGGCGACCGGACCAGGTTCCACATAAATGCCGAACATACGTCTCGTACTCGAAGAGAGAAGCCTGCTGTAATTGCCTTGCATAAACCATGTGTGACTGTCTTTGACATCTTGGTTATGGCTACCTTTGCTGATTTTCGAAATCTACAACATCGGAAGGAAGGGGCTAGCATAACGTTGGACGCCATCGTTCGCCGGTTTGTAACCTCTCCGGCGGCCTCCCTCTCCCTTCCAACTCCCTAGTATCCTTATCGTTTACATATGCCTACGATGACTTCCACCACCTCAACATCAACCGTCTTTGAAGCCGCACGTCGAAATCGCTGAATCAGATCTCGCGCTCGGCGACTGGTCGACTGGCCCACAGAATTGGGACTTCCAGTTCAACAAGCACAACGTCCCATATCGAATTATCGGCAGGGTCATCATTGCTCACCCAAAAACAAACACCAAAAGCTTGAATATTGAGAAGAATGAATCTTTGTCCTAAACCATTCTCAATATAGAACGTGTAGAAATGCTTCTAGATGGATCTCGAAGTCCGGGAGCGGTCTTCTTCACCTTTCCAGATCATTCTCTTGCCGTTGAATAATTCTCTCGACTTCAGCCGGTAAATCGTAGTCGAACAATGTTTCGTTATAGGTATCTCGTAACCAATCTAGAAATGGAAAAGAGCAGTGAGTTATGACTTCTCGGTATATGCAATACGGACGATATACACGATTTCTGCGTGGATTTGCAAGGTGGGTAGGGTGGCGTGGTGGTTGAAAAAGACTCAAGAGGAGGAATAGAGGGCTCATTGGAGTCCAGAAATAATTGATGTTCTAGGGAATATGGAGTATGAACTTGAAGGGAATCCGTGTACTTACTCATAATGTATATAACTAGATACATTGTCCACTCGGCTACGAACGACATGTCTCCTTTCATGCGACTCATCTGTTGGCTTCGTTCGTAGATCATATGCACGCGAGGTTGACGGAGACGTTGGAATTGAGTTAGGGCTTGTGATATTGCCGTTTCTACTTGAACATTCGTTTCTGCGTTGTTTTTTGTCGTCGTGGGTTTGGTGTCCGTGCTCGTCTTGTTCTTGGTATTGGTTTTGGTGTTGGATAGGGCTGAATCGGAATTGGAGTTGGAGTTGATATTGTGTAGGGAATGACCCAATAGCATTGCCAGTGCCTCTGCGTCCTCGAGGGCCTGACATGCTCCTTGGCCCGAGCTGGGTTGTAATGCGTGCGCCGCGTCACCGACTAGGATGGCACGTCCGTTCATGTGCCAGTACGGTAGTTCGGGGGTTGTATAGGTAGCGTACCAGCGGTTGTCGAGGCCGGCGATTCTCTCGTTGACGATGCCGGGGCCAGAACTGGTGATGGAAGTATTGGTTGTGCTGGAGGAGGTGGAAGCTGAGCTGGTGGTGTCGGATGTGACGTAGTGGAGGATCGAAGCGATATTGGCGTTTTTCCACCAATCATGTCGGACAAGCAAGGCTTGAAGGGCAAGGGAGCGGTTGAATGCTTGTGGATCATGATTTCCTGTACTGAAGGAATGAGGATCGGAGGGTGGGTACGGGTTTGGCGTGGGCGAAGAGAATGTTGACCACCATCCTGCTAAGGGGCCGGGGCTCCGAAGGGAGATATTATTGTTGTTATCACTGCCTTTGGTTTGGTCCTCATGTGATGGGCTGGTCGAGATGGCGGATGTGGGGGGGGGCGTCGATGTTGACGTTAAATACCCATAGCCAAAGAATCCATTCGGCCCAAAGACAACGGACATGGTGCCTGGTTTGTGGCCTGTTGATTGTAGGATGCGGGAAGGGATGAAGCCGCCTATGCCGACTAGGTTTCTGTTTATTTGTGAGCCTAGCGCATTCCATGATTTGAGAAATGGAAGCAGAGGAGAGATCTGGGGCCTAGGGATGAAGAGCGAGATAGACATACTCATAATGTGGTGTGATGTAGTCGACCTCCTTTGCATTCTTGCTTGTGGTTTTGAAGAAGCATGGGAACCATCTTTCTGCCCAGCCGCGATTGCTCTCAATCTCACTCCGACTCCTATGCGTTGCGCTCCCGCTTTGAGCATCTCCTTCGCTTTCCGCTCTTGTTCCTGTTGCCGTGTCCGTGTTATTGGGGTGTTGGTTTTGACTGAACATGGCTTTCCTTACTACACTCCTCAATCCATCCGCACCGATCACCAGATCCGCTTCCTCTCGACTTCCGTCAGCGAAAGTCACGATGCTTCGACTATTGATATTCCCAATCAGTACGGCCAGGACTTTCTTCTGAATGACCACGTTTGGCGCCACTTTGAGGACTCGATCGCGGAGGACTTCCCAGAACGCTTGTCGTGCGATCATCACGCCGTGGTACTTGTGGTCCTTTCTCGTGGCCTTTTGCGATCCCGCTGATTTAGAATTGGACTTGGCCGCTTTCGCGGCGAAATTGATCGCTGCAAGTGTGAAGCCTCGCGCCGTGCTGATTTCCCATCTCGCGATCGGATGACCGAGCATGGCTACTTGGTCAATCAGACTTGGTTCGGTATTCTGACTTTCTTGCTCATCGTCCAGATGGGAAAGAACGCTGATTCCATTGCGCGAGAGTCCGATTGCGGAACCAATTGTTTGAGGGGTGTCGAGTTCTTCAGACCTGGCGGACCGAGAACTGGTGTCCGGGTGGTTGGTGCCGTTCAGTGCCGTGTTGAAATGTGACTTTGATATATCGTATGCCTCGTAGATTTTTATCTCATGCTCAGAAGATGGGTCCTGGGAAAGAAGGTGTTTGCGGAGGAATAAGTATGTGCTGAGGCCTGAGATGCCAGCGCCAATGATGATAATCTTCACCATTTTGACCATGCATATGCACCGATGATACGACTTACCTGGACCGTTGATAGAGATATTGAGAGAATATATATACCCATTCCCAGGATCCTTTTGGGGTCTTTTGTGGAGGTTGGGAAAAATCGGTGCCTACTTGTTAATCCCATTCGTGATACGCCAGCGGCATCATAGCACGACTGGAATGCGCTTGAAGGTGCGGCAGGTTGTACAGAGCTCGTGCCGAGATCCTGCATTGGAGACTCGATGCACATTTGAGAAGGGAGAAGAAATGTCGGTGCCTGAAGTAAAATTCGTATCTTTTGATTGGTTGACGAAAAGGCTACTGGCTAGTGGCTGAATACGTCGGATTCGTGAACCTATCGAGGGTGGGTCGCATCTGGGGGTCCAGAAGTCTGAATGAGACTCTTTTTTCAGTCGAGGAGACCAGGGTGGTATATAGGCTAACTAGATATATTGGGGGAGATACGTCGGATTGACAGTGCTAGATTTGCAATTCTTAGGATCGTTCTTCCAGACATCAAACGACCGCAATTCAATAAAGCAGTGGCCGTGCAAAGGGGGTACGGAGTGAAACTCGCAGTATCGTTCTACCCGTTGATTTTTAACACACTCCAAGCCCGGCAATCAATGCGACCAAGAACCCCAGGCTGCGTAATGTCGCCATAAGCATCTTCGATTTCTCCCTGTCTACTTGCCAGTGAACACGAAGAACATCGCCAGGCTCGAAGAAAGACAAGAGTGTATTGGAGCCTCCTAGACCGGAATGAGTTGTTGCTTTGGGCGGGACCTGACATCATGCTTTAGCCACAGAGGAAGAGGATCCGGACAACATGAACTCACGACGCGGTCCTCAATCCTCGACACGCCAAGGCGTTGGAGCATAATCTTTTTGAGAGAAGATCGAATAAGGCTGGTTTTCATATGTTGTCGTGACAGGCGAAGCACGTCGTCGATGGTCGTTTTGTCATCGATGGTGACCGGGAGAATAAAGTCATTCCCACCATGGTGGCTGATGACCAGAGTGATTTGCTGGGCTCGTCGACCCTTTGAGTCATCAATATTCTGGTGGATTCCTGGAGCCTCAAGTTGCGATTCCTGGTTCGACATTGCTAAACTCGGTCGTGGTAGGTCGGCTCTCAGACGGCTGTTTGTTAGACTCATCCGGTGGAGATTCATTTTTCGAGAGGCACTCCATCATCTCATATAGAGTTATATGCTGAGGAGGCCGTACCAACTGTCCCTTGCTCACCGTCAATAATATCAACAATATTCTGGCCGCATGGCGAGCTTGATCGCCAAGTGGCCACTGGAAAGACCGGCCACCAGAGGAGAATGGGTGCTTTCGGGAGTTGACATGGCGATCAAGGATTCGCAAAAATAGCGAAATGGCGAGGAAACGGCGCCGAAGGAGCACAAGAGAAGAGGCAGAAGAAAAAGAGTTGGAGGTTGCAAGTCGGCGACAAGCCAGAGCGGCTGACGCCATGGCGCCCAGCCCTGCAACTCGCCAACTGGCGACCTCAGCCTCAGCCATTTTATTTCTGAACATGGCGTCTCCCACCACCTTTGTCAAAACTACACCAAGTTACAATTGACTGGAAGGTGTCTGTGATGGCCGACTCACATTCGTCCAATACTCCAGAGCTCGGAAAGCGAGTATCTTTGGATCCCATTAAGCCGCAAGCCTCATCCTCTCCTATCCCAGCAAATAGCGGGGTCACATCTTTTCTCGCCCGTGGGCTGGGAAAGAGACGCCTTGAAACATCCGAGGAATACGACGATCTCACAATTCGAAGATGGGGTTAGCGGCCACATTCATTGATCTTGTTGGAAACTTCATTGACCAAGTGTTAGAACGACGGCCCTTTTTGAGCAGTGGGAAGATGATGAACGATTCTAAGCAGAATAGTCTCGGTGTAAGCATTTCTGGAATTCCAACAAAAGATGCACAGCAAGACCAGACTGGACACCTAAATGAGATCTATATCTTGCGACCAACGGAAGGGAAGTACACCTGCCGATCAGTCATGGTCGATACTAGCAAGCCTTGCAATACGATCACCGTAGCTGAACTGGAACGCCTTGATAGACACCTGCCAGTGCAACCACCCGCCGATGACGATCCTCATGCCCAGAAACACAATGATTACCTTGGAAAGATAGACCTTAGGATTTGGACCGCCTCAGAATCCAGCCCGAGGGAGCAAAACAGGACGTTCTGTATTCTAAAATCTGCCAACCCAGAAATTGTCCTCAATACGTTAACGATGAGGGAAGGGCAACTGAAAGGCGGTGGACAAGAAGGACCAGCAGCCTTACCTAGGAGCAACCTAAGCAAAGGTTCATCCCTCTCCTGTGTGGATTTTAGCATGACTGACCAAGATAGATATGGTAACGAGACCCAAGAAAGCCGAGCAAGAAGCGGAAGTAAGAAAGGAGAGAGCACTAAGTGGCCAGTACTCTCCAGACAGCCTGGATTCTTTCAACTACGAATATGCGGAGCGAAATCAGGCGCAGCACATCGAGAGTGATACAAAAGCCGACAATTTAGAAAACCGATCTCATCCATCAGGCCCATTAGCGGGGACACTGGACGGTCTCTTTGGATCTCAATCGATCAATACACCATTACGACACGCGTCTTTCAATGTCGCTCATGACCCGTCAGGTCTCAAAACTGGTTTGCCTGCCTCGAACATGAGCGTAACTAATTCTGGGGAAAAAGAGAAACCGACCTCTCCCCAGATTGCCGAGCCAACGCCCATTGATTCTTCGGAAACACTATTACAACCATGGAAAAGCTTGCCTCTGTCCGCGTCTAGGCAGGACAGGATTGGAAAAGGGAGATTCACGATATGCTGTGGCATGTGCCGCAAGCGGAAAATCAAGGTTGGAAGCTGCAAACTTGTTGATTACCCATATACTCACTGCTCTCCAGTGCGATGGAGAAAGGCCCGGCTGTCAGCAATGTGCTCGAATAAAGCAACCTTGTCCAGGATACCGTAGATCCCCATTTACTAATGTGTTCTGTCCACCTCGAAACTCACAACGCCCAGGTCCAGTTACAACTGAAGGCCCGTCGCCTCAGCCTGACTCGCCTGCTTTAAATATCGGTATATCGTACGCTAGTGAACATCGAAGGCATGTTTCTTCAAAACTACCAAGCACACTTGACGACAACAGTCCAAACAACGAGGTCCACCTCCCTCGCTACCTCAACAAACCATTGGGATCCTCAAGTGACTCCTCTGCGCAAAGTTCTCCTTTACCGATCGATCAAGGCTTGCACAACTTGCCATCCGCACTTTTGAAAAAAGATATTATGGGAAGCCCCGTTGGCTCAGCATCCGGCCAGCGGTCGACAGGTTCTCTCTCCTTTGTCGACGATGTGACGGCATCACTCGTGCGATTTTTTGCCTACCATGGCATCTTGATCAGCGATGTTCAGCTCCGACAACACGCCTTCCCCCGTGGTGAGAAACACGACAATTTTCAACGGACCGTTCGCCATTTGCCTTTGCGCCGGCTGGCAGGAACCGATGAGAAGACTCAACCGCCATGTTCAGAGAAGCAACAGGCGAAGACTCGGACCAGTGCAAATTCTTCGAAATATCCCTCGGCGCAAAGACAAAATAATTCGCCTGAGTCAGAAGATTCTGGATTACAGTTCCGGGCTGACGTCAAAGAAAATGAGGTTCTCAACAATAATCCCCCCTTTGCTTGTCCTTTCTATAAACGTGATCCTTGTCGATTTCCCAGCTGTGCCGGGTTCAAATCGGCTCGAATAGATACAGTCTGCTCAGTGCGTCATGAACTACACCATTGGAAATCGGTATGCTGACAAAATATAGCGTCATGTCCTTACCAGACACTTTCAACGAGGCGATGTTAGTTCCCAAACCCGGATTCAATTGAGGTCAATCGGAAGACTTCCTGCCGAACTTCGATGGGCATCTTTCTACAGAGTCTTATTCAATGTTCGGTCTGATCAAGTTCCCGACCCATGTAAGATCGTTCTCATCATTTGGAATCCAATAGAACTAAGATGTTGAAAGATTGGAATTCGGATATCTTGGCAGATTACTTACGACGCAACTCGTTGGCTCCAGGATTGCCCGCGCACATTAGAGACATTATCAGCCGTACTTCAGACGCATTCGACCGATATGTCAAAGAGCGCGAAGCCAGAAGAAGACGGAGAGAACGAGAGCAAGAGGCCTTGCTTGCACCACTCAGAGCTCAGGAAGCCGCTATTCGTGCCCAATTTGACCAACTGCGGGCAGATGACGAAGCCACTCTTAAATCAAGATTCCGTGAAACGCTTCGAAGTCACTGTTCGAATCTCGGGTTGTCCTACAATGTCGTCCAGAATCCTCAAGAAGATGGCCATATGAGTCCAACTGCCCGTCCAAGTGAGTTGTTCGAGACCTTTGAGCAAGATGGCCAGTCTAGCACCCAAAGGACGGGCTCCCCATTGACCATGACCGGATCGACGAGGGTTGATAGGCGGCCTGCTTCTGGATCTAGACCTTCCATTGCTGCAGAACAAGGCTCGAGCTCTACGGGCCCTACAGCTATTGATGAATCCGCGTCTGTTGCGGCATGGACAGCTAGAGAAGCTGAGTGTAATGACAATCTTGGCTCAATATCTTGGTCAACATTCTTTCAAGAACTTGACGATGGTCATGATGATCTCGTTTATCTTGGCCAGCAGAATTCCACTGATTCTGGATCTGGATCTGGGTCAGGGTCTGGGTCGGGAGGCAGTGCCGGCGAGGACTCGGATGCCTTCACTTTTGTGCCTTAAGAGTTTTCATATTACCCCTTGAGATATGAAAGTTGGGAATCGGGGTCCTGCGAGATATACTTGTGCAACGTCGCAGTGCACAGCTAGGATCTCGCCATCACCTCCAGGTGGTCGGCCCTCTGTCGGGGAGGTTAGACAGCAGATGCTCTCCCGCGCCAGCGGACACAGCCGTTCCCTCGTCCGCGGCGACCAAAATGGCGCCATATATGCGGTAAACCATGCTATGTGGTTCCGGATCTTAGGAGAGATCGCTGGGCTCTGCGGTGGGTTAGTAGTCAGCGGTCGTGCCAACGGGCCTTGCTGCACGATCGCAAAGCTGTGCACAGTGGTTCTTTCTCCAACGAACCCATGGTGTTTGAAACATTCGTGGCGACGAGCCGACGGAAGGAGATGAAGGGAACCTACCAAAGCAGCTATGCCAAGGTAGGTGCTCCTTCAAGATTGTCTAGAGCAGGTTCCATCTTTCTCTCGTACTGGTGGGCAACTTGTTCATATTTTTCATCCTCCTCAACACAGTTTATTATCTATCGTTGCCTCGCACTGACAATGTTGAAATAGACTAGATGCACCTTCACCTTCACCTTCCAACCATTGGGCGTCGGATACTTTGGCGGCTTTGCATCCCAGCATCGCCAATTCGGCATATCTATACTTTCCTAGAGCGACGGATTCGATATCGATTTCAACACATTGACTCACTATTATCGCCATGCCACCTTTTTCATCTCGGGGATCGAAGCATGTCAAACAGTCCATCAGGAACATCCAGAACACCGTTGAGGGCAGTGTTCCGAACTAGCAAATACCGATCTCGTCGCCGATATCTGAGCCCAATGTATCGGTATTTGCCAGATACATCGCCGATATTGTTGCCGGCTTTCCTCATTGGTTATACCGCCACTCCCCACTATTGGTGTTGCTCACCTCGCTATCGCTGTCGATTAGGATTCCTCTTATTTGGTGGCCGATCTATCCACTCAATACCTCTCCATGAAAGAGTTTCCGGGCCGTGATACAGATGGAGAGGCAGCACCAAGCTCGCTGAGGACAGAGTGGCAGAGGGATAGAGAACACTGGCTAGTAGCCGTATCGCAAGCCTCTACACCACATTCCCAGGTCCCCGGCGCGCCGGGACCGATATTCGGGATCGGCGATATCGACGATGACGGTATCGATATCTGTCAATACCGATATATCGGCAATATGATCGACTAGTTCGGAGCACTGATTGAGGGCATCTTACTCGGGTATGATCATCGACCTGGATGGAGAAAGAGGCTTTCCTTATTCAATCACGGCTTGTTCAGGAATCTTAACAGGGCGACTGTTTGACTAATACTACAATGATGACTCTGGTATGACTGACTAATTTAGCTGGTGGCTTGGATACCATGTCAATCAAGACACACTTTTTGATAGTTATGCTTTTTCATTTCATAGTTCTCCTAGGTATCATCCTCATTACTCAATCCAGCGGACTCAGATATTCACGAGACTCATCGACACCGATTTTCAGGTTTCGAGCCCGCTCAATGCCCGTCAGATACCCGTTCAAGACTCCCACCGTCGGCCCCTGATTGGTATAATAGGATCATGCTTCGCCAGCGCAGTACCTGTCGCCGCCTCCGAGGAGGTGGAACTTGGCAGCGGCACAAATGGCTCAGTATGCGTCGCCTCCGCCTCACCTGTCGTCCCGCCATTTGTTCCATCGACCTTGAAAGTGCCGGTCGCGATGTCTAATCCACTGATAGCGCGCTCGAAGTAAGCTAGCGACGCAATGGGTTGGTAGTACGGCACTTCGTGGCCAGCCTCGTAGATACGAGTGAAGGAGAAGTTGCCGTATTCGCGCGTCTCACCGTACTCGACGCCATCGACGAGGAATGGAGTGTATCCTGCGGCGTTGAATTCGTCCGTATATGCCCATTGTGCCGCCTTGGACACCGCTTCTCCGCCGAGCCAATTGCAGATGTAATCTGCGTCGCCGTATACCAATGTCACGCGCACAGAAGAGTTGAGGATCGACTCGAGGTCGGAGAGGAAATTCAGATACACGAAATCGCCGGTCTGCTGGAACGCGTAGTAGACTTCGCTGTTTGCCGTTTGCGTGTAATTGGTATCCACGCCAAGAGCTTCCTGGGTGGATGCCAGGTTGAGGAAATCGACGAAGTAATCTGGAGGAGTAGGGTCATCGTAGGGGTGGCGAATGTCATAGACTCCTCGATCTCCGAAGACGTAGTAGGGGCCTTCGACGTTGTCGCGGCACATGTTCGCTGCCTCGGTACAGACGGCTTGACCGCTCAGGGTTGAGGTATCAGAGAGGGCACAGTATTGGATCTGATCCAAGCATCCATATCCCATGAAACAGGCGAAGTTCATGTAGTCATATACGGTCTCGTTGACGAGCTGAATGCCATAGGTATTTTTCTGCGTGAAGATGGGGTAATAGGGTGCTTGGATGTATTCGTCGATGATGCCGTTGATGATTCCTAGGTTGACAAAATCGAACGATTTGCCGGTCGTGGTGCCATTCTGGATCATCATATTCTGTTCGTAGAAATAGTGGAAGAAGGCCGGGCCATAGTGTCCTAGAACCCAAAATAAAAGTGGTTAGTATGTGGCCAAAAGTATCTTGCACTGGAATAAATACCTCCATAAGATTCAGTCCACAGGTTGAATTGTGTCGATTGGACCTTTGAGTCCAGTTGTGGGAGAGCAGAATAGAATCCTTGAAGAACTTCCCAAGCAGCGACTGCGGCGAGGTCGGTGGTATCTGAGATGAATTATGAGCGGTTGAAACTGCCAGGAGAACGCGGTTGGACAAACCAATCGCAGACGCATTGATCACCGGATATCTTCCGGTCACTTCGGCCTCAGAAGCCGGTACGAAGTTTCCAAGAAATTCGTCCAAAGACCCGGGTTCCTGATTTCTTGTCAGAAGTCGTCTCTTTCCTCACTTCGACATTTATCGGCACCTTGGAACCGTACGAAAATCCCACGCCCAAGGGCTGACTCAAGAAGATCATGTTCGAGGCTTCATTCCAGGCATAGGGATTCAACTGAGTCACAAGATCTTCGGTGACATTGCACGGGCCGAGCTCTGCCTGTGGTTAGCTGTAGATACCGAGTTTTTGGACGCGCCATCTTCTTTTACCTTGGAACATGCCAATCATCGAGTCACTTCCAGGTCCTCCGTTGAGCCACAAGGTAATCGGATCATTGGCCGGGTCATGTCTAGACTCAAAGAACCAGAAGAAACTATGAATATCCTCCGCAAGATTGACGAAGCCTGCATACGAGTTGACGCCTGGAGTGGTCTCGCACACCCCTTCTTTACCGGGTTCCTTATAGGTGATGTTCACTCCATTCGGCGTGATGATCGTCTGGACACCGGTCGGCTCTGCTGGTAATTGTCGAGGCAAGACCTGAAGCTTAGGGCCACCTCTCTTATTGTGAACTGTCGGGCCAGGAATTGCAGAAACTGCAGCAACGAACGCGCCCACAATGGGGACGAATTTGCCAACCTGCATCGTTGAGAGAAGAAAGTGCAAGATTGAGAAACTGGGAGTCCCAGTTGGACAAATATTTTTGTTCTTGCGCTAGGACTGAGCCGGGAGCCGAAAGAAACAGAACACCTGCTTGAAGGTAACGTTCACCGGTTGAGTTGAGCGCGCGAGAGGTTATGTAGCAGAAGATTCTTCCGCCTTGATCATCTGCAACCATGTTCAACAGCTCTCTTGGCCATGGTAATATTCGCATGCTGAGCAAACAATCATGCTAGTGCCTGCGCTAGTTTGAAGCTCATTCGAGCTTATGACTGGTGTATCAGCCGAGGTGTGCTCCAGACGAAATCCTAGAGAGCTGGTCATTTGTCGAGAAGTTGACTCGGTCGGGATTGTCAACATTCGATGACGTTGATCGTGACATAGGTAGCATCGTGGCAGGGATATCAGGTACCGTCAATCATCTGGTGGAGACTGTTGGAGATGCTCAAAAGTGAGAAACTTTTCCAACCGGGGGCTAGTGCCGGATCGTTTCTCATATCTCTTTCATAACCAAACCTTTTGTGGCAGGTAGCGAAAGTGAGGATGGGCAAATCGACAAGAGCTTGGTGAGGAGCTTGGACTTTTGTACCATACAGGGTTGCGATAAGATTGAGCTCTTTAGAGGACAGAGCTTGGACAGGGTCGGTCCTTGGCCGTTTCCAGGTACCATGGCGTCGTTGACGGATGTTCCATGCACAAAATATTTATCGATCAACTTGTTTTCCAAGATTTCT
The DNA here is from genome assembly GCF_000835555.1 of Rhinocladiella mackenziei CBS 650.93. Taxonomy (NCBI): domain Eukaryota; kingdom Fungi; phylum Ascomycota; class Eurotiomycetes; order Chaetothyriales; family Herpotrichiellaceae; genus Rhinocladiella; species Rhinocladiella mackenziei. The sequence goes on from NW_013550599.1 coordinate 1,546,412, forward strand.
CCGCTTCGCACACTGCCTTCAAGGTCTTGCTAGAGAACAGACCTGGAAATAGAATTTCGAGGCAAGAAGTGCCCGCCCGAGACAATAAGTCTTATTCCTGTCTTGTGCCTTGAGGTCAAGCATTGGGTGGCATTGCTTCTGCACAACTTGGCTTTTGTGTCCCTCACATCATGGATACCCACGGATTAAAAAAGGATTGTCGGAGGCGACGGTATAGAGTCCGAGGGCTGGTCAAGGGTGCGTTATCTTGTTATCTCTGTTGCCACTGGTCGGCCTGCGAGGTACTGTAACGTCGCAAGGGACGCCCCAGCCTGACACCGTCGATCAGTTGGCGGGAGGGGAAAAAGAGGCATCGCAGGACTGAGTTAGAGGTGGGGTAACGGATGGCGGAGGTCAAGGAAGAGAAGCTGTTGGATCCATGGGTGCATGGTTGGTCCGCGGTGGGAACGGGAAACCCGTCTCGTTACTGCATAGGGCCTCGGTTGGGGCTGAATAGATAAGAAAACCTAAGAAACACGCCTCCAGCTGCGTTTTTCAAAAAGGAACAAACCTGAGCTCTGAAGGAGCTCATTTCAGTCCTTGAGAGCAAGAGGCAGAAAAGAAATGGAAGACAAATATGGCAGGTGAAGCCACCCACCAATCAATCACCAATTCTAAGCTTCAGCCACATCCACCCGGGGTTTGACGATTATGGGCCAACTTCATTCGAACCATTTTCATTCAGAGAAAGAGGAATGACTTGAAGTATATGCTATGTATAGCCACCCATGGTAATTCATCGGGTATAATTCTTTTCCGATCTCAAATACTCGATCTAAGACTCTTCCTGAACCCCCAAATCCATGTCAAGGTCACTATTTCCCATCAGAGACTGTTCCGCATAGGCCAATCCATTGAGTGGTTCCTCTGCTCTATCCTGTTGGTCCGACGAGAGCGCTTCAGTCTTCACGTTATGGTCATCGTCATCAAATCCATTCAGCCACTGCATACTCATGTCGAGACCACCTTCGACGCCCGAGAACAAATCACTACCGCCTTCCAAGTTAACCAGCGTGTCAAAATCAGGTTGTGCCAGGTCCTCTGGATCACCAGTCTGTTCATCCTCTGCGATATCCGCCAGCATCGCGGCGGCTCCTCCTGTTGTCTGCGAATTCAAGCTCGCATCGGACCGAGGCGGAGTATATTCGGCAATGAAATTCCGCTCGTCGGGCGCTAACGTTGAGCTGAACAATAAGAAGTTGGCGGTTTGCATGGCTTCGGGAGGTGGCGTCAGAAGCAACGGGCCTGGTGGTGCCTTCTTGTGGTCGATGACCGTGCTGGTGGGTGAGAATGGTCCGTTCGTGGTTGGGGCCACCGTGGCAGCGGCCGTAACTTGTGCGTTGGTCTTTCGCACCGCGGCATCGAGGAACGAGAATGCAAAATCTGCCGAAGCATACATTTCCCGCAGTCGCTGCAGGGCTTGCATGCAGAATTGGAATTTACGAATGCTGGCCTGTCGCGTATTGGTATCGGGGGATTTGATGTCGAGGAGGTGGATTATAATCGCGGGCAACAGGCATGTCACGCCGGTGTTGGGTAGGTATCTAATCAGGTCGTGTGCAAACAATTCCTTGTACATATCCGTGATATCATTCGCCGCCTCGCGAACCTTTCTCTTCGACAGCTCTCGAAGCTCCGGGGCGATAACGACGTTGGGCACCGATGGCAGAATTTGCGGTCGATGCAACGCGCTAATGGCGGTCAAGTATATTCCTGTGAGGAGGGCTCGGTGCAGATTGATGATGTCTCCGTCGTTGGCACTCGTTCGCTCATGAGAATCCGGAGCGAAATAGTGAAGCTCACGTGACAGCCCCTTGTACCACTGCTCGAGCTCTCGATCGCATCGAACCACGTCGCATGGGTCTGCCGCTGACTTTTTCGGGACCAATCGCATGGTCGTCTCTTGGGTGGCCCCAATCTTATGTCCCAGGGTGGAGTACTGAACAGCCAGGACCTGAGTGATACAAACGCAAAGGTTGGCGAGACCGATACACATCATGGCGAGAGTGACTCGCTTGGAAGTGTCCTTGACGGCGGGACAACCACCGAGCATGCGAGTGAGCTCGGTCGGTAAGGGATCGATCTCAAAATCCGAGAGCTCCAGCATGGGCACGTCAAAATCCCCCCGGTTGATCCGCATGGGGCGACGCATGCCAATGGCAATCAGTCGATCGCGCATGAAGCATGACCACCAAATCCGTTTCCAGAGCCGACGTTGCTGCAAGCTCATCAATGACGCATTGGACGTGTCACAGTTGAGACCGATGGTTCGGGCCACCGAAATGGCCACCCCTAACCAGTGCCAAACATCCTTGGGATCATCTGGGTTTTCGTACCAGTAGGTCATCAACAACACGGCCTGGACGACGGTGACACGGTCGATTTCGTAGTCGAAATCGTACAAGAGTTTGACTCTATGGAAGAAAGATTTTCTGGCGGCTTTCCTGGTCACATATCCCTGTGCGACCAAATATCGCATGTCAATGTATGCCGTCGCCGCAAACATGACGGCCTGGAAAAGCAAAAGGCTGATGGCATCGGTCGGCTGGTTTTTATCAATGGTATGGAGAAAGTCTTGGAGATCGATCAGAGGCAAAAAAGGGTGCACGTATTGCACGTAGCAACGGAGCAATTCGTTGCGAAAGCCCGTCTCTGGAATGATGAACGCTCCTTTCTTTTGCAGATACTCCAGATCTTCCGTCATGATCCGGGGTGAAATGGGTTGGATATAGGGTGGTAAAGACACATCTGGTCGACTGGACTGCGGCGGGAAGGAGGGCGTGCCGGAAGTCAGTGGAAGAGGTGACGGTAGAGGTTTGTTGCCCATGGCGTACATGCGTCGAGTTCGCTCCTCCGGGCTCAAACGGTGGCCTTGTGTTTGATCTGAAGGGATCTCCGTTAGCGGGAAGAAGGACCAAAGAGAATGGGCCGATTTACAAAGCATATGAGGTCTGTGGTGATTGAGCTCGTACTCCAGAGCATGGGAATTCGACACTGGCTCGGCCGAGGTGAGACCCGGGACAAATTCGTTGAGACCATCAATATCGTCAAAGATGGGGAACTGAGGCGGCTCCTTTTCCTCCTCAATGGAATTGCAGGGTGAGTGATGAAAGAGCTCCCCGTCTGCATATGATTTTCTTCGTCGTTTCCCTTCGGTGACTATACACTCTACTTCATCGAGTCTGCAATTGGTACAAGGAATCCCACTTTCGACCACGTCGCATCTCACTTTCCGTGAACGACAACAGTGACAAGCCTTGGACGCTCTCCGCTTTACCGTCCTCCCACCAGGAAGCAGCCCAGCCGTCGACGGCTTCCTCTTACTCTGGGTATGCATGGTACAAGCTAAAGTCGGTGCCATGTATACTTGGATTCCGTTTGCACGAGGCGAAGGCGGCTGTTGAGGATGTGAGAGGGAAGTGACTTGTCATAGAGGACGCTGTGCTTCTTCGCAAGGGCACACAGAAGAAGAAAGAGAAATGTTGAAAAGAAACAAGAATCTACCAGAAGGGGGGCCACGGAGTTCAAGCGTGGGCTATGGTCAATTGATATGGAGAAATTGTGTACGGATCCGAAGGGACCTTAGTTCCATCAATGAGCGTCGATGGCGCGACAAGAACTGGCCCATGAGAAAAGAATTTTCCTCATGGTACCCCGGACTACCCCGGTTCGATGCGAACGACATGTGTCCCGGTCAGCGATTGGATGTGCAAGCGATCGAGACTGGGGTCAATCCAGACTTTGGGGAGAAATTGGTTAGTCGAAAGACCAATTACCGTTAGTAGTCCTCAGAATTCACTCAAATCTTTCAGGAAGAGAGGGCTGCCAGAAAAAGGCTTGGAAGGGGGGGGGTTGGGTCTGTGGCCAACTCGAACCACCCACTGGGCACGTCTCCGGATTCGGTCATGGATGGAGAAAAACCCCTAGTCCACACGTGGAGAAGAACAGAGAAATAAATATCCCCACTGCCGGCCCTTCAAGATCCCCACGAGAACAGTTCAGAAAGGTAATGATAAGACGCTGGACGCCACAGCATTTCCGCATCAAAGCGCACAGAGCAGCCTAAGCTAGGAATTCTGCTGTCTCATTGATAGGAGTGGAGCGGACCCGATTCTCGTCCGGTGCCGAGTTATCCACGGTGCTGACCATTTTCACCCAGCACAGCTAAACGAGACATCCTTTTTTCCGGTGGATGTTTTGTTTTCCCGGCTCTTGCAGCCCCATTCTGCTGCATATCTCGATCTGGTTTGGAGTGTCACGATTAACCTCGTAAGCTCGTCAACACGATCGACTCGACCGACTCGACATGCCTCGAAAATCTTGGACGAGCAAGAAAAAGCATTAGGAGATTTTCCGTGGCCAGTGAGCTTTCAGGCTGGCAGAGAGGAGTGGGGCAAGTCGTAGGAGAAGAGCAATTCTGGAGGCGCTTTGTCAACCCTGCGGGTCTGGGGACCAGGAGAGTTCTCGAGACACATTTAGCGCCCAACACCAATTCTCGAGTTTGCTGTTCTCGAGACACGGCTGGTAGTGGCGCGCTCGGAGGGGTTTCTCGCAGCTACTGCAGTGAGACCGCACTGTCTGCCAATCAGTTGACCAATAAGAAGAATGGATAGGGATCCAGAGCATCCATCAGTTCGTGGACAATGTTGTGGTTGATTTGCTAAGCAAAAGAATTTGAGCAAAGGAGAAAAACGGTCGGAAAGAAAAGCGGGGAGAGAACCACTTCTCCAACGAGTCAGCTGAGTCTGAGTCTGACCCTCGCCTCGTCAACTGACCCGAAATTCTTGACTCGCTCCCTTCTGAGTTCGCCCTCTTTATCGAGCGACGCCCGTACTGGATAGTGCAATCTCGCGGTGCACACTTCTAGGAGAGTCATCTTTTTCATAACACGGTTCCGGTTCAAGGGGAAATTTGATCCTCCAGTCTTGGTGGAGAAAAGCTGGCGACGCTCGGCTTCAGGCCTTCTATTGATTTCATCCACTTTCTGTTGTCAAAGACCAGCCACCAGCGAGGCTATCCCTTCCTTATGCCTCTGCCGGTTCCTGTGCTTGTGATTTTTGCATCTCTTCAAGCTTTGTCGCTTGAGTGACAAAGTCGACCACAGACTCTCGAAAAGATCGATATGTGAGCCCTAGTTCTTTCGCTGCTGTTTCCCCATCCAAATCGTGGGAGTCATCGATCTCTTGTTTGCCTCCTGATTGACACACTCGTGATTTGCCCCAGTCAAACTCACTCATGATGATCTCGGCCGCCTTCTGGTAGGAGAACCTTTCTGGTGACGCTACCGTGAACCGTTTGTTGCCTATCCCAGGTCTCAAGAGTGCTTCGACGTGTGCTTGGGCCAAATCCCTCACATCAATCCAAAACGGAACCCTCGCCACGGGCATGGGATTTGATCCGGAGGCTACCTCCCACAGTCTGGCAGCACTGTCATTCAGCTCGTCCATCCTGGCCACCGGATGCACAATTGGCCCAAAAACCATTCTGTTTTGGTCAGTCTCACAATGATCCGGGGCCTTGAGAGCAAAGAACAGGGTGTGCGTACGGGGGACATAAAGTGACCATATCGAAGTTGACCTTCTCTCTTTGGACAAACTCCCATGCAGCTAATTCGGCAAATTTTTTCGAACCACGGTAGGCCACAATTTGAGGAGATTTGTTGTCGGCAGCTTCCTCATAACTCAACGGGTTCCAGTCTGCTGCAGTGTAAGTGAAGCGTGGCGGTGCCTTTCTGTCAGCGTTGATCACCGCCCCGAAAGAAGACGTGATGACGACCCGTCGAACTTGAGGTGCTTGGGCAGTGGCCTCCAGAATTGATTTCACGCCATTGATGGCTGGTAATATGAAGTCTTTCTCGTTGTCTTGTACGCCGAAATTCAACGGCTGGATAATGACCCGTTCCACTTAGCGTTTCGTTGGACCACTTTGGGGGAGAGGGGAAAGGAGATGCATATGCGGACTTACGCTGGCGACGTGGATTATCCCCTCGACGTCCCGAACAGCTTCATGAAAAGAAGTGGCTTTGGCAAAATCAGCGACTTGGACAAAATCCAGTTTAGAGGCGTGTTCCAGTCTTGCATCACGCAATAGTTCGCCCTTCTTCAAATTCCGAATAGCCACTCGAACTTTCAAACCTCTTTCCAGAAGATTATCCACGACATGGGCTCCTATGAATCCTGTTCCTCCAGTTACAAGAACACAAGACATTTTGGGCGCAGCCATGATCGTCTATCAGCTTCCTATTCCGAAGAAAGTCGATCCTTTGAGAAAGGAGAGGCCAGAGTAGCTATGGAATCGCCGTCCGATTACGAATAAAGGCTACAGGTCGATCTGATTCGTTTGCTTGAAAACATAGAATACTTCCCCCAGCCCCGCGGGTCATGGCAAACCCCCACGTCATGCTGGGAGATCCACCGGAAACGCCACCAGATAAGGCGATACGACTGGACAATCGAATGTGGATAAAATCAACAAATTTTTGGCTGTCCCTTTTTGTGCAAACCTTTCACTGACAACAGACTGAATAGTCGGTCAATTCTCCAATTAAAGGATGCAGCGAGAAACGCCCAACAAATATCCTCACTAGCAGGCGGAGATCCAGTAGTCAACAAGTCGTCACACTCCTGATTTGCGAAGCCTTCTTCTGCCTTACGAAGATGTACGACTGCAGGGAATGAACCCCACTTCGTCAGCGTCCTTTGCAAGCGAGTTACGCAATTCCCCGAGACATATATCAGTCCGAGCTTTGTATATAACCAACTGGTTTGTGGGTACCTGTGACAGCTTTATGTCAATGCCCGTTGCCCACCTAGTAACGTGTGACTTCATTATAATGTGGCCCCCAAAGAAACTTGCGTGGGCGCTGGAGTTGGCTGTTGAGGGAGGGCCTATGGGGCGGGTCGTTCAGGGCACCCGGAATTGGACTGGTAAGACAGCGTCAACTAAGATCAAACTCGCTTTAAAAGAGACATTTGTTGTATCACACAACTCTCTGTCCCGTTGACTTGCCTCAATTTGCGTTGAATACTCTCATCGATATCTTCGACTCCTGGTTCTCGTGACAAATGGCTCCCTAACATATATATCGCCAGCTATGGCTGAGGCTTTTTGCCCAAGTCTCGTACTACTGGGATGCTCAGAAGCCCAATGAGATCATTATTGTGAATCACACAGGTGAGTTGATCTCCTTTCTCGCCGTAGGCGGAGTCAGTAGTCTCACTCAGCGCAACACATAAATCAGATTGTGGTATGACGAATCTTCACGGAAGAGAGTCCAGCAGCATAGCTAAAGCCAAATTGGTGGCGGCTGCAGCCAAAGCAGTCGTAGAGATGCATCTGGTCTCAGGGCCTGACTCTGAACATATGGCTGACAGTTGGAACTTTGGGCCAACTGGGCAATACCTTTCGACTAAAGAAGCTCCTGTTAATCCCGGGCCCGAATCCAGGGTCGAGGCTGCTAATGTGGGCGAGGCCAACGTTTTCGAGGAAGTCCCACTTGGAGAACGAGGAATACGCAGTTTGAAATTTTGCAGGTTGCTCATTCAACACGATCCATTTATATACTGCCACTTCAGTGAGGCGAAAGGATCTTTTCTGCTGTTGCAAGGTTGCTCGTTGGTTGATGCGGGGTCGGCATTTTGTCTCCGGCCTCACGTGTAGCGCATCCCCAACTTTTCCAACCAAGTTCTTCGATGATTGCCACGGGCATTGACATGAGAGCCTTCGAGCATGGCTACCCCGTGCCCGAGGGCTCAGCGGTGCCTCGCAACAACCCAGGACACACCTCAAAGCAGAAGAGAGTAAGAACGTGGCTATTTAGACTCAGGTTGACAAGGACCTAGAAAACATAGAGGTCATCGCGCCCAAAGATAACTGAAGAGTTTTGACTGGGATGCTTTGACAGGGGGATTATGAGGTCAGTTTTGTCCCCTGTCTGTCTATATGTGTGGCTAAGCCTCTGACGGCGCAGGCAGTGAGAGATGCTCAATTCCGTGAACATACCATTCCGAGAACCCCTACCTTTTATGAGGAACATGCTGCACATGATGGAGATGGCAGCGGAGTCATAAGTCCAATCTCCCTGCAAAAATTCGAAATCGGAATTGAGCAACCGAAATTGCTCGAAGAGCTGGCGCAGACGACCGGCTCACCATGGTATCTGACTTTTCCTCTGACGATCTGAGTGCGTCTAGAGGGGCATCACCGAATAACCCGTCGCGACGGGAAGGAGAAGCTAGAAAGAGACGAGCCGAGACCACCGAACAGGAAAAGAAAACTGGCAAAACGATGGATCTGCAATACTTTCTCGAAATGGTAGACTAGAAACATTGACATGGCCGAACTGCGCAAATATCACAACAACTGGAAAACACAAGATACCGACTAGAACTTCTTCTATTTGGAGTTTCCAGAGTGCAGCAGAGCTCGATTGGAGAAGAACAAGTTCGGTATTTCTTGAGAAAAGAACGGTTGAATCTGGTAAGAGTCGATGAGCAAGGTCTCCTTGTTTGGGCGAAGAACGATGAAAAAGTCTGGGCTAAGGATGAGCTCTACGAACACAGCGTGAATGGCATTGTACCGATCAGCGACCCATCCCAAAATTTCCAAGTACAACGTACCAGAAGAATCCGACGAAAATTTGTCAGATGAGTCGGAAATAGATGAAGGCGACAACGCTGTTGGAGACGAGGGAGAGATGTCCATGAACACTACTCTACATAATGGTCGATTCTCTGAGCAGACCCCCGTCTTGGTCAATTGGTGGAGGATTTTGCCTTTCATTTGTATGTGGCTACAAAAGAAAATTTTTGTTTTTTTAAAAAAAAAAGAAGAAACCGAGGATGTTTAGTGTAAAGTGATGTCACACACAGTGTGGTGGCCCGCTAAAAGTTGGCCAGATCCCTGGCCTGGAGTTTCCACGCTCCGGATGGAGGAGAGTCTCTTCCTCTCTCACCACCAATCGATCACCAACCACGGGTCCTCCAGTCCACCATTATCCATCCACTTTAACCATCATAAGCTATTAAAACCAATTGAGAGCTGTGGCTCTCGACTTGTATCCCTGGACTGGCCACTTCGGTTCATTCGCCTGTACTTTCTCCCTTCGATCAACGGCGGTGGCGTCGATGATCAGCGTTGGATACGAGGACAATGAATGAATGCCAATCCTCGACAGCATTCTGAACGAGCACTGAATACTAGAGGAAGGGCACTCCGAGATGACCAAGCCATCTGAAGACTACGATAAGGTTAAGATGCTGGAGCAAGAGGAGAAGAAGTGACGCAGGCAGCAAAAGGAGGGTGCGACAAGTTTGAAAACCTGTTCTCTATCGACGATGACGATCCAATTCTCCCTTGTGCTGCGGCGGTGCAACAAATCTTTCGGAAACCCTTTCCGTTCTCAAGCTACATCTCACCAAAGTCTGTGGTAACGTCGACAACCCCGGTTCCCTACAGCAGCTTCGTGAACATTTCGTCAATCGGGCTTCAAAAAAGGCGACATAATCGACACAGCAAATCGAACTCCGGGTATGCAGCATTGCTGTGGTCTAGTGCACGCTGTCCAAAAGCTGTCAGATAAGCCCATCAGAAGTTCTCACGGCCTTGAGGCTGGCCATCGAGTTTACAAAGCTGACTGGCATCAGGTTATCCACTGGCCGACATTGTACCTTGTCACCCTTGTTTTCATGACATGGCTTTCTTGCCAGAGGCTTTCCAGTTTCCCATCTTTCTCGGTCTTCAATTCGGATTGGTTATAGGACCCTGTATCATGTCTGCCGTTCCCTCATCCTTTCATGCCATTCGACGGAATCCCTCTGGAATCCATGTCCAGACCCAAGCTTTCTGTGCCACATTCTTTCCTCATGAAGATTTAATCGTCTGCTCTGACGCAATGCCACCGTCTCAAACATGTCACGGTCAGCCACATTGAGGGACCAGCTCTTTTACAATGAGGAAAGCCTCTTGTATATCTCTCTACCAGGAAGGTAAAGATGAACGGTGACGTAGTCAATTCTTCCAATATACTTGATCAGAAACTCCTCTCCGATCCTGCACCTGTCTCTTTTCTTTTCCGGTCTTTCAAGTTCATCCTCTCTATCTGCATCCTACCCCCTTGGTACATTCGTCTCCAGAGAGCAAATTGAAAGAAGTGCCGCTTACATTGATAGCAGCGGTCGACCGTGAATTTGTATTTTTAACTAGCTGATGACAAGCAACCGACTTTCATCGACATCATACAGGTATTATTCATTTCCCCCAACTCCCAACCGAGGACCATCTTCCTATAAGGGAACTACACCAGAGGCAGTGAGAAGTGACCAAAGCACAATGCCATCCCCAGCTGCAGGCAGATCGGGTGTTGTTCCGGAAACACCAACAAAGAGTGGCAAGAACCCTCTTTCATCATCCGCCTCCAAGCTTACAGGCGGAGATGCTCCTAAAGCCGCTACGCCAGGCCGAAAACCTCCCAAGCTAGGCGCTTCGAAAGCGACCCCAAAGAAATCAGAAGACTCACCTAGGCTTCCCCCTCGACCAAAGGCTGCCGAAGATGTCACTGAAAAGGCCGAGGAAGCTGAGGAGGAAGCTCAACAGAGAATCAGCATGAAAGATACTGAAGAGCCCGGCGGCAAAGTCAGTCAACCAGGTCACGACGCAGGTGCCAAAAATACTTCGCTCGCCAATGTCAGCGAATTTTCTGAAGCGAACCCCGAATCCGTACCCGATAGTGAAGAGGACGAGACAGTTGGCGGTGTCAATGATGCCGCCAAAGGCAAAGGTGCCGAAGAAGGCGAAGAAACCGAGGAAGCTCCTGGGGAAGGGGAAGACGCTGCCGAAGAAGCGGAAGACGAGGCAGAGGGTAAAGGATCTGGAGCCCTGGGGGGACTCAAATCAACAGCAGGTGGGCTCACCGGCAGGGGAAAGAAGCTTGCCGGCCGTGTCGGGGGCACCAAGGACATCGTAACTGGCGCTGCTGGTAAGGTCTCACAGGGCGATGTCCAAGGGGCTGCTAAAGACACTGCAAATAAGACTGCCAACAATGCGAAGGAGGCCGCCGAAGGTGTCACAGATCCACTACCCGTCGACCTTTCTCTTAAAGGCCTTAAAGTTAGTGAAAATGGTGACATTCTCGACAAGGCTGGAAACCCAATTGGCAAGCTCGAGGAAGGCGATCCAGCTGATCTAGAAGGCTACGAAATCGGCGACGACGGTGAAATCCTCGACGAAGACGGCGACGTTGTCGGTCGTGCGACCCTGGCCCCCGAAGTGGCACAACACCTTGCTGGTCAGACCAAAGACAAGATCGGCGAGACTGCTGAAGGCGCCGGCGACGCTGTCAATGGTATCAAGCAGGGTGCAGGAGAGGTGGTCCAAACATACCTGCCGGATATCAATGTCCTCGAAGGGCTCGAAGTTCAAGAGAATGGAGATATCCTGGACCAGGAAGGACATGTACTTGGTAGAATCACAGAAGGCGACCCAAGAGATTTGGTCGGCATGACATTGAACGCCGATGGCGAAATCCTTGATGAGGATGGTGATGTCGTCGGTCGCGCAGAGACTCTTCCTCGGCAAGTCAAACAGGCTGTCAAAGATGCCGCCGGAGGATTTCCTGGTCTTGATGCCCTTGAGGGGCTTGAGGTACAAGGAGATGGTGCCATCAAGGATGCTGCCGGTAATGTACTGGGCAAGATCACGGAAGGAGATCCAGCCGATCTTGTTGGCAGAACTCTTAACGCCGAAGGGGAAGTTCTGGACGAAGATGGTGATGTGATCGGGCGTGCTAAAGTTCTCCCGAGGGCCACGGAAGCCCTGGAGGGTGTCAACGGAGCTCATCCAGAAACTGTCCAAGAGCCACTCGACAGGGTTGAAGATATTCAAGAACAATTGAAACCCAATCTCACCGTCGTCGACGGGCGCAAACTCAACAAGAAAGGCAATATCATCGATGACGAAGGAGAAGTCCTGGCCACACTCGTTGAAGGCGATCCCAAGGCATGTGCCGGCAAGACCCCTAACGACAATGGCAAAATTCTTGACAAAGATGGCAATGTCATTGGCCGCGTCGAAGTCGTCATGGGTGAAGCTGCAGAGGAAGCAATGAAGGAACTCCATCCTCAACTTGTTGAACAACTCGGAGAAGCACAGCACGCCCTTGAAGATGGAGAGAAACAGGCTAAGGAAGCGGGCGATGCTGTCGACAAGGTCGGCGTTCCTGACTTCTCTCAATTAGAAGGTCTCAAAGTCAACAAGAAGGGAGGAGTTGTCAACGAAGATGGCGATCCAATTGCCAAGCTGGCCGACGGCTTCGACCTCGAGGCTGTGCGAGGCAAGAAAATCAGTGACCAAGGTGAAATCCTCGATAAGGATGGAAACCTCATCGGCAAAGTCGAGTTTCTCCCAGGAGCTGTTGAAGAAGGCCTTGTTGAGGTTCGAGAGGCTGTCCCAGACCTTCCAGACACTTCCATCTTGGAGGGCCTCAAGGTCAATAAGAAGGGGATGGTCCTCAATGAGGATGGTGACCCAATCGCCCAACTGACTGAAGGCGATCTTGCCGCCGTCGCTGGCAAAAAGTTGAATGACAAAGGTGAGGTCTGGGACAAGGATGGAAATGTCATTGGCCAGGTCGAAATGATTCTCCAGGAAGCCGAAGAACAAGTGGGAGAGGCAGTTGAAGGCCTCGGTGATGGCCTGCCTCCGTTGTCTATCCTCGAAGGACTCAAGGTCAACAAAGCCGGCAAGATTGTTGACCAAGATGGAAACGTCGTCGGTGAACTTGTTGAAGGGGACGCTAAGAAGATCTGGAAATTTGGTGTCACTTGTGACGATCAAGGACAATTCTGGGACAGCAAAGGCCATGTCATCGGACGAGCCCAGACCCTGCCACAAGAGGACAACGAAGAAGAGACTGAGTTTGCCGGCCTGGGAGGTCTCACCGTGGTTCCGGACAGGTGGGTTGAAGATGAAAATGGCATTAAAGTCGGACGCATTGTTGAAGGCGATCCTAAGAAACTCGTTGGCCGTGCAGTGGATGAAGATGGTGATATCATCGATAAACGAGGCAATGTCGTCGGCCATGCCGAGAGATACGAGGAGCCTGAAGCCGAACCCGAGCCAGAACCAGAGGAGATTGATCTCTCTGAATTGAGAGGCCTCAAAGCGAACAAGCAAGGCAATGTCATCGGACCTGACGGCGTTCCAATTGGCCGTCTTGTCGAAGGAAACCCCAAGGAACTTGCAAGTCGTCCTATTGACGAAAGAGGCCAGATCTGGAATGATCGAGGTGAAGTTGTCGGTCGATGTGAACTGATTCCGCCGTATGAACGTGAGGCGAAACCAGAGGGACCTTTTGCAGGCCTTGAAGGCGTCGTCGTTGTCAAAGAGGGCCTTGTTGAAGATGCTGAAGGCAATGTTGTCGGTGGAGTCGTCGAAGGTGATTGGAAGAAACTCATCGGACGTGCTGTCGATGAAGATGGCGATATTCTTGACAAATATGGCAATGTCAAAGGTCACTGTGAACCTTACGAGGTCCCGGAAGAAGTCGTCGAGGAAGAAGATCTGTCCAGCCTCGCAGGTAAGACCGTCAACAAAATGGGAAAGATTGTTGATGAGCACGGAACCATCTTCGGTGAAGTTGCCGATGGTGATGTCAAACGTCTCGTTCGATGTAAGGTTGATGGTCAGGGTCAAATCTGGAGTAATGATGGCAAAGTCATTGGTCATGGACGACTTATCCAAGGTGGTGATGATGGCCGTGCTGAAGGACCATTCTCTAACTTCGACTCTACCATGGTGGGGAAAGACGGCACAGTCAAGGACGCCAGCGGAGAGATCATCGGCCGTGTCGTCGAAGGTGATCCTAAGAGGCTGGTTGGACGACATGTCGATGATGATGGCGACATCATCGACAAGAATGGCAATGTTGTTGGCAGAGCTGAACGATGGGAACCAGAGGTCAAAGAACGTGAAATTTCTCCCATGGCGGGACTGCGTGTCAACAAGGAAGGAGAAATCCGTGACCGCAATGGAGATGTCATTGGTAAGCTGACCGATGGAAACTTGCTCGCGTGTATCGGCAAAGAAATCAATGACAATGGCTATGTCGTCGATCAAGATGGAAATAAGATTGGAGAATGTACTCTCCTGGAGAACATCCCTGAAGCAGTTGAAGAAGGTCCAACCCCCGAACAATTGAAGGAAGACGAGGAACGCGAGATTGCCAAGAAGATCTCCAACATCATCAATCAGACGCTCGAAAAGATGGACCCTATCTGCAAACAGATCACAGAGGTAAGCTCTGTTCTCCGCCAAAAGACCGTCCGTTGTACTAACGTGCCCGTCTAGCACATCGAACGAGCCGACCGCACACCTCGCGACGAACTTGACGAAGAACAACTGGTACAGAACGTCAAGCCTCTTATTGAAGAAGGCAGTCGCGTCTTAGGAGAATGCAACGGCGCAATCCGTGGCCTCGATCCCGACGGACATATCGCTGCTAACGCCAAAGCACGCACGGCTTCCGGCGAGGCGAGCCCCGAGGAATATCGCGTTGCCGAAGGCCTCAAAGAACTCACGACGCAGGTAGTCAAGACCATCGACAACGCAAAGAAACGCATCGCAGACATGCCTCATGCCAAGAAGAAGTTGAACCCTCTCTGGGCCTTGCTCACAGAGCCACTCTTCCAGATCATCGCCGCCGTCGGACTCTTGTTGTCTGGTGTCTTGGGCCTCGTGGGCAAATTGCTCAACGGCCTTGGCCTGGGCGGTCTCGTCAACGGTATCCTCGGCGGCCTCGGAGTGGATAAATTACTCGGTGGTCTCGGACTGGGTAGTATCGTCGAGAGTCTGGGTCTCGGAAGTGGCAAGAGGAAGTAGCCAGAAAAACCACTAGTTCGTGTCGGTGAGGCGGTGTTGGATGCTGATACTGAAGGTGAGCATGTTGATGTCGGCACCGATGTAGAAATATTCCTACGCGTGGTGGAACACTGGGTGAAAACGGCAACAATGACTTTCATGGGTAATCACGAAAATATAACACAGGAAATGGAAAAGATGGCGTGCGGGCGGAGTGACTCTCAACCAGAATCAGAGTCAGAATCTCCTATCCGTTTGAATTGGTACAGGTTTCCAAGGCCGTTGGGAAAAGATGGACACCAAATCCAACGGACTGGAACTCAAGCCGGTGAAACTATGAGCTGAGACTTCTGGGTATTGGTTTGAACCTTTGTATCCGACCCTTCCTCGAGTCTCTGAGGGGTGATTGACCACAGAGTATATATCTGTTTTGGTCTTTTGAAGCTTCGCCTTGATTTTCTTTAATATTGTTGTGGATGTTTTGTTGTCGTGAAGAGAATGGAAGGCATGCAGTGGGCATACATAGGAGGAATCTGTTAAGGCAGGTTTCTTCTTCTTCTGGTACATCGGAGATAGGAACGAGGTTTTCGAAAAAGTATTTCACCACATACACCTCCCTTTCCAATTACCAATAGTAGCCTTCAGGGTTTATTCTTGCTTTTTGCTTTTACACTTCATTCAACGGACAGAGGCCTCCTCGGCTTTGGTATTGGCTTTGTCCTTTGCTCTCAGGCTGGCCATTATGATTCCTATTCAATCAAGCTTGAGCTAAAGCTTCGCTGCAGGTCGAAGATATCCTCCTGCGGACTCCAGCACACGCACCGCCTCATCCACCATCTCTTTCACAATTTCTCCCGCAGATTGATTCGGCGTGTTAACCAGCGCGGAGACGACGCCCATAGGCCTGAAAAAAAGCATCCATTAGTCGATCAAAGACAGAGACAAGGCTCTCTCCTCAAAAGGGAGCACCAACTCCAGCACCAAAGACAATCCCAATGAAACAGACACCCTCCCACTTAATTAAGCAGACTCCGTAAAAACTCAAGGAAGAGAATAGAGGCGTAGGGAGGGAAAACGTAGAGTGTAAGGAGAAGAGAGCGTACCTCAACGTTGATTGATCCTCAATTTCCTCCGTAATCCCGTTGATTTTCTCAAGACGGTCCATCTCGTGGGATAATGGGATGATGCCGCGCGATTGTAAGGATTTCATTTCCTCTTGTCGATTCGTTTCCCAGTTGCGAACATAGGGGGTTGCAAGGGCCCGGAGAGGGCGGCCCGTCCAGATGGTCGATTTAATGGTGCTGTCGAAGTCGGCGTTGATGATGCTACCAAGGTCAGTTGAGGCAGACAGGGGAGATAAGAAGAGATGAGCTGGGACAGGATGAAATATGGAGCTTTACTAAACAGACCAGATCCGAGTAAAGCAGAGCATACTGTAACGGAGCTATTTGAGTGGACAATAGGAAGGAAGAATAGGATGGAACAACATAATAGAGGCTTTGGAAATGGCCAAAAAAGGGCGGTTTTTGGAGGGGGGAGAAACAAATGGGAAGTCGAGTGAAAACAACCGAAAACGACATGGGATTTCAGGGCGGACAATTGTTGTTTCTGACGACATTTGGGAGATATGTGATATCTGACGACGAAAGGGAAGTTGGTACGTACGCGCGTTTTGCAGCCTCCGGGGCTCCTGATTCCTTTGCTGTCACGAATCTCGTGCCAACCCATACACCAGACGCGCCTAGCATAAGACTCGCAGCCATGCCGCGGCCGTCATAGATTCCGCCTGCTGCAACAAGCTGGACGGGCTGATTGGTCAAAGGAGATGTGTAGGTCTTGACGATGTCGGCGCTCGCGGGGATTAAGACGCTATATCATGAGCGACGAGAGTATTAGCGAGTGTTCTCAGGAACGAAGGGTAGTGGTTCCAAGAGTGGCCTCCTCATCACGAACACGCCGGAAATGAGTAAACCGGGGCCCGGGCCTGGTTCCGGAGCAATATAGGAATGAAATGGGATTTACCTGGTCGGCGTATCCCCGGTATGTCCGCCCGCTTCAGCGCCCTGTGCACAAATGATATCTGCACCAGCTTTGCATGCTTTGTGCGCGTGCTTCGGATGTCCGATCATGTTCATGTACAAGATGCCGTTGGCGTGGAGCTTGTCGATGACAGGTTTGGGCGCGACGCCAACGGCGGAAACGAAGAGTTTTGCACCGCCTGCAATGATGATGTCGACCAGTTCGTCGAGGGCGCCTTTGGTGTAGTCGAGCTAGAGGCTCAAAGTTGATGGGATTAGGAAATAATAGGAAAAAAAGGAAAGGAAAATGAGAAAGGAGGAGGACCACTTACATTGGTCTTCCGCGCGGAGCCGCCGACTTGAGGGATCAAGAGGTCCACACCGAATGGGAGAGATGGGTCTCGTAGACTTGCCTATCAAAACACCCGGAATCAGTCGTTGTTTCGACTCCCCGGTGAAGAAGAGTCTTTGTCATGCTAATATCCGGCGAAGCCACGGAATGCTTTGATTTGATATGACATGACATCGTCTGGCGACGGAAGCCTCTTCGACTCGTGGGCCTCAGGGTTTTTCCTACTTTCAATTCCTCAATCATCTCTCGCAGCATTTGCGGCGTGTATCCAACTCCGCCAATTACACCTAGGCCGCCTGGAAGTTTCTTCACATCAGCTCTTGAACTGGAACGAGATTCGCCATAGGATACGGATTCATTGTCGGATCGGTTGCTACGCACCCGCATTCGACACCGCTGCAGCCAGGGGTGCTCCAGATGTCTGACCCATTCCTGCCAGCAGGATTGGGTGCTGAATGCCCAGAAGCTGGTTTAAGGGTGTAGTTATGGACATATTCGTTGTCTTGATTGATGGACTGGAACGAAGAAAGATAGATGACTATTTCAAACACGCAACATGTGTCGTAAGATATATTCAAGGGATGATTGTAACTTTAAGCGAACTATGAGAGGCTCTTGTCAGCATTTAGGCCTTTACCCACATCCAAACCTTTAGGCGGGCGTGGAACCGAGGGAAAGAGATTTTGAGGAGTTCCTCCAGGGGGTTCAAAGAACTTTTTACTCTTTCATCTGAGTCAGGAAAGTAAGAAGATCTCCCCATATGGTGCAAAACTTTGGGTTTGGAGGTGGGATTTATGAACCGAATGATAAATGCAGGATACCGAGGCTGAAGGCTCGCTATTCCCCTCCCCCCCTCATTTTTTGTACAGGATACATGTTTCGAAGAGCTTAGCATTGAGATTGTGCCAATGACGTCGAATGGCGCATCGAAGGTGTATGCCGGTCATGGTGGGTTGTCGACTGAATCATACCAAACCGTCGACACATGGTGGTCGTCATTGCTGATCTGGGGCAGGCCACCGCTTTATAAGAACCCCGCCAGGGGTCCACATCATCTGCCATCGAAAGACGTATACACCTGTGTTCTGAATATCGCAATCGTCATTGACTAGTACTCCAAGGGGGGGGAGGCTCTCAGATACAGTGTCGTCTCCCCAGATGAGGCTAGGAAATGGTTGGCATCTTCCTGGAAGGTCCGAGTTGCAAGATGAGTCCCAACATCCTCGGATTCTAGATATGAATGCGGACGATCTGGAGTTGAATATGACGAGAGTCGGACATATTGTCATTCGGACCTGGACGTAGAGTCATTATATCTGATCGACGAGTATAAAGGGGACGATCAGTAACACAATGACCAAAGCTGGAGCTGTAGAGATCGAATTGATGACTGTGGAACTCAAAAGCTTCCGGGATAAAGCTCTGGGCTATGAATACGACGGTCGAAGTCCTATCGTGTGTCTGAGATTTCTGATGGGAGATGGAAGAGTTGACGATAACACCGAAAGGAAGAAGAAGGCAGACTAAGGAATGACAATGAGATTGTCAATCCAGCCCATAAATATTTCGTCTTGAAGACTCTCCATGGTTTGTCCGTCGAGATCAAAGGTCTTTGAGGACCTGCAGAAAACTTGTGGTCCTCGAAGGAGGTATCGTTTTTTAATCGTTTCACGCCGCGGATCGTGATTCTCCATATTGGCTCGTATGGACACTTTAAATAGGAATCTCAACGCATTCTGGTAGCGTTCCAAAATTCAAACTCCGATAACATTTCCTTCGTGATACTCTTGGGAGTATTCACAATGGCCTTTCTGATATCGTCCGAGATAATTGTTTCCCGATCTGCGTCAAAAGCATATTCCCCTGCAGATTGACAAATCGCAACAATCTCCGCTCCAGAAAAACCTTCTGTCGACTGGGCAAACTCATGAATGTCTTCACCTAAACCGATTTGAAATTCGTATTGAATCTTCTCCAGCCGTTTCTGAAAAATCTCTTTTCTCGCTTCAAGATCTGGTGGGCCAATATACACCACATTATCGAATCGTCCAGGACGTAAAAGAGCCGGATCAATGTTTTGTGGTTTGTTAGTGGCAGCAACCACAAGGACACTTCGAAGTTCCTCAAATCCATCCATTTCGTTCAAGAGGGTGGTGAGGACATTCAGATCACTCCCACTTTTTCCACGAGAGGCGATTGCATCAATCTCGTCGAAAAATATAATGCTTGGACTTGCCGCTCGAGCCTTTCGAAATACTTCTCGAGTGGCCCTCTCACTCTCTCCAACGTACATGGAAATCAGCTCTGCCCCTTTGACGGCGAGAAAGTTGAGACCTGCTTCCGTGGCGAGAGCTCGGACAAGTAAGGTCTTTGAGCAACCTGGTGGACCATAGAGGAGGACACCTTTCTTTGGTTGCAATCCCAGTTTTTTCATTCGGTCCGCAAATTTCAATGGACGCTCAACAGCATTGCGGAGTTGATGTTTGATTTCATGCTGACCTCCAATGTCTGACCAATGGACATTGGGTGTTTCGAGGAATATTTCTTGAAGGGCAGATGGTCGGATCTGTTGGAGGGCCGCGTCCAGGTCAGCGGAAGTCACATGGAAGCGAGGCTTGTTTTCACCACCACCCACAGATTGTCGCGGTTTCTCCAATTCGGGACCTGCATGCTCCTCGCCATTGACCGTCTTCTCTTCCTCGTCTTTGGGTACTGGAGTGCGATCTGATGCAAGCTCAAGTGTTCTCCGCATAAGAGCGTACAGATCCGCACCCACATAACCATGTGTTCGGGCTGCCATCTCTTGAAGCAACTCGTCCTGTGGGGTGGCGTCATTGCCACGCAAAGCCAGCAAAATCTCCTTCCTTTGGTTGGCAGAAGGGATGGGAAGCTCCATTTCGGCTGCAAATTTCCCTTCCGATCGTAGCGTTGGATCAATGTCATTGGGATGCTGGACTTCGCCTATCACCAATGTAGGAAATCCTCGAATGTCATTAAATAAATTTTCGAGCTCATCAGTCACTCCGGGTACAGGACCTGCATTCCGAAGGAGGTGTCTCGAACGGATAATGACCAATCGAGGTTCGGTCGATTCACACATTTGCGTGCCAGGTTTCCAGGAAATAACTTGAGACCATCCCGACTGTGCCAGGGCTGTAATAAATGCGGTCTTGCCGGTGCCTTTAGCCCCGTACACCAAAATTCCTTGAATGGGTCGGTAGAGTTGGAAATACTGTTTCACAATAGGTCGCCGTACCCTGGCCACTATATCTTGCACGTGAGTTATCTGATCGCGCAATCCACCAAGGTTCCGAGGGTTGAAGTTGATTTCCCACGAATGATCTGGCGTGTCGCTCCTGCTAATTGCAAAGTGGGTATGTCCTGTAACACGCGCAATCATTGCATCTGGAACTCCGATATCTTTGACCATGAATTCCGCAGTATCAATACCCAACTTGAATTGGATTTTCCGAGCTAGAGCTATACATTCGTCCGTTCCCGGTATGGTCAACTTTGCATATTTCTCCCAGAATTTGATAGCCTGCTCATCATGCCGGGGTCCACAGCTCTGAAGAGTGACCGTGTCGGCATTCGTTAAGGGCTGTGAAGATCTGGTGATGGTGATTTTATCGCCCAGTTTGAAGCCATAGAGGTCTTGGAGAAGTTTGGAAGTTTGCACGACCGAGTCCTTTATTCCTGCTCCAGAGGCTTCCCAGGCTATCGCCAGCCGTTTCCTCCCATACTTAGAAGAGTCTGTACTCTGAATTTCACAGGTATCACCCGATTTCAGTTTTAGTGAAAGCATGGATACGGCAGTCAACTTGACCCGGAAGGCATCTTTCTCCGTATTCGACGGACGAACAATAAAATCTGGCATCTTATCCAAGAGAGTCTTTGCAGGACTATGAAGGAGATGATGCTCGACTTTTAGAACACCAGACAAAGCGAATAACTGGACCGGCGAGATGTTCGAATTGCCCCAGGCCTATCAAGACTTACCCCGTCAGAATGCCCAGAGCATGACTCAAGTTGCAGAGTCGGTGTTGCCGTAGTTGCGAGATTCATCTATGCACCTGAAGTTGACCACGGCAAGGCTTCAGGAGAGGCTTCCAATTCACCGTTCTTGGCATATACGAACACGTGATCACCCTTGAGAACGCGACCAAAATCGGTGTGGAATAAATTTTATTTCATTTTAATTGTGACAAGGATGTATGCTCGGGACTGCTTTACCGAGTGTTCTCACCTGCAATTCATTCCAATGCTTCAAAAGAACCCTTCTTGCCTGTACTGCGGGTCACACGCTTGCTAAGGCCACTCTCATCGTCAACTTCTCGACCCGTTGAGCCCTGAATGCTAGTATCTGCCAGTTCTTCCGCCCTCGAGTCTTCGGTAGAATCTTCCTGTATTTCTGTGCTCCGAGGCACCTTCTCCCACCCTTCTCCATTGTCCATCTTCGAGGCTGCTGTGATTTCTTTCATGGCTTTCGCTCCTTCGCTTTCCACTCCATTCCAAGCGCCGCAGCCACTACATCTCCACCGACCTAACTCTTCTAATGTTTTGACCCCTGGAGGCGCTTGGCCATTGACGAGGCGACAATTTGAGCACAATAGAACCAGTCTGTTCTTCGCCGCAGTTTCGTCCTCGCCAAGGAGAACATCGAGTATTCGATCATACCAGTGAGGCGTGTGATCATAGGCCATGCTAGAAGGAGGAGGAGGAGATGGTGGTAGTGGTGGCATACTGGGAAAAGCATTGGGAGCAAATCCTGGCGAGTCGGGAGTCATGTCGGTTGGATTCTGTGCCATCATAGACTCCATAAGTGGTGATCGACCACGAACTGGTGACATGGAACTGGCTTCAACATGGGGTGTCAGAGGAGAAGGTGATGGGAGATTTCGACCAGGAATATTGGCTGTGGGTGGAGGAGCGATCCCAGTCCTTTGTGGAGGTTGATCTTCCGCTGGGCGGTTGATCTTCCGTTTTGTGCCCTGTTGAGGTTGTGTTGACGGTGTCTTTGCAGGTGGTGCACCGCCATACTTTTGTAATAGTTCTTGTGTACTATCGTATTTGGTAGCTCTCTTGAGATCCGCGATCTTGTTTTCTCTCTGTTTTTGCAAGTGGTCCACATATGACTGTTGACGACTGATTCTCCAGTCGAAAAACGCAGTTAAGAGTATCCTGACGACGTATATCATCGCTGGCGCACCGATGAGACCAGCATAGTGATAGAGAGACCAATTCTGTGGTCCCAGAACGAGGACAATAACCAGAGCGTAAAGGACATATGTCACGGTGGTGTAGATAGTCCATAGAGCTTTGACTCGACGCCCTCTGGTTCGGCTTGTATCAAGGGCTAGGTTCGCGGAGGTGATTTGAGTGGAGAGCTTGGAAAGTGCCTTTTCAAAAGAGGCTGGAGAGCTCGCATCGCCCTAAAAGCCGTTGGTGAGCGAACGTTAAACAAAGTGTCCCCGGTGTAGTGGGCGCTCACCTTCCAAAGCCACGACATGCTGGCTCTCCTCATTTGCGCAAATCATGAGATAGAAACAGGGGAGATGTTTTGATATGAACGAGTCCTGTCACCGGAAGTTCATACCATTCACAGACATCATCGCAATTGCGATTGATGGAGTGATGAGTGCTGGCTGAAAAAGGTATAAATGCTGCCTGCGTCATTCTCACTGGGGAAACAATTCCAGTGGATCAACGAGAACGCGCATTCTCCGCCCCTGAGGACAGTTCGACCATTTGCGACGTTCTAAGCGAACACTCAGCCTCTGTTCAACCTCTCAACCTTTCTCTTCCTTGTTTCTTAATCTCTACTTATCCCGTCATCTCCCCTCCCGGGGACTTGTATCTAGACTGCCTACTTCAACATTGGCAGCAAAGATGCCCAGCATGTGGCTTACCGATATGCAGAGTATGCGCCTCCTGTCCTGGTCTAAAGAACATACCTAGAAGCTGATGGCGAACAGAAATTGGTGTCGGGTTCTGCTCTGGAGGTGCTGCGTGCGTCGCAAACTCAAGATGGGCGTAACACTGACATTGAGCAGGTGGACTGTTTTTGTTTGGAGGCGTCCTCATGTTCTTTGACCGATCG
This sequence comes from Rhinocladiella mackenziei CBS 650.93, assembly GCF_000835555.1. Taxonomy (NCBI): domain Eukaryota; kingdom Fungi; phylum Ascomycota; class Eurotiomycetes; order Chaetothyriales; family Herpotrichiellaceae; genus Rhinocladiella; species Rhinocladiella mackenziei. The sequence goes on from NW_013550599.1 coordinate 1,569,774, forward strand.
ATGTATGCGTTATGATCTCACTCTCTGACCGTACTCTGACTCCGCCACAGGCTAGCCATGGGCAATGTTCGTCCTACGCACTCTCCTCCAAGACTTCGTTCTGACGATACCCCCTTAGATCCTTTTCCTGATCGGCCTGATCCTCATAATTGGCATTCAAAAGACGTTCGTCTTCTTCGCAAGACGCCAGAAACTGAAGGGGACGGCCGCTTTTATGACTGGCATACTTCTCATCTTGATCCATTGGCCATTGACCGGGTTCTTGATCGAACTTTACGGCATCTTTGTTCTGTTTGGGGACTTCTTCGCTACGATAGCGTCATTTGCCGGCAATACTCCAGTCGTGGGTCCGTATATCCAAATGGCTTTACAGAAGATTTCAAGCGGTAGAAGAAACGCCGAACTGCCAGTGTGAAGCATAAGATTCCGTCGGAGGTGTTTCAGCGGTGTGATCCAGTACATGCGCCAGGTTCGAGTTTTGAGCCGAGCAAAATCTCCTTAGTTGAGCATGATGGAACCAATAGATCTGGGAGAAAGGATGAGCACACTATCAGTGTCGTTGGAGTATCAAATTCGACGACAGAAACAACGAGGCGATTCACGCAGAGCTTCACGGGGACCAGGAGGAAAGGGCCCCAAAGTTGGATATTTTCTCTCAATCAGCCAGCAAGCGCTGAACCACCACCCGAGTCGATTTCTTCGCCGCAGTCTCCGGGCCATTTACGTTTCACCCGTCTTGATCCCACGAGGAAACTACAACGTTCAGCCTCGTGAAACAGACCGCCAATTTTTTACCAGGATAGCTTCTGAGACTCTTTCCACCGAGGTCGGACACCTCGTACCACCGCCCTTGACACGATGACATCTTCTAGAAGCTGTTATGCCATTCGATCAGTCGATTGGTACGTGCAAAAGTGTTGGGTTGTCGGGTGCGGGTGCCAGCACAGGTTGCCTTTGTACAAATACGTCGTGATCATATTGTAATCATGTGCGTATGTCCGCAAGTGAAGGTCAAAAAGGGTCGCAGGATTAGGAAGCATCCACCAAATTGAACAAGGCTGAACTCGTTTGAGGTGGAGACAGTTACACAAAATGAGATCAATACGTCTGACGCCTGGGTAGCTGGCTCGCTGGTGCCAATGCCATTTTCATGCCCTCATCCTGAACCATGCCTGAGTACTGGAGGGTATATATCCGGTCATTCGCATCCCATCATATCATACCATGCAATATTGTACACCTATAGCACTGAGATTTCGTCGAAAGGGAGTGGTACGCTTTTCCTCTCCTTTCCTGTTCTCTCGCTCTCTGTGCTCCTCGCCGCTTAAGCCAGACACTTTAAATATATGTTTGTGTATAACATGATTTGTTTACATGCCCGCATAACCCCCATCACCTGTCCCTGTGCTCCCACCGCCGGCACTCCCTGGCCCAGGACCCGGCCATCCAAGGAACGCCCCGAAGCCCTGCGCATTCACGTCCGGGGCGGTCGCCAGTAGATCATACCCCATGCCCAGACTCCACAGCATGTCGTCTTCGGTCTGCCAGCCGCCGAACGACGGAGGCTGGCTGTGCGGCGAGAGCGCGTAGTGGTCGAATGCCGCTGTGCCTGTTCCATTTGTTCGCGCATTTGCATTCGGGAAGGCGGATGGCGAGGTCGTCGAGTGCGGTGGCTGCTGCTGAAGCATCGTGCGGTTCGAGGAGCCATATCCATCTTGGGGCGGCGGTTGCTGGGACAGAGAATGTGCGAACGGCGTATGATTACCGCCGTTCTGCTGCGTGTGCATTGATTCATCGATCAGAGCGTTTGCATTGGCGCCGTAGGCGGGTCCGTGTCCATTCTCATTGGCATTGACATTGATCTTATTCCCGGAACTGGAGACAGCCAGCTGAGCGGCTGCGGCGCCCGCTCCGCCCGCGAAATTGCGACGGAGGAGCCTCTCGAAGCCATCAGCCATACTGTATAGAATGTGGTTTTGACCCGCTTTACAGCTTCGAAAAAGCGCGATCACGGCCTCAATCAATGGTTTTGTCTTCGTCTCCGCGTCGATGCTCACGCCGATGCCCGTCCAGCGGCTGGACATCTTGATGAGAAAAACGACGGCGAAGGCAATCATGCTGTGTAAGTACAGGGGGACGCCGACCATGGAGTTGCGGATGGAGGGCTCTTCGAGGACGATAATTAAGATTTGATGTGCGGAGTTGATGGCGTGGTAGGCCAAAGGGCGCAAAGAGGTGGGGAGGGTATCGGTCGAGGAGATGGTGAAGAGGGATCGGCCGCGGAGGGCGAGCGAGTTGAGCATCATGGACGCGAAGTGGTAGTGGAGATCGGCGCCTAGAGAGAAGAAAGAAAGAAAAAAAGGGGAGTTAGTTTGGGTGTCATGCACCACTCATCGGCCATGGCTCAGATGACTGTCGGTGGGAGAAAACACAAATTACACAGGGGATCTTACCAACAGCAGGATAATCACCGATATGGGGATCTCGAACATGACGGAACTGAATCCGCCACCGATCCAAATCTTCAATGAAGCGCTGGTGTGTGAGTAACGTGGCGTCGTCACCGTCCATTAAGCGCTCCGCCTCGAGTCCAAAGTGGTTGTAGGCCTTACTGAGGATAATGAATAATGTCACTTGGGACAAGACCCGTCGATCGGAGGTGGTGCATTGAGGTGCGTTGAGGAAAACGTCGTACTCTTTAATCGCTTGTAACTCGGCTGTGACGGGGGGCCGACCGTAGGCGATGCTAAAATGGTGGTCGAGAACGTATAGCAGGTACCATAACCGAGCACGTTCGAAGGCGTGTCCTCGGTCCGTTTCGGATTGTTTCTGGGAGTATATTGCTTTATAAAAGGCCTGGTGAAGGTTTAACTCGGTCGCCATACGGACGCAGTGGCCGGAGAGTTTCCAACTGAGGTCCGGGAGCCAGAATGCCGCGATGCAGAGAGCTCGGATGTCTTCCAGTGTGTGGAAGCGGTCGAAGAAACTGGTGGCGATGAGTTCGCGGAGGATCTTGTGTGATGTCGCGTGGACCTTTTCTTTCCCGGGGATATGTAAAGAAGAAACGGTGATAATGGCTGTGAAAAATAACGTGGAGGATTCTCGAACGGAGAGTAACGTGCGGGATTCTTGAATGGTGGCATTGTACAAGTACCGTGACAAGGAGGTCTTGAAGAGATTGAACATGTCCTCGGCTTCTTCGATGGTGATAACGCCTAACGATATCATGTCGTTTTCCATATGCTTGCGCGAATGGCGTCGAGCCGGATCGCCGTATTTCAAACGACTTCGGAGGGTATTGAGTTGGGTGACTTCGTACAGGCTGCCCATCGGAGCGGTCGCCACTTCATGGGCATCTTCTTGAGGTTCGCGCGAATTCTCCCGCGTGGTTTGCGCGTTGGAATCGACGGGGTTTGGCTGTGAAGATTGGGGAGGTTGGCCAAGAGAATAGGATTCCAATGGCGGCATCTTTAAGCGGGACAGAATGTTTTCGACAGCTCGGTCGAGACGAACAATTGACGGATGGGGATTGTCGTTGTCATCCTCCAAGCTTACCCTCATGCGCTTCGAAGTGACACAATCCAATCCAAGGCGCTGACATCTCGAGCATCCTGCATCTCCTCGTTCGAGACTGTCGCATTTGACTTTCAGTTTGCGACAAGCCAGACATGCTCGACCTTTGCGCGAAACTTGTAGTTCGGCGGGAAGATGGTCAGCCGATCTCTTCCGACCGTGTAAAGGTGGCGGATGACTGTTGCTCCTATCGGCAGAGCTATTCCATGATGTTTGACGAGCGAGATTGGTGAAAGATGGATTGGGTTGGTGGGGGGATTGTTGCGTGTGATCTTGAGAGTCGGTCATGGTGGAGGAAGATTGTGGCGGAAGTAGATATAAAGCATTGGCATGCGGTGGAGGGAGTAGTGACAAGGTAGAGGAGTATACAATATCAACAAGATGAATGAGAATATTATTGAACCCCCGAAAAGTGGTTTATCTGAGATGAAAAGAGGTTCAAGTTCGGACTTCGGCAGTTTCTCCACCTCCGGATTTTTTCCTTCCATTCCCAGCCAATCAGAACACGCCGTTCCCCGGCCTTGGCCAGCATTAATATGACCGCCATCGTCTCCATCTCTGGCATCAGCACCCACTGGGATCATTTTCCATCACGAGCAAGCCGTCGAGACTGTCTCGCAGGTCAAGTCATGGCATGATCGAAGCGAACAACAGATCCAATCCAGTCGGATTGGGCGAGCGACTCAGCTTGTACTATTTTGAAAGACATTGGAAGTCGTCGTATTACTGATTCGCATCTTCTATTAAATTTTAGTCAAGCATCGAACTTACACAGAAGCTGGATCCTCATATGACTGCTTTGAATCTTTTGCCTGCCAGCCTTTCAATTCCCAGAGTAGTGAAAGTCTCATACCTCGAAGCCATTCTCTTGAATCCTAGAAAGACTCTCCAATCTCTGCCTCGGCCATGTCGACTCACTCCTGACATTGATTCTGACTCGGACTCGTCTCATATATGAAAGCCGAGCTTGGAAGCCCGGACAAAGTGACCGGCTCACAGCGGTGGCTCCTGGGACGCGATTCAAACTCGATCATTTTCTCTCCTTGAGGTGTAATATCCTTCGTAACTCTTGCCACTGCTGGGAATGACTGAAAGACTTTGGTCTTTTTGGCATGATCAAGAGGCTCCAACACCTGCGTCGCTTCTTGATGCCATTCCTTCAATCTAACGAGAAAGCCTCTTGCCTTTGTGTTGATTAAAAATGGCAATTTGTATCGTTCCCGGTCGCTTATTCGCCGCAGCCAGGAACATCAATTTCGTCTTGTTCTGCTTCAGTCCAAGCCAAAGATGCGCCGGAAGATTCTAAAGCTTGCGGAAAGACTCTGTCAATTTTTGCCACTTCGGGGAACTCTTCACATTGCTTCCGCTCTTCCTCCATCTCATCGATTTCAACGTGAACTTACTGTTCGAATATGAAACGACTCTTTCCCTTCCGACGCTATCCTCCCGGGCGCTTCGGCCTCAGGGATTTCCGTTGTTGCCATCTCACTTCTCTTGGTCTTTTGTATCCATACTCAAGGTATGAGATCTCGTTCTGATCCGTTGACACATGGACGAAGACTCGAGAAAGGAAGAAAAGTATGGAAGGATCCGGGTTGGAGACGAAGGAGATATTTGTAAAGTAGACCGTCGAATGTGGTGTTGAAGGAGAAGGATGAGGACGAGAAAGAGCTGAGTAATGAAGATGGGACTGATATCTGATGAAATTTAAGTTCTTGTATGCTGAAAAGCAAGGCAGTTAGCCGGTAGAGGAATGAGGTATTGAAAGACAAGATGAAGCGATGGGGACTCAAGCGATCGCTCCTTGGAATTGTGGCACGCCGCTTCAAAATCTAGACTAGTTGCAGGATTAGGTATTTCTATGGCTTCTCGGAGACAACCTGGATAATGAGAGGTTGTTCGATATCAAATCAGCCTCCCGATATGCCACTTGGTTTTCTATCTGTTGTGTCCGAATAGGCTTCTTTCACCTCTTTTAGTCCAGCTCTTATGCATCCCTGAGTACTTCATCAAATCTAGCATTCAGCCTGGGATACCAAGCTTGTTCTTCCGCCCGGTTCGCCATTCTCTTCTTCCTCCATACTTGCGAGATGTACCTTCGTTCAACCGCTCTTGATACGTAGTCATCATAACATTGAACGCGTCATTCACCTCACCGTGCTTGCCTGGAGGAGGATATGTAACGGTAAGCCAGAATTGTCTCGTACGTTCGAGGATCAACCGACGCAAGCGATGAGAATTATGGCGCTGATCAAGCGGCTCGGGACATTAATATTGGTTGGTTAATCTGTTGGGGCAGGCGAAACCGGCGAGACATTGACCATTTCCTAGCCGGATGTCGATGAAAATGTGATGAGTGTGCCAGAAAACACAGACTTGGTTCTTGACGTAGACTGAGATATTTCTCTCGTTGGACTGATCGGAATAACTGCGTTTCGCCTTCCACTGGCTTTCACTGCGTACACAGTATCGTCAGCTGTCGTCCATAGAACCAAAACACCAAAGAGTGAACTAGCAATCAGAATTAATGTGGCATGGCGACGAAGTGAAATCTGAGCTTCGTGGAGTTCGTACAGTAAAGGTGGAATTCAGAGCCAAGCTTGCCTTGCGAAGGAACGGAAACGACTGGGTCGAAGGTGTGGTGGAAGAGGGCGAAATATGATGAGGGTGTGCAGTGGAACAGATATGGAGGAGGCCCAAGCAACTCAGTGAGACTCACACCTCGCATCAAATTGGAATGCAGTCAGAATGTCGGTATTTCAGAGCTCAAACCTGGTCTTTCTCTCTCTTGAGTGTAGAACTAAGTCAAGTCGAAATAAGTCGGGTCACATACCCACTTATCCACATACCTCGTTCGAGATATTCGTGTTCGTTTCTGCGTTCATTCACTCCGCAACATGAAAATGCGTCTTCACCACCTTCTTCCCATCCCTATAGTGGTCCAGGACCTGATTCGCCTTATCCACATCCAACCCCTTGACCACCGTATAGGCGCCCGGCATAATCTTCCCGTCCGTCAAGAACCCGGGCACACGATCCCAAAACTCCTTTGCCAGCTCGGGTTTCCAATGCGACATGCCCATGACATCGATCAAGTCATACCCGGCCGTTTTCGGCTTGATTTGACTCTCATCAACAGGTCCCATAGGGAGGAGACGGGCGAATTTGCCCCGTTTCGTAGACGACAACGCATTGATCCCAATGGTTTGGGTCGGCAGCGGATTTATCGCGTCATAGACGTAGAGGAGCTCGTCGCCGACGACGTCGCGGATACGGCTGAGGACTTCCTCCGGCGAGCCGTGGCGGGAGAGCACGGTCGTGGCGCCGAGGGACTTCAATTCGGATTCGTTGCCGCCGACGACGATGATGCGGCCTATCCCCGCCAGAGCGGCGATTTGCACGCCGAATCGGCCGCAGTTGCTGCCGCCGCCCATGACGAGGAGGGTGGTGCCGCTGTAGTTGAAGCCTGAAGCTGCGGAGGTCCAGGGGGCAGGGATGTCGAGGGAGTCGAATATCGCAACGAGAGGGGCGATTGTGTTGGTTGGCAACGTGGCGCCGTCGTCGTCGGTGAAGCCGGCTGGAATCTTCGCGCAGAAGTCGGCGTCGAGGATGGCGTATTCTTGGAATCCGTTCTGTGTCCAGCCGGGTGCGGCGTTGGCTTGGCCGACGATGTGGTCGCCGATGGAGAATTTGGTTACTTCGTCGCCTCGAGCGATGATCTCGCCGACGACGTCGTTGGTCAGGACGGCGGGCAGTTTGCCGGCAATAAAGAGGCCCATGTCTCGTGCCTTTTGGTCATGAGGATTCGGGCCGGCCACGGTGACGCGGACGAGAACTTGGGATGGACCGGGTTGTGGAACTGGGCGCGTCGTGGTTAGAGTCAAGGGTGCGCCAATTTCAGTGACGAGCAGGGCCTTTTGGGTCTGAGGAGCCATCGTTGATGGTGCACGGTTGTATGGACACGATGTTCGATGAATGGGATGTTGTTTGCGCAGGACTTCCTCTTCAACTCCTCCTTACATTTCCATCTAGCGGCGGGGGATTGTCTCCTGATCATATATGCTCGCGTCCATTTCTCGACTGGTGTCTGGCCTGCCAATGACATTTCGCAAGGCTGTATGATGTAATAGCTTTGCATGAAAGTCTCTCTTCCAGATTTGTCAGCCAAATAGTTCCAATATCCCCTTGTCGCGTTCAGAGGATGGAATCCCAATCACCGAAGCCGAGACCTCCGTTCCATCTTACGGGATTTTCAAATAACCCGTCCAATGCTCGTGGAAGCGCGGTCAATGACCAATTCTTGGCCCGGAATCCGGAGGGAAAACACACCGAATTGGGCGGACCGAGGGAGGGCAATGGAGAGAATGTATTGGTTGTTAGCGCGGAGGAGGGCGGCATGATTCCAGCTCGGGCAGGAGATATCAGCTGCACGGTTGAAAGACGGTTTAGGAGGGATATTTATAAGAGGTTGAGGGCAAAGTCTGTCAGTCACCTTACCGAGCCTCGCACGGCCCCACCCCGCATTAAATGGCGCCCTTATGCATGAGAAGACTAAATGGAAGTCGGAATTCCATGCGGTGGATGTGAAAATTGTAATTATCTATCATCTATGGGTATAATCTTGTCCCAGCGGACACAGGGCGAAGAATACCGGCCGCCTCCAAATCTGCTACCAAGTTTGCGAGCATCAAGTCACATCCCCTGGCCGCTCTCAAAGCCACACTGACGGGCAAATACTCGGTCTTCAAGCTGACGGTGCTGTTGTAGGGGACTTCGCCCAGTGGAACAATCACCTCCGGGACTCCAGCCATAATTGAGAAGGAAGAATCGCCAAATCCCAGTGGCGGGGTGGTTGTTGCGTTGAAGTAGGTATTTCGATAACTCGGCTCGCTAATAAACCACGGATACACGTAAACTCCCTCCGAGCAAGAGTCTGGATCGGGTCTACCAAATCCTTCCGTCTCATACCAGTTCTGGAAAATGGTCTTATTCCGGATGGCGGTCTGGTAAGCTTCGTCGCCGGCGTTGGTCCAGCCCCATGTCCATCGAGCAAGCGGTCCGGGATTGATAAACGGTTGACGGCCATCATGAACTGCGGCATAATCGGCAAAGAATGGTTTGCCATGAAGATTCCACTGATCACGAGTGATCAATACACCGTAGGTCAAGTATAACATGTCGGCCAGATTTGCAGGCGCATCGCCGTGCGTCTCGAGCCAGAGTTGGGTATAATTCGCAACAGTGCTGTTCACCCTGAGGAATCCTTCTAGCGCGGATACGAAGCCATCAATAAGCGCCGCAGCCGGTGGAGTTATCTCTCCCGAGTTCCATTCGCTAGCGGCAAGGGACCGGTAGATGTTCTGGGGGTAGGATGGATAGTCTGACCGGAAATTCTGATACCATGCCTTCGTCGTGGCCGCCCAAAGACTTCCACTCCTGGCAAAGACACCCACGGTATCCGGCACTGGCGTCAGCGGGATAACGTGGTCCATCGACACCGCTCCCGTGGATGGACGATTACCAAAGATACCTTGAGCTCCGGCCGGACCACGCATTGAACCTCCCGTATCACTTCCCACCGCCAAATCTAGCCACTCGTATGCTCCAATAGCGGCTCCAGACCCTGTCGACGAACCGCTGGGATTCTGGTACCCATCTCCGCGTGGGTTAAAAGGACAGTGAAGGTCTACCCAGTCCGCAGTGGGCCGATCGCCGTTGGCAAACTGCACGGTTCACACCCTCTCTGAGGCCGCTCCGGCTCCCGCATCAGACCCATGTCCTGTACTTCATTGCTTGCTTCGTTGATGTGGAATTCTGGATTTCAAAATGGGTGTATATATTCATCAAGCACCATATTCATATGATGTATTTCGTTATCCCTGATGCGTCACATCGTTATCTTTATCTCGGTCGCCAACCTGAATCATCTGACCTTGGACATGACATCCACGACTTTTGCGGACTTCGGTGCTAAGACAGAAGCTTCTACTGTCGCGAGTCCCTTTCCTGCTTCTATCAAAGGTCGTACAATCCTTATCACAGGCGTCAATAAGCGAGGTGTCGGGTATGCCACGGCCCTCGCAATAGCCTCGCAGTCTCCACGCACTCTCATCCATTCTGGACGCTCCCACGCCAAACTCCAAGAATGCTTGGATAGCCTCCGTCCAAAGCATCCAGACGTCGATTTTCGCTCGCTCATCCTTGATCTAAGGTCCCAGAGGTCGGTCCGAAGGGCGGCCACGGAAATTCTCAGCTGGGAGGGTGCACCTGCAATTGATATTGCGATCAACAACGCCGGCATAATGAATGTTCCGGAGCGTATGCTCACGGAAGATGGAGTCGAGTTGCATTTGGCCACCAATCATGTGGGACATTTTCTCTTCACAAATTTGATCATGTCCAAGATCATTGTCTCGGTGAAAAGGGCCCACGTCGGTGCTGCGCGGATCATCAATGTCAGCAGCATGGCCACCATGGTCTCACTTTTGCGTGCTAGCGACATCAACTGGGAAAAGTCGACATCTCAGCTTCCCGAGAAAGAAAAACCCAATCTTGCCGTCATGAAAGCAACGGGCATGATTGTCGACGAAGAGATGTCCTATATTCCCATGGGGGCGTACGGACAGGGTAAAACTGCTAACATTCTCTACTCGGTCGCTCTGAATGAGGGGCTGTATGAGAAACATGGTGTGCTAAGCATGGCTTTGCATCCCGACGAGGTGCGGACTGAGCTCCACCGGACCACCGATTTAGACTGGTTAGAGAAGACGGCCGAGTGGAGGAAAAAGATGAACGTCGAATGGAAGACGTTGGAACAAGGAGCTAGTACCGCCTTAGTGGCCGCTCTAGATCCCCAGTTGGGGAAGCCGAACAGGGAAGGATATGGACAATTCTTGAGTGACTGTCAGATTGCCACCATCGTGCCACTCTTATGGCCTTGACAAGGCTGAGGCAGACAAATTATGGGAGATGGCCGAGGGTTTGGTGAAGGAGAAATTTTCCTGGTAGAATGGATGCACGGCGACAGTGCTATTCCATTTCGGTCGTAGTCCATGTCATCCGGATCATTGTAATTTTGGGGACCAAATGCTCGAACACCATGAACACCAACAATACCTGATCAACAACATGTATTTCGTTCATCATCCAGATGCCATGTTATCTTGATCTCGTCGAGCCCATCTTTCTCTTCCCCTTGACCAGATGTGCGGGCAACGAAGCTGTCTCATGTCGATCAGCCTCGCCTTGCCTCGCCATACGATTCATCTTCCTCTGACTCAATTTCGCCATTCGTTCCGCCTTTTCTCTCCTCACAGGATCGGTGACTCCAGTGGCGCTGGCCCCCAATCCATCGGTCAACCGGTTTGTTTTCGGGGCTCGGGATACTGATTTGGCTCTTGCTGAAGGGGTATCCACATCCATCGCGTCACCAGCCACTGAAGCAGGTATCGCATTTCGAATCTGTGCTCTGGCTCGATCGGTGGAGGCGGACGCATCCAATCCAATCGAAGTGAAATGTTTTTCCATTTGACTTCGAGTCCTCGTCTTCTTCGCCCGTGGTATTTGGGCCTTGTTCTTCAGACTCTTCTTCATGCGTGCTTCGTTCATCATGAGGGCTCTCTTGTTTCGAATCAAGTCTGCTTTCATGCGGATTTCAGCGTCGTCTTCATCTTCCATACTTTCGCTGTCCTCATAGAATCCTGCGGCTTCTAGTCGTTCCTCTTCGGCCTCCAGTGCCGCCAGCTTCTCTTCAATGTCGGGGTCGACGTAGTCGGCAATGTTCTTCCCGTTGAAAAATTCAGGGATCTTGTCATGGTTCCATTCCGGATTGGCCAGGTCATACGATTTCTTCAAATCAAAGTTGTAGACACCGGCACCGCCATTTTCGTCTTCGATATCTCGTTCCAATTTTCTTCTGCTGGGATCTGATTTGTCGTATCTCTTGTACGTCCCATTTTTCACCGCTTCGGGTATAAACGTTTCACTGACGGAGCCTTCCAGTGGTCGAGCCACGTGAATTCTGGCAAGAAGATCACCTAATCGACCGGTAGGAGCATCGGCGGTGGCCGATTGTGATGCTTGACCGGCCTTCAATTTGGCCGCGACACGATCCGCAATCAGTCGGTCGCAGACTGTATTTTTAACCTCTTGAACTCCCTCATTGGTGACGCATGATAATTGAAGAAGCTCGGTGTTGGAGTGTTGTGTCAAGAGATCTTTCAGTTGCTGCTGCAATTCGGCGTCCAAGTCTTCGGGTTTCACCACGTCCGTCTTGTTGACAACAATGAACACGAGTTTGTTGGCAAATAGCGGCTTGATTGAATTGAAAAGGGCCATCTGAGCGGATACAGAGTAGCCGCATTGTTCCGAGAGGTCCATGAAGTACAGAATAGCGGATCTCAAATGTGCAATTGCGGTGATGGACTGCATTTCAATCGTGTTCATTTCTTCCAGTGGGTGATCCAGAATACCGGGTGTATCGATGGCTTGGAATCGGAGATATTTGTAATCGAAATGTCCCACGAACAGTGATTTCGTGGTGAACGCGTAGGGTTGAACGTCGACATCGGCTCGCGTGATGGATTTCAGGAAGCTGGATTTGCCGACATTGGGGTAACCACAAATGAGAAGTGTCCGGGTATTGGGATCAATGCTGGGCAGACGTCCAAGATGTTGTCGAACTTGTTCCAGGTATACCAGGGGATCCTTCAGCCTCTTGCAGATTGTGGCCATGCGGCCCAGAGCCGCCCTCTTGAGAGACTTGCATTGGAATAGCGATTGAGCATACTTCAAAAGACGGACATAATCTCTGGCGACGGTCTCTATCAGCCGCTTAGCCGTCGATAATGTGCCCAATGCTATTCTGAAATGGTCGGCGTCGTAGAGGGTGTTGAGGAGATCTTTGTGGAAAGGATGGATATCCTGAAGCCGGGGAAAGCCCTCCAGAATGGCTTGGAACTTTTCGCAGAATGTTTCGGAGGTGAATTTGACTTTTCGAGTGTAGAAACCTGAAAGATTTGTCAGCTCGAATACTCAGCGTGGTCTTCAAACTCTGTTACTTCTGATTCTGCTAATTTTGAAACCCGCACGAATTTGTGTTGGTAGCCGCCGTTGTGTTCGACTGAGGACAATGTCAATGAACTCCTGAGAGTTGGGAACCGGTGCAATATCCTTCCACGTGGTCTTCATCTTGCCGGTTGGCCCTGAGAAGGAGTGGGAGGATCTCTTCGTGGCAACGGCAGATTTGCACGATGGAGGAACAAAAAAATTTCAGGACGATTTGGTTGTGAGACGCCGTAGAAACTTTTGCTATCGCTATCGCCGCTGAGGCAACTTTGCCGAGGGCCCAGGTGGAAAAGACATTTTTCCAGTTTAGGAAGGTCCCTTCTGCTGCCTGAAGGCCGTGAAATTGAGATACCAATGAGATACCGATGTGGCCAGGGCTGGTAGCACAGAAATATGAGTGTGGCCGCGAAAAGAACACTGGGCTCTCTCTGCATATATACACCAGAAATTCCCACTTCCCGTTTACTTTTGACCCGTGTAATTTTTTGCAGTTCTGTTTCGAGCAAGATGAAAAAGACCACACGACCCATATTCCCCGTTCCTGCATCTCCCCTGACTACATCTCGTCTGCTCCTCCGGCCAATCAAACAATCAGATCTGGCCGATTTCCATGTCCTCCGCACTCGGATCGAAGTAATGAAGTGGACCAGTACCGGAACAATCGACGCGGACCCGGAAGCGACCCAAGTCTGGATGCATAGATTTCTTCCACCGAATGATGCCACCACCTTCAACTTCGCTGTGGAAGAGTTGTCAGCTCCTGGAAAAGCCATTGGTGTAGTGGGCTGCCATATTTCCGAGCCTCCTGAGTGTGGATACATGTTGAGAGAGGAAATGTGGGGGAAAGGGTATGCCACCGAGGCATTACAACGATGGCTTCAGGCTTGGTGGGAATTGCCCAGGAAAGAAGTGGTCCTGAAAGACGATTCGAGTTCAGATAAGGTGGATAGTGATATAGAGGTGCCGGAGGTGTTGAAGGCGGACATTGACGCCCAGAATGTTGCCAGTGCGCGAATTTTGACGAAATGCGGCTTCCGGCAGGTCTCCGAGGAGCTCATAGAAGAGAATGGGTCGAGCACTAAACTGGTCGTCTTTGAATTAGACAGGCCGAGATAGGAATCCGCGACACGAGAGCGTACACCACTTTTACTCTTTGGCCTTGGGTCGTTTCTCTTCGGCCTGGCGTTTCATCTCCTCTCGCATCTCATCTTTGATCCGGGATATCGTACCGATGCCTCCATAAACCAACGCGGTGTAGACCATGGCCACACTGGCACCTGCATTGAGCACTTGGAGAGCTTGCTTTCCGTTGGTGATCCCCCCTGTGGCGAAAATCACTTTGGGTTGATCGATCGAGTCCGAGTGAACGGCCGTCTCAAGCGCTGCCATCGCATCAGGCCGTGCCCGAGGTGGCAGTCGCTCGAGGGCTGCTTGGATCGATTTCAATCTCTCACGTTCACCTACCGGGGGCGCAAGAGGAGACGATCCAGCTTCATCACTCTCTCCCGGTGGGGTTTGGTCCGCTTCGGTGGAATCATCCTTTTCGAGTATATCTCGAGGAGGAGTAACATCGGTATCAGCGGATATCGCAACTGAGTTCGGTCCAAGTGTTGAGGGAGCTTCCGAACTCGCCTCGAGAGAAACCGGGATCTTCTCAGCTTCGGTAGCGACAGGGCTTGGTGGCTTTTCTATAGCTTCCGCAGGAGCAGGTTTCTCTGCCAAAAGTTTCCGATATCTTGTCACTAAAGAAACTGTTCGATCAAACAAATGGGGCCCAGAAAATCCGCCCTTTTCGAGCAGGTGTCGTTCTTCCCTTGGAGACAAATCTTTCAAGTGTGGTAGAGATGCTGGTCGGCGATTCGTTGTGTTTCCCACAATCACCCCATCCACCCCGGTAGCCCAGACCGCGTCGCATATTCCAGCGATCTCTGCATCCGAATCTTCATCCGGGCTCACCTTGACCATCACCACCGGTTTCGTCCGCCGGTCGACGGACTTGGCTGCCTTGACTACGCCGGCCAGTATGGTTTGCAGCTTGTCCGACCGCTGTAACGATCGAAGACCCGGTGTGTTGGGACTCGAAACATTGACCACCAGGATGTCAGCATACGGGCCGAGCTTGTCGACGCAATAGACATAGTCATTGGTGACAGCCTCGACATCATCTTCTGGAGTGAATTTGTTCTTGGCAATATTGACCGCCAGTAGTTTGCCTGGTATCAAGCTTCCAGGGGGGACACCGGCGATGCCATCCAGTACAGCCTTTTCGGCAATTTCGTCATCGCCGAGGCCGAGGGAGTGGGCAAATTTTCTGACTCGGTTTCGTAGTCTCATAGCCACATGGTCTGCCCCCTCTGAATTCAATCCATACCTATTGATCATAGCTTGTTGGGAACTCAGTCGGAATACTCGTGGCTTGGCGTTGCCCTCTTGTGGGAGAGGAGTGGTTCCTCCAATCTCAACGATTGCTGGGCCAATAGCAAAAAGAGGGTCGGGAATGTCGGCATGTTTGTCAATTCCTGCAGAGGTCGCCACTGGATTTCGGAGCATGTGGCCAAAGATCTCGACTTCCAGATCGTTGTATCGGTCCGGATCACCCCGTTCCCTGGGGTGAAGATTAAATTCCCATAAGGACTTCAAGATACGGTTCCCGGCATGATGGGCTTCTTCTGGATCTCGGTAAACCAGTCGGAGGGCTGGGATGACGATATAACGGTGAGCGCTTGCTCGGATGTCGGTGACATAGACATAAATGATGCCCAAGCCAAGGATCAGAGTGGCACCATAGAAGCCATTGAGCAGATGAGAGGTGAAGCTTGGAGGTGCTTCGGACGTGGAAGCATGTCTACGAATAGGCGGATTGGCGAAGCGAGGTCGAAAAGGGGGTGAATGAATGGGAACTCGTGGGTGAGGAGCTCTCAGGAGCAGCCTGGTCGCCGCGTGTTTCATATTTGATGTGAAGAAGGATTTGGGTGCATGAGGGGATATGAAAAAGAATATGTATCGTCACAGAGGACTCTAAAGCAACTTCGAGGCAAGGGAAGGCGCCTCAGGAGCCACCGCGGAAGGACGACGGAGTTTGGATGAATTTTCGTGGTGGTGACGAAGCTTCCGCTGTTTGATATTGAAAAATAATAAAAGAAAAGGAGAATTCTGATTGGCTCCACGACCCTCGTCGCTCTACCTGCCATTTTCAGGTGTACCTACAGGAAATGTACCTCACATATCATCCCCCCCTTTTGCTAACACTTTCGGTACTATTATATTATAGCCCAATGGATGATGGTATATTACGACACGTTCTGATTCTGGGTCGGCACGGGATGGCTTCGTCTCCGGAACGACTTCTCATTACGCTCAGCCAAACTTTACCGTTGCAGATATCACACCGCCAGGCAGAGTACATTCTTCACAAGATGCACCACCCCATCCATCAAAGCTTGAGCCTAAGTACTCCCTAGTACCTGAATGCTGTTCCAACTCATTGGTTCTCTATTAACATGTCCTAGCCTCCGGAGGAACATCATGTCTTTGCCTTCTCTTGACCCTCGCCAGGTGCTTTCTGATCGGGCCTAACTGTGCTCCGGTGTCCATTTCCCTTGGTGGTCGATGTCAGTTTCATATATGTATTCAAGGAGAGTGCCTGATCATGTTCTGCTGAGCGGCAGTCTTGATCGAACCGAAGAAGATCAATCCAAGTCCCTTCGTATGAGGCTGTGAGCGCTCTCTGGGCTCCCTCCCGGCAATCTTCCATTTACTAGTATCTTAGGGTAGCAGAAATCTCAAACCAGCCATGTTGCTCGGGCACTGGCAGTTTCTGGATGTTTGGCAAATATGGCATTATATATATACCATACCAAGACATATATGGGTCGTGAATGCACTTCCCAGCGTAGCATTTGGTCTTTTCGTCTGGGCAAGGCTGATCAAATGGCCTCGTAACCAGCATATCATTGGCTCGACTCCGAGAAGAACCGTTGATGCCTTCTGCCCGACCAATGACCATTTCTTCCCCAATACGAGTACGCCGACGTCAAATCCCCCAATGACAAACCAGAAGAGAGCATTTGCGCCAAAAGGAAGATCACATGGCTAAATATAACAAACCTCTTCGCATCATCATGAGTTATCGGCATGATATCCCCCTCAGCATACCAGAAACCGGCAGCTTTCTTTGCAAATCGCGTGATATCAAAACTTGGCGGTGGTTCAGGCAAGGCAGATCTGGTCGCGTGCTTTTTTCCACATAAATAAGATGTCCCTCGCTCCCCAGATCTCGTGTAGTGCCACGGCACATGCATGTCTCGCCGTTGTCCATCTTACATAACCTCGCCGCCAATTTCGCCAAGTTCTCGACCCGATACTCAAACACATTGACACGCGCCTCACAAATCGCGACACACATCGTTTCCAGGCGACCTGAGTGGCCGAATTTTGATGCAAGGAATCGAGTAAGGGCAAATAAGGGGTCAAGGGGCCACAGACCACTGAGCCGCTGACGCATCGTCCACATCAGCATCAGCTTCCGCAACTTGCACAGCCCATTCCGTGAGCATCCGAGCCGACCAGCCAACCATCAGCCTTCCGGCCATCTCACTCCAAGCATTTTTGTTCCCCCCTGAATTATTGTGTCCACACGTGGGAATAGTGGTTTCCGAGCACATCTTTGAGTGCACTCCGTAAGTTACTTGTTGTCGTCCCGTTATAATACTTCTCAGTAAGCCCCGTTGGGCTCACCTCCTTCTTCTCATTTCCCCTTCCCCGGATTTTTCTATCTGGTATAGAAAACGTTCCTTTCCCATAATACACCCATATCGTGTCGGCCGTCAACCAGAAAATGGCGTCGGCGGAATCGGACCTTCTCCCTTCCTACAACACCCTCTTCCCAGAGGATGCAGCTAACACCGTCATCAATGGCCGAAGACGATACACAACCATCACGCTCCGTGAGATCTACTATCCCGGAGGTTGCCCCTGTCATCCAAAGGAGAAGAATCACGACAAAAAGGGCAAACAGAAGCAGCCCACACAACCACCACCAAATCAATTCTCAGGCTCCCTCAACGACACAGTATGGCTAGGACACGCTCGACCAGCCATCACCGAACGCTCACAGAGTCAGAGCAGCGAGGGCTCTTCTCGCTCGAATTCCCACAACAGCAGCACATCCGGCGATTCGAGATCCTCAAAAGCACGGCCCTGGGACTGGTTTTCCCGCAGAACTTGAAATTAGAAGTCATTGACGTCGACCTCGGCATTGCTCGTACAGGACATTCTACCAGCCTAGAATCTGGTCGTCCAGTCTTCGAGACAGGTATCATGAAATGGTGGAAGGAGAAGTACATGCTTCCGCCGGCGTTTGAGATCTTCCCTTCCCACCCGAAAAGGCACCAGAAAGATCCACTCCAATCGAACGAAATCATCGGGCTTCCGCCGTCGCCGCCACCGCCACACGACAGTTTAGCCAAATTCAACAGCAGGCCGGACCAAGAGGCGGAGAAACCCTACCCGCTCGCCCAAATCAAGTACCCGGGCTGGCAAGGCATCAGCCGTATGAGCATCGACCTGACACTCTACAACATCACGCCGGCTATGCACTACGACCACAACCTGCACCAGCTCGCCGACAGACTCGACCTCGACATCCGCAGCCGCTGGGTCGTGACTCGTATAGGCTGGAAGCGCGAGTACATGATGTACAACCCGGCCGGGACCCGGATGTACAAATGGCGGCGGAGTGCAAATACACTTACGCTCCCCGGCGTCGAAGACGGCCATCCGCGGGCCCACGGCAACTTGCAGCTCGAAGAGAGCGATGGCAGAATTGTTGCCGTGTACAAACAGCGCCGGGACTTTCGGGTGCTTGGTGCGTTGTCGCTGTTCATGGACGTAGTGAAGGCTCCCATGACTGTCGAGGCTGTGGTTGCAAGTTGTCTCGCTATCGTCTTGTATGAGAGGTTAGGATGGCAGAATTTATTGGGCCAGTAATGCTACACTAAAGCCAGCACCCCCTGAATTCGACGGCCTTATGATCAATCATGCATCAGACATCTACCCAGGACTTTTCAGCCTCTCAGTGGAGACATAACGAATTCATTTATGTATATACTAAACAGCGGCGAGAGAATACTTACTTACAGAATAGTATGGAATCACTACAAGTTCAGAGCCATTTTGGATAGTTGCTTGGATTGTGGGCTGCGTTGAATTTGCGCGTTTTCGAGAAAGATACCACATAGTCATCTCGACGAAAAATCGTCGTCGACTTGGCACTTTTGTGTCTCCTGGAACAATTAACCTCTTTGTCACTCGGACAATTAGAACAAGGGCACAGTCATCAAAGCTTACTGGAGTCTGTAAACCCATTCTCGACAAAGTCATCGTTCTGTCTGACCCAAGCAAGTCCGCTGGCGGCCCCCACCGGATGTGGCAATGGACACGAAAGACCCCGGCCGGCATTCTTCGGATTTTGCAACGCAGGAAAATCATTGAAATCTAGATTGACTCCGTGCCGTCGAAGCTTGGTATGCGACACAGCGAAGTGGGCTGGATGAGGATGACTCGTCAGGCCACCTCACTCATTCTGACTCTGCCCTGCTAGTACTTATTATGAGCCTAGTAACGTTGGAGGATGAAGGATGGATGATGTGCCAGAGCGAGCCCCTCTTTCTGACCCCTGTTGCTGAGATGAGCTGTCATTTGGTGAGCTCGACGTCAAGTGCTCCCTTGTTGGGCAGACATATAAAGCTCGCAATCGGAATTTCCCAGTTTCCGGCCCCGGTTGAAGTGTTTGCATTGTATGTGATGCGCGCTGTATACTTTCTTCCAGAGACGTCGGTATTGATCTTCCCGCTTGTACTTCTCCTTCTTCAATCATTCTCTCAATCTTGATGATAATTCACTATCGTTCATTCTCAGGCAGGTAACCCGTCTTTTCTTGATATCAGTCAAGAATGCACTTTCGAGGTTAGGTAAGTTTTTTTACTGAAAGGCGACCAGTGTGCTTCCTGAAAGCCGCCATGGCCAACCTTCTTTCGAGGCAAGGATAGATATCCCGCGAGACATTCCACGTTGTTCTTTGGTTGAAACTAATGTTGTTTATGAGCAGCATTACCTCAAGGCATCGAATGGTTGCAGATTGACAGTGATCTGGTTTGACGTTTCGATGTGGTGTTTGATCAGATAAATTGAAAGAAGGCCACCATACTCACCTATGCTTCCCCCTCTTTCATCAGAAGCAGGGGTTGATTTATTCGAAGAGTGCGAGAAGTTATAGTCGAATTAAAATGAAGGTCTCTTTGACCAGAGGCATCCTCAGTCGTGATCGTTTGCATTGGAAGTAACGACTCGACTCAGCGTCGACGTTGACATCTCACGCTCTCATCATCTCTGCTCGACACTCTTTTGGCTCCCAAGCATGCCGTGTATCTCATCGCCAAACGATCGTTCCATAATAATGCTTCTCACAGATCATACATTCGTACAATTTGATATTCAACCGTGGATGGATATATCAACGGACACTCTATATCAAATTCCAGTCCGGGTTCGCTTTATCAACTGCCTCGAATACCACGGCCATCGTCGACTTCCACGAACGGCATGAATGGGAATGGTCGTCACGCTCTTCATCCTCCGCGTGTGGATGGGCTTCCTGAAGGGAATGGAGACCCTCCTGTTCATGGACATTACCCGGCATCTCAGTTCATCTTGTGGCCAGTCATGTATATAAATAGTGTGCGCTCTGCTGAAAATGGTAATAGTTCTGTGGGAGATGACAGGAGGAGTGAAATTAGCGCAACCGAAACCATATCTGAAGGACACACTCCTGCGATTCCCGCCACACGCACACCCTCAACCATACCGCTCAAAACAGTGTACCAATACCCAATTTGCCTGAAATGGGACTTCTTCAGCACCAGCACCAATCTCAATTCTCAGTTTAGACATTGATTAGCGCAATCAGGAGCAGTTGGAATTGTGGTGGACAAAGATGTGAAACCGTGATCAATGGATCAATGAGCGAATACTTATCCTGCTCCAACAAGAGAGGGGACTACATGGCCGAATGCTGTCGATGGTGAATCGTGAAAGATGCATTAGGGAATGCTGATGGAGCTGGAAATCAAAGAGTTGAGACTGTCTCTTCCTCCTCCATGCTTCACATTTGTGGTATCCCAGACGGCGGTCGGTATGGCCGACCTTGAGGTCGCAGGAACGGATTGCCGTGACATCAACTCAACTAGTTGCTAAGCATCTGGATCAGGATCCAAAGCCTGAGGCGTGATTCAGCCCATCCATTTCGGCGCATTTCATGAAAATCTGACGGCCGCATAACGGATCTGTTGAGAAGGCACTCGACCCCGGACTTTTCCGCTTCACCTTCGTTCTCGTCTCTGTTGAGCGCAGATGACGATCATAGAAGAAGACCAAGAATGGGAGGAAGTTGATATCATTGAGATTCCGCCAATCATACGTCGGACACGTGAGAGGCTTCCCCTGTACACTTTTCAGCCTTGGGCATACAAGAGAACGAAATTATACTTGCTTGTTCATTATATTAAATAAGAATAACTTGATGTCATTTCTATCTACCTGCCTCATGATACCATCGCCATTGGCACCTTCTCAGCACAAACATTCTAATCCTGTCCCTTCACTTCACAATCCCATATCCTCCCACATGCTTTAAGACCCAGAAAATCGCCCTGAACAACCACCCAATAGCCCTCGCAATGTCCAAGAGAATTCGTAGGACTCGAATGATAAAGACGCTGACAGCTGCAAACACCAACAGATACAAGGCACTTCGGGCACAATCAATCACGAATCCTCCCGCCGTTTCACCCTTGGCCAACTTGCCAGTCTTAGAGTAGACAAAGACAACGGTCCAAAGTCTCCAGCCCGTGGCGCCTATGACTTGGCCCATCTGCCAGCCTCTCTCCAAGATTTCCCAGCCTATTTTTATCACCTGCGGATGATTCCGAATCCACATCTTGGTAGCTTCGAAAGGCACCAGTACCACTTCAGCTATTACGCCGCCGCCGAGAGCTCCTGGTCCGGGAACCTGTGGTTCTGAAGTAGCATCGCTTGTGTCACTGAGATTCCGACTTTCTGACCTTCCAGAACAAGTAGTCGCTGGTCCTGCTGGAGTTATATCACTAAGTCGAGATCCACTTGCAGCTTGATCACTTTGATCGTCGCTCGATTTTTGGCTTGATACCCCCACACCGGTAACAGGTGAGCTCGAACTCCCCTGTCTCTTATGGAAACCGTGGGATGAGGTTTTCCGTTTTGTTGATTCCATATTAGTTAGACTTGCAGCTGGAGCCCCGTTTAGTTGTGCGGTTTGATCGTTCCTCTTTGAGGTTGCTGGAGTTTGCGGGTGAGCAGATAATTCAGTGGGTGTGCCAGTGGCTGGTGTGAGTTTTTCCGCCTTTGAGCTAAATTCCTGGCTGGATTTCGGAGATTCCTTCTTCGACGACCTTTTCAATGCCGACCTGACAAACGCAAATCCTTTGCTTTTGCTCTTCTCATTGCTTTGCGAGCTATTGGAACCTTCCCATCCCTCAACTTCGCTGGCACTGCTGGGACTATAGGCCGCACCCCAAATGCGCTTGGCTGGACTAGGAGTAGCGCCGGGACTGCAATGTCCTAGACAGCCCTCATGGCAGTCTTCATCCTTGCAACAAACAGGGTAGCAATTTGTGTGGTCGCGATCATCAACATCGTTATTCTTGAGCGAACTTGTCGGCGCTTTTAAGTCTGCCTCATCATTTGCTGGAGGAGTCCTCTCCTCTGGCAATCCTGGATGAGATATACATGCCGGATGTAGTCGTTTCGTACCCTGACTTGCTTCGGCGTCGTCCCTCAGCTGGACGGACGTACAGATGACACTATCTGTATTGCGTGGCTGGACGTCGGTGAATTCATGCTGACAATGGCTGCATTTCCTCATCAGGCTAGAGCCGCCCGTTTCTTCCTTCGTTCGGTCCTTCGTTTGGCTTGTCTGAACCTCGTTCGGTATCAACGGCTCGTGAATTTCTGGCACCCGTGTTTTCAAGGGTGGTGGAACGGGGTTTTGTTCTTGCTCGACGTGATCTATCCTTGACGTCTCGATTTCTGGTGGTCTCCAAACTGCGGGGGACTCCATTCCCACCATTTTTGGTCGATTGTGGTTGGGTTCTGCCCTGGGTACGCCGTTCATCCCCTCTGCTCTCATTGGCATCTGAGGACGGGACATTCCTCTTGGTCTGATTCTTGGTAGCGGGATGGACATCATCATATCGGTATTCATGTTCATGCCGGCGTTCATGAAAGTGTCTGAAATAGTTGGTGGAGGTGGTCTTGGAGGTAAACTATGTCGGCCACGATTCATCATCCACGGATCGGGTCGCGGACTGGGGCGAAATGGCCTTGGGATCCCTGATCTGTTCATGGATATGTTTGTGGGAACGATGGCAATATTCGACGATGGGTTCAAATCTCCCCTGAACCTGTTCATCCCTGGAGGGGGAATTGACCGTGATCCCCTTGCCTTTGGAGCTGTCATCCTCATCAATGGTGAGAGGTGCTTCGGAGGGTTGTCGTACACTGGGATTGGCATTGCTCTTTCTCCTCGAGGTATATTGTCCCTGGCTGTAGGAGGATACGTGTGCATAGGCCTGGCGGTACGGACGAATGGGTAGCTGGGATCCCCTCCTCTCGGGTCCTGGAGAGTTATGGTCTGGAATTTGGGCAAGTCTTGCATATTGTTCGACTTTTCTTCCTCCCTTGCTGTTAGAGGGAGAGGCGTCGAGTCATGGTACAACGGGGATTGGCCGTCGTCCGTCGGCAGACATGGTAGTTCTTTTTCGATCATGGGATGGCTAGAAATGTTGGAGATTTTCGAATTTGGGGAGTCGACTAGCCTGCCTGGCAGAGTTGACCCTAAAAATGAGGTATCCGTGGCATTGATTTGATTCTTGTTCAGGGGGGGAGATGTTGGCTCACTAGGGAGCGTAGGTAATGCTTTGTCCGTGCCGTTGGATACGAAGGAACGCATATTGGGAGGATCGGGTGCCGAGGAGTTTATTCGAGGACTCTTTAAAACTGTGCCCGTACTTTCATTTGTTCCCTGATATCTTTGAGACTCTTGACTGCCAGCGCCTTTGCTTGGGGGACTTCCCACAGGCTTTCGTCGTATCATCCTATCTCCTTTTATTGTATTAAGCGGAGGTGGCGGTCTCACATCATCGTGGAGCATTTCTGGGTAGATACCTATGCCATCTGAATGTTGGCGAAGGTGGGACGTTGCAGTCGTCCCTCGTGGGGGGATGATAGAGACCGGATTTTGCATTCGAAGATGTCTGGTTGAGGGCCTTTCTCTCTCATCGCTCGAGGGGCCATTGTTGGTATCTGTAAGTCTAGATGGTGTTCGCAGACGTTGTGGAAAGGGCTCTAGCAATTTATCTGAAGGAGGAGTTGATGAAGGTGTAGGTAGACCTAAGTCCAAACTGATCCACTGGTCACCTCTCTGACGCCATCGACTTTGTCGCTCGGGACCTTGTGTCCGATTTATTTCACCTCGATCAATAGGGCTACTGGAACTGCGTGATCCTGGTGTAACAACTCCGGTTCTTGGATTTGCACCACGGACGAGTAGGTAATCATCTCTGTTGACTGGTCGGCACATGTTCGAGTAGGTCGGGCTTCTACCGTGCGCGCGCTTCGGTGTTGTAGTATGATCTTTTGTTTGCGTGATGACGACCAGACTGGTGGTCCGTTACCAACAAAGATGGTAGTCCTCCGACTAGATTGTTCCGAGGCGATGGACAAGGGATCCCACCTCCCTTTTTTCCTGTGAGGGTGTGGAAGAAAGCGTTTTACAATCAACAGGTAAAATTTTCTCTTGATTCTCCTTGCTGAAATCGACTTCCTAGGCTTCAGATGTGACCCGTCCTTGGGTGGTCTTATTTTCTCCGCTGATGGAAATATTTCAATAAACCCGGGGTCGATACGGATTCATCTCGGTTCAGTTTGGTGGTGTGATTTAACAACTGCTCACTCCGAGAACTGCCATAAGGCTGTCCTCGGTAAATCTCTCTTCGCTGCACAGAGCCACGATGTGAATTGGATGAGGATGAGATTTCACGACTTCTTCGATGAGCGATTGAAGGGAAGGAGGAACCCAAGAATTCTGAAGATGTTAATGCCATCGCAGAAGAACAGGTGGTTGCTATGATATGCGATTGAAGGAAGGGGCATATAGTGGTCTGTGCAGGAACAAGGTGGTCGAGGACAACGCCCCACGATGTATTGGTATTTTGAGAGCAAGTTACCCGGTCTGGGCGATATTTTGAAGCTGGTCATGATCAGTGCTGAGATAAGGAAAGGGACGACCGGAAACGACTCTCCGCAGTGGGACATTCAATTGCCGTCTTTACAGCCATTGGTCAAACATGAGAGTATCTCGTACTATTCGATACTTCGCCTAGAAACGACCGCTCTCCCTTCGGTGTCTATCAGGTCTCAAGGGATCCCATCTTTGAGGTGCGGCAAGAGGGTGGATGCTCCCTGCAGGGACACTCATTCTTTTATCTGGACTTGTCGAGCTCTTTTCGGGACTCAGAGTCGCGCGATCTCGTCGGAAGTTGGCGGATGCACTCTTCCTCAGAGGAGATGCAGCATGAGAATAAACACCCAGGCTACCACCATCACCACCAGAAGAAGTCGGTCGAAAATTTGGTTGGCGAATAGCGGCCAATGGTCTCATTCCCACGGCAGGCTGGTGGTTTGGTGGAGGGGATCGGAAATCCGGGGTGGTCAAGCGCTGCCGTAGGTTGTTGGAGCCTGCTGCCACACCATCCGGGTCGGTATATTGGGAATAATTTGGATTCGGGTTTGTTTTGAAGCCACGGTTAATGACTACCATTGGTGTGTAAACTTCAACCTTGTTGTACTGTTCGTCACGAGCAGAAGAGTAGGAAGCATGTTCACTAAATTGTGTACCCACATCCCTATACAGTGGCTGTGTCCTTGGTCTGACATATTTGGTATCGTACTCATGCAAGACTTCTTTTGAAATGAATGCCGTGTCTTTGCTTTGTGTCGAATATCTTGATTGGAGGAAAGTGAGTTGCAGAGAGAGAATCAGCGCCAGGAATAAAGCGGTCACAATCGTGACACTGGGTCGAGGATCTGAAGACAGTGTGGGGAAAAAGAGCCAGTAAATTAGGACATGTCCAGGACTGAAGTAACAGAATAGGCGGAGTGAGATAGGTAAAGGATCCCAGACTGCAACCTCCCAAACATCTCTTGTGGGATCAGGATGTGCTCTTGATTGGGCAGTATCGGTTCCGAGAATGCTGGAAAAGAATCGTAAAGGAGAGGAGGATACGGGAGAGGAATCGACTCGGACTCGTTTCGCGGACGGTGTACTGGGGACAGTGTCGACTGAGTTTTCGAATAAACGGTAATGTTTCCGTCGTCCAAACGTGTACACAGCATTGACGAGGCATACCAAGGTCAAGAAATGAACGATGAAGGCGGCCTGGGATGTCAGTTAGGTGACTTTCACTGTTCAAATTGTGCCATACTAGCCACGTTGTCCATGCCACGCCGGGAACATCCCCAAAAACATCATCATAGCCTCGCGATGCAGTCTTTGAGTTTGCACGAGCCACGAGGAACACCAAATTCAATCCGATACCGACGGGCATCGCCCACTCTTTTTCAAGTTGGTCCCAGCCATTTGATTCGAGCTCTTCAGAGAGCCAGAGGAGAAAGTCGTAGGGATTGAGGTAGGCTTTGATGCGCTCAATGAGCGGTTGACGCCTTACGAACTTAGGCATAATATACGCTGAGTATTTCTGAGATAGTCTGACACAGACATCTCCCCCTCTAGGACTTGAGGAGAGGCCGCGTGAAGAATTGTGGTCAATTGTGAAATGGGAACGGATAAACAATGACGGAACCTGCGACAGCCAATCAGTAAGTTGATCCTGGGTATGACATCCCCGCCAATGCAGGTACCTTCATTAACCTCCATCTAACCTCCCAATTCCATCTCTTCCAGCTCGAGTGCATATCACGTCTTGTCTGCTGAGCCTTTCAGACGGCGGTCAGGTTGCGATGACGGAGTAGCAATTCTCTTGAAGCTTGTCGGCCTCTACCTCTCATCCACGCCAGAGGCCAAGTTAAGCTCGTAATAATGGCTGCGCCAGCGTCAGCCTACAAGGTACATCCATTCTTCTCTCTCGACGGGCATGCCAGAAGATTGACTTGTGCCTCTTTAGGACCGGCAATTCATCGCTGTGATCGGAGATGAAGAGTAAGTTTAACCCGGTTGCAGGTCAGAACTCGAGATTGGACTAACCTATATCTCTCAGCTCAGTCACAGGCCTTTTGCTAGCTGGCATTGGACATGTTACAGAACCCCCCGACTCCCAGAAGAATTTCCTTGTGTGCGATGCGAAGACGGAGAAGTCTCAAATCGAGCAAACCTTCAATCGATTTACCAAGGAGCGCAAAGATATTGGCATCGTGTTAATCAACCAACATGTACGTTTCTTCCATCAAAGCCCACGACTCCAAGCAAGATCACAGAGAGAGAGAGGGGTTGTACAAGATCAGGGCTTATGAGATAACAGATTGCGGAACAAATACGGGATACTGTGGACAAATTCCAGGAAGCTTTCCCCGCAGTTCTGGAAATCCCGAGCAAAGATCATCCTTATGATCCAGAGAAGGACAGCGTGTTGCGGCGAGTAAGAAGATTGTTTGGTGAATAAGTGTCTTGTATCAAGGCAGTTGGCGCACTAATTGCATTATCTGCTACGATACACCCCTTCAGAAGATCAATTTTTCCCCGAACCTCTTATGATTGTGAAAGTTGGACTCCCGTAATGTTTTGTCTCGTCTGGCGGCGTCTTGCGATCCGACAAATATGACTGTCATACAGCAGCTTGAGCAGGGCACGGATGATTTGAGCACTTATGGAAGCGATTTTGTACGGGGATTGGGCTGTGAAAACGCTGCAGAGATGTCTCGCCGATAATATTGGGTCTCCTACAATAAATTATGATCCCAAGCTCTTCGAAACAAAAGCTTCGGCATTACCTTATCCTTCCTCGATGTACACAGAGCACTTCGGCCTAACATTCAGCCGAATCGCCTCCTCGCAGCAATGGGGGACTGGCGCAGCCAATGGCGGCACTAACTGAACGTGGCTTTTGCTGTGTTTCACCAACCTACGATATACAATATCTGTAGGTGTATTCGATGTGTCTCGGTACCAGATTCCACAATTGCTGACAGGTATGTACCAATGGTCGCCGTGCGACAAGTTCACACGTCCCAAGCTTACGGGAGGTTCTTGGGCAGAAGTGGTGGCCAAGGACTTGCCAGGTCCAAAGCAAGAGGCATGCAACGGACGGGACTTGGTTCATGATGCATATTCGCTGAGATGGGCATACGAACCTCTCACTTTGTGTTTGGGTGGAGGCCCAGGAACCTGGTAAAGTGTGTCTGAGTTTTCCCTTCGAATCTCATGTATTTCGCACCCTGTCTTTCTGCGGAATCCTTCTCGATGACTCTTTCCACCAGATGTTCGCAATCAATCATGGGCCAAAGTTGGACATTTTCGGTACGACTGACCAAGTCATGTCAATGTCCTTGCCGTTACCGAAACTGGAGCTTGGGACTTGCTAATTCCGTGGTATCCAGCAGATTATGACTACTACAGTCGCGCTCGAATTAAAAGATTCAAGATCTTCAACTACAATGCAGGAACATCTACGACGTGGCTTTTTGCCTTCCGGGTGACCCTGAAGAACTGCTCTTCCTTTCTCACAACCCCACTCAGTCTCATCAGGTGGATCAGATGCTAGAACAAATGACGGAGGAAAAGCGCAAGAATAAGAAAGGAAGAAATACCTGGCAAGGTCGTCAGGATGATGGTACTATCTCGCCAGATTTCGGTCCAAGATATACGGGTCTAGTGGAAGCTGGAAGGAAAAGCCACCACCAAAAATGGGGCATTGATCGTTGCAATGTCACGTCTCCTCCCAAATCTATCTTACAGTGGCTTAAGGATCAACTCAAGCAGGGTCTTCAGCATCTAGCTTGGGTTGAAAGGCTGGAGGACCCCACTATTCGAGCGCCCAAATTTGGGCATCTTCCAAAGTTGGCAGCTCCTTGGCATATGATAATTGGGAAACTCCTTGCCAGGGACTTCGCATTACATGCGACAGATGGCTCGTGAAAGAAATGCCGGCTCCAAACTCGCATCTGCAGCGGAAGTATCCTCATGCAGAAGCAGTCCAACTCATCGAATCTCCCAGCAAGAGACACTTACGGCACCAGTCATGGCCATTGCCTACAGACATACGCTTCTGTTCGCTTGAGCCGTGCCGCTCAGACACTAGAATGGGGGGCTGATCCTGGCGAGCAGTCCCGGCTCAATGTTTGTTCCGTAGATTTCTGGTAGAGTGCCGAAATGGGGAAAAGGGAGTCAGACACACCCAATGGCGAATCAGCAGGAGCTTCCTTGAGGAATCGGGTATGGGTTGCTGGGAGGAACATTAGTGAGAATATCCATATCCCTTGCTCTTTGAAAGCAATCCTTTAGGTTCGTCAAAGGACATTGCTTTGGACCCTGTTTTTGAAGGATCCCACCTAATGGATCCAAGAGGAACGGGAAGGACAACAAATACGTCAGGCTACAACTGTGAGCTTGAATGATAGACAGGTGTAGTGAGGTGAGAGCAATGATAACCTGGGTAGGCTCGCTAAAGCGCGCAAGCTTTGCCAAGCCCAATGCATGCTCGACGTCAATCTTTGAAGCTTCGAGCAGTGAACATGCTAAGAGGCATACCTTTCTTAAGACAACTGTATTGTTTCTCCACCATCCACCATGCGGGCGACCTCGCGCCTCTTCGCGACCGTCAAGTCGGCCTCCAAATACCTCGAACCCAACGTGCCTACCGGCCTCACAGGCCTCTCAACACACCCCTCCCCCCGCCCAGCCCTCATCTACACGTACCGACAAACGCTGACCAAACTCGCCCAACTGCCCAAAAGCTCCGTGTACCGCCAATCCGCCGAAGCGCTCACAAAACACCGTCTAGAGATCATCGAGTCGACGAAGCCCGAAGGCTATGACGCATGGCTGGAACGAGTCCACAAGCAAATCGAGGCGAATCCCTCTGCGTACAGTAAGCTGCTGAATGAAGATGGATCGCTGAGCAGTGAAAAATTACATGTTGAGCCTGTAGAGACGTGGGATGGAGTCGTTGGAAGGCAAGATGTGAAGACCGAAGGGGGGTTGAATTCGATGGAAGAGGCAGAGAGGAAGGCTGCTGCTGTCAATGAGGAGGTGAAAAAGATGGATCAGGAGGATAAAGAAGGGAAATTGCCGACTGTGGATGATTTGGAGGTCGAGCCGCCACTGACCAAGGCCCAGTATGTCAATACCTATTCCGATGTCAATTCACCGGGCATAAAGGGTGGGATGGGTTTGCTGATGCGCCAATGCAGGGTCGATGAAATTGAGAAGAAAATTGGGGCCGGACTGATTGAAGAAGTCCTGCAGGTCGCTGAAGGGGAATTGGGACTCGTGGATGAGATGTTGAGGTATCAAGTGTATGTGTCCTCTGCTGTTGTTGCTATTCCCCCACGGGACACTGACGAGTTACAGGTGGGAAGAGCTCGAGGAGAAGATTCCGACCGGCCAATGGGTCTATTTTGAAAGAGGTGATAGAGTGTAAATATATAATTCATTCACATCGGACAGTGGGAAGAGCGAGTTCCAAGGGAAAGTGTCTGTATATAGGATAGCACCAATCAACAAAAGGACCACGACTAAACCTGAGCATGAACATCATGTTTCTCTTTTTCGGGCTCTTTCTTTGCTTGAGTGTTGGGTTGCGTATGCATTATGCATGAAGCTCACCTCGAGAATTTCCCACGGCGTATTATAGGCCAAGGTTGTAGGAGACGCGGATTTGGTTGTTTTTGGAGTATCATATTGTCGCCCCAAGCTTCGCGAGAAAAATGCAAAGAAGACCTGTCCGTAGCTATCATGACGCGAAGCTTTGTGAACAGCCACACCCATCGCTATGTGCGAGAGAAAAGTGGTGCCAGATCCGTAGTTTGGTAGAAATAATTCTTTCTATCAGTGGTATTGCATCTGTGTGGTGTTTTTGGGACTCTCTTTCTCAATCCCTCCCCATCCTTTCGCTCTCGCTACCGCACTTCCTGATAATATGTACAAATCTCCCGCCCCAGTCAGGTTCACACTCCAAGACTGTCCAAGTTCATTTCCTCTCTTTTTCGACACCAAATATCCTCATCCTGCAAATTCCACTCCACCCTTTCAAATGTTTAGAACGGATTATCCTCCGGTGAAACCTCCCTGACCCAGTAATCGCCAATGACGGGGATCTTGGACAAAATATCCTTGCGCACCCTGGGCACCTCGCCGAAGAAAAATAGTGCAAAAACCCCCGTGGCCACGCCGAAGCCTGAGGCTAGGTATCCGTAACGAATCGTCTTGCCGAGCGTCAGGCCCCAGAAGTTTGGAACGTGCTTGAGTCTGCAATGGCGCACGCGGAAAGAGTCAGCAGTAGTCTCAGGGGACATGCAAAGGGGAAGGTATGAAGAGGAGAGCTTCTCGAGGGCAGGACCCGGGGAAAGATCGAGGACTAGAAGGAGATGAACAGACATACTTGGGTCCGTAAGGTGATTTATATGTGCTATATGTTGGTTGGGGACCGTATTCTCGCAGAGGTGTGCGACCGGAGGATTGGAAAGTTTCTTGAGATATCGCCATGATCGTGGAGGAAAGGAAATTCAAGGTACGCTATGCCGTTGAAGAGGTGGTTTGAAGCTGAGAGAATTCTTTTGTTGGAGGTACAGTGGATGAGCTCCAGGGCTGCGTTTCAGAGAAGTAAAAGTGCTACAAGCGCAGTTTGGTGCTGCTCGGCTGCACTTTCCCACCCAATGGGAATTCTTGCCATGCAGCATGAGGATATTTGTTCCTATTGATTCGGCTGTCTGAACAAGGCTTGACATATCATATTCTTGGCCGGTGAGACTCTTCCTGTCTTGCGCCCTTCGATTTTTACCATCGGCTTCACATACCGATGTCCCATCATATTGAATGGGTTCATGTTCTCGCCATCAATCACCGTCGTCGAAGACCGAGATGGGTCACAAACAGAATGTCGTGTCGTGCACACAGAGCTCGAAGAAGTGTTATTTTTATGGCCCGATTCACGACAGGAACATGCGTAAGACACCAGTGGCCGGTTGTCCACATCGGCCGTCAACAAGGCTGTGGTGGCTGATGCTGGCTGAGGTTGGCTGACAGCTTATCCACCCCGTCTCATCGATGCACCTCATGGATGTTTTGTCTATGCGAGCTTCAATCAACATAGACTGTTTGTTGCATCATGATCTGAAGCTATGGGACCTCTCGGATCTTTGCCAGTGTTATTGCTATTTGTCAGGTCGGTGATCGCATTTTAACGTTAGTTTCTCAAATCTGACGCCTGCGAGGAGTTCAAGGCACTTTTCCGTGATATCGAAAGACTGAAGTTGATTCTGAGAGCTTTGGAATCGATCTCCCTACCTGGCCCAGTCACTACACGGGTGGAACTGTGTTTCATTGTCGAAGACTATGGCATCAGTCTGCGGATAAAGCGAAGAACAGAGACCGAAGTTCAGAGACGGCGACCCAGAGATGCCTTGCTTGTGTTGGGACTCTCCACAGGTAGTGACGGTGCGAATGTGTTGCGAAACGTCACAACGGAGTTTATGCAGCGATCCACTTTTCTCCCCTGGAGACATGATTATACATGAAGTTGCCAGTGGTGCTCATGGTTCTCCAAATCGACCAAGGACTGGACTATTCTCCCCTCGGAACACTCGTACAACGGGACGAGAAAATTATGGAGATCCACAATTCTTTCCTCTCTTGGATCGCAACCTGGTGCTTCTGTCCTGGAAAATGTGAAGCCAGACAGACCGCCCTTATTTCCG
Source organism: Rhinocladiella mackenziei CBS 650.93 (assembly GCF_000835555.1). Taxonomy (NCBI): domain Eukaryota; kingdom Fungi; phylum Ascomycota; class Eurotiomycetes; order Chaetothyriales; family Herpotrichiellaceae; genus Rhinocladiella; species Rhinocladiella mackenziei. Next base: position 1,602,435 of record NW_013550599.1, read on the forward strand.
GACTCTGCAACTTATTGGGCTTGTGGAATGGACTGTGGATGCTGTTGTCATCGACACTCAGCATTCTTCTGGTCTCAGTTGGGCAACATTTTACAACCCATGAAAGGAAGGTGCGAACATCCTTGGGTGCAAAACCTTTGTGTTCCAATCATTCCCTCTTTGTGGATCTTTCGTGCCTCCCTGCTTCGAGTGATTTCGAATTCAGGCAGGTTCTGAGCCTCTTTGTCTCGAAGGCTTGGCGCACGAGGCTGCGGTACAAAGGGATGTCGCTCGAGCTGCATTAGCGGGGCCTGTTGATGAACATCTGCGCGCTCTGCACATATAAACCCGTTCTTGAACATTTCTGACTGTGACTAGATCTATCCACGTACGTCCATCATCTGGACTCGAAGGACTCCAAACTTTCGTAGGAGGATTGGGCAAGATCAACCAGTGGACCTGCATCTCCTTGTCATTGAGGCTAAGTACTCTTCCTTCTGATGGACACGCGAGACTAGTGTGATAGATCAACAAAAAGACGCGGCAGCAAAGGAACGTAAACTTTATAGGTACCGGCGTTTCCTTCCCTTCCATTTTGTCCGGTATCGGCTCGATGCTTCAACAAGTCAACGAAACCAGGCCGAGCTCACAGTACCTCAAAAGGTCAAAAGGAGATGATGCAACCATCGACATCCCTCGCCCCCCAAGGTTTGAAGCCGTCTTCAACGAATCCAAAGCCAAAATTTTATTCCAACAACTTCCATGTTACGCCTTCCATACTTCCCTGGTAAGGATCAAATGCATACTCCTCACCTACTTCCTACCGACCACTCACGTCTTCTTAATATTATACACTTCAAATCCCAGTTTCCTGAGCAACCCTATATTCGCAGTGATCTCATTCATCCCCCTTTTCCTGGAAGGAATACAGAATCACTGTCCCCAGCGCCTCCTGCGCGAGAACCCGAGCCCCAAATATTCTCGTGCGAGTAACAAATCCAATCTCTTAGTCTCGGCGGACGCTGAATTTGCCGATGGGAACGAAGTCCGGTTTGCGACAGATGATGAAGTCCGTCACACCGTTTGAGAGCTTGAATCATTTTATCAATCCACTCTCTTCTTTGCGATTCAGTGATGTGTGGATTTGTGCTCCTTTGAGTTCTGTGCGAGTGGAGATGAGACTGAGTTGGGGTCGTTACAGGTATCGCATCACTTCGGGGTTCATGAACGCTGTGTGAAGAAGTATTGATTCTTCAGCTCTGGCGCCACGGATGAGAGGTCTGTTCGCGAATATTTTGGCCTTGCCGTCCTCTAGGTGGGAAATGGTGGAAGTCATTGTGTCCCGCAGACTTCAGGGCAACATCTGGAGGCTCCTCGTACTTCGGTACCTTTGAGTATTTTATATACTTTGGAATCGAATTGATGAAGAACCATATCATGTGGCTGTTTTTGGGCGGTGTCTTCTAGCAGTGCAGCGTGGACTTCGAATACAACGAGGTGAGTCAACGTTGAAAGTTATCTATGGAGCCATGCCACACGCTGATGTCGACAGCAGAAAAATCTTGAGCAAGACTCATTCCACGTCTTCTTGATAGGTCCCATGTTGAGAGTTCGGATAATGCAGGCCACTGAAAAGGTTTGAAACTGCCGATAGCTCATTTTCAAGTGTTCATTTCTTGACTGGGAAGAGGGGAAAAAAAAACACAATATCATTACGATGTTGCATGACGCAGCAGACATGAAGGCTTTGTCAACGCCCCATCTTCCCAAACCTATCAAGGGAAATGGGTTTGGTACACGACCCGGGTCCAACTTTTCGCATACTTCGGGAACGGGAAAGTCGCTTCTGAATAGCCGACAAGCTAGCAGTTGATGACGCAAATATTTGAGCCCTTCGGCGTGCTATCTCAGGCCGTCTCTTACGACCATTCCATGCTAATGGCACAGACCTGGGCTGCCATCCCGACAATTTCCTGCCCCGGAAAAGAGAAAATGAATGCATGTCTTTCTGGCCGAATGAGATTCTTGGGCGCCGATTTCTAGATCTGTTCACTACCTTCGTTGGGGGAGCATTCCGGGGAGGAATGGATATCTCACCTGGCAATTCCATCAATGAGAAATCCGAATAAGCGAATGCCAAAAACTCAATTTCGTGGGTGGGTGACAGTTAAGCCTCACACGCCCCGAGTGCTTGATAAACATTACACAAGCAGACAATGGGGGTTTGTGGGCCCAAAGGCTTCGGGTGCCGACCCTGGCCAGCCTCGTACCCTTTGCCGAGGGCCTAGTAGCCGGAGACAGCATTGTTGATGGCCAATGAGACCAGAGAATCCTCGCTTGATTCTGGACCGACATTCCCCACAGGCTATTCGACCCTAGAAGAAAGGGGGGAAGTTGGGGTATTATCCGAAGACACTTTCATCCGGGGCATTTCTGGAGACAGGCAGTGAATTCTCCGTTTTTGATAGTCCTCGTGGAGCCTTTCAATGGGCTGGACCCGGGGTGAGACTCTTATTCTACAAGATGGATCAGTTTTTAATAAGAGAGTCCGCGTCTCATGCATTAGGCAAGTTCAACTTCCATTCATCTCCCCATTCTTTCATTGTGTCTCAGTTTCGGGGGCAAAATCAGAGCCATTTCAATTCAGCTGATCCGTTTATTTAAACACCTCCTTTCATCATGACGGAAGACAAAGAACTCGGCGAGCCCGCGGCCGTAGAGAACGTCACTGAGCTTCACGAGTTCAAGAATCTCGAAGGCTATGTCATTGATGCCAGCGATCCTGAACATGCCAACCTCAAACGAGCACGAGATGGCCACACGATCCTGCTACCTCAGCCCTCATCTGACCCGAATGACCCTCTCAATTGGAGCCAGTTCAAGAAACATCTCATTCTTATCATCATCTCCATGTCGGCATTTCTCCCCGATTATGGAAGCGCAACCGGAGCCGTCACATTGATTCCTCAAGCTGAGATCTGGAACATGACTCCCGATCACGTCAATCATTCGCAAGTCGGCAACGTCTTCATGCTCGGCGCTGGCGGTGTCGTCGTGGTCGCTCTCTCTGCCTATTTTGGCCGTCTTCCTGTGCTTTTCTACTTCCTGGTCCTTGCGGCCGCGACCGCTATCTGGTGCGCTGCAGCTCAGACCTTTGAATCGTTCATGGCCGCTCGGATCCTGAATGGTTTCTTCAGCACCGTTTCCCAAGGAGGAGGCCTGATGTTCATCTACGACATGTTCTTCTTCCACGAGAGAGCGAGGAAGATCAATATATGGGCGGCATTCATTATTTTGTCACCGTACTTCGGCCCACTATTCGCTGCGTTTATCATCAGTACACAACCCTGGCAAGTTCCTTTCTGGGTCTATGTTGCAGAGGTATGTCTCTTCCCCTTATTGTTTTCTCCTTCCCCCCTTACCCGAAACCCCTTATCCAACGATGTCACGCGCCCAGCTAACACCAGATTTGCTTTAGACATCTCTCTGCCTCGTCCTCACCATCCTCTTCGTCGAAGAAACCTACTACGACCGTCGCATCCCACAATCCGACCAACCATCTCGAGGCAGCCACTTTTCGCGCCTCGTCGGTATCGCTCAATATAAATCGCGACACCTGCGCAACACACTTCCCCAAGCCCTCATGCGCCCCATTAAAGTCGTGCTCAAACCTACCGTCTTCATCTCCTGCTTCTACTACCTCCTGACTTTCGCCTGGGTTGTCGGCATCAACACGACTCTCTCCATCTTCCTGACCCCCCTGTACAACTTCGGCCCCAAACAAATCGGCTACTTCTACTTCACGCCCATCGTAGCCGCCCTCCTCGGCGAGATCTGCGGGCACTGGCTCCACGACTTCCTCGCGACTTCCTACATCACGCGACATCACGGCCATTTCGAACCCGAAGTCCGCCTGCGCGCCATGTGGGTGTCCACGCCCTTTATGCTCGCGGGCCTTGTCGGCCTTGGCTTCGCCCTTGAAGACGCATACCATTACATGCTCACCTCCCTCTTCTGGGGCCTCTACGTGTTCGGCATCATGATCACCACCGTCGGCCTCAACGCGTATAACCTCGACAGCTACCCTGAGGCATCAGGCGAGACCGCCGCCTGGATCAACTTCTGCCGCACCACGGGCGGGTTCATCATCAGTTATTTCCAGGTCACTTGGGCGCAAGCGCAGGGGACAAAAGTGAGTTTTGGGATCCAGGCGGCGATTTGCGCGTTTGCGTTCCTTTTAATTGTATTTTTGCAGATATTTGGCAAGAAATTGAGGGTCAAGAGTGGTGGGTTGAATTTTGCGACTTCGTAAACCGACCAGAACACACTCGTGCACGTACACAGATAATAGGCGGAGTGGCTAACTGGAACCAGAAGTGGAAGTACGAGTCGGCTTTTGGGACGATTCAAAGTTTCTTGGTTGGCTATCTAGATGTACATCTCGGTTCGCCGCTAACCTATCATCATCTTTGGGGTACATACCATCTTGTCATGAAAACAAAAGATAGAAAAGGAATCTTTAATTTTTTTTTCCCCGATCAGTTAATCTTATCTGGAACATGCGCTCCCACCTCCATAAATATTTGAATGCGATTTCCGGGGCCGGTGGTACAGGTTCGATGGCCCGACCAGCCTTTCCGTCGATACCGGTAGAAGCAGGAAGAGCCCATTGCTCAAGCCAGCCTAGTAAGACCATGTCCTCTTCTCTCCTCTTGCATCTAGTGCACCAATCCGATTCATCCTTCCATACCACAGTCTCAAACTTGCGGCCACAGCAGCTACAAAAAAGCTGCAAGCCGCGCATGTAAAGTTGCCTGTTGGATAGCCGTTTTCAGCCTCATCAGCCTTCCAGATCCACTGTGCAATGATCTGCCCAATACCAGCACTGGAGTTGTGCAGAGCGATCGCAAATGGGATGGTAAGGAAGCTAGGCGTGTTGCAAGTTACCCAGTTGGTCATGGAGGGAGCACAGGGAAAGGCGCCGCAAGCCGCAAGACACAGACAGCCGTACCGCTTCACGTAGGCGTCATGAGGGAGGAGTCCTGCACTTAACCAGCCGACACCACCGACGACGGACGCCACTGTGATATGCAAGCCACGGGCGTTGAAATGATCGGCGGAGTATGAGAGGGTGATGGCCACAAAAAAGCCAATGACCCAGGGTGGCACGGTCAGGAGCTGCGCGTGGATCGACTTGTATCCGAGACCAGTGACGATGGTGGGCGTGAAAAAGGTGAATGAGCCTTGAGGGACAACGTCGGCGATCTATCTCCCACGGTCAGTAAAAGTCAGAGGACACATGGCCGCAGTAGACTCACGTAGGCGATGTAATGGGCCAGCATTCGCGGGGAGAAGAAGGTCTGTAGGACCTCTTGACGACTCGCATGGTCTTGATTGTAGCCGCCTCCTCGTTCCCTCAGTCGATACACGGCGAACTGCTTGTCGTCGTCACTCAGCCATTGGGCCCGCGCCGGATAGTCCGGCAGACAGACGAAAAGAAGCAGGGAGCTGAGAACCGTGATGATGCCTTCGATGATGAAGAGCCAGCGAAACCCTTCTAACCCGGCTGTTCCGTTGATGTGGCCGACGCCGTAGGCAATAGCGCCACCAAAGGCACCGGCGAGATTACAAAAGGCAACGACGCAAGCAATTCGGACTGCGCGCTCATTGTACCGGTACCAGATCGTGATAAAGTAAACGATGCCTGTATTATGGATAGATCGATTAGTCGGGCTTATTTCTTTGCGTGTGGGGTTTGGCTGCTATGGCTTGGTTCTTTACCAGGGAAAAAGCCCGCCTCAAATGCTCCAATGAGAAATCGTAAGGCAACGACGGTGGCGTAATTCTGAACGCCGGCAAATCCAACGGTGAGAGCGCCCCAGCAGAAGAGAAGGATCCCAAGCCACAGAGATGGACGTATATAGTGTTTCATGACCCAGTTCGAGGGCACTTCGAAAAGGGCGTATGCCAGCGAAAACAGTGTCACCGTGAGTGCATATCCGTCGGCAGTCATGTGTGTTCTCTGAAGAAGGTCATCGCCCGTTTCTTCGTTGAGCACTTTCGAATTGCCGATGTTGCCTCGATCAAGGAAGTTGAGAAGATACACCCAGCAGCATAGCGGCAGGATGCGGAGGTCGAGCCGTCGATTGAGTTGTTTGTTGCGTTTCTCAAGTTCACCGTTATACATGGACTCGCTGGAGCTGGCATTGGTATCTAGAGGTGTCTTCAATTCGAGGCTGCCACTCTCAATATGCTCATGCCCAGGGACGGTTGGCTTCTCCATTATGGCTTTGGTGTTTCTGTACCTAGAAGTCCGTCTGGGAAGACCAAGCAAGGAGGCAAAAGTACGGGTAGACCGTGAGACGGGGGTCTAAACCCATGATTAAGAGCGAACTCTTATTGCCTTTCAACATGGGGACAAACGGAGAATGGCCGACGGTGTGGTGACCGATGTCCGTTTCATAGCCTATAAGAGCAATATCAACATGGACATATCAACGTCCGTGGTATGTATGGTGGGTTCTCTCAAAGTGGTACCGATGTACATGTCCCCTGTAAATCTCCCCCGCGGGGGAACCCCCAACTCATATGGGTGACATGCGTTTCGATGAGCCTATACGTCTCCTCATCGGCATTCGTCGTTGCTGCACAGACACTAAGGCAAGGAGATGTTTCTCCAAATTCCGTGGATGATAGAGAAGAGTCTCGTTCGTTGAAGGAAAGAAGAGAATGGCAGCACAGAAATTGGGATCTCCGTATTAGCGCCGATGTTGCTTACCCAGATTCGTCCAGAACCGAAAATCCCACATCTGGCTGAGGCTGGCATCGAGGACTTGTCTCCATCTCCTTTTCTCATTCAAGAATCATGTTAAGTAATGTTCAAGGAGCGCATGCTGGAGCAATATAGTCGCATATAAGAGCCCAGCTCCGTGGTGTCTCGCTAGATAGTCATTCGGTCAATAGATGGGCGCCTCTTCTGAGGAGTCCAGGGAGGAGGATCTCCATACTTCACGTCAGCTTGGACTTTGGTCAACGTCTCCATGTTACTGTAGTCGAGAGTGACACCAGTAGCCTCTGCGCATTTACAACCCCCCTGATCACGATCTGGAACGTGAGCCTTCCTCGGCCCTTGTGTAGGAGGGACAACAGGGACGAATCTTCCGTCATCTTCTCGTACCCTAGATGTTAGCTGGGTCGAATGAGAGGGGGAGGAGGAGTGGTGGGTGTTGTGTGACGAACGCTTTCTTCGCTGAAACTGTGATCCGACAGGGTTTTCGTCATCCATTTCTTCATCAAATATGAGCTCGACATTGCTAACGTTATTATTATCATCATCCTCGTTTTGTTGGCAACTGGTCGATGGTTTGATTTTGACCACGTAGAGTCGGGCAATCTGAGAATAGGTGTTTAGTCGCTGGATACCGGCGTTGGTGTTTCTCAACGCCTTTGTGGGTGGTCGAGAATTCTGGGCTAGTACGAGCAGCTCGGAAATCGAGTCCCATGCGGACGACGACTGGCCCTTTCCGACCATGAAGATCACATGGCACGATGCCAGAACTATATGGGTCAAGAACAGTGCGATGGAGAGGTAGTCCGTCAAAGAACTTGCGCGATACGAGTATCCTCCTATAGTTATATCGATGCGTCCTTCCGTCGTAGGAGTGGTGGCTTCAGGACGCTTTAGAGCATCTCCGCCACCTAGGAGCTCTTTCTGAAAGTCAGGAACTCTCTCGTATCCTCGGATCGTCCAAGAGGAAGAGATTGGCCCGTCGTTGATATCCACGATATATCCGCTGCCAGTACGTGAGAGGGCATCAACAATTATCAGAGCCAAAGCCCATTCCAAGGCCACCGTCCGATTGACACTTCCGTCTTCTTCGGCATTCCATGACTGGGCCTGTGTTGTTGTTCCCGCGCATAAGTCGCCCTGGCAAAAGCTCAATTCTCCAAGGAAAGTGTCCAGGTTCGTCGAGCTCCATCCGCCAGATAACCCGGACGGCGATGTGTTGGTTCTAGGTGCTCCTTGGTCATAGAGCCAATCCTGACGGAGGTCGACCATGGCCGACGTTGGATTCATAATCACAGGGCGAAATTCTGAGTACTCCGGACGACCGATAGATGTAGGTGAGCCAGGAATAACTGGACCAATGTTGTCAGGAGCTTGAAAGTTGACATTGAGATTGGACGAAGTTGAGAACGACCGCAAATCACTTGTAACGACGCTGCCATCTGCCCAACGTGCATCTATTGAGCATCCTATTGCAGCGGTCGTGTCTGAATCCGGCTTGAAAGGCAGTGTCACGATCACCATGCCACTAATCGGCCCCAGGTAGCATGTATGTTGTTGGTCGAAGAGTTGTTGGACATGTCGAATTCAACAAATTGGGACATCTGTGAGCCGCCTGAGCAGCCATTTGGTTCGAGGAACGGAACTCTGACTTTCGAATCAGACCGGGATAGGTTTTGCGCGGGTGTGCAAGAGACTCGAACGGCTGGAATTCTCGAAGGAGTGGTCGCTGTCAAACTGCGATAGTATTTGTACTCGGAGAGGGTGGTTCCTTTCCCATGAGGATTCCATGGGATAGACAGAACCTCTCTTGTCCAATCTTGCAGAACGGTCTTGTGGTACATCGCTTCCACTGTTCGAACACCTAAGATAGCAGTCTCACAAGCATCGCCTCGGAAGTTTCCCGAATATCTCAAGCCACGAATCAGCTCAAAATTATTCGCCAGATCAACTCCCTTGAGTCCAAAAATCATGTTCATCGTAAGGTTGTGGGGACTTCCAAGGATGTAAGCAGGCTTTCTGAAGATATCAATCACATCGCGGGCATTTGAAAGGGAGAAGTAACCTCCATTTTGGCATATTCCATGCTGAAGCTAACTGTCTTGCGTGCAGAGAGAATCAGCATCCCTGGTGGAGGAGTCCAACCCGGTGGGCCACAGCACATTGGTAGAAGCAGGGATAAAGATAGAAGCACCCCTGTATTCCAAGGCTACTCTTTTGGAATCAACAGAACGGCAGAGGCAGGACCAGCTAAGGCAGCGAGGCATGGCTTATTATCAAATATTTTCAGCCTTGCAGAAGTAAGACAAAGTATGGGTAGGGTCAGGGGTTTCTATGTCGGCGAGAAATCTCAGGAACATAGCAAATGACAAGATATCTTGTGTCAATCAGGCAAATGGAGAAGAATACAATTCCTCGCCTTTGACAACGAGGCTATCGTAAAGTACAAGAGCCGATTGTAATGACCAACTCGGAAGTGGGCGAAGACGTCAGCGTCGAAGATGGAACAGATATATAAACCTCGTTTGATTGCTTAGGTTTGATCATTCCGAGGTCTGGGTCTATCAGGACCTGCGCGTCTTCATACTGAAGATATCTGGAGAATCATAGGCACGCTGAAAGGAACATGAAAGAAAGTCTTGCAGAGGCTTGGCAAGGCCAGTACCCTATCGGGATCGGTGAAACTTCTATCCGAGAATCGGGTACCTCAGTAACTTTGTATTCTCAATCTTCAGTTTCATTACACTCCAGTCGGGAGCTTTAAGAACATGTGAGTTCCGAAGATACCATTTCCTGTTTTACAATCTTATCCTGTGTCATTTTTATGGCCTAAACTCCACGCCCAATGCTGCGGCCGGCTCAACAATACGACCATCAGGCTGCTACGTCCTATCCGCCAGGGGGCTGTATTCTACACCCAACCACCAAAGACAAAGCAATCTAAGCTATCCAGAGCTTTGAGATACTCCGTCAAACAATTGAACGCCCCGAAGTCCGTCCGAGTCATTGATCGAGGAAATTATGACGGCATTGCAAGCACATAGGAGAATAGCATGTCAATCAAAGGCTTTTTGGAGAGGAACCAATTATGTGCCAACTGCCAATGGAGTTAGATCATTGCATCAATAAGGTCTGGATTATGGCATATGGAGATAGAATACTTCGGCATCTTTGAAGATGTTAATATGTGTTCCCTCTCATGTTTCTGTTAAAACTGCTTGAAGCCATGATGGCATGCGTAGATTGGCCACAGAAAACATGATTACATAATATGTTAGTCATCATCATACACATGGAACCTGGCACCGAGAGAGGCCAACAGTACTCTGAGCCACTTCATTCACAATATTTCACATTCCAGACGGGGACTTCCCCCTTTGCCGGCACAAATTATGCCCGCGTTCGTGCCTCTACGGAGCCGAAATGCCCTTCTGTGTTCGCTGGGAATAGTGGCCCTGCTGCTGTTCCTGGTACATCAGTCTGGTTCGCCCACGCCGGCGCCTCTGCCGCCCATGCCAGGCACCTACCAGTACTTCACCGAAATCGACTTTAAGTATCACACGCGACAATTTGGAGCCATCAGCCATTGCGATCCGAGATTCGCACCAAAGGACCCCCCTGGGATCCCCGAAACGCGGCAGGCGCTGGTCGCACTGCTGAAATCTTACATGGCAACCATGAGCCAGCTAGGCGCTGACGACGGTACATGGATCGCTCACGGCGCCTTACTGGGCTGGTATTGGAATCAAAAACTGCTGCCCTGGGATACGGACCTGGACGTGCAAATGTCGGCTGAGACGCTGGCCTATCTTGTCCCCTTCAACATGACAGAGTACTGGTATGTCATGGCCGGCGAAGAGAAACCCAGGACATACCTGCTGGATATCAACCCGCACCATTCGATTTCGTCGACCCGTGATGTCGCCAACAAAATTGACGGCCGCTGGATCGATACTTCCAACGGCAAGTACATCGACATCACAGCCGTGCATGTTCGCCCCCTACTGTCAGATGTCCAAGACCCGCCGCAAGCGCCGATTTTGTTCTGCAAAGACGGTCATGAGTACCAGAGGGATGATTTGTTTCCGTTACGCGATACGAGCCTAGAGGGTGTCCGGGTCAAAGTGCCTCGAGACAGTGCGAAGGTGCTTCAGGATGAATATGGGAAGAAGTCTTTAACAAACACACGCTTTCACTGGTAGTTGCTACGCCCCCCCTTTTTTTCTTTTCCCCCTCTCCTTCTGGTGTCCTTTCCAATCCCCTCCTAGAAAGACCAGCTAACCAATTCGAACAGGCATCGATTTGACAAATCAAAGCAAATCTGGGAGCCGGAATGATGAATTCATGGAAAAGGTTTCTTTTTCTAGATGGCCGAAGATATCTTTGGAATTGAAGTTTTGGACATATTGAGCGCTTGTGCATACGAGGAATTGACGAACGTACAATGGTCGAAATGGCACGTAAATCAATATTGGCAGAGCATTAAAGTTAGCAATTGCAGTTCATGGCACCTTGCAGGCCCAAGGTGCAAGTCGATTCTATTAACGTCGAGCTGATAATCTTGGAAGGTAATTCAAAATCTCGAGCCCACATCCGGTGTAAACGCCTTGCAAGGGGGAGAAAACCACAAACTGATATGCGCATAGAATTTGCAGGCTGATCCCGCTTGTGAGCCTTCGTGTTGCACCAAATCACCCTCTGGAGAAGAAAACCGTGCTCTCCATGCACGTAACCTTCTCCTTATCGACCGTGTTGACATCAGCGAGAACGGTGTATTTCCCCGGAGGCTGGATATTGTGTCAATCAATTATCACCATCGAGTAATTGTGTGTCGAGCTCACCACTTGGTTAGGGATATCGACTTCTTTCTTCAGCGACATAGAGCCCTCCTTCAATGGGCAATTCAAGTCCACTTGTGGCAGATTATCACAGAGGTCGGCCTCTTGTTTGATAAGGGTAATCAATCCATATTTAACTTGAAGGAAAACGGTAGCACCCGGGTCGACGTCTTTGGCAAAAGTGCCGTTGGCAAGGATGGTCAATTTTTGGCCTCTTCAATATCATCAGCTTGGTTTAAAGTCAAGTAGAACAGCACCTAACGTACGGAAGAGGAGGATTCGGTTCTAGGTCAACGTAATCAATCGTCAGGATGTAGTCGCTGGGATCGGCACAGAACTGGAAGGCCGTAAGAACAAAGCTGTGTAGAATATATCATGTCCTTCTCACATTCAATGGATTCTTGCCAGGAACAGGGTATTTGGGCTCATCCACGAGAGTATTTTGGTTTGCTCCAAACAGGGATCGCGAGGAGACAGCGGTGGCGGTAAGAAGGGAGAGGAGGAGGGTTGGGACCTTCATGTTGTCCACGGACCGTCAAATCAACCAGGGCGAGAATGTTAACTCCTGAAAACCACTCGAGGATGTGCTGGGCAAGAGAGATATTGGGATAGTCGTTGATATCGCAGGAAGGAAAAGGAAAGCGGAAAGGCACTGGCAGAGTGGTGACAAAAAGGTGGTGGCGCATGATTGATTTGCTCCGCCCCTAGGCTCAACCTTGCAGTCAGCACTGGCCTACACAATCCTTGGCAGAGGTATCATGATCACATGCCACCCCGATGGCGCTGGAGTAACGATCGGAATAGACGATAATAATTTATGGGATACGAAGTATAGAGTTTAGCCTACGATCCTTTCCCTCATTGTTAACCACACTTGCCTCTCCATATATATATTCAATTACCCCCCCAGGATAGATATTGAGGAACTCGTCAACCATATGCACGATTCAGAACGACTCGGTCATCCATCATCTCTTTGACGACGTTCTTTGACGGAATTAGGCTCTCAGTTGACGTCGACCTACTTCTTCCGGAGATATCTCGATACCCAGGCAACGTTTGACTTAAAGGCAGGATATCTCCGCGAGGTCGTGGCCAGGTCCGGGATAACGGTAAAATATGTTGCTTTGAAATCTCAGAGCTTCCGGGGTTTTTCCTGTTTCCCGAGGAATCTTCTTCATTATTCATAGTGTTATCGGCGATGCCAACTGCATGGTGCTCGTTGTCCTCTTGTTCGCGTCTTCCTGACGACGCCGCGGTGGTCTCAAGCTCCGACCCTGATTCGTCGAATACAAGTGCAACGTGGTCATTGTTGCTATACCCATACTGATTCCTCACTCTTATCTTAGCTATCTGAGCGTAAGTCTTGCCGAGATTGATACCTGCTGCAGTATTACCCAGGGCGACAGATGCCGGTTGTGAGTTTTGCGCCAGGGCGAGGAGCTCGGAGATGGAGTCCCAACTGTTGGATGTCTTTTTCCGAACCAAGACCCAGCCAGTATGAACCAGGGCCATGGTGACATGAATCAAAAGTACCGCCATGGACAGAAAGGTCGCGAGAGTCGCTTTAAGGGCAAACCCATCGATCTGCATTTTGATATGGATAGTGGTTACTTCGGCACTTGGTAAACTGGGTGTGCTCAACGCCGTGCGGCCTGCAAGGAGTCGATTTGCAAAGTCGGGGAGCGGGTCATACAACGCCAACGGCCATTCCGAGCTGGGGCCTGTTGTATTGAATGCTCGATAGCTCCCGGTTCGGCTGAGACCGTCGACGAGGACGCTGCAAACGATTGCTTCGAGAAGAGTGGTTCTGCTCACTTCCGAGGGGTCATTTTTGACCCATTCTTCTGTCAGCGTTGCCCCATTGAGCGGTGATAGATCGGCTGCCAACTTTGCGTTGTCGAGAACACTCTCTATCGTCGACGGCTGCCAGACCTCAGCCCCTGTAACGATGTCCGAAGTTGTAGGCGTCAGAAGATCCAGCCATTCCGAGCTAATGGCTATTCTCCCGTTTGTTGCGGATTCCTCTGCATTTGCAGGAGTGGAGGTCCATGCAGGAGTACGACCGCCCCAATCCATACCCCAAGGATACCATCCAGACCAGAATGAGTACTTATCCGTGAGTATTGTTGCCGGTAGCCAGCCTGATTGTGCAGAGCATCCGATCACGATTCTTGATTTGTTGTCTGAACTCCAGGGTGACTCGAAAACACCTCCGATGCTGACAGCGCCGAAGGTTTCGGGAAGGTGGACCCACTGAAAGCGCAGGTGATTAACGGCATTTGTATCGAGACCGTCGACGACAAAATCAAAACCTTGAATGTAGGTGAAGCGGCCATCGATCGCTGGGAAGCGGACCGTTTTGCCTGACTCAGAGATGTTTTGTGGTTCCGTGCATCTCACGGACGTAATCGCAGCTAGAACATCAGCCCCGATATTGCGGTCGTCGACCCGGGAATCTGTCAACCCCATGGTTGAGACAAGTACTGTCCACCAGTCCGTTGCTATCCGCTGCATCAGCGTTGCGGCTGCTGCATGCGGCTGCACCAAGAAGGTATAGGAATGCATGTCTTGATCCGTCCTGGGGTCTCCCAATTGATAGAGAGGGGGAATAGGAGATGTTGGACTGTGAATTGGCCAATAGAATCGCGAGCCCGAGAGCATTTTGGCATATGGCGGCACATCGTAATCGTAGAAGTTTGTATAATTCATCCTTCCCCAGTGTTCTTGGAGAGATATGAAGCCACCGGCTGGGCAGAATGCAGATGCGGTGGAGGTTTCATTGTCACAATATTGTTGAAGCTCAGCCATGTCTTTTGACAGGTCTGACGGCCAAAAACGTTCCAAGGATCCATTGAGGAAGAATTCTGTTGCGCCGGCTGACCAAGATTGAGTCTGGGGCACCATGAGGGTGGCACTTGATGGCCCAGCGAGAGTAGCTATGGCACCTGCCAGACATAGAAGGCCTATGAAGCTCGCTTTTCGCAGTCTATGGCCCGGCTGCACCAGATTTCTCAAGCCACCTCCAAACTCTCTTGTAAAGAAAAAGCTGAAATTGCTGAAGGAGAGACCTGATCCAACAAGACCCAGAGGGAGTCCGTGTCCAAATAGTAATTCGTTCCTGACTGCATGAAGGACGATCAATCCAAGGCTGGTCACGATGAAAATCTCATGGATCTTGGCCAAGATCTGGAAGCCCATCAAACTGAGAGTCTCTGATTTGAAGAGCCAATTAACCTCCTCCCCCAAGTATATGCCATGAAGATTCAGCGTGAGGATCGCGATGGAACCGAGAACAGGGGGAATGTGGAATATACATCGTCGAAGTGCAGTTCTTCTCGAATCGGAAACGACGACTTTCTTTGGCTCGCCGGTGGAAAGCGAATTCTTTGAAAGATCAAGGGAGAGATATCGACCAGCTCTAAACCTGTCCAAAAAGGCAAGAGATGTTGCGAACATGCCTGGAGGTAGAGGTGAGCATCAATACCCGTTCTTGTATGGTACAAGGCAGTAGAATGGAGCAAAGGATGCTCTGGTCCAGGGCAGGCTTTTGGATGGTTGCCATAGTTCGGGTCAATTTGCCGACTTGCTAGCGATGCTGCTCTTTGGGTGGGAGGTAAGGCTTCATTCGCGATCCTAGACATTTTGATGGTCTTGGGCCAACGCATGTCATAGTCGTGACAAAGGATAGTGTAGCACCAGGCGCTTGCGGCACTTTTTGAAACAAAGTTGGCGACGGTCATCCTGGTGTCATGCACTTTGATAGGGGGAAAGTCTTTTGGACATATGCGCTTGACTGTGTTCCGTAGCATCCGGCGCGTACTAAGTTTTTTGGCCCCGAGGGTGCGCAAGATGGAACTACACCATCTGAAATCCCGGATGGGCCTACGGCCAACAAGTACCCAGTTTAATAACACTCATAGAGACCGGGAAGCACAACCTCAACGAGGAAATCACGGGTGTGTAACAGTCATGAATTCAGTCTGCCATAGCCTGATTTTAGGGGGGGGGGGGGGGTTAACATGGTTGATCATATGGCTAGATGGTGGTGACAGACATAAGACACTGCCATTGACTGGAAGGGAATTCTCCCGGGGCTGGTCTCGAACTAGGCTTTGCCAATGGAATGGAGGTAATCTACTGTAGATGTACTCGAGTCGCATTAGCTATCGAGTACCCTACAAAAGTACTCGTTTTTGGCGTTGAGAAGAAATTTGTCGCGCCACTTTAATTGTGGGTTTTGGGAGGTGGGTGGTGCAGCGGGTCGGCCCAGGGAAACGTGATTAGTTAGGCGTTATGCAGGGTGGCGCCTAAGTTCATGCGCCGTAGGTTTGCTGGTGAGGGGTTCTTGAGCATATTCCTACAGTATCCTCGTTGAATTTATTTCTATCGATTCAAGTCCTTCGCCGGCTATATCTACGAGATTTCAGAACATCACAGAAGCTATATCGAGGGATTATGCGACTGTGGAGATATTCCCCCTGCCGGAACCCCCTTATGCAATGCAACTTTCGTCCTGCATGGCTCTTTGTGTCACTGTTCATCATCTTCTACCTGCTCTCATTATACTATTACCACTCAACGAGCTACCGCGATCCCACTTCCTATTTTTTTGATCCTCATCGTGCTTACGAATGGATATATTCAGCGCACCGGATTGAGGAAGCTGATGCTTATATTGCCACGGTCAAAGAGGATGATCGCCCTGTTTCATCCCGAGTTCATCCACCTGTCGTTTGTGTCGGCATCGCCACCGTCGCTCGTCCTGGACACCAATATGTGAGATCGACAGTTGGCTCACTTCTTGCTGGTATGAGCGAAGAGGAACGGAGTCTGATATTTCTCAACATTCTTATTGGCCACACAAATCCTTCGATACACCCAGTGTTCTCAGAGAGTTGGTTGGACATCCTGCCAGATCGTATTCTCCGGTATCCCACAACGGGCCCGGAGCATGATCAGATCGTTGCCTGGGAGGAGGGCGGCTGGTACAGGAATAAGACCATCTACGATTACACTTACTTGTTGAAGGACTGCTATGACACAGGAGCAGAGTATGTGGCCATGATTGAGGATGACACTTTGGCCGTCGCTGGCTGGTTCCGGCGCCTGGTTTCTGCCTTGAACTCTGTCCTTACTAAAACTCATCCTCAAGTCTCAAAGCGGACATGGATATATTTGCGACTATTTTACGCGGATGCCCTTCTTGGTTGGAACAGTGAAGAGTGGTCCATTTACTTGTTCTGGTCCTTTGCCGCCTGGGCGTCACTATCAGCAATGATGATCGCAACGAAAAGGAGCTTCCCAAAGCACCTCGAGTTTATGACCGCTGGTATAATGGCTGCAATTTCCTGCGTTTGTATACCAGCCGCTATTTTGCTAGTCTTTCTTGCAGGGCGGCAGACGGTGTTTCCGGTTTCCTCTGGAATTCATGAAATGAATAAGTACGGTTGTTGCACCCAAGGCCTTGTATTCCCACGCTCAATTATCCCACCTCTTCTCGAGCGGGCGGATCTTCAAACAGACTGGCTGGTTGATATGATGATTGAGAGAATTGCCGACCGAGCAGGTTATCAACGCTGGGCCATTGTTCCACCATTGTTGCAACATATTGGGGCCACAAGCTCGAAAGGCTATGGTTTTGATGATTCGGCACGACATTTATGGAACTTTCGATTCGAGAAATACCCTATTATGACTGAATAAAACAAGTTCTTTCCTCCTCGTCCGCTGTCTCCTATGTGGTGCTATGCTTCGCCGTAATCTGCTTCCTGCCAAGCAGTCGTCCTCTGCTAGTTGGCAGTTAAGTTCTCCGTAATCCATCTCGCCATCTCGCATCTTGCACATGCATTCGAGAACTACCATGTGGTTTCATTGAAATTCTACTGACCTGTATCCTCGCCCGAGCCGTGACTCTACCGTACACTAATCTTTCTCCTCACAGTGGTTTCTTCTCGACTTCCCCTTACCCACGAGAACCCTCCCTAATCACTCTATTGATCCTTTACTGGATTGCGACACCACCTCGATAACGGAGATTTTTAGTCATTGTCTTCTATCGAACGATTTCTGGCCAGCCTCGAAAATGAGGCCAGCATTGCTGGCATGGGCGTTAGCTGCCGTATTGACAACATCACTCGCCGCGCCGCCGACCGTGTTATCCAAAGATGCCGTCTCAGGAGAGACCAATGCTGAGGGAGGGGACGCTGTTAAATACACCACCTTCAATGGCATTCAGGTGCCTCCAATGAAGGAGATTCAAGGCGACGAATTTGCAGAAACCATCAAAAACGGTTACTGGTAATAGACAATCCTACAAAGACCTGAGACAAGACTGACTCCACGCAGGTGGGTGAAGCATTATTCACCATATTGCGGCCATTGCAAAGCGATCGCGCCTCATTGGCAAACCTTGTACGAATTCTATGTGACATCAGATCCTCTCCAAGGGCGGACAAAGGCTAGTCAGCCAGATTTGGACTCGCCCAACAGTTTCCACGGATTTTACAATTTTCATTTCGCTTCAATAAACTGTATAGCTTTTGGAGATGTCTGCGATAAGAATGGGGTGATAGGATGGCCGTCGTTTATGTTGTACAAAGATGGCGAATTCGTTGAACGATATTCGGGAGAGCGAACCATGGAGGGCTTTAGCAATTATGTGGAAGAAAAATTAGAACAGATCAAACCAGGTTCTAGACCGAGAGAAGGAGTCAAGGTACCCGAACCGGGCGCGAAAAGTATTGATCGAACTTCCGCACCAGAAAAGCCCCTTGCGAAGGACAAGGATGCTGCTGCGGGAGTGGCTGCGGGAGAAAAGCAGAACAAAGAGGCCGCCGAAATCCTGACACAAACATCGTCGGCAATGCTGGCGTCGGAGACCGCGAGGCTGGGCCGGCCCAAGAATGCGAAGAGCGGACCACTACCAAACCCCAAGGGCACGTCGATTCCCTTGACGCCCGAGTCATTCCAAAAACTGGTCACTACATCACAAGACACATGGTTCATCAAATTCTATGTACCATGGTGTTCACACTGTCAACACCTGGCCCCCACGTGGGCTGAAATGGCCAAAGAAATGGAGGGCAAACTCAACGTCGGCGAGGTGAACTGCGAACAATCCCCACGACTGTGCAAAGATGCCAAAGTCAACGCCTATCCGACGATCTACT
This sequence comes from Rhinocladiella mackenziei CBS 650.93, assembly GCF_000835555.1. Classification (NCBI taxonomy): domain Eukaryota; kingdom Fungi; phylum Ascomycota; class Eurotiomycetes; order Chaetothyriales; family Herpotrichiellaceae; genus Rhinocladiella; species Rhinocladiella mackenziei. The sequence goes on from NW_013550599.1 coordinate 1,621,211, forward strand.
TCTTCCGGGGTGGGGAACGTGTCGAATATGAAGGCCTTCGAGGTCTTGGTGATTTGCTCTCTTTCGCAAACAAGGCACTGGATAGCGATGTCAAATATGTCGACGCTGCCGCATTTAAGGAGATGGAGGAGACCGAAGAAGTCATTTTTGTCTATTTCTTCGACGACGCCACTACCTCCGAGGACTTTGCCGCGCTGGACCGCTTGACGTTGAGCTTGATTGGGCACGCAAAGATTGTCAAGACCGATTCCGAAATCTTAGCCAACCGTTTCAAGATCTCCACGTGGCCGAGGCTGCTGGTGTCTAGAGACGGGAGGCCCAGCTATTACAATGCCCTGACTCCGAAGGATATGAGAGATTTCCGGCGCGTCTTGACCTGGATGCAATCGGTCTGGTTGCCGATTGTACCAGAATTGACGGCGTCGAATGCGAAAGAAATCATGACTGGACGATATGTCGTGTTGGGCATCCTCTCTCGAGACCGACCGGATGAATTCTTGCAATCACGACGGGAACTCAAGAACGCCGCTCTAGAGTGGATGGACAAACAGACCCAAGCTTTCCAACTTGAACGGCAGGAAATGCGCGATTCCAAACAATTGAGAATCGAAGAAGCCGAAGATCGTAATGATCAACGCGCATTGCGACAGGCCAAGAGTTTGGTCATCAGTATCACCGAAGAAAATTTCCGCAAGGGAGTCAGCTTTGCTTGGGTTGATGGTGTGTTCTGGGAAAGATGGCTTAGATCGACCTACGGTGTCGATGTTTCAAATGGTGAACGCGTGATTATCAACGATGAAGATGTGAGTGCTCATGCTGGAGTTGGACAATGCAGCTTCACTGACTTGGAGCAGAATCGACGTTATTGGGACGTCACCGACTCAGGCGCCTACATTGTGCCTTCGAGAACCTCAATCCTCGAAACCCTGACGCGAATCGTCGCAACACCACCAAAACTGACCCCCAAATCCACCATCGGCACCTTTGAAAACATCTTCTTCCAGATCCGCAATTTTGGCACCTACCATCCTTACTTCTCGTTCGCTCTGCTGATCTTGTCCGTCGCGGCGCTCGTCTACGTCTTGAAGAATGGTACCACGATCAGAAGGAGTTTGAGTAGGAATAGCAGTGGATATTTTCATCTTGATGGAAAAGAAGGATTGTTGGGTACGACAAACGGGAAGGCGGATTAAAGGGTTACATCTCCTTCCTTCGGATTGGGCAGAATGAAAATGAGGGCTGTTGATACCAATGCATATGTCCACCAAGATGAGGAAAGGGAGGGGAGAAAATGGTACACGCTCGTCTTCTGGTCCAGCGTGATCCAATATTTACGGCGCATGGCGAATGGCGTTCGGGAAACATGGCGAGGGACGGGAATGAGGTACCTAGTACGAAAGGCTCATATCGGTTCCCTTGGTTGCTCAGTCGATGTGATTCTTGTTACAAGAATATTCCAAAACACAATTGAATTCTACGCTCTTGCTTCAGAGAGGAATTCTCCAACCCGCTCGTGCCTCGCATCCTAGCTGGATACTGCAGTGTGATTGGGAAATCAGGTGACGCGATACTCTACGGAGACAAGAGAACTCGAGGAAAAGGAAGAATTTGGCAATCAAGCTTCGTCCACGAGGGGGACTAGGCGACACCTTCTATTTGTGGAATTTTTCTTGTTCTTTTCGCTTTTTCCGTGGTTCTTCTATCTGAGTGCCTTCCATTGAGCTGCCATGTTGGCAGCACAAGTAGATTTCCGAGCACAGTGGCATATCATTCTTGCCGGTCAGATCCATGGTGTCGTTCAAGGATGTCGAATGCGGAATGGGGGCATGGATGTTGAGCAATTCGCCTTCGGGGCAATAGCAACATGATCTCATCAGAGCAGAGCGAGAATGAGACTGCTTGCACAGGCCAACACCAGTGCAATACCTAGTATCAGCCTGACCCATCTTCGCCTCGATTGATCTCATATCGACCCAATTTTAGTCTCGTCGGCCTGGTCGATCGGTGCCAAAGACTCTGCGTCCTCCTCTCTCTTGCGTCTGCTGCTGACTGACGGGAACAACATTGACCGGGATGGAATCGAAGCCCATGCTCTTCAACAGATCCTTCGTGTCCGAGTCGACGTCCAATTGTCCGCTCTCGGTGTTCTGCGTGAAATCCAACGCCGAAATCTCCGGCACATACTGATCTTTACGTTCGCGCTCTTCTTCTTGCAGTTTGAATGAAATACCGCGCACAGGACCGCGTTGGATACGCTTCATCAAATGGGTGGTGTAGCCGGCGATCTACAAACCCAAGTCTGTCAGCCTCATAACTGCCTTCCTCGGTCGCAGAGGAAAGACTGTGATGAATGGGGTGCCCGACGAACCTTATTGCGAAGTCTCTTCGAGGCAATAATGGCGATTTCGTCGCAGATTCGCTTGTTGGTCTCAAAGTCGAGAGTGAGCTTGGGGTAGTACCGCTCAATGATGACTTTGGCAGACTTCTTGACGGTCTACAGTGTCCAAACCCGTTAGGTCTACCAATCTGATTGAAATGTATCACGAGTGTTGGTTCTTTACTGACCTTGGTGCGAACGCGACCCATCTTGACGGTTATTGAGGAGTTGGTTAAAAGGGCGATGGGGATGAAAGTCGTGATGATTCAACCTGCAGGGGGATTTCCAAGTGCTTGGCGAGTTGTCAGTGTGCGCCAAGAGATAGTATCCAGTTAGTCACGTGACTATGGAACAATCAGCCCATGTTTTTTGCAGTGTACGTGTTCACGTATAGATATGGAAAGTGTATTGGTACATCTAAATAATTTTCCTTCCAAGAGACCTGGATGCTTCTCGCGTCATTATATCCAACTCCGCGCTAATATCTTGACTGGGTTCAGGCGTAAACCGATACCGTGAATATCGATTTCTCGGACCACGGTTGTCCAGGTTCGGAAGCTGTGAAGATGAAATATTGGTCGTCGTGGTAGTCGCGTCTCCCCTGGCTTTCCTGTCCGCGCTGTTAACAGGAAAATCATCCTCCAAATGCCATTTCGGCTGAATTTTGCTCTGAATCTCGACTTTCCCAGCTTGTGAAATCGTGGTGATTGTGGGAGTAACGACAAACTTGGGACCATCCTTTTTGGGTTCCCATTTCCAATTGAAGTCCGTCAATGAGGTGTAGCTAGGTTGCGGGACAACAAATCCAGCCACACCGATATATGGCATGTTTTTGCCGTGAGTGATAGGATTGGATTTCAGAAGTCGAGCCGGGACAGGATGGCGGGTTGCGCTGGGGCCAACCGTTATGTCGTTTGGAGAAAACATGTCGGATTTGAGATAGGATAACCCAGCAGAGGGATGGGTTCTGGGAGGTCCAGATTCCTTGTACGGATCTGCAGAGATCGTATCACGTCCATATGACCAAGGTTCGGTGGTTTCCGGGGTGGGTTTTGGACCATCTGCAAGATCGAAAAATTCGACGATTAACGGGCCAAACTTACCCGGCTCAGAACGTAGGTATCGAAGATATCGTGTGACATCTTCGTCAGTAATCTCGGCGGTGTCATGAACTGCAGTGTTACCGCGACCTTGGTCAAGAGCTTCCGCACGCTTCTGATCGAAGCGCTGCATGCGCATATGTTCTTTGACATAAGCCCGAAAAGCCGCTTTCTTTTCTCTCGTAATTTTGTTTAGAAACGCGTCAAACTCCATTCCATTCATTCCTGCCAAATATGGACCAGAGTAGCGCCATCGTCGCCGGGTTTGCGCAGGAATCGATGACGGTGGTCGGGTGGGCGGCGGTTGACTTGCTGGAGTAGCTTCAGATCCAGCTTCCGCAGCCTTGACCTTGGCGATCTCCTCCAGGGTATCTTTTAGATGCTTTGGCATTTGGGCCGCCCGCTCAGCAGAGCCCATTTGAAGCCACGAAGATGGCGCATTACTCTTGTTGAGCTTCGGTAGAGCTGTATCCGCCGAGTGATCCACCTCGGGATGGAAGGCACTCGTACGCACATTTGACCTCCATTCTCTTGGAGCTGGAAGGGTCACTCTGAGATTCAGCTCTTGGTATTTGCGAAGGGTCAAGACATGATCTGCGGCAGACTCGAAATCGGCAATGTGCTCGGGGGTATCAATTCCTCCTTGAATCCGAATGACTGGCGTGCCCGACTTCGTTGTGGTGGCGACTGGAAGTGATCTTTTCAAGCCCCAATCTCCTCTATGCAATGAAGATGTCGGGGTCTCAAAGGCCGCTCGAATGGGGTAAGGGGTGGTTGCTGTGTCGGAGTGTGCAATGGGTTCGGACGAAGGTTCAGTTGCTGGAAGAGATAATGGTGATGGGACAGCGAAGAGTTTGGAATGTCGAAGCAGGTTCGCTGCCGGTGACAGGCGCACCGCGGTCATTGCAACGAGCCTGGCCGGCCTATGCGGGATGAAGAGATTATATGAATCAAGCAGAAGAACCGTGATTGATTGACCTTTGCACCAAGATCACGGTGGTGCATTACGGTGGTGCATGGACCCTCGACCTGCGCCCAGTGGAACGCAGGACAGGTTTGAACTTTCGTTCCAGATCCCTGCTCACACGCCTTACCATTGTTCCTTGGATGTTATGACGGATGATCACCTTTTGAGACTGCTGTAAAGTCTTATCCTGCCTCCTATGGACCCTGAAACTGCCAAATGAGGGACACGCACCCTGGAACTTCGGCCCGCTGGTTGGGCATGCTTGCCTTTCGGTAGGGGAGCTATTTTTGATCCTCGAGGATCCAAGCGACTTGCCTTCTGAATGCTATCTTGCTGCCAACAAATAATAGGAGGGTCCATGAACTTGGTGAACGTGCCGCATCCAAAACAGTCGGTTGGTCCCTAGGCGGTCGAACATTCCCCTGTTACTACGAGTTCACCTTCCAAGCTGGTCAATCCTCAAAAAAATTCTGCTCCATGTCGGCGTTGGATCCAATTCTCGTTCTCTTCAATCATTTCCAGCAGATCGCACCTGATCATCTCTCCGCTCCATTGTGCAGAATAGATACTGGCAAGCCGTTCGAGCATTTCTAGACGCTCCATCGCCTCGTGTCCATTTGCACGCACTGTCAGATTTAACGAATCATAACGAGGTGGTCAGAAGCTATCAGATCAAAATTCATCACCCACTGCAGTTTTGCAAGTCTTCCCGATCTATGGACTTTGGTGCAGAGACTACGAGAAAAAGGGAATTCGCTTCTACGATGCTTTTTCTTGCCTCACGGAGAAGCGTGGAGACACGTTCTACTGATGGGATATCTCGGAAATTCGAATACGGCAATTCCTTCACTTCGGTCTTTGAGTTTCCCATTTGCCGAACGTCCGCCTGGATTCAACGATGACTCAACGAAGCAGCTAAAATGAACGTCAGAAGATGAGGTGTCGATGTCCTCATGATAAATATCTTCGACACATCCTCAATTAATCGTAAGTTCACTGTCAAACTCCGTCCCTCCCCTCGCTGGATCGCCCGATCGAATCGAAAACGTCACATCTAAAGAGATGATTACCTTTCTCTTCTTGTGCTGCACTTGTTGCCTTTGCTGGGTGATGTGCCAGCTGGTTGCATTGCCACCTTCCCCCGTATCCATCCATGTTTACATTACCACCTTTTCGCTGACTGCCAAGTCCCGTCTTGACCCCTATGCGCCTTGCTGTAACAATTCTCTTCGCTCGATGCTGTTTCTTTCAGCCAGCCAATTGTTCTCGAACGACCAGGATACCATATATGTCACCTAGGATAGCGACTTTCCATGTTGCCTTTTTTTTTTTTTTTTTTTTTTTTCAGTGACTTCGGCATTCCACAAGCAGTCACACTTTGCATCGCTGACATCTTGTCAGTCCTCAATGCTCCGTCTAGCTCGATAATCACGAAACAACTTGGTATCCTCATGCTAAAAACAAAACACGTTGGTGTGTTCGGACATTTTCTTGAGGGTGCCACAGCTACGGATATCCTGCTTGTCGACACTAGGCTCGTAGGAGGACGTGAACATGATCATCAAACCAGCGACGCACATGGACCGCGATCTGGCAGGAGTGGACGGGGTTCGAACTCCAACTCCCGATCAATGGAACTCAGCATAACTCATTCACGGATTAACCCATCTCGGCCAAGAGCCTCGAGCTCAATGCCTCCGTCCTACCTCCTATCGAAACCTTCATTGGACGAATTGACGGAACAAGGATGTTGCGGATCCTCAGAAGGTTGACATTGGGGGTTCTTCCTCCCGGCCTTAGAGTCTAAGAACATCGAGCTCCTAGAAGAGCCTAGTGCAGAATTTCCCAAAGTCTGGTTCAAGAATGCGTCAACTGGGACTGAAAGTCTGAAAGAACTCATATTTATTATCAGCTCGTGCACGGAAGAAGCCAGTTATTGCACCACACGTGGACAGCGTTCATGTTTACAGCGCCGGCATACAGATCCGCCCCAAGAGGCCAAACCGGAGAGTAGTTTGCCTGCAGCTACTTATTAGCACCTCTGTAGAGGGGCATTAAGAGGCTAATGGGCTGCCTATGGTTGGCACTCGTTCTTTATATAGAGCCAATTAATTGCGTATTTGACCCGATGCTTCTATTTCGACTGATAAACGCATTGAGGACTCCTAGCTCTGGATGGACAAGTGGATATTTAGCAGAAAGTGAGTCCGCTGCTGGCCCGGACTGACTTCCTCGAACTCGTGATATTGATAGTTTGTTTATGAGCTCTGAGTGTACTTGGAAGTGGATCAAAAGATTCCCTCGATCCTTTTCCACGTCCTGAAATTGCTCTTCCGACTGTAATGTCTGAAGAAAGGACGCGAATCCTTCTTCACATGCTCAAGAACTGTAAAGGGGCCCAGTTTGTTGGATGATCGAAGAATGTCGGTGTTTCGATCAATGAACACGCCTTTCACTCCGAATCACATGGAGAAAAACTCCGATAGGGAATCAGATGTGATATTCCAATGATAAAAATGTGCTTGCGTGTCCATTGGTAGTTGAGGACCAAAGGCCATCCGATGGCCATCCGAAAAACGTGTCCTTTACTTACGTGACGCCGTCTCCACCAACCTTCATATTTGACAATTTGCCCGATTGGCGGGTGGAAAGAAAAAAAGATGGGAAACCCGGGAGCGGTCCGTGATTTTTGGTGACAGGAATCATTGCATCTCAATGCGAGTATGCCGCCGTGGAGCAAAATTTTTTGAAAGCAAGACTTGGGCACCAGTCCTTTTTGAATCAAAATAAAGATACAAATCAAAGCCCCGCTCTTGGAGACAATGCTTGGGTACCAAACCAGTAAGAACTACCCAATGGAGGCCTCAAACCGGGTTTCCGGATCATAGTATGGATTTGGCCCATTCAGACTGGCGGTGTCAAGGCAGGGGGCTCGATTCGTCACCTCGATCAAACGACGGCTTGTACGCAATTCCAACCAGCACAAGCCCGTCGTGCCATCAAATTTTGGACGTAGTCGTTGAAGATACGGGCTGTTACAAAGGTCGTGGTGAATATTGTGTAGATTCGGTTCAAGTGGGTGGATTCCTTGTTATATTTTCCGTGGTCAAGGCTGCTTGCATGATCTGGCCTCATTAGGCAGCCTTGTTCGCCGCGCCGGCTATCCGCCATATTTTTGGTGTAGCCACTTACATTTCTTCGCTGTCAATTGATCCATCTTCTGGTCTCTCAAAGAATGACCTCCGATGTTGTGGACTGCCATATTCGAGTTATCGAGCCACAACAATGGCCGCCATCTCAAGGCCAAATAAAAGAGGAGAATGCCTTGTCATGCTCGTCAACGAGGGAGCAGTATCTCCTCGGCAAACCGGCGGAAACACGGGGACGGCACACATGAATCGCGATGCCATGCAATAGAGAGACCAAATTCTTAGGAAGATCAAACTTCCATCGCCCGGCTGCGAAGTGGAGAAGCCACTGGGGCTGAGATGAAGACGATATCCGAACATCACACCGCCAACAAATCTGAAGTCGTCAAACCATTCGCTTCGGCAGAAGAACAATCAGATATCCGCTCGGGAAGGGTCGCCTGAATGGATCCCAGATCATTCTCACCTGGTAACTGCGTTCGAGGCTGTCTTTTACGACACGAGAAGGAAATGCAGACAACAAGTGAGACGCGTGGTGCGGCAGACTCCCGGCAGACTCGTTCAACCACCAAATCAGCCAGCATTTCTTTCGCCTCTGGGGCAAACTGGGCTCAGCCATATTGGAATGAGACTTAGGGCAAGGGAAAATCCGAGCCGGTAGCACTAAGTCTTTGGGATGCCACTTCTTGGGCGGACGTTGAGACATTCACGTCGTTGGTGGTGCCTATTCATACGAATGATCATCCAGAATTTGACTCTGATGGAAGAAGCACAACTGACGCGGATTACGGCCTGTCGAAGCTAAAAGAGGCCCAGCAGCCAACGGGCAATCTGGCAGTCGAACCGGTGTAATAGCGGTGGTCATCCTCCAACGAGATCTAGCTGCCAAAATTGGGCAACACAAACCCACTGGCAGAGACAGAAGTTTACACCGGGCTATTACCTCTAAGCCATGACAAAAGTAAGCTGATCGCTCTATCAGCATCACAGACCGCTATTTGCATATGGAGGCTCTACGGGCGCGACACCACTTGTTCTGTCGATGTATTGTGCGACAGGCTTCGGCTCCAACATTCGTCCGCCACTGGCAATCTTTACCTCCGGTGGAGCCGGGAGCCCTGGGGCAGTCAATCACGAGAGGTGTAGCGACACGGGGGAGTGTTCTAACAAGCAGTGAGCTAGAGGCATCAGAGCGAATGGTGAGCCTACACGGTCAATCATCACCTACTTTATTACGCGAAATGGCAAAATGCCACAGCACCAAAGGTCCGACGCATCATACTTTGGCAGGGCTCGTCCTTTGTTGGCCATGAAAATGTTGGAAAAGCACATAAACAACTCCTTTACCTCCTCACAATCCCTTGAGACGGCTGTGCTCGTAAGTTTAATGTCCAGGCAGTGCAGGGCGATTCTTCTGTCTACTCCCCACTCTGAGACCTCATGTCATGGTGATACCACCGCAATGGAAGCAACGAATGTCCCACTTAGATGAAAAGCGGCGAAAGCCTTGGACGGGCAGCGGCGGGTGGTCAGGACAGTGGTTTTTCGTTCCCACAACGAGTTTCATGGAGTATCGACTAAAATCCAAAAAAGGACGAACACTTCATCACCCGGGCTCCGCCACTATCAGAGTCGTCTTAGCTACCGATACAGACGCACAAATCCAATCGGTCCATTGACAACATTGCAATGTGCAAGATTCGCGCAAACATCAATATTTGGCTTTTCATCGCCACCTTTCAAGGCAGAAAAGAAGCAAGAAGACATCCCCGGATCCCTTCGACTTTCTTACAAAGCATTGATAAAAATTTGAAAGCGGCTCTCTGAGGCCCGCGTTCCAAATATTATCTTTACATAGAACGTGCGAACCAGCTTGACCTTCATCTCTGCCTTCCTGCCTTTTCAACCCAATTTGTTTGCTTATCTTGCGAACCTTTACTAATACACTCGGTCCCGCGTCTTGTTCACCATGGATGCTCGACTCACGGTTGTTCACTTGTCTACCATTAATCAGCCTCGCAGGTTTCCGCCAGCTCAAGTTCAAATAGAAAGCAAGCTGGGTGGTCTAGTCCTGCTAGCCATTCATCTGCTAATTTGGTTCGTCTGCCTACCGCAGAAGATTGCCTCGGTCATTTTTGGTGCACTCCACCTCGTTGAACAGCTACTACACCTTTGGGCCATATTTTGTCAGCACATTCTCGAGACACTTTCTTCGGCATTTCACTGGCAAGTTGTTGCCCCGAACAAGACTGCTCAATACGCATGGAGGAGAGCAATAGCAGAAAAAGAACAGTCGGAAACTCTCTTGAAGCAGCCTCAATTTCCAGGGAAGCCATGGCCTGAGAAGTCACCTACGGTTCCTGGGCTCGGTGAGCCATACAAGGCTTCCAGACATCCACACTTCGCTCGAAGCCCCTCCTGCAGAATCAAAAGACGGAGGCGTGATTCCAATGCTACATCTCCTACTTCCCCCGCCGATCAAACGGACGATCTTGGGTTGGCGTGGCTGCGGAACATCTCGATCTCGCCGCTTCAGCAGCATCATGGCGATCTCAATCGAAACAAGGGCATAATCGTCCCGCACCCATCCCGATTGCCTCGTTCGGGACTAGATGGCTCCTCTTCAGCGGCTCCTTTGCACGATAATCTTCGGTTGAACACCCCACCCCATGCCGCATGCCCCTCCGCAGAGCCGCCACCCCCAACTGGTCTCACACCCGAAGCGCCTAGAGATGCAACCCTAGAGACTGAGGCTGAAGCACTTATGGTCAATCTCTCGGGTCAATTAAAGAACCCCCCCGGTTCTTGTTTTCGGCGAGAGCCACCAGACATCCACGGGAAAGTTGACACCGGGAGGCTTGGCACTTCCATCGCATCTCAGCCTTATCATGATGCAGCAAGAGTGCACGCCCGTGAAGGGAGGTTAACTCTGGGACCTCGTGGAGGTGCACAGCCGCTTGACGGCCCAACGCAAAAGCTCCCCATTGGGACCGAGCCGAAAGGGATTATACAAGCCGCGGGTCCCGACTGCAGGAAGAGGAGGAGATCGGCCTCACAAACCTCTAGACTGAGATCTACGAGAGCTAGGACTAGAAACAACAATCCTGAGAACCGCCCTTCAGAATATGGATCTGACGATGCCGACGACGAAGAAGAGGAGGGAGACCCCGATCCCCATGATACGAAGGCCGGTCGTGTACACAACAAGAATCAGCGGCGGCAACTTCGCTGCCCGAAATATGCCGCAAATCCCGAACATTGCGATTCGAAATGTCAGAAGTGGAGCAGTGACAAGATTGCTACAGTCACTCGACATGCGAAACGAGATGCTAAAGATGACCCGGAGAAGCTGCAGAGAATAGAAGAACTCTCACATTCGAAACTCAGCCCAGAAGAGAGGTGGCAAAAATACTATGAAATCTTTGGAGGCAGCAATGTGGGCCAAATGGGCCAGCCTTTCCGTGTGCTCGCGGACGCAGAAGATAAACTCGAAAAAGTTCTGAATATGCTAGAAGATCGACTGAGCCGGGAACCCTCTTTCTATGGTCATATCACCAGATGCATGCGGGTGTTGAAGGAAAGAAAGAAACGATATGAAACTATCATGCGTTGGTACAAGAGAGAAAAAGCCAAACTGCAGACTCAAGTGGAACACAAACTGGACGAGTTGCATGCGTCATATGAGCAAGATTTGGCGTCCCTGGAGGCTCAGCTGTCCGGAAGTGGACCGCCTGGTACGATTCAACATCGAATTAGCGGAGAAGAGATAACAATCCCAGAAATGTCTTACGGAAATCAAGATGATCTGCTTCTTTATCCGATTGGCAATTCATCAGCTCAAAATCTATACGGTCAAGATGATCCCGTTGCGACAGATCCAAACCAGCGAACAGCTTCTTCAATTCCACCAGTGGGAATGTCTACGTTCAATAGGTCTGATGTTTTGAACCCGGTGCAGCAAAGCGGGGTTCAATCACAGCGTCTGCCACAGATCTTCGACACTCTATGCACTACAGATAAGGTCATGGATCCACATACGCGGCCTGCTGAACGGAGACAACTGGTACAACAACATCTTGAGCGTCAGCGACAACCGCATGGGTTACACCCCCCGCATCACCCTGCGTACCACGCTGATGACTCGGGCTATGGTTCTCATCTCGAGACTTGCCAGTGCCTATTCGATCAGGTTCTTCGTTGTGAGGAATGCGGATATTCCTTTCCTGAATGTATCTGTGGGCATAATAGTAAGCTTCGTTGCACTGTATGTTCGAAACGGGCTAAATGTTGGTGTCAGCTGTGCAGCAGCATGGATGATTATTCCATTGTATAAGGTCTACGAACACTTGCGAGTCATGCAGGACATCTCCCAACAGAATATGGAAATCTCTATCTCAGGACGACTATTTCAGGCCCTGTGCCGCCATTTTTGGATCTACACCTATTCCCTCAACGACGCCGGACCGTCAACGAATGCTGCACATCTACTCATATTTGGGGGCCAATCGTTTTCGAATCTTCCCGTTGACAAGCGTTCTGCAGTTGCGCCCGTCGGAGGTATGGAAATAGGGGTCTTTGAAGATTGTTTTTTGGATATTCTTGCGAATCGTGTTCGCCTCGTGCTGAACGGGTCAAGGAGACCCCTGGATGCCTTATATACATAGTGTCTTAATAGTACCTTTTGGGTCTCAAAGCTGCATTCATCTTCTGCTATCTGCCCTTGAGACATGCCTATCCATGGAGATGGACAGTCTACCTGAGGCGTCCAAGAGATTATCTTGCTTCTCGTCGCCAGGCCTTTGTTCCCCTACTAACCTCGTCAATGACCTTCACCAGTTGGATCTTGACCAAATCTGAAATACTGATTCAGCCGCGTGGTCACCTTGAAGGAATGATACCCTTTTTACACCCTGAGAAAGGGGCATGTGTGATACAGGATGCCTCGGTAGCTTTATCATCAGACATTGCTGGCTCGCTGTTTCCAGCCCCTCTCTCGCCTCACTTCGCCCCTTATCATCTAAGCCTGTTTGCAAATCCTTGGCCTAGAATTTTATGTCAAGCTCCTTTTCAACTCTACTAGTCGTCTAAGTCGGCATTCTCGGCATTCGGCATGGGTTGACTCAATAGGCAAGGCCGAGGGACGGGTATCGAGAACAAAAAGCAATATTTCCTATCCTTCATTCCCTCCGAAGGCTGATAGGTATTGTGCTGGCAGACGGCCGAAGAGAGACTTGGTACATCCCCTTTCTTCTCATTCTAAACCTCGACTACTGACAGGGCCCAGGTCTTGTATACGTCAACCTCTGTCTTCTTCTCCTTCCCCGACGAGAATAGCAAGAAATCCCGAAGGTACCTTACTTTGCTTCTTCTTCAAGCAAGCACTCTTACCATCTAATGTCACATCTCTATATCACATCACATTAAGTATACACCATCAACGTTACTACATAGTTTTCAGGCTCCACCTAAGCGATAACCTACCATATACTACACCTATTCATCACATTCAACTACCAGAACAAGAAAAGAAACCAAAGCAAGCCATAACTAGGGAAGAAAGCAAAAAGAAGTACTAGAAGCACTAGACGTGGAATTTACCCCATGACGCAACATAACGTTAATAAGCTGCTTACCGACCCTGCACTCGACTGACTCGACTTCTGCACAGCTAGGTAGTACAGATCTGTCAGGGAAGTGGATTCTAGTGAGAACTTGCCTCAAGGTCACGTGGAGACCCTAATGACCCATATCAGGGTGGAGGTGGGCTGAGGCACTGCCGGGATGTGTCAAACTTCTCTTCATTGAGAGAATATGTTCTGATCCCCTTGGGTCAAAGGATGGCATCGAGCCTATCTATATATCTATCTAACGAGCGTACGTCATCACTGTTGCCTGTCAATGGCGATACAGTCTGGTGAGCGAGTTGTTGCGAATAACCTGGTTATTCGTGAACGATAGGCCATCAATTGTTCAACAGGAGGACATTTCCACAAAAGAGGCTGATTTCCACGAAAGACACCTTGTCACCGGCCTCAGACTTGAACTACAAGATAGCCTTGTATTGATCAACATTCCGACGTTTTGGCTGAAGCACCGGCTTTTTCCTTTTTGAATTAACTGGACTGACAGGGTTTTTCTTTGATCGAGTGTTTGGTTTCTGAAGATGGTCAATCTTCACGACCTTCCCTCAGGGCTCTCTACTCGAGCTCGACTTCGAGACGGAACGACGCAAGTTTGGCTCAGCGGTCGTCAGAGTCCCGGAGTTTTCATCACCTTTGTCATTGTTATTGCTTCCAGTCTCATTCGTCTTCTTTTCTACTCCTTTTTCTTCATCCTTTCCGGTGATCTCGGTCCTCTTTTTCTTCCTCTCGATTCTAGTCCTCCCAATTCCCAAAATGGTGAAGCAACTGACCGCTGCACACCCCACAGCGATATAAAATGTCTGCGTGATTGCCTGGTTGTACGAAATCAGCACATTATTCCTGAGATCTGCGTTATCATCTCCAGCGAGACTGGCGAGGTAGTTAGTCGCACCGGCGGCAGTAACCTCGCTGGCATCTACACCTCGGGCGTGCGTATTTAGGGCATTTTGCAAAATATTCAGGAAAGCGGTCTGGGCGACTCCGATCACGATTGTACCACCGAAGTTCTGGGCCCATGCGACCATCGCTGTTGCGGTGGGCATTAAATCCGAGGATGCGACGCTTTGGACCGCTTGGATTGGCTGTTGAAGCGAGATTCCACGCCCTACACCGTTGAGGATCTGGTATCCAATCCAGGTTCCCGTCCCTGTATGGGTGGTAAATGTGCTCATGAGACCCGCAGAGACGGTGGCAAAAGCGGAGCCGATGAATGCTGGAGGCATCAAGTAGCCCACCCTCGAGACAATGACGCCTACGGCTATTGCGGAGAGGATCTGGGTGACGAATGTTGGGAGGATGTACACCGCGCTCAGCGTTGGGCTGGCGCCCTTGATGACTTGAAACCAAAGTGGCATGTAGTAGGTGAAGATCAAGAGACCACCGAATTGAATGGCCGCGGTTAACATGCTGCTGTAGATAACGCGTTGGCGTATCAGTGAGAGCGGAATCATGGCCGAGCCGTCGTGGAAATATTCCCAGATCAAAAAGACAAGAAAGACTCCCCCGCCACCGCATAGAAGCCCAATGATAGTAGCAGACGACCAGGAATATTCAACTCCACCCCATTCCAAAGCGAGAAGAAGCATAATACAGGCTGGGGCAAAGAGGGCGAAGCCTGGAATGTCGAAATCACGGGTGACATCGCGGAATGTCCAATTTGTCTTCCGGGCCCGATAAGGTGGAAACGGAATGAATATCATGGTCAAAATCGTCACACCGCCAATAGGGAGATTGATCCAGAAGCACCAGCGCCAGGAAGCATGTTCCGTCAGAGCGCCACCGATGAGCGGCCCTATAAGCTGTCCTGCTCCTGCGAAAGACATGAGGATTCCAAACAAGGGGGGCTGCTGTGACGGAGGAGCTGCAATGCCAATGATCGTCAGGGCGCCATTCTGTAACCCGGACGCTCCTATTCCTGACACCGCACGCCCGATGACCAGCATTGAGCTCGATGTTGCGAGAGCACAAATCAAGGAACCGAGTTCAAAGACTGCAAGAAAGCCGACGAAGGCATATTTCAGAGAGAAATAGGTGTAGAATTTCCCGGTGAGAGGCTGTAGTGACGCATTGGTGAGCATGTAGGCGGCAACATACCAGCCAATGTCGGAAATGGTGTGGAAATGATCCGTGATTTGAGGTATTGCCGTGGCCAGGATGGATGTATCGAGGATGACGATGAGGATGGCGAGGAGGAGAGCGCCGACTAGAAGAGAAAGGGCCCGAGGACCTAGGTATTCTGTGTCCTCACTTTCTTTGGCGGTGGATGGTTCAGCCATGTTGGTGTCTGCAGATGTTGACACGGTCGGAATTGCTGGCGAGGGTAGAAGTGACTCGACCCGGGGGGACGTGGCTTTGCTCTCCATTTCGGATAGCTTGATCCGAGAGTGTTGACTGCTCGTCTGCGGATAATGAATGAAGATGGCAGAGGTGAAAGGAGAATCCGGCGAGGTGTGGTTGGTGAATGTTTATATCCGGACAGGATGGTCCCAGTGCCAGAGTTGAAGCGAGTCAGGGGCCGGAGTCGCGATCACCCTTGACTCCGGGTCCTGAAGTTATGGTCCGTTCCCCGGGCACACAATTCGTTGGAGGTGGCACTGGCCCCGCTATTTCTGCTAATGTCCGCTGGGACCGTGGTCGTAATGCCATTGAATTCGATATTTCGCACCGTCAACGGTCAAAACTGGAAATTAGCAGTCCAATCGCCTATAAAGTCCTGCCAGGCTCCATCATCAAACCCGTCAAGAAATCCCTCGATGACCTGATCGTCCATTGGCAAAACAGCGCCCCCAATATCAGGAGGTTGTGAGGTGTGAGGTGCAGCCTCTACCTTGATTTTGTTTTCATACCACCGCTTCCAAACGCGTGTCTTCTCCGCATATAACATGAAGCGAGCTGAAACGGCGTTGGGCGTTCGAAACTCTCTAAGATTGTGTTGGGCGACGGATTCCAGCTTCGTGATGAGACAGTCCAATACAGACTCAAAGTTCACTGGGGACGTTCGGACGTATTGCAAGTCCCACCCGTCGGCCACCAGGAATGACAATTTGGCCACCACAATGAGAGCATGGACAACATGAATCCATGCCAAAAAGGGAAGATTGGGGAGACTATCCGGGGGTTGTCCATCGAGTACATCGTAGAGAGATTTGACCCGTTGCAGACAGGCATGCAATGCCTCTGCTCTTTGGATGGGGGCGTCACATTCAGCGTTGACGACAGCTTCATAAAGTCCGATCTGGGCGCTGAGGATATGCATTCGCATCAAAGCTTGGACAAGGCAAGGAATCAGCGACGTTTTGCAGCTACGACCAGGCGAAAGTAATACTTACCGTTCTTTGCCAAGTCTGGAGGGAGGCGTTGCTGATATTTCTCAATATCTTCCTCAAAGCACCGGACATAAGTGCGTATAGGTACCTCCGCGTACGATCTTGTGGCGAGATATGGTGAATATCTCTCTGTGATTCGATACAATTGAACGAATTGAACAGCATATACATCCGTGGGATACTCGGCTGCCGCAAGGAGAGAGTTACAGCAATCTTCCAAGTGTGGAGTCCACCGTACCGGATCCAACCTTCGGAAGCAGGATGATATTTTTCCGGTGAAATAGCAGACTCCGAGGACTGCTCTGCGTTCATCGGATGTATGTGCTCCTTGCATCACGGGTCCGCCGTGGATGAGCTGGGTCACTTCAGTTACCATCCCGACCGGTGGCCACGGTCCGGAATGGCATGGCCGATTCAATCCAAGATCGATAACGAGTGCCGAGGCCAGATGGAGGAGGTTCATCAATTGAGGATTGTAGTGATTGTAGAATTGATACCTTTGCTCGGAGTCAGGGAGGGACATGTGATCGATAGATGGTATGATTTCCGGAGACATGGTCTCAGCAGGAGCGATAGGATCCAAGAAACCGTGGGTCGTAAAATAGGCCAAAGGAAAGGAGACTCACCATGCGATCAATACCAAGACTCCTTGCAACAGATCCAGAGACCTCTCACTATTGAGCAACATGCGATCTCCCAAATATCTGAGCAATTCTTCGACGAGTTGTCGTTGCACATGGGGGTCGGGATGACAAGCGGCGGTGACACAGCATCTGAATAGAAAAGGCTTGCCTTCCTTGAACGCCACGGCTGTTGCATCGGGCGGGACCACAACAAATGGGAAATATTGACTCATCTCCGTGCGAAAGTGGCTGAACAGCTTTTCTTCCATCACAGGCGCTAAAGGCGTGTGGAAGAATTCATCGGCTTCCTCACGTAGGGTCTGTTTGATAGGAGGAGCTTTGCAAGGGTTTACCCATGCGTCTGGATCCGGGCCATGATTGAAGTCGTTGAGGCTTCTCCGCTCGTTTGTTGAAGATACTGGAGGGGTTGGTAGAGACGGATTAGGTGGATCCGGAATCTCGTTGGCACCACCACGAGTCGTCAGGAGACTGGTTAGAGTGTCAAGTCTTTGTTCGAGTTGTGAGACGCGTGTGGATTTATTCCGCCGTTTGCGTGGGACCGGGACTGGAGTGGTGCATTCTTTCTTTAATCGATGGCATCTTTGGCATGTGGTGTTATTTGATCCTTCTAACGGAACACATTTCGCTTTGATTTGGACACAATTTCGACATGCTCGATGTGCCCGGAGTCCTGGAGTGTCTGAAGGATATGTCGCGGCCATGGGAGTAGGCATTGCGTCGTCTTTTGGAATGATTAGAAATTGGAAGAGGTGGTTGCCATAACAATACTTTAGGGTAGGCGGCAAAATAAGGCCTCCCCCCTTCCCCTTTCTCTTCCACAGGATAATTTTGAATATGCCTAAGAAAGATCAAAGGAAGGACGCCATGGTGGAGTGCTGAGTTCGACGGACACTTTTTACACTCCGGGTCCGGTCGAGGATCGTCAACCAGGAGTCCGTTGTTCATTTAGGCCCATAATTTGTTTGGATTTTGTTTCACCCTGCTGGAATTCTTTCGACGATCCCTATTTAGATGAGTCAGAGACAATGGAAGGCAGAAGATGAGATGCATCGAGGCGGACGTTTTAAATCGGTTTCCCCCCAATCCCGTGCTGGGGGGAATTATTCGGGCCCGTTCTTATTATGATCCGTCCCACTGGCACCAAGGTTACCCGGCGTAGTGCACAGTAGTACAGTTGTTGCGAATCCTCCTTAGAAATAAAGCACAGCGATTGCAGATAATTGGAAGAAGCGTTCTCGAAACCATCAGCGGAGCGGAATGTCACGTGATCGGGGCTCATTCTTTTGACGGGATTTATATATTTTGGGGGGTCTCCATCTTCTATCGACCTTGCTGAACGAATGGTATCGACAGAAAGTTCTAATTCTATCCTTCCTGTTGTTCTCAAGTCTCCAGACGCTGTGCCGTATATCAACGAGCGTTTTCGACAAGACGGCGTCACCATGGCTCCACCGAACGGCGGTTGTGGGCGGCTACGCTCCAACGGCAAGCAGCGAATTTACCGTGTCCCGCACACTGTCGTCCAGTGTTCTGTATTCGAGGCCTAGGACCGTTTTGCTTCTCGAATTATCGTAACCATAGACGTCAGCGGGCATGTCACTCTTGATTTCCGCGGGCAGGTTGTCGGCCAAATTCGGAAACTGGGTCTTGATGGCGTTTGCGATAGCTGCATTCGACACATGTCCTGCTGTAACCAAAAATCGTTTGCCTCCGGCTTCGGGAAGCTCGATAGCTTTGACATGGGCGAGTGCCACGTCGCGTACATCCACCCAGATGTAAACTCCAGATGGAGAAAGGCCACCGCGCAATTTACCCTGAATCATATTTCGAACTCGCTCATTTGACGTGTTGATGGAGTCCAATGAGTTGAGATAGTGCACAACGGGACCTAGGACCAGGGGTGGGTTGATGGTGGCGAGGTCAAAGTTGGGCTTTTCCTTCTCGACAAACTCCCAAGCGGCCTTTTCCGCAAAGGTTTTACTTGCTCGATAAGCGTAGGCTGGGTTTTTCGTGGCTTCTTCCCAGGTGATGGGATTCCAATTCGCCTCGGAGTAGACCTTTTCATGCTTGGCGGCATTGAGAATGGCGGCGAATGATGATGTAATGACAATCCTCTTGACCGAAGGAGCCGATTTTTTCACAGCTTTCAATATACCGGTCGTGCCAATGATAGCGGGATCCAACAAGTCCCTCTTGGGATCCGTGACATTGTAATGAAATGGCGATGCCGTGTGAAGAACGGCCTCAAAGGGCGGATCGGATTTGACGGCCTCGTCAAAGGCGCCTTCTTGTGCAATGTCGCCAACGATGACGTAACTGAGTCGGCTGGAAGGGGTTCCAGGATGATTCTTCAAAATCTTGTGCCCTTTCTCATCAGATCGAACGGTGAAGACGACATCGTGGCCGCGTTGAAGAAGATAATCCACGCAATGAGCGGCGATGAAGCCTGAACCGCCAGTGAGAAGAACCTTCATGTTTGCTGCTTGATGATAATTCCTGATTAAAGATGGGAGTTGTCGCGAATATGGTCGAATGCTGTGGATAGATTGCGTTCTCGAGAGCAACATATTTATAATGAATCTTGTCGTCATTTAACGCCGTATATTTGACCACTCTCCTGCAAGCAGATCCGTTATCTCCTTGGCGGAGATCAACCCACTTCTCTCTCCCTCCAGAGCTGATTCGCTTCATCTCCGTTAAGACCGTCATATTCTTCACTTCACACCCCGCACTGGGTCTAATTCCGGCCACAGCTTAGCCTGTTCCTGGGGAACTGTCCTGATTTCTTTCTTGAGAAGGCGTGATGTCTGGGAAGAAGCTTAAAGTAGGGCTATCACATGATTGGGTGACACGGTACGAAGGTAGGTAACCTAGACGAATGGATGGGCTCGCGGTCTGGGGGTCGAGCTGTAGTTGCTGTTGTTCTCGACTTGTGGACACATCCTGTGGGATAGCGGAGATAGACGGCGTCTTTAACCAATTTCCGTTTCTTTATGAAGTTCCGAGTGATGGAAGATGAAAAGTTTGGGGGGTTCTGATATCGGATAGCAATCCGGCATGACATCATCACCGTAGTATATGGGGGCAGTTAAGTGCCTAAAGCAGCGAAGGGGCAAAAAATATTTCGTTGGCGTCACGTGCAGCAAAGCGGCGCAAGACGCTCATAATTCGGTGTCGATCAGACTCGGGATCTTCACACCGGTCAACACCAGTATGGGGAACGACGGAGGAAGGTAAGTAAAGCTTTCAGAATTCTAGGGCAAGAATATACTCACCACTGGTAGTATCCCCACTCGCCGCGAACTGGTCAAAGAAGCGGCGAGAAATCCCACGGCGACCGAGTTGAAAGACAAACAAAAAGAGCATCTCGCTCATCGATGGTCTACATGCCCTATCTCCCATAAACCACTCATAAAGCCCGTTGTCTCCGATTGCTCTGGTAATCTGTACAATAAAGATGCCGTCATCCAGTTCCTCCTCCCCGCCGAGGCCAGTCCAGTCGACAAGGACGAGTACGAAAAATTCATCCAAGGGCGTATTAAAAGTCTGAAGGATGTTGTGGAAGTCCATTTCGACGAAGAACATGACGAGAAGACCAAATCGATCAAATGGATCTGTCCCATCACCGCCAAAGAGTTGGGACCCAACGTGAAAGCTGTGTATCTCGTTCCTTGTGGCCATGCGTTCTCCCAAGAGGCCATCAAGGAGATGAAGAGGGAGGGTACATGTGTCCAATGTGGTACCGCATATGAGGAACGAGATGTCGTCCCAATTCTACCCAGCAACGAACACGACAAAACCCGGGTGATGGAGCGAATGGACACTCTGAAATCTCTCGGGTTGACCCATGCTTTGAAGAAGGCTAGCGGAAGTAAAAAGCGCAAAGCAAACGGCGAGAGTAAGTTCGAGCCGGCAAATGGCACCTTTGCCGAACCGAAAGATAAAGGCCCCGACGGGGAACACAAGACATTGGCGGCTAACATTTCTCGGTCTGGCCCTCCTGTGTCCGGGACCTCTACCCCCATGATATCCAACGGGATTAAGAATGCAGCAACGGCCAGTCTGACTGCTCGAGTGCTTGAGGAGGAAGAGGCAAGGAAAAAGAGAAGGCGCGACAATGAAAACATCAATTCGCTGTATGCCAAAAAGTCAGACAGTACGACGAGAAGAGATGGTGATTTCATGACACGAGGCTTTTCCATTCCCGCCAATGCCCGTCACCAATAAAAGACAAGCGGAATGATTGTCATCTCTCTTTCATCATCTTCGAGCTCGCCGAGCCAGCAATCTCGATACCGGATTTGTCCTGGCCAGCAATTGGGACCGAGACCTACCCCCCGGGCGGGTATCAAACGCCTGTTTAATTAATCCGACATTACTTCCTGCACGGAATAGGAAGTGTTCGAGTTCTGCTGTGAGACACCGCTTTCGCCGGCTTCTTTTTGGCTCGCGTCCGAATTCCGGCTGTCTCTCCGCCTCTTATACGTTGACGCGAACACCCGCGTGTTCTATTGGTGCCGAGTCAACCTTGACTTCACAGCAGTATCAATGCTGCAGCTGATATGCATTCAACACTCCACCGGTAACCGAAAAGTATTGGGGCTCTTTGTTGAAGGTCGCTATCACGCGACAATATAGATGTCCCAACCACACGGCAATCATGGCGAACAGCGTTCCCGGGTCTAAAGCAGTACATAGTATGGTGACCCTCAAGTCGGCCACTACCAACAATTTCGAGCCCCTCGCCACCACCAAATATTTCAAACCTCCTCCTTCCCACCTCCTTGAACCGACCTACTTGAGCCTGGCTCTAAAGAAATCTTCTCTTGAGACAAATATCAACATCAAACCATGGCGGGATTTCCATCTTTCACCAAGACATGGCCCCACACACCCTCTCCGGCCGTTGACCCCTTGACCCATCCCTGTCCACGCAAGGGAAGGTCGTCCTCATCACCGGTGACGGCTCGGGCATTGGAAAAGCTATAGCTATCGTCTTCGCACAAGCACACGCCCGTACCGTGATCATCACAAGCTGCACACCGTCGTCTCTTGATAGTGCGATAAAAGTCGAGGCCACCGCCAGAGCACAGCAATAAAAAAGGCTTCGTCAAAGGCGCCCCGATCGTCATTCGCGCATTCCACAAATCGCAACCTACCTCTCAAGCTTCCGGTCGGTCTCCCGTAGTCATCAACATCTCGACGGGCGCAATTCATATTCCTCCACCGAATCTACCGACCTTCTCCGCTTACGCGTCCCCCAAGCTCGCTGCATGCCAGATCTTCGCTTTCCTCCACCCTTCCCTGCACGTCTTCAATCTACAGCCTAGCGAGATCCCTACGGTCGTGGTGAAAAAGGAAACCGCGATTTGGCCAAGGACGATATGCGCTTGCCTGCGGCTTGGTCTGTGGGCCGTTGCAAAGGCAGATTGAGTTGGGGTAATTGGGATGTTAAAGAACTTTGTAGGAGGCGGGTGGAGGTTGAGAAGGGTGATTTGCTTACACGTGGACTCACGAGTTAGGGCACGGAATTCGTTGAGAGCTATGTGGACTGACGTACCTTGTAAAGAAAGCCTTGGTTCTAGATGTGCAAGTTCGATGGCAGGATTCGTTGAATAACAGATTATCCACTTGAATTCAGCTCAAAGGAAAGGTCGTTTTTCCAAAAAGGCAGCTTCATCCCATGAGAACATTTCAAGTTCAGCGACATGAACCGTCAGCATCAAGTCTCCATTTCCCGTCTCCATGAGTCGGAAACCGTAGCTTGGGTCCATATTTGCGTTTCAATTGAAGGAAAACATTGAGCAGAGAAAGTGAATCTAAAATCAAACACTCCTGCCCGTCGCTCGGAGGTCTCGACAGTATGACCGCATAGTGGTGAGAAGATTGTTCTTTCCATTACTCAAATGATGTTCCGAGGCGTGGAAGGAGCTTGTCGAAACTCCCTTGGAACCAGAAGCTAATCCAGACTTGTTCAATATTATGGTCATCGAGTGTGGTTTCGTGCCTTCTGTCATGCCGTTGGATTGGTCCTCATCAAGATCTACAATTGAGCCGAGGACTGATAAAAGGCGAGATGGGGCCCCAACAGGAGCCAACACGTCGGTTAGGTTGCCCTCAGACCATCGCGACATTCCAGGAAATGCTTCAATGGACAATATCCACCCTGGAGAGGTGTATCGGGACCGACCATTAATGGGTATATGACCCGGCCAAGGACATGGGCCTATGACAGCGGCTTTGTCAGGGTATTTCTCATGTCATGACTCTTGATTGCCATTTCGTAAGTCCCTTCTCATTTGGTGGTGCTTAATGGACGACGTTGAATGGT
Organism: Rhinocladiella mackenziei CBS 650.93; assembly: GCF_000835555.1. Lineage (NCBI taxonomy): Eukaryota > Fungi > Ascomycota > Eurotiomycetes > Chaetothyriales > Herpotrichiellaceae > Rhinocladiella > Rhinocladiella mackenziei. The sequence goes on from NW_013550599.1 coordinate 1,644,747, forward strand.
TTGGATCGCCTTCTCCTCGGAGATCCTCCACTCGATCATCCGAATGACGAAAACGGTAGCCATGGGCGTTCAAGAGCGCAGTAATTTCAGTTCATGCCACAATTGTCCACACTTTGTCACTGCCCGGATTAGTGGCCCTAGCTAGGCACGATACAAGAGGGATCTCCCCCTGCCTGACAATTAATTCTCCATGCTGGGAAAGGTATCCCGCTTCAAAAAATCGCAAAGGTTCACTTGAAGATGTCATGGTTATGCGATTGTTAAATTGGCTTGCCTGTTTCCCTGATGGATGCCACACCATTTTGTCAAAGATTCCACCTCTTCGCCATTCTTCCACTAACAAACGCTCACTCTCCGTATCCAAGGTATGTTCAAAGACGTGTACTGCCGTTGCTATTGCTTCAATTGAATCTGTCCAACTGGCCGGATAAGGATATGCGTTCATCTGTCGCTGGAGCAGAGTCTCTGGCGACGGCTGCAAGACACGTCGATGGTTCATTCCCACTGGCTGCAGGACAGTGTTCAACCGAAGTCGAGTATTTTGAAAACTGAACAGGTGGGCGGCTTCGATCCCGTAAGGGTCCTTCTGTGGCTCAATCCCAGAATAGACCTGCCCGGTGGGAAATGGGTTGACCGGGTTCAATGAGTTCTGAAGCTCCCGGCCGCACAAAGAATCCTCGGACAGGACTTCTTCAATGCTCCGGCAAACTCCGCCGTCTCGGACCCCGGGCCCTGCCCGTTTCAAGGTCCCCGGGACTGTACGAATGAGCGAGACGGATCGCTTATCAGTAGATATATTTTCTAGAACATTCAAATATGCAACATAGCCGTTGTGAGCAATGGCAAGGTCCGTGGGAGATACCGAGTGGGTTCCCGGCAGGGACGACTCCAGGGCCATCGCCCTGAGTTTTGAATACGGATAAGGGTTGACAATTTGGGGGGAAAAGATCAGATGATATAGCAATTCTGCCCCCCTTTCAACCGTTGACACATGGCAGGGCCTAAACACCCTCGCCGAGCAGCCTTCCTCGCTGAAACTCCGAAGAAGCGCTTCCGTTGCAACATGAATAGCTGGGTCGATTATCTTCAGGAACTCCGAATCTTTCAAGGGAAAAAGGGATTCTCCCGATCGGTCGAAATAGTTGATGTTAAGATCATCAATTGCTTTTGTAACTTGTCGGTGGTAAGACCCCAGTGCAGGAGGAGTCACTGCAGTGTCTGGGATCCAATCAATGAGAGCCTTTGCTACAGCACACTGTTTATCGCGAAATGTCCTCGTACGTTCGGATTCAACACCGTAATCCCAACCATACTGCCGCACGATGGTGTGATGAATTTCGATAAAGGTTTTGGAACAGACGTCTTTCAACATGGACTGTGATTGGCATTTGACTGAGCAGAGGACGCCCTTTTCGAAGGCGACGTCGATGAGTGCAGCTGCCAGCTGGCCTGTCGCATCCGCCGCCTCCGGTTTTAAGTTATACTGCATAGATATGGAAGCCTTTGCTGATCCCAGAGGTGAGTGAGACATGGGCGAGTATTTCAATGATGGTACAAGACCTTCCGTTCGAATAATTGCAGAGTCGGCCTGCCGTTCGGAGCGCCATTCTGCCACCTCCCACTCAGATTGGTCTTTGAGACATATAAGAAGTCGGGCATTGGACTTGCCGAGTACTAGTCTTCCAGAAACGATACACCCAGTTTCGTCGGGGAGAAGCCATGAGAGTGCTGCGAGGAGCCAAAGCCCTGTCCGAGAGCCTTCAACAGATATTCGGACAATTTCTGCATTGGAGAATGCGTCAAATATGCGGGTGAGGATTTGAGCGAGCGTATCGAGGTCACAACGTTCGAAGAGAGCCGGGATTTGATCTGGAGTGTCGAGCGAGCTGAGTACCTTTGACGATATTCCGTTGAAATGCTCAAAGGGTAGAATGCTGTGACCATATCCAGATACGCGAGTAATGAACTGGGTGACTTGGTCCGGATAGAGAGGGAATTCGTTGATGATTCCCTCCGACCACATCATGTTGTGGAGCAGACGACCGGCTTCTTCGTCAATAAAGCAGATCTTCAAAGCAACGACTAACAAGAAAGCCTTGATGAGGGAAATGGACTCCCTCATCGCCTTAGCTAAGCCGTCGTTGCTAAGTCCGATGACGAGTTTTAATTTCTGTATGTCCACCTTTTCCACTTTCCTCTTAAACACTTCTCGGCCAAGTTCAATAACCTGCCGTGAGACAAATAGTTTTTGTCCCAGGCGCTCCAGAGCCAGTCCAGATTGTGGCTGTACATCTTCCTCCGCGCATGCTCGCAGCACAGACTTTATGAAATGTGTCGCTAGCAAGGCTGAGTTGCTCAATTCGATCTGCGGCTGGACGACAGGGTTCCCGGATGGATTCATCTTGGATAGGATCGAAGAGTACACGAGAGGATAATAGAAGACGTAATGGTGTTCAAGTGTAAATTGTCTCGATCTTATTTTGAATGGAAAGTAATGTGTAACCCCGTTCACGTTCTCAAATTCCGTTCGTAAGGCTGGCTTCTATGTAACACTTCAAATACGGAAGCCCCAGGAGGCGTGTGACATTGCGTGCTCGAAGTAATCAAGTTTAGAGACGATGTTGGAAGGCGGAATGTCGATAGTAGCGTGAGTCGTTCGGCGGCTTTCATGACTAAAGACTCGATGGAGGTTGACGAAAGGCGAGATGGGTGGAGGTGATTTACCAACTTCGGTCTAGCGACGCAAGCTGTCTGCATACTTTTATTAGCATTATTGGCTGTAAGCTTGACGCTTTGGGACACCCGATGAGCTACACGTTAGCGAACCAGAACTGACGCGGATGTTCGGCCTGAGTGAGACTTACCCCGCGGCCGAACCACGGCTGGAGTTTATGCCTGTGGCGGACGGGTTGTGTATGGAATTGCAGACGGAGACGAAGGGAGGAGTGCCATGCTCGTCGCTGCTGTGTGTCACCCAGGTCAATATGCAGTTGTATATTCCTTATCAGGCGCTGAAATCGAGCTCTGAAATCCCCAGTGGATCTGCCACACGGCGCGGGCCGCCACGAGACGAAGTCTTGGATCCTTGCAAATCGATCTAAGCAGAACAGTGTCCCACGGCCAACAGCCAACCAGCCAACCAAATATGATTTGGCAAAGAGAAAGGCGGCGTTTGTCCCACATTCTAGGTGTCATTCCGGGCTATGAGCATCATTCTACGGCACAATGTGTCGAGTACATGTGTGGTTCAACGCAGCTACCTATCTGGATATCGCATGAGAGGGTGGGAATAGGTGAAAGAATGAGCTGATGGTCTCCATCTTGCCCTATCATCACACCCATTGGGATTCTTGCGACAGGCGCAAGGCCCTCACCAGATTTTGTCCGGCTCCTCCACCTGTAGTGTCCGAGCCGCAGCTCGAGCTGGCTATTATAACAGGATACATTTGGACAGCATTCGTTAGCAGAGAAAAATCCCGGGCCATCGCCTGCCAATGACCTACTGGGCTGTCATCCTTCTTCGCTTCTGTCTGTGTTTCTTTCGATCTTTCTCTCTGTGTCTTCTTAGAAGCTTTTCTAGCTGCGCGCTCTCTTTTTTCCTTTCCTCCTGCTGCCTCCTAGTGAGTTCATCCGTGGACTTCAAGTCGAGCGTATCCGTCATTTTGTTTTCCAAATCCTTCGAATCAAAGTAAACAGAACCCGAAGCTATTGCAAAGAGATGATTGGAAGTGGGAAATTGGTCTTTGAGGAACCGCGGCAAGCGTCTTTATCCCGGGGAGTGTAGCTATGACCGGTACTGGAGCGTGGCCGTATGAAGGGGGGACCCCGCTTCTATGCCTGGGATCGAGCGGGAACATATAATGAGTCCATAGCGCGAGAGCGTCCTCTTGCGAAGAAGCAATCGAATGAAGCGAGCCAGCTTGCCCAGATCAGCCAATCAAACCGAGACAAGTCGGCAAAATCGAGGGGGCCAAAGTACGGCGGGTGTCCATCCCATTGTACCTTGCAGATTCCCAATACGACCTAGCCGATCATCAAGTCTTGATCCCAAGCTTGCATCTCGAGGGTTACCTGCAACACGCCATCAAGCGGTTGCATGCCATGCGCCATCGTAGACATGTTGTTGACGCCACCTGCCTTGGTTCCGTGGGTCGACTGTTCAAATGCTGCTGAATCGCAGCTCGGCTTCCAAAGGCCCTGAATTTCAGTGCGCAATACCGCCCTTTCTTCCAGTCATTTGACCCTCCCAGCCATGCGGGAGAAGAATCCACCCAATTGCTATCGCCATCACAGTTGACTGTTCCTCTGTTCGAGATCAAAGTCTACCCCATCCGGGGGAGCATGGTCCCGATTCGACCACCATCATGAGACACGATTGAGGGTTACTGGAGAACTGTTTGACGACAACGACGACGGCGGCGGTGGTCGCATTGCATTCTCACACACAAGCTTACGCGTAAGTCCGGCCAACAGCATCAATTCATGGCACGATTCCATGAATGAAGGCAAATATAGCACGGCACCGTTGACAAACTCGTCCGGGTTGATAGGACGTGCCCGTCAATAACCACCAGCGTGTCAATTCCGAAATGGTCACAGCGCCCGCCTCTCTTTCGCAAAGGACATTAATTGGGAGCTCCGGTACTGTCCGTATCGCCTTAGCGCGCTTTCGTTCGCCATGGGTTCGATGGTTGCATATGTGGGATCGTCGCCGAACTTCAACAGTTTTCGGTTACAGCTTGTTATATTTGACGATGCGCCCTTTTTCCTGAACGGGCTCTGATGGTGCCACATCAGTGAAAAAAGCAGCCGGTGTATTGGCAATGTTCCATATGGATCGGACCCAAGGTGCGCATATTTTGACAATGTCGTTGATCCCGGGTCCAGAATGTTCGGCTCATGTTACTGAAGATCACATCTGCCAACGCCGGCCAGGGTAATATAATTCTTTCAGTCTTTCCTTTTTCTTTCCATCCTTTTCCTTTTTTTTTTTTTTTTTTTTTTTTTTTTGACTTCGATTGACAGCTGTGGGTCGTTGTCAAAAGGGTTTGTTTGTGCGCAGTCGAGAGAACCGAAACATGCAAAATGGTCGAAGCTGTGCATCATAATAGCGGCCACGCATGTAAATTATGTCATTTTCCTTGAGCACAGGCATAATTATTGCCTCTGTTGACTTTTTACTTGACAGGCCCATTTGAGGAGGCAGAGAGCCTAAAAGAAACCCATCTGTGTGATCAAAGGTGGTCCATTTGAGTTGCTGGTGACCCGCTCTGTGGAAGGCTAACGTCGTATGCGACAGGTTTAGTCATTCCGAGATGCACTCCGGATCTGTCAGCGATTGCATGGACCGACACCATGGAGGCACAGGAGGGATCGAACTCAAAATAGAACTAGGAACCATATGCTTGCTCAAAAGCAGTTCATGTGCTATGATACTCTCCCCCAAAAAGGGAAGTCGTCTTCTTCTCTTGGTACGGTTCGACGGAATCGCGTCACTCCATGCCGCTTGCTTCTCTCTCCCTCGGATTCTACCCCGTCCGTTCCATTCTGGACGACTGAATCAATCCTGCTCCTTGGAATTCCCCCTCTTCCTTAGGATACAATATCTGCCTCCAATATCACCAGCAGCCATTCTGGAACATGATCATTCTGCGGGATATCTTCCACCACATCACTTCCGACAGACCCCCAGACGTTTCGCTCATTTGGCCTCAGGATGCGGAAACTCCTCCGACGAATTTCGAGGCCCTCCCACGCCTCGGCTTCGCAAGATACCTTCCAAATCGATATTGACCCTTGTATGACTTCTCTATCCCACCTCGCGACTGAGATTCGCAATCCGACCGCCGTCGTCCGCGTGGATGTGCAAGGGGCGACGCAATGGAAGGAAATCAGGCACACAATGGGTCACAACGCCGTCGTTGATGATGATGCAGCCAGTGGAAAGAAGCTCTTCCGTATAGCGTCACTGTCGAAACCACTGATTAACCTGGTTTATTGCATCATCATTGAAGATAATACGACAGTGACGGGCGTCAGACGCCTCGACTGGGACACGGATGCCTTTGTCTTCTACAATTCGTTATGTAATGTCGACGAGCCGAAGATTGAGATCCACACTGGGGGCCCCAAAATCGACGAACTTCTCCTGCACCGAAACGCCTTCGCAGACATAAATCGATTTCTCTTTGCTCCCGACGGAACATTCATGGCATCAGGAGACCATTTCATCAAATACATACCAAATATCCCCGGCCAGGCGTTTCACAGTTATACATCAAATTCAGTTCAATACAGTAACGCGAATCACATATTCGCGGTCCTGATTTTGGAGAAGATGTTTCGCCGCGACATAGAATCGATCATGCGAGAGTACGTTTTCAGCCGCTTTGGAATGGACTCTACTACCACGGACCTGACTCTGCTGGACGATGAGAGAAAATCTGCCCTTGGACCCATACTCCGAGGCCGCCGTGTTTCGGGCGACCCTTCCAGATGCGACGAGATACATACAGACTTATTGGGAGATACATCCATTGCTTCTGCCTGCTTTGGAACCTGGAGTTGCGCCGATGATTTGGCTGGTTTGCTTTTGCAGCTCATCGACCTAAGGACAGGTGACAAAGGGACCAGCGGTAACAAAGCCATCTCAAAGAAGGCAGCCGAAGCGTTTTTCAACAAGCGAGCCCAAATAGAAGAAAAAGCTTACGACTCAACGTTTGCGGGCCTTCTCTGTGACACGACATCCGAATGGATGGTGGGAGACTCTCCGGACAGATTGTCCCGGCCGGACGCACTCTACACGCTGGGCAGTTACTGTGAAAAGGGCAAGGTCGAGCCGCAGAAGATATACAGCAAAGGAGGTGTGGTGGACGGCTTTACAAGCCGCCTCATTCTTGCTCCTGAACATCGGGTGTGCATCGTCGTGTTAACTAATTCTACCGGTCCGGTCGACTTTTCCTCTCATGTGGCTCAGTGTATCCTGCAGGAAGTCCTTGGACTGGAGGAGAGGCACGAGATAGCCGAGAAGGTCATGGAGAACCTGGATGCGCTTTGCCGACCCTGGAGGGACCTTGAGAGCCAGGATGAGGACCTAGGCGCTTGGCCCGATCCGATCGATAAGTTTGTCGGAACGTACCGAAACCGTCTGGTGGGATATGACCTGAAGATTTCGCCTGACAGTGATGCCATATTTCACACCGGGGTGCCTAGGAAATCGGGGAAGATGACGGTCCGTGCCCGGAAGTCCACTATCCGCCTCTTCCCAGGCCCTCAAGGCTTTAGTATTGAGCGGCTGGCTGAAGCGGGGTGGAAAAATCTGACTTTGGACTGGCAGGAGGAAGAGGGTCGGAAGGTTTTGGCGTGTGGCAAGGGTCTCACAGACCGTTATTTCCAAGTCAGAGATGAGTGACACTTAACTATCAGTGTCTGCATATGGTAAGGCAAAATCCTGCTGGAAGCCATCTTCATCCAGTTTCTAATACATCTTACTTGCCAATTATAGTACATAATACTTTATCCGAGTCCGGTCCGGGGGTGTTGGGCATCGGGGATCAGGGGAGGACCAGTACGTATACGGTCATCAAACAAGCCGTATATGTGTAGACTCCCAGAAATGCACCGTGTCACATTATTCCAACGAGGAACACCCAGAATATAACAGCGTATGAATCTCCCCCAACTTTGAGCTACACTTGCTTGTTCTGATCGGCGAAGAACGCCACCAAAATTGCACAGTACCTAACACGGTCTTATCAGCACCGTGCTGTCCCATTCATCCCTCGTGGAACCCGGAAAAGAAAAAAAAGAAGAATCACTTACGCCGCCATGAACGCCAGATTGCTCCTTTGGGCCGCGGTTGACAAGAAATGGGAAAGGAAGGATGCTGTGACGACACACCCCAAAGCGATACAGATCTTGGGTATAGTGCCTTGAACGTAGGCCAGGGTGTACAATGGCAGGAGGAGAATGGAGCATATCAGTAGGTGGGAGATGATTTGGTCGAAGACGAGGGAAGGGGCGGTTTCTTCGCCGCAACCCCAATCCCCTCCCTCCCGTTCGGTTAGTTTGGTTGATTTTCATAGTTGTGCGGGCTTGCAGCTAATCGGAGGATTGGTTTTGGGGGGGTACCTTGGAGATCAACTTGGGTATCGGAGTATGATAGTCGATGAAGTTGTGGATGGCACCCTTTTCTTTGGTTCGGAATGAGGACAGTTCGTCCCAGCCGTCTCCACCGTCGAATAGAAACCCGAGTGCTCTGAAGCCCTCCACTCCTCTTTTCAATTGCTGCTTGACGTAACGTGGGGTGCGACGAAGCTTCTCCATTTCCGCATAGTCCAGAAGTGCTTTATCTAGGTAAAAGCCGTACATCTGAGCAAGAGAGAACACTTGGGTCGGCAGCTCATTAAAGGAACTCACTGTATTTTTCCAAAAGCGGCCTCGCCTTTTCGATTGTTTCTATTACCTTCATATGGTCCTTTCCCTCATACGACGACATCTCAGTGGCGAGAGGGATGAGCCGGTCTTGAAGTGATAGGAGGTTGTAGAGATTGAGCTTGTCGAATCGCCTTAGCACATGGTTGTCACTGTCCTTGCACATGAATTTCGCCATCTCCGTGAGTAGATCGCCATTCTGGCTCTGCTCGGGCTTGCTCGGGTTGTTGTCGTTTGTGGGACTTGACATGGCTCCACCCTTCTAACTGCGTCTTTGCTGTTAAAGGAAAATCCGCAACTGGGAGATGACAAGAGGATCATGTGTACCGTCGAACACGGGGATGCCAAATGGCCTTTGAACTATAGATATTTGTCTTTCCTAGCGAACTTAGAAACATATGGTTTGAGGGCCGCCGTAGCGACTTACCATTCGCAGGCGCGCGCTTCATGGGGGGCCCTTGAAATGTGTATCAGCTACCACCTCCAAAACATTGGCCTGCACTCGAAAAAGTTGTCCCATTGATCGGCGTGTAAAACGCAAATCGAGAGGCAGAGCGGACTGGCAAACAAGGTTCAAGTGCAGCTTTCAAAGTTTGGGGCGTTGTCGCGGAGCGGTGAACATCAGACAGGGCTGCAGGTCACAATTCCTCTGGTTTTGAATTTCATGCACACAAGACGAGGATGGACAGGTAGCAGAGTTGGTATCCCCAAGCCTGGCAAGTTATGTAAGGGTCTATCGTGTGGAACAACAATCCAGAGCGGAGTCTAGATGGTGAGGAATGTTGCAAGAAACAGCCTGCCTCCAAGCCTCGTCTTCACGAGGCTATGTCCTTGGCGTAGTTTCCCTTTTGTGGGTCATTTACCATATAGGTAAAGCGTGAGTGATGAAACTAGTCTAGAAGTATGCACCTAGCAACGCTGCTTTTATTTTTTCCTAGATAAGTCTAACGCCGACAGATGGGAAAGCTAACATTTTCAATTAATCAAACTACTTTTGCACCTTGATCGCTCTTCTAAAGATGGCGCTCTCACGCCGCGCTCCTCAATCCATCTGTGACGGCTTTTCAGGATCGGTGGCGCCCCAATACGTTTGCCGGTCCTGCAGAAATCACCTCTTCCAACCCAACGCGATCCAGAACCGTCAATTCTCCAGTGCCATCTCGACAGCATCAGTCCGACGCAAACCATGTGTTCCAGCGAATCAGTCTCGCTCCATTGTCTCACTCAAACTTCCGTGGCAAAATCCTGGTCCACCACCCATGCCTGAGGGGAGGAGGGATCCCAATCTTCCTCCCATGGAGGAATATGTCGAAGCGCAAACTTGGGACGGCCTGGAACTTATTGGACACAAAGGACATTGGAAAGATCTCCCTCCAAAATCCGAAGATGAATTCGAACCGTAAGTTTGGGTGCTCAGCTCAAGGAATCGCCAGACCGAGTCTGACCTGCCTTTCCGTAGCTGGCTTGAAGCAGGCACCGCCGCGACTCCTCCGGATCGAACTCAGCTCCTCATGTGCATGTACATTGCCATCCTCGAAGTCCTCGCTGCGAAACACATGAATCTCGATATGTGCAAACCCGGTCCATCCATCACGCAGGGCCACGTGACAGCTCTGAAAATCAAGCTCTCGAATACAGGCACCTTGTCACACCTAGAAGACTCCAAGGGCATATTGGATCAAGAGCAGGGCGACGACGAATCGAGCGAGAACCAAGCTGTTGACCTTTCAATTCCCGACATCACCGAACAACTATCAGCTGCGAAATTTGATTTCAATGACCGTCTCACGTTCAATGTACGTTGGCATTCCTTCACCGTGTCATTCATCCGGACATTCTCGTTGTGCCACTTTTCTCTGCCAAATTATCCCTATGCGTCACATACTCACTCTTTCTTATCCAGCAGATCCTCAAACGTTTCTCCCAACTCTCCAAGCACCGCATCCCCGATCCCATCCTCAACACCGTCCTCCGCAAGAATATGACCGTCACCGCCCTCATCGGCCTCCTCACTCAGTCGTCAAAACCGAAACCCAAATCCGTCGCGGAAGCTTTGGTCGCGAAGCAAAAGAAAGCAATCGCGTTCGCGGCCCGGGCTCAGCTTCAAGACCCAGTAGTCCCAATACGTGATGTACAAGAAGGCAGCAAGCAGACGAGGAAACTCCCCCAACCTCTAGGACCAAATGTGATGGTTCTTTCACGGCGAGAGACGCCCGTGGATAAGGAGAAGGAGGTCGGGAGATGGAAGGTGATTGAGCGTGAACTGAGAGATAGAGGTTTACCCGTTCTGGGACATAAGAATCTGACGGCGCAGCGAGAGTTGAGAAGGGAACCTCTGTAAAGAATATGAAAATATGTAGAGTATGGAAGGATGAGATCTTCAATTGGCCAGTCTATCAGGTCGGTCCTGACAGTTTTAGTCCTGGTAAAAGTGGGAAATGGGATGCATCCGTACGTCTATCGGTGTGGGCGGCCGTACAAGGAAAAGGAACAGGGATATGTAAACTCCGTTCTAGTATTTTCCAGATATCTCCCATGCTTTGCATCCAAATTTTCGAGCCCAATAACTAAGCTGTAATTTTCAGCGGGCAGAAAATAAAACCATATCTAATGCAGGGCAATGATCTATACAAGCAACAACCCCAATATTCTTTCTAGATTGCTCACAGAGAATGGAACGCGCCCACCCTGGCTGCCAGTGGTAAAACATTGGCACCACTTTTGAGATCGAAGTCGCTGTTGCTAGATCCCTTTTCCTGAATTTGTCAAGGTCGTCGTGGAATCTTTTTTCTCAAAGGCGCTCGCCAGATTGGTGTTCATGTCGTGGCGGATAAGTGGTATGATCGAGGGCACTGAAGTAGAAGTCTGGTGTGTCCAGGTATCATCAACCGCACATGGCCCCCACAAATTGACCTGCGATGTCTATGCTCCGACAGATATTGTGACTGTCGATGGCGCCACATAAAAATGGAGGAAGTTCTAGGACTTCCGAAACCCTCGATCGGGATCTGGGAGTTTACTCCCTGACGAACAAACCGGCCATTCCCATGCCCGTACCAATGCACATACTCACGACGCCAACTTCCCCTTCATTCAACTGAGGCATCAGCGTCGCAAGCTGTCTTGCACCAGTCATGCCCAAAGGATGGCCGAGGGCAATGGCTCCACCTCGTGGGTTCACCTTTTCCATATTCAATCCCAGCTTCCTAATACAATACAGGGCTTGGCTCGCAAATGCCTCATTGATTTCCCAGATGTTAACATTGTCGGTCTTCAGGCCTGTGTAGTCGAGTAATTTTGGGATGGCAATTGCAGGGCCAATACCCATCTCATCCGGTCGGCAGCCAATGGTTTGAGTACCAGCCCATTTGCCGATAATATCCTTGCTCAGACCGAGTTCGGTCGCTGTGGAGCGGCGCATGAGCAACGTTGCTGCAGCACCATCAGATATTTGACTGGAATTGCCTGCTGTCGAGGACCCATCCTCTGAAAACGCAGGCTTCAGCTTGGCCATTTTCTCGAGACTCGCATCATGTCTAATGCCGTCATCTTTATCGACGACTACTTCCTTTGGAGGAGCGTCTGGATGCTCGGGTTCATATTGCTTGACCTTCACAGGCACAATTTCCGAATCGAACAGTCCGGTCTTTTGTGCTTTGGAGGCTCGGCGATGTGATTCAGCCGCAAAAGCGTCTTGATCTTCCCGATTGACCCCATATCTCTTTGCCACATTTTCGCTTGTTAGACCCATAGGCATTATGCAATCCGGCACGTTATGGATGCTGCTGTTTTTCAGTTCGTCCCACAGCATAGTTGGAATAGCCCTGCTCCCGTAGTTCTTGGTCATACTCTCCATACCTGCTCCTATCCCCACGTCGATCTGTCCTACAGTAATCAGATTCCCGATGCTGGTGATTGCTGCCAAGCCCGAACTGCAGGCTCGATTGACAGTATGCAGGGCCGTGCGTTCATTGAAGCCAGAGTGTAACTGTGCCATTCTAGATGCTTTTGATCCGCCCAATTCAGCGAGCACCACTCCAACCGCTATGTCGTCGATTTTGGCAGGGTCGAGATTTGGGTTGGCACCAAGAGTAGCACGTAGGACGTGAGAGAGAAGCTCGTGGTCATAGGCGTCCCGAAAGCCGCCTTTGATAGCCCTTGTGACGGGGGTTCGAAGGGAGGAGAGGATAACCACATCTGTAGGCTGCTTTGAGAGTATCTGCTTTAGTCCTTTGGCGTGTGCCATGGTGAGAGATGGCCGGTTGGAGGCTGCGTAGGCTATCGAGTTCGGCCGATTTGTACCTATAGAGGAATTCAAAGGAAGGAAGGGACCAAATACAAACTAAGCCCTTAAAGCACGGCGGATGGAAGAAGAGGTCGTCGGGTAAAGATAATTATTCATGGGGTTCCGCCATCGGATGAGGGATTCGGCATCGGCAAATGAGTCCCCATCTTTCTCCGCATCGCCAAGGCTACCGCGAAGTAGAGAAACATTGTAGCACTTTATGCCGTGGTCAGACAAGGAGAATCTTTGGTATCCAAGTTCAGGGTTCAGTGCGAAGTCGAGAGGAAATATTTGTGGAGCAACCGCCATGATATCAACTGATATCAGCTGCGAACTTCGGAATGCCTTTGGGGACCGAATAATTGCTACCTGCGCCTCTCATTTCCACAGACCCTCATAAAGTTCCTCACCGTCTTGTCCACTTAATATCTGCAAACAACTTGTCTCGAGTTAACATCTCACCACTGTCTGGCCTTACCCTTGAATGAATAGCCTGTTGCTATTTGTAGCTTCGAACCTGCCGATTACGACCTCGTCACTCCAACCTCTTGTTTCCCTCTCTCAATGATCAAACTACACGTCCATGAGTGTTGATGTATCGCGGGTGGGCATGGGAGCTCCGAAGGTGCCACAAGGCTCAATGTTTCAGGGGTCGCTGCCCGAAACATCAAAGGCCAAGAGATTTAAATCTGAAGAAATGACCAAACAATCGGAAGATTTGAGTGGAGGATGGAAATATGTTGCGTCATTTTGAAAATTTAGTAACTGATACGAAACCCAATCAAATTTTTTATTACCATCTCACATGCTCACTCCTACCCTTCGCGTTTGGAAAGGCAAACAACTTTCACTCTCTTCCTCCTGTGCCAACTAATCAATGGATGGCCTTCCTTATTCTCCTCAATCTTCCTGCTCCTCATCTTCATCTTCATCCATGCCCTCGGCAACATCCACACTAAAGGCCATACTCTGATCAACACCCACATACGAATCCGCCATCAGGAACAATGTGAGATCCTTCTTCCCTGGCGTCGGCACGATATATTCCAGCTTTGTCACGAGATTCTTAGCGATGGTGACGCGCTTAATAGCCAATAGCGACTTTGTCTTTTCGTCCGCGACCACAAGCCACCAGTTCTCAAGCTTGCGGGCCGGGTAAAATGGCGCGTGGACTGTGAGATCGACTTCGGCGTTATCTCCGCCTTCATCTTCGTCTTCCCCGACTTCGCGCGAGATGCGGATCTGAAGGTACGATGGTTGTCCTGCGGTGACCTCGTCTTTGTCAAGGACCTCAAAGTCCAGTTCGAGACTAGGGTACTTGTTGTTGGTGAAGTTGGCGGCGTCGACGAGCTGGCGGTTACTCAGGTTTATGGCCGCGACAAGTTTAGCGTGGTCAGGGTTTTCGCTTGGGTCCATGGCGGTCATGAAGTCGTCGATGTCCTTGATGCCGTGTGTCGCGAGTATGTCGACGATCTTGGAGTCGAAGTGTGGGATTTGCAATAATGGGCTGTCGCGGTCCCACATGGCTTGCACGACCATTTGGGACATTTCCATGGCGTTCATGGCGTTGAGATGACCTTCGGAACTTAACACGTCGACACACGCGGAAAGGAGACTGAGCACCTTGCTGACGACTACTTCTTGGTCTTTGGCGAGGTCGATGGGGAGTTGCATGCGTGAAAAGTGCGCTTGGAGCAGAACAAAGGCTTTGAAGTGAGGGGAGTCGTAGGCCGGTTCGGACATTTTGACGGGTACGCGATCGTAGATGCGTCTGAGGATGTGGTCTTCGTGGCGTCTCATTTGGATAGATTCGAACTCGGTGGCAGAGGTCACGATTTCAAGCATTCCTTTCAGCTTCGTCCTGCCATTCAGTGACAGAAGGAAGGTCTGCATCGTGATGAAGGAGATGTTGTAGTACGCCGCGATCATGGCCGGGTTGAGGGCCGAGAGGGAGTCATCCTCTTCGTCCAAATCGATGATCTTCGCTTCTGCCAGTTCTTTCAAGGTATTCTCGACCAGTTCGGAGAGATAGGCGCTCAAGCCACCGTGAGAAGTGTCGTTCAACCCATAGTAACTGGGATTGGCCAACAGGCGACGATAGAAGTATGAGTACGTCGTCCAATCGACGGCGTCTTGGGTGGAAGTTATGGTTTTGGTGCTGATTTCCGTGACCAATGCATCATGCAGCCAAAGTTGCAGGTGGCTCTCGATCGGCAAGGCTTCATTGAGAAATTTCTTGTAATACTCTCTTCGGACAGCAGGGACCATGAGGACGCCCTTGTCGACTTTGTCTTCACTCGGCCGGCAAGCTCGGCCAAACATCTGGAGAATCTCGCTAATCTGGTAGTCAACATAGCGGTGTTCTCGGCCGTGGAAATACTGCGTGCCCATGATAATGACCATGTGTGCCGTGACGGGAAGTTCCCAGCAGACATCTCGGGAAGCGAGCATGACTTGTATAGCCCCAATCCTGAAGAGATGGGACACAATTCTCTTATCGCTTGTCGATAGCGCTTCGTGATAGTAACCGATGCCATGCGTGAGAGATCCAGCTAACGCTCGCTCATGAATTCGTTCCAAGAATGGAGCCAGTTCTTCGACATTGGTATGAAGGAAACGTTCATCGTCGTCATCCATGATGCATGCTGAAAGGATATCAAGAGCCGTGGCTCGAACTTGTTTTCTGCCGGGCACAAAACAAATGACGGGCTTATCGGGAGATAGCTGTAAGATGGACTGGTACGCGGGTCGCGCCATTGCCATCATCAACGACGGGAAGTGTGGGATGTTGAATGACTGAATATGCAATTCCAGTCCGACCGGCCTCACCATCGGGCTGAAGTTGTAGATGGTATGCTTGTTGGCCCCCAGCCATTCACCCACGTCTCTGGCGTTGGAAAGTGGTACACTCAGTCCGACAATCCGCATGTTGTTTTCCAGCTGAATGTGGATGTACTGCATTCGGGACACCACCACTTCATAAACCGCTCCATTTTCGCCACCAATCATGTGAAGTTCATCCGCGATGAATAGCTCGACATTCTGTACGTTTCTCCGGCGTTGCCATTGCCGAGATAAGATATCCCACTGAGTGGGAGTCGCCAGAACGAGGTCTGATCTGTCCAAAATTCGAAGATCGGCCACGATTTCACCGGTCAATGTTGATATGATCTTTCCCCCACCCAGCTGACCCAAGCGCTTTTGCCAATCAGCATGACGATAGTCCACCAACTCTTGGAAGGGAGCAACATAAACCGCTTTTCCAGCCTCTGGATTTTTCCAGTGTCGTAGGAGAGCAAACTCGGCACATACCGTCTTGCCACTTCCCGTTGGAGCACCTACAAACACACTGTCATGGCTATCGTACAGAGATTTGAAAACCTGCGTTTGGATCTTGTTGAACCGGTCCCAGTTTGGATAGAGGGCCACGTATTCTTTGATCTTAAGGGCCTGCACCGGCACTGGTTGGAGGTCCAAGAGCGGGGTATGGGGCGGAAATCGTTCAGGAAGAATCAGTTTCTGAAATGAAACGGGAACTCTCGTTTCCGAGTGCATCCATCGATCAGAGACCACGGTAATGAAGTAGTTGGGCGGAATCGGCTCACTAATCGGCACCGTGAAATCGACCAAATGTTCCGTCATGTCGCCCGTGGCAAACTCGCGTCGCAGAATGAACTGATCATGGAACAAGATTTCTTCACCGTCACAATCCTCGACGACGATCCAGAAGGATTCAGCATTTCCGTGCAACGCATCATCCCAAACAAAATTGGGAGTAATGGTGAGCTCCACATGGAGCATCGATCTCGTCATTGGTTGCACCTGAGCTTGAACTTCCAGTCGGGGGAACTTGGACACCAGATCACACACCACTCGACCGGCTTTGGGAAGTCCCAAGAGCTCTCCCATTCTGGGCGGATCCAAATCGAAGTAGCTCGACCACGGCACCTCCATGCGTTCAGCCTTCTGGATGTACTCCCGGGGGCACATGGGGAATTGTCGTAACGGGGTCATGGTGGGCCACATTCGTTTTTCGGCCATTTTGCACAGATCCAGAGCAATTTTGGCGACCGACGCCCAACCTTTCTTCAAGCATATCTCAAAGATTGCTCTCAAAATTCGACTCGCCGATTGCGTAACATAGACGAGGTCCGCCATGAGTGCGAGACCTTCGAGTTTGAGTCGAGAGATATATGCTTGCAGAAGGACATTGATTTTAGCTTGCGGCTCTTCCATGCCCTCTTTCACCGGAATCGGAACTCGGCCTAATAGTTTGGCCAGTTCTAGCTTCTCATCTTGTCGGACAGGGATGTATTTGAACTCATCACTGAGTGCAAAGATTCGGAAAAGCTCAATGGTCCCGATGGAGGGTTGGAGATGATGATTGTAAGTCAGCATCGAATTGTGGGTAATATAATAGTGTGACGCGATGCGGCCCAAATCAGTAGCTTGCAATTTGCCCGATTTCTTATCGTATTTCACCAGTCCCGCTTTTTCCAGGACCACCGCGGCGGAATGTATAAGGTCCACCCGTTTTTGTTCGAGAGTTTCATCGTCACTGTAGTCCGTACCTACACTGTAGAGTCCTGGAGATCGAATCATTCGAACAAACAGATACGTGTAACCGAGCCATTCCACTCCTTCGTCCCTGGTTCGGACATTTCCCAGAACAATCTCGGCGTTGAGATTGTCGGCGAGCTTGCCCATCAGCTGACTTTCAATAGGCAATTGTTGATTCATCAACGACAGATAGTATTGAATCTCAGCCTGAGATGTAATCATGATACCTTCACCGTACGAATCGTACTGCGGGCGACCGGCTCGACCCAACATCTGAAGCACGTCTTGTGGGCTCAATTCCACCCAACTGCCTTTTTCGGGTGAATAGACTTGTGTGCCCTTGATGACCACGGTATGAGCGGGGAGGTTCACGCCCCATGCCAGTGTCGCGGTACAGACAAGGACTGGCAAGAGGCCATCAGCAAAGAGTTCTTGGACCGAGGTACGGTCGGCAACACCCATTCCTGCATGGTGAATCCCAAACCCATAGGGCAGCAGGTCCTTCAAGTTAGGATCATTCACCGCATCTGCTTCTTCTTGCAAGACGGCTCTACTTGCTGCATCAGTTCGCATGATCTGGCCGATGGTCTCCAATTCCACCGCTTTATCTCGAATGTATTTGGCCGTTTTGGCCGTCTCCTTTCGAGAGTGGACGAAAATCAGCATTTGCTGCTTATTCGTGCCGACGTGCTCGATGACTTTGGCATAGCAGACGTCATTCATCGTCTTCAACATTTTGATGGCTTTCTTGTCCGTAATGCCAATGAATTCCTGCCGAAGTGGGCAAGGTCTGAAAGATCCGTCAAAATGGAAAAGATCCTTCTCCGGATCGACTCGAAGAAACGTGGCCACGTCGCGATAATTAGGGAGCGTGGCACTCAGTCCCACCATCCGGACCGGGTCGCCGGTCTGGTCGATCCTTCGAATCGTTCGACTGACAATGCTTTCCAAGACTGGGCCGCGATCGTCGTGCAGGAGATGGATTTCGTCAATAATGATCAGCCGGACGAGTCTGGTATAGCTCATGTCGGTGGCCTTTCGCGTGATGACGTCCCATTTTTCTGGGGTGGTCACGATGACTTGGGTGTCGGCGATTTGTTGCTTGGTCAGTTGTCGATCTCCCGTCAGTTCCGAGACTCGAATGCCATATGTTGCGAGGCGTTTTCCGAAGTTTCCCACCTGTTCTTGTACCAGCGCTTTCAGAGGCGCAACGTAGATGATCTTAAAATCATCCAGCATAATTTCGCCAGTCTCGGGATTTCTATGCTTGCCAATCTCACGAAGGATGGTAAGCATGGCGACATTGGTCTTCCCCGAACCAGTTGGAGCACAGACGAGCATATTGCCATCATCATGGAAGGCTGAGGGGAAACACTTTGATTGTATCCGATTAAGTTCCTTCGCCGATCCAAATCCCGGTCTGGCCCAATCAGGAAGTTCGGTGGTGGGAATATTCTTTTCCCCCAGAGCTGGCTTGGGTTTCGGTGCCGGGACATGAATTTCTTCGTAGCCTTTGAACGTCCGTTTCGTAGAGCCTTGTGGGAGGACGACTTTCGGATTGGTCATGAGGTGATTTCCCTGGTCGAAGACGAGGTTATCGAGGTTGATGAGCCGTTGAGGCTGCAGGCCTCCCGAAAGCACCCCATCCTTTTTCTCTTGTTCACCCGCCTGTGCTTTGGGAATGTCAATATCCATGAGATCCAGCTTCATCTTTTTGGCTGGACGTGGGCCTTCCCCATTTCGATCAGATTTACCGAGCAGTTCATCCAAAATGCTTCGATGGCCTGCTTCGACCATTTCGCTCTCTACAAGATGGCGAGCATCATCGTCTTCAGCCACTCTTCGCCATCTCGTTGCCCACACGATTCTGTCTCGGTTGGAAACAAGTTTGCCAACCATGTCGGGGTGTTCATAGTCGAACAAGTCCATCAAATCATTTTCAATGTCTCGAAGGGATATCTCTTCGCCTGCAAGTGACTTGCCAGACAAAATTTGCAAGGCATCTTGGGTCTTTTGCTGCTGAAGATGAGCATCTGAATACAGAGAACCGACTTGACGCTGCAACCAATACGCATCAATCTCGTGGATCGGAATGAAATCTGTGTCATCCCGTTTTCGGCGGCCGGAATCACCCATACTGCCGTCCAGAACCATTCCAGTGTCTTCATCTCCATCCATATTAGCATCAGGTGCTCCGGCTCCACCGGCAGATGCGGATTCCTCGAGACTAGGTTGGTCTTGAACATCTTCCTCGTCCGAGGATCCTTCATCTTCGTCTCGGATTTCGTACGTTCGGCGAACGCCATCTTCGTCTTCATCGGATTCATCGAAAACCACAGCAACGCCTTGGCGCTCATCAAGCTCGGCCTCATCTGCGCCGGCGCCATCGGCCGTGTTTTCGTCATCATCTTGCGCATCGTAGTCGGTAATCTTCTTGCCCAAGTTGACCAGTTCGTTAAATTGCTTCGGTGTCATCGTAGTTCCCACAATATCGTCAATCTCTTTCTTCTTATCGAGATCCTTCAGATTTTCATCCTTCAAGTATTCGAGTATGGCATCAGCGGCGCTTCGAACGATTTCCTGCGAAACATCCCCCAGAGCATTGGCCGTCACGGTGAGCAATAAATCGTATGTTGCCCGAGTAGCAGGAGTCCTGGGACGATATTTGAGCCCTTCGATCAGTGCGTCGCCGGCAGACAAAATGCCAGCTCCTCGAGTTTGGGCAGGCTCACCCCTCTTTCGCTTCCTTTGTTCACGTTCGAGAACATCTTCACCTTCCCGTATCGATCCTCGTTCCACACCTTGTAGACCAGGAGCCAACTTTTTCTGTTTCGGTGCTGGTTCTCGATTGATTCGCGATCCCATGTCACGGATATTGAGTCTTCCAGCCAGCGATTCTGGATCTCCAGTATTTTCGTCTGTTCTGCGAGAAACGAATCGGCGGTCGGCCTGGAGAACCAGGTTCGACATCGCCGAGTATTTGTATTGCGAGACATTATTTGGATCCGCCATGACGGGCAAGAGGAAGTCGACAACTTTTGGAGACTGCTTGAGAAGGTCGGGTGCCTACAGGTGTGGTTGGGGCACAGCAAAGATGAAATATTCGTCGCTCAAGACGACATAGCAATTAGTTGAAGAGTGAATGACACGCGCCACCACTACTGAGAGGATATAATTGCCTGCTCTCAGTTCTTGAGTTCTTTCAAGTCAGGCGGCGAATATTTTTACTTGGGCAAATCCGAGCCCCGTCTCGAATTCTTGGCATTTCATTTTCCGCAATTCGGCAAACCTTCCACAATCGTTTGACACTTATGTGTCGGCTTCAGCCTTGTAGAAGGAACGAATCACTTAGGGAATGACGGCTATCACTGCAGGTCCCAACTACCAAGTAGAGTTTTTTACTCGATATACTCAGCTACCATTTGTGGCAGACATGACATTGTTCGAAAATGATAGCAGGTGTATTGGACAGCGATTTTGCTCCTCCAAACTCGTCTTGGTCAGTCACACTCCTTTGACCTGGCTTGTAGATTGTGACGTTCGCCTTGTCCTAGCCATCCATATCTGGTCATTCGCTACTGGGTATGTGTTTCCGGATATAAAATTTGTATTCTTGTGTCAAATGGGGCGCAACTTGAAAGCTCTCGCTCTACCAACCAGTTACACTCCTGAGGGCCTCTTTATAGACGATTTGAAAGCCTTTTCGCTGTGCAGAGCAATCTTGAGGGACGTCGTTATCTATGGAAGCTTTCCAATGCTGATGCAAAACAAGATCAGACCGGTCAATTCCAAGCCAATTGTTTTCAGCCCATCACAGAAGACACAGTCCTTCAGAGGAATCAGTCCAAGTCAGCACCCTACGGTGAAATCTAAGGTCGACGGACTCGCCATATAATGACATGATGCCGAATCCAACATTACTACTCCCAAAGTTAACCTCAATTTCTTGATGACTGCATGATCAAGACCACAGTTCTGAAGACGACCCATCCTCATTGGCCCATGATTTTGCGTATAGTAGCGCCACTACCAATGCTGCGATAGTCAAGGTGAAAGGAAAGCCGGAGAGCCACGTGACAAGCACTCCGTGACGTTGATATTGTGTCTGTACAAGATCAGCTGTGTGTTTGGACCAAAAAAAAAAAAAAAAAAGGCAGCCTGAGTAATGCCTTGATGCACAACACTATCAACGACCCAAGATTGAGCAGAGCGAAAAATACGGAAATTTCCAAGAAGACAATCGTTGGCTGCATCCAAGTTGTTGTTGGCCACGCAGGATGAATATTCCCCGACGTATCCTCGTGTCGAGACCTTTTCCAAATGCCGCTATCGTTTAGGTACGTACTTGCGTCGGATCTACGAACCCTGTGGGGACATTTTGCGAAGGCGTTGTACTTGAAGTCGAAGGACAAGAGAGGGCTGCAATACAGGCATATCGCGTAGGTAGGCCCCGCGACCGTGCTAGGGTGTTTAGTCGGCTTCTGGGTGATGTTGGCGCAATATTTACTAGACTCCTGGAGTGTATTGCGGGAAGATATGTTCTTCGCAGTCGCGGGACCGTGTTTGGCGTTTGTGGTGTGGAGATTGATTGTGGCTATGGCGAGTTTGAAGTAGGGTTTGGTGTATTTTTCTCGGACAGCTCCAAGCTATAGGTGGAAGCGACATAGGCCGTCATGTAGTTAGATTGTCATCTATCGAACCCGCCCATCGTGTTCTGAAGCCACTATTCCGTCATAATTACCATTCTTGATGAATAGATTACAGTGGAAAGGTTGAGCTTATTGCCACTGCGGACAACTAAAACCCTCCTGTACATTGTCTGAGACGATGGAGATTCAGATCCTGGGCTTTCCAGATGCTTCTCTTCGTATAGATCATATATGGGACGAGTATTTTAGAAAATCACCAATCCTGCTGAGAAAAACTTGGTGCCTCGATACGTTTCACCATAGCCACCCACGAAAGAAACTATGCAACCCTTTATGCTCTCAGTGGTTGATGCCTTACACTGTCAGATTGTGTGCCAGATTTGGCATCTTTAGCCCCCGCAACTGTCCTGCCGTGACTGGTCCTGCCGTAAGTCCTTTGGTGAAATTCTGGAGGAAGGCAGTGGTACAAGGGCCCTTGCAATTCCGTGTTCATCTTTCCAATGCTGTGAGCTTATCCGATCCAACCATCATGAGAACTTTGATACACATTCGCTTGAAACATCAAGCAATCGCAATAAGACTTATCAGAAAAATTCGGGCTGATGACCAGTCATGCTTCGGAAGATTGGCTCAAAAATATCATGATGTTGACAACGCAAGGTGGAAATCTCTACGAGGGTTCAACCGTCCAGTTTTACTCCGAGACACCATTGGCTGAAACCATGTGTATCAAGCTTTATGGTCGTTTTCAAATGGACGTACCTCGTTTCTACGTTCTTGTCGCACTAATATAACATGGTGGTGGTCTAGAGTCGGTGAGACCTGGGGTTGGACACCCGCCTCAAATGCACGTACTCCCATAACCTCACGTTGGAAAAGGCTTGTGCTTACCACTTTGACCGGGCAGATGTTGCTGTGGCGTGCAAGGACAGGAACTGTCCCGTCTTCCCAGTCCGCTGAGATTTGAGATATGCGTACGACAACCGGGAATTCAGCTTGTATATGGACGCTGAGATCTTGTTGTCATTCCTTGGAACAGGGTGGCACATTCTGTAGGACAATCATCCAGACGTTGTGGGGTTAGCCTTACGTGCGGCTCAATTGACTGCTGCTCTTGATCAAAGCCACCGTTCCGCTGAAGGCTACCGTCCTCTATATCAGATCGGTCTGCTTGGTACAATCTTCCAACGCATCCTGTACTAGTTGAATCCATCAAAGGACGCCCCAATAAACGAGCGTGAAAACCAAAATTCTATCTTTGACATTAGCCGGCTAGCGACCCAGACTTATGGTCACGAAGTCCTGCTTCCCGCTGCAGGGGCCTATAATACTAGATTGCGACTAGGTAAGGAACTTCGCGAGGTCCTATCAGCGTTTGACAGAACCGAAGAGTGCAGCTCAGGAACTTACTCCGAGCTGGTTCTTTGTGCTGTTGTCATGGGTGCCATAGCATCTGAGTCGACCCATTATAAGCCGTGGACTTTGAAGAAGACGAATCAACTGATTATCACTGCAGGAGGCAGATTAAGTGTGATAGTCGAAGCACTTATTCTCTTGTTAATAGTCTGGTCCTCTGCAAGTCTGACACCTTCGAAAGACTTGTAATTTCTTGTTCCTTTTTGAAAATGCCGAGTTGAAATTCCCAGAACCGCTCGCACAGTGCCAGTCGCTGAACGAGGTACAGTGCCTTTGTCGCACGGCCTCTAAGCTCGGAGTTCCCCTGCAGAGGGGAGGTTCCTGGCCTCGCCACCAATCAAAATGTAAAAGAATGTTGGAGAAAATTTCTTTGCTCCATCAGTCATACCCATGTGGATACCTTGAATCCTTGCCGAAAGGATTCAAGTGGTCCTGGTTCGCTAACAACAGGCCTCTCTCACGGAAAAATCCCTCATAATGTCCAAAACGGAAAAAGGGCTGCCAACGGGGGTGTGTGGGGAGCTAGGCGAGTAGGATTCTCCTCCGCAGTAAGATTATTCGTGTTCTGCTTCCTCAGTATCATCATCAACATTGAAAAGAATACATATATCCACTTTTTCTTCACCCTCATTGCTTTTTCCTTTGGATCTGCCTTGTCTGTAGCCTCAAGAGAATGAATACAGAAGACCATGGCTCCCATCACAGCAATTTGTTAGGAGAAGGTTCACATCACAATCAGAACGAGGTGCCTGGAGGAAATAGCAGTTGCGCTTCGAGGTATGAGACCTCCTTTGGCATTGTAACACCATGACCATGTGGCAGTTGTTGACGCTTTTCTCAGGATTTTGAGTTTGTGCGAAAGATTCATATTGAATAACGAGATAATGACATGCTTGTCAGGTCGACTCCGCCTTTTCCCAACTCGTTCCGAAATATTTGATGTTGCTAGACGATGGCGACCTGCACTACACTCGCAGGAAGCAGATGACCAACTCTCTCCATCGCCAACAGGGTTCTTTCCCACGATCCGTGCAATTGCACTGTGCTCATGGCTGAACGTCCTCCTGGTTGTTGTGCCCGTGGCGGTGGCCAGCTACCTAGTCAAGGCGAACAAGACCGTGGTTTTCACGACCAACGTAATATCAGTCATTCCACTTTCGGCGTTGCTTACCTTTGCAACCGAGAACTTAGCACGAAGCTCAGGAGATGCCTTGGGTGCCCTACTCAACGTAACGTTTGGGAATCTGGTTGAAATTGTCATTTTGTCAGTCGTATCCAGTCAATTATATGTTTGACCTGCTAACCATCAATAGTCTGTAAGTCATTCCATAGTGATTTGATGATAGTTGACGGTTCCAGTGCCGCTTTGTACCATAACCAATTCGACGTGGTCCAGGCGTCCATCCTGGGTTCAATCCTTGTAAATCTGCTTCTCATTCTGGGGACAGCTATTCTTGCTGGAAGCTTTTATTATCAGGAACAGGCCCACAATAAAGACGAGGCCCAAGCACTTGCATGCCTACTCAGTGTGTCCGTGTTTAGCCTACTTATACCGGTGAGTTCTTCTCCAATGAGGTGGACCCGCTAGGGCGCTGATGATGGCAGAACGCATTTTATCACTCTATCGAGGATGCAAAAGACGCAGGAACAGCTGTCTTGACTCTAAGCCGAGCGTCCTCAATAACTTTACTAGCTACTTACTTGCTTTATATCTTCTTTCAGATCAGAAGATCTATCGTCATTCGTGTGCCGAATCATCCTGCTGCTGCCCATGACCCGGCGCCTATGTCACGTCGCACTCATGATGGGAGGTCTTCTCTATCATTGCTCCTCCCACGCTCAATCCGATTTCAGGATGAGGAGAATGGCGACGATCATTCTCTCAGCGAGGGTTTTCGAAAGGACAGCTTGGAGCTTGGCTCTATTGATGTTTCGGAACGATCGGAAATTGAGGTTGAAGAGAACGGCATCTCTTTCCAAGTCGATGAGGCCAGTGATAATGAGGACTTGCCGTCAGCAAGGAAGACGCCGGAATTGCAACCTGATAAGAAGACGACACCGAAAAATTCCATATATCAGCATCCCCGTTGCGGCCGTCGACCTGTCTCCCAAAGTTCATCCCGGCGGGGTGTAAGTCAAGAGTCCATGTATCGTTCTGGGACCAGTCAAATGTCGATTGCTGGCTCTACCACCAGTCTTCCACGTTTATTGCTCGGAAACCCGGTCTCGGATCAAGACCCCAGAAGCGAAGTGGATGTACCCCAGAATCCGACCTTGATAATTGGACGCAAAACATCGATGTGTCTGCTTGTGGTCTCGTCACTCCTTGTGGCTGTATGCGCAGAATTTATGGTCAACACGCTCGACGACATAGTCTCGTCTGGGCCCTTCACTCAGTCATTCATCGGTCTCATCATTCTGCCAATTGCAGGCAACTGTGCTGAACACATTACAGCCACCACGGTTGCTACCAAGGGCAAGTTTGACCTTGCGATCGGGGTGTCTATTGGTTCATCCGTTCAGATTTCCCTCTTTGTGACTCCTCTAGTGGTGATCGCGGGATGGATAATAGGTAGGGAGATGACATTATTCTTTGGTCTCTTTGAGACTGTGGCGTTGTTCGCAACCACATTCCTGGTGAACTTTTTGATCCTAAATGGCAGGACCAATTTGTTGGAGGGAAGTTTGCTATGTGCCTGCTATTTTATTATTGGGGTTGGAGCATATGTCTTCCCAACGCCAAAGGATCAGATGTAGCAGAGAGGAGGTGACGATATGCAACAATCGAGGAATTTGGGGAGAAATGATCAAATTGAACAAACATGGTCTACGACTGACCAGTGTTCAGACAAGGATTCATTGGAAAATGAAGAAGAATGGCTATGGATTCAGGATGCTGCTGATCCCAGGGAGATATCCTGCAGCCACGTATCCCCGATAGATAAGAGGTACGAATTGTTTCAAGGGGATAAATAAGAGCACTCGCAAGGCTGCCAGTTGGGGTCACATGACTTGCTGCTGAGTAACCACCGGCATCATCCGAGCTTCCCTTCTTCGTCCTTCCTCTTTCGAAGCTTACACCATTGTCTACTACGACCCTGCTCTGATGCCGTTGATAAGGGAATCCCAAGTACAAGATTGCATTTTCACTGCTTGTCCAGTTTTCGGAAGATCATTTCTCGGACACGAATCCTAGCCCCCTCGTATGTGTCAGCCCGGCGAGGGTGATCCCAAGTACCCGTGAACAATAGGTTTATTCCTCTCCGACGATTCTTTTTATGACATGGACTATCCATTTTCGGCCTTCACGGTAATGATGGAAACGAAGCCTAGTCAGATGCCCACAACTTTGACCTTATCTTTCCTGTTCCTTGCTTTTTGTACCCCGCATGGTGTTGGGTACCCGCCAAGGTAACACTACTATCGTCCTAGCAAGATGCGCACTTCAACCTATCCCTCTATCGGAAGTTACGGATACGTCGTGGCGAGAAAGCTCTGTTATCAACCCTGCCGATGAACGAGATACGGCCTCCCAGTGAACCTTGGATCTGAGCCATTGATTCCTTTGTCAAAAGCTTTCTAACTCAAGCTCCGAAAAGCTCCAGCCAAGCTCCAAGACCTTCATTCTGCAAAAGACTGTCCCAAATCGGGGTATTATCTGTCCCACTCACGTCTTTGGCTTTCGATGCAGAGCTTTGACACGACCCATTCCGATCTGGAATCCCGGTCTACAAAGCAATCCTTGTTCTTCTTCTCCTACCCCCCAAAAAAAGAGTTGTTGACGATCACTCCACGTGGAGTTACATCCCTCAACGGTCAAGGAAGCCTCTAACAGGCTCACTAATGGATCTAAAGCATGCATTCCTTCATCGGCTTCCATCGCCTGAAGCCTATATCGGTCGTCCTGACAGCTATCATGCAACCATCGCTTAAAGGGACCCAATCGCGAGAGTTATGTTGATCCGCTGGTAAGTGATCGTGGATTTGAAGTAACGCCAACCCGCTTTTGCTCAAACTTTATATGTAGCTGGTAGCTGCACCTTTACTCCAACGTCCACTCACCAGAGTATAATCTGTGACAAGGACATGATGTTTCAACAGTGGACGAATATCCTACTTTTTGGAAGCTTCTTGCTAGCCACCGTTTCAGGCCGCCATCGAGATGTCGCTCAAAGAAGAGGTTTTACACCGCAGGCACTGGAAGATTTGCGAGCCAGGTCATTATATGGCCGAACTACCCCACCTTCCGAAAGACAGTATTACACCAATGATACCAAGAGTAAGTTTGACACAATATTTCAATGTCCAAACCTAAGGTTGCTGTGAATCTGACGCTGTGATATTGCAGAATACTTCGTGGAATCCTTGCCCGATATCCCTCAAAGCTTCATGACGGAAATGTACAGCGGAGTCATTCCTCTGAATATGTCTGATGACAGTCGGGGACTATTTTTTGTCTTTCAACCTCGAGTCGGAAACCCTGTTGAAGAAATTACCGTCTGGTTCAATGGTGGGCCAGGTAGGGATTCCCGGGGGGAATTTCGACGCATGTGCAATCTCTGATTCCAATATTCAGGCTGCAGCTCTCTGGAAGGATTCTTCCAAGAAAACGGACTGATTCAGTGGAGCTGGGGTCAATACTCTCCTCAAATCAATCCTTATTCTTGGGTCAATTTAACCAACATGCTTTGGGTCGAATATCCAGTGGGTGTGGGATTTTCTCCAGGGAAACCGACCGCCACAAATGAAGAAGAACCGGCTGAGGAGTTTGTCCAATTCTTCAGGAACTTCCAGGTACGAAAGCTCCGTTTGGGGATAAAAATCTCAATTGATGAGAAGACAATAGGAAATTTTCAACATCAGCGACTACAAGATTTACGTCACGGGAGAGAGCTATGCCGGACGATATGTTCCATACGTCGCCAATGCAATGCTGGATCAAAATGACATCACTCACTTCAATGTTTCCGGTAAATCACTATACCACACGCAAGCCTCGGGCCATAACCCTTCTAACGTTTCCTCCAAGGCGCTCTCGTCTACGACCCGTGCATCGGGTCATTCGACTACGCCAACGCTCTCTCCGTATACCCCTTCGTCGAGCAAAACAACAACATCCTCGGCTTCAACCAGTCGTTCCTCTCCATGCTCGCCAAACGTGACCAACAGTGCGGTTATGCCCAATACCGCCAGGAGTTCCTGCACTTTCCGCCAAATGGGACCCAGCCACCATTGTATCTCAACACCACCGCGGATCCCGACTGCGACACCTGGGACATGGTCTACATTAACGCATACGGCGTCAACCCATGCTTCAATGTCTACGAGCCGAACCTGCAGTGTCCGTTACTCTCAGACCCTTTGGGCTTTCCCACCGACTTGATCTACTCGTACCCCGGTCTGCCTCCTTACTTCAACCGGACGGATGTGAAGAAGGCGATGCACGCGCCCCTGACGACAGATTGGGAATTGTGTACTGGACCGGTCTTCGTGGGGGATGGCGGACCAGAGGGTTATGATGACCTGAGCCCGGATCCATTGCAGGGCGTCCTGCCTCGAGTCATCGAAGCCACTAATCGTGTCCTGATGTATGTTTCTTTCCCCTTTCCCATTCAGCCACCTCCCTTTTCCCTTCCTCTCCTTTCCACCGAAGTATGACTGACGGATTGCAGCTCTAATGGCGCACTGGACCTCGATATCCTCACCAATGGCACCATGCTCGCGATCCAAAACATGACCTGGAACGGCAAGATGGGGTTCCAATCCCAACCATCCAAGCCCATCATCATCAAGCTTCTGGACCTCCAATACCAGGAAGTCTTTGACTCAAGCGGCTTCGAGGGCCTCGACGACTACCAGGGCGTCATGGGCGTGCAACATTACGAGCGCGGCTTGATGTGGGCGGAAACGTATCTGAGTGGACATATGCAGCCGCAGTTCCAGCCTAGGAGCACCTACCGACATCTGCAGTGGTTGTTGGGCAGGATTGATGCACTTTGAAAGTACAGCTGGTCAGATGAGGGTGTCAGTGTCGATTGATAGGGACATTCACAAAGGAACTTGCGAGCCAGGAGAGGAAGAAAAGGGGGAGAGGGGGGATAAAGTCTACAGTTGATGATAACATGACGGCTTTCCATAATGATAAACCGTCGATTGCCCAATGGATCGGAGCTGTACAAGGCCTTAAGGTATGCGCCAGGAGGGATGGGGATTCCTCTACGATTAATTATCAAGTCAGGGCAATGGAATGGACATGGATGCCAATAACAACGCCCAAGCTCGATGCCGGATAAACGTTGGGTATCCTCCCCTGTGCAATTTCCCCACCAGGCCGATGATCTTAATCAAAGCCATAACTACCTTTCGCACTGAACGGTGCAGAACCTGACACTACTCAAATGTGTACTTTTGCACAATGGATCGGCGCAAAGAACACAGGATCACGGCCTTTGGTAAAGCCTGATAGCCGCCAGCCCCACCTCTGCCATCTCCCCACACAGTCGGAGCTCATGCGGCCTGATACAGTGTCAGTGTCCACCCCGAGATATATCTCTCCGCACTTCTCCTCGCTGTCCAGAAGTTCCTCTCAAGAAAGTGTTACTCGACCTGAGCCCCCATGTACTTTCTTCTGGAAGCATACTCGCAGAGAGCGGCCTCGAGCGGCGTCCACCATGGGACATCAAAGACGTTAATAACATCATTCCAAACCCGGATATTGATACGAAGACAAGGGTTCACTGTTAGGCCGACTCCTCGAGAGCAAGCAAACCTCTCTACACAGAAAGAATCGCAGCATAATCGGAGTTCGTCCAAGGTATTCAAGAGCGCAGACGATGCCATCGCAGATCTGCAGGATGGGACTACGATATTGAGCGCTGGTTTTGGACTCTGTGGAGTGGCAGGTATGTAAATACTGCCAGCAAAATGTATTAAACCTCTTTTAGACGTCGCCATGAGTACTTCCGGGGTCTAATATCTTGGCTACAGAGACTCTCATCGACGCAATTCGGAAGAAAGGCACTCAAAATCTCACCGTCGTCTCTAACAATGCCGGAGCTGGAGAACATGGACTTGCCAAACTCACTTCCACGGGACAGATTTCTCGCATGGTGGTCTCTTTTATCGGAAACAACAAGTCACTTGGTAAGCAATATCACGACGGCCAAGTGGCCATTGAACTATGTCCGCAAGGCACGATTGCCGAACGTCTTCGTGCCGCTGGCGCCGGGATCCCTGCCTTCTTCACAGCGACGGGTGCTCGCACCTTGATCGAAACAGGTGGTATTCCCGTCCGTCTCGGCCCAAAGGATCAACAGACAGACAAACACGAGATCGTGGAACCCGGTCGGCCGCGCGAAACACGCATCTTCGACGGACGCACATATATGATGGAGACAGCGCTGAAGGGCGACGTGGCGATCGTGCGGGCATGGAAAGTCGACGAAGCCGGGAACTGTATCTTCCGTTCCACGACCAAGACGTACGGTGTGCTCATGCCCAAGGCCGCGAAACTAGCGATTGTCGAGGCAGAGAATATCTTACCCATCGGATCCCTGGACCCAGATCACGTCGATCTTCCAGGCATATACATCGACCGCATCTGTCCGGCGACATCGGACAAGCATATCGAGAAACTCGTCCTGGCGTCACATTCCGAGGACCCGGCAGCAGAGCAAACCGACGATGCCGTGAAGCGGAACCGTATCGCCCGCCGCGCTGCCAAGGAGTTGAAAGATGGATTCTACGTCAATCTGGGCGTGGGAATTCCGACGCTGGCGCCATCGTTTTTGCCCCCTTCCACGAAAGTCTGGTTACAATCGGAGAACGGAATCATCGGGATGGGTCCATATCCTCCCTCTCGTGATGCCGCGGATCCTGATACTATCAACGCCGGTAAAGAGGCGGTCACACTCGTCCCGGGTGCATCAACCTTTGACTCGGCTGAATCTTTCGGTATGATCCGCGGCGGGCACGTTGATGTCTCTCTCCTCGGTGCCCTCCAAGTCTCTGCGTCAGGGGATCTTGCCAACTATATCATTCCCGGCAAAGCATTCAACGGTATGGGCGGCGCGATGGATCTGGTCAGTAATCCGGACCAGACGAAGATTATTGTCTGTACATACCACGCCGACAAAGATGGCCGGAGTAAAATCGTGGATACGTGCGGTCTGCCGCTCACGGGCAAGAGCGTCGTAAGTACGATCATTACCGAGCTCGCGGTATTTCAAGTCGATCGGAAGGGAGGGAAGGGACTTCTGTTAACGGAGACGGCGGAGGGTGTCACTGTTGATATGGTCAGGAAGAAGACGAGCGCCAAGTTCACCGTGGCAGACCATGTGGCGATCATGGAGTAAGGGACGGGAGACACTATTTCTATCAGGAAGAGGTTGTCTTTGCTACTCCACGCAGCCTTCTCGAGATACAAATAGTGTCAAACTTCTTGAATTGAAAGAGTGCTCTGGTTCTCCTAATGAGTGTAGGATAGAGCCCATCTATATGTCTATCCAATGAGCGTACGTCACCATTGTTGCCTGTCGATGGTGATACAGCCATTTGAGTGAGTGTTGCAAAATATCCCAGTCTGTCGTGAACGATTGGTCACCATTTCTTCAACAACGACTCCCTCAGCCAACCCATCACGATGCGCAGTCAATGGCACCATATTTATTTCCCGTACTATCCCACCAACTAGACTCGATCTTGGGAGCATCACAGGCCCAAGATGCGGTCAGCGTCCATTTAAGATTTCCATTTGTACCACCGCAGTAAACGTCCGATAATGCTTCGCAGCCTGGGAATTCCTCCAGATTGTCCCAGAGCCAGCCACAGGTCTGAGGAATGTTTGGCACACCGGAGGTTGTAACCACATAAGAGTTCACTAGGGTGTATGTCGCATCGCAATGTGCGGCGGAAACGTATTTGATAAGAGCTGCTAGAGTCGCTAGACTAGACATTGTAATAGGTGTGCACTTCATATTGAGAGGTTTGTAAAGACTTTCGAGCTGTATTAAGGATGATTGTTGCTGGTAAAGGTATTCAAGACAATGCCATCACTTTGACCTTTTATATATACATGTCGGACTCTGCAGTAGCTTCTGTTTCTTGCAACATTTCTGCTTCAAGCTAATACTACCTAGGTAAGCCATGAGATATATCACAGAAGATGCCCAGAAAATTTGTTGGATAAGTCGTATTACTTGCCGGAAGAAGCTAATGGAATAGAAAAGTAGGTGGTCCATAAACTGGATCCAATGGCGGTGGTGTTTCATCGGATCTAGTTCATGAACTACAGTATGTCGAGTGTGATCAATGGAGCTTCTCTGGGTGGTCTATAGACTGGATCTGATGCGTGGATCATGTCGAGTAGGGTGGCCCCCGGGCATATGGTCCACAGACTGGATCCGAGGGCGGTGCGGCAAGGGGAGTGTCCACGTGGTCATGTGATAATGCCAAGCCATGTGCTTACGTGATTGGCTCGACAGTAGTTAGCCGAATTTGGTGCCCCGATCCATTCCCTAGTTAACATCGATCACAATGCGAGTGCAACACCCAAGCGAGTGCTACACTCAATTTTTCACCATTCGCAGAATTCGCAACGAAATATCTCAGCCATTGGAAAATATCTCAATGCCAAATTTGAAACCATGATATCTCTCGTTGATTTCATTGGATCCTGGAATTTTGGTGGAATGGGAGTTGTGATTATGAGGGTCTATGGGGATCTATAAAGTTCTGGGTATTACTATATAGAATTGGTTAAGATATTTCGTTACGAATTTCGCAGATTTTGGGTGAGCAGTTGAGTGTTGCATTCGCATATAATCTACGTTATACTTATAATAAACTAACGAAGTTGACCACGAATGCCTTCTCCTCAAGAGGAGTCGTGACATCGAGAATCCCCGTGTTCTACGGTGCTCTGATGCCCTGCCATCACAGAGCAACAGAGCATCTCAGGTCGTCTGGTGGGGTCTCTTGGCCTAGTTCACTCATAGGGCTAGACAAGTCACTGGCTGCTGGGCCCTGAGCTTGTAAATGAAGGTCGTAGGAGAGGAAGAGCTAATACTATTCCATACGAAGGTTGCGATACAGGGAACAGTTGCCTAGCTCATCTGAGGAAATCTGAAATTTGGTTTAGAGATAAGCGAACGCAGTGTTTGGCAGGACGAACGTCCCCATTCGTCCTAGTCCTTGAGGGCCAAAATGAAGCCCTCTAATTGGTTAGCCTCAGGATCTAGTCACGTGACATGTTGCTTGGCATTGTCACGTGAGCCTATTGGCTTGGCAATATTGCAACTTGCACCGTTCGTATCGTAACGCACAGTCTATCATAGCAGAAAAAAGTAGCATTCTTGTAAAGATCGGCGGGTACGTTCTCGGAGAGTTCGGGCATCTCATTGCAGATAATAAGGGATGCGGCCCAATTGAACAATTGATGGTGCTGCAAACGAAGATGATCTCGACTCCGGACGCCACTAGGGCCCTTATGATGTCTACATTCATCAAATTTGTCAAGCTATTTCCCGAGATCAAACCCCAATTATTGCAGAAGTTCCAATTCTACAGCCATTCGCCTGATTCCGAACTGCAGCAAAGGGCTTGCGAATACAATACCTTGCGGTTGCGACGATGCCAACAGACGATCTGCTGCGGACCATTTGCGACGAAATGCCGCCATTCTCTGAGAGAAAGCCTCGATCCTGCTTCCGAGACCCCACAAGAAAAGTGTGGGCATCCGTGAGCGAAGGACGTGGCTCGTTGGCGGAAAGGACACCAACGCCGACAAGCAAGAAATACTTCTGGCTCAGCCGATGGGTCGTAAGCGGACGTTCACCACCATTGTCAATGGCCGTGCCAAACCAAGTGCCAATGGCACAGAATCCGGACATGCTGGTGGAATACAGAATGGAGTAACCGGTGCATCAGAGGACCTTGAAGGTCTGGATATGAATGGCCACACCGAAAATGTGACAGTGCCCAACTAGCCAGCGCAGCTCATTTATCGCCGGACTGGGAGATTGGGTACGAACAGATGTACTTTTCTAATAGAGGCGTCCTCTATGAAGACCCTCAGATCCAGGTTGGTATGTGAGCAGAATACCGTGGACATTTGGGTGTGATCAAGCTCTACTTCACCAACAAAGCATCATCTGCCATCGGATCATTTACAACCACTCTCGACAATAAATCCGCACCAGCTCTGAAAATTGACACAAAGAGTCTACCGGAGTCGCATGTTGAAGCTGACTTTCAAGTTCAAGAAACCATAGTATGTACGTCAGTAGCCCCTTTTTCGGAACCACCTAAGATCCGAATATCATATCTTGCCGGCGCGCTTCAGGGGTATGCCCTGGAACTCCCAATCCTGGCTCATCGATTCATGGACCCTTCGGAACTCTCGTCAGAAGACTTTTTCAAGCGCTGGCGTCAATTTGGCGCAGGGCCGCTGGGAGCACAGAGTACTTTTAGCCTCAAGACCCGGCGACAGAGATGAGTGACAATCAGAGGCTTACTGACTCGATGACAGATGTTCCGCTTGACCATTCGTGCGACGCAGGATACAATACCAGAAATATTGCTAGCAATGACGCAGGAACGACTTGCCAGGGGACCTTGAAGAATGATCAGTCGTGGTCATAACTTGACTTCTCCGAACTACGGGGTAACGACAGCGAGGATTTTGCACCCGCACTAAGTAGTGTAGGTGAGGTTGATTTGTGCATGTCTGCCAGAGTCCACGTTGTCAACGGCATTATCCTGAGTTTCTAGTGGACATATATATCTTTCATGGTGTCTGAAGTATATTGGCATCTTGGCTCCGAATATCAGATCATCGTTTCCCTCTGTGCATTCAGGAATACATCCGTCTCATCGTGCGTCCCTGCCACGGATTCAAGTGAGGGCTCGTAGAAACAGCAGCAAACGCTACTTGTTAGCTATATTTGTTGCCTACGAGGGGAGGCTCCGCCGGTCCGCTAGAAAATGTACAATGCCCTACAGTGGCACTTCCTTTGTGCATGGTGGCACCCCATTGGAGCTCTCGCATCGAGAGAGGCACGCTGGAGTCCGTGTCCCGCTCGCTCACGTCCGGATGGCATGCAGCGCTGATGATAAGGCTGCAATTTGGGCCAGGCGGCGGACCGGTATCGGGCAAAGGCCGCAGCGCCAGCAGTGCACAGGCTAGCACCAGCGTACTGCCCAGGGCGATGGCCAGGATGATGGCGATGCACGAGTATCCGGCCGTGGTGATGGAGTGCTCGGGATCGTCGTCGCCGAAGAAGTCGAACATGCGGACCCGGACGAGGAAGATGGACTGCGAAATCAGCCAGTGCAGCGTCCCCGAAGCGACCAGCAGCGGAATCGCGTATCTGTAGGGGAGCTGCAGATAGAAGGTCGAGCGCTGGGGGCATTGGGGACGGCTGACACGCAGGGTCTGGCGGGTCGTACCGAAACTGGACCACTCACTCGACAGCGTCATGGTGGTGAACAGGGCGTTGTAGAGCAGGTAAATGCTCGACACGATCAGTTGGGGCAAGTTGACGAGCAGCACGTAGCCGACGAGGCTGTTGTTCGCGCCGATACTGCCACCGAGTCGCACAAGCGTGTCGGCAGAGACGGACCCCAAGCCCATTTTGGCCAGCGCCGACAATGACACTGGCAATCTGAGCCATTTGAGACCCGCGATGCCTTGGCCCAGAAGATAGCCTGTCGCACCGAGGGCGGCTGTGGAAAGGATCGCGAAGATGACCCAGCGTGCGGGACTTGCGGAATGGAAGAAGAATCGACGTCGAGCTTTATAGACGGCGGGCCTGTGCAGTCGTGATGTCCGGTAATGGCTGAGGTTGGCGGGGATGTCGTCCCTGGACATCAGACATAGTCCGTGGGTTGTGCCGTCTTCGGCGTCCAGGAAGGAAGCCACGGCGTCGCCGACCGTCATGAGGTTGCGGTCGCTGAGCATGCGCGTGGCGAGAAGCATGGCTACACCTTTGGCCAGGTTGCAGCAGATTACGACAATCAGGATCGCCAGGCTGAATTGCATTTGGCAGCGCTCCTCCACCGGCTGGCTCAGACAGTAGTCTACGGGATAGTCGGCTATGCTCCAGGTCCCTGCTTCGCCAATCACGTCTTGGACGTTGCATCGTGGCTGGTCGCTGAAGTGGAGGCCGTTGTATTTGGGTAGGAAGATGCATATCCAGCCCAGAGGATCGAAGGCTGGTCGGTCGCGATCGTATGGATGGCTCTCGGTCCAAGTCACGAGGGAGCCGTCGTTGTAGGTGTTATTCGCCGTGATTACGAACAGGTTGCGCCGGTTCGTCAGGATGGAGTTGCGGTACGCGTCCATACAGTCCGCGTTGGACAGGCGGTCTAGGCCGGACACGTTGTCCTGAAGTTGTGTGAAGGGGTAGTCTGACGGGAGCGACTGAAAGGATGGGTTGCTGAACGTCCCGTTTTGATTGCTAGGCAGCACATACAGGTCGTTAGGTCGGGTGCTGTTGAAGGCGGCGCCACTTTCGAATCCATGTGTGACAACGGCCACGGCGTAGCCGTTGGCTGATATGACCTTGAAAATGACGGAGTTGTAGCTGAAATCCGGTGGTTGTTAGGATGGGTACTTGCTATGTCCTGTGGATTAGGAGGAACTCACAGTAGGTGTAAAGGAACCGAGGATATTCCCAGTACAATCAATAGCTTGACTCGCTTCTTGTCGATGCGGGCGAGATTTCTGAGGCTTGGGATACCAATGTCCAACCAATCGCCTCGTGCATGGGCTTTGTCGACTTCTCCGCGATCTGGCGCTGCGAGACATTGCATGGCGTAATTGCTAGCACCAAGCAAGGCGGTGCTCAGCACGTTGATAAGCAGATGAATGTACAGACTGTAGTCGGAGATTCTGGAGCATTGACCTTCTGAAAGGGTACCTACTCCGCTGTGCATGTGCCCATGGATCAAGGCCCAGATTCCAAATGCGATATTGATCACCAGGACGATTACAACAGCACATATGGCGACAGGGAAACCTCTTCGCCATCCTGAGCGGTTTGATGGTGATTGTCCTAATGTAAGTAGGCGAGACTTCGACTCGACTATTTCATGGTCCTCCTCTAATTGTTCGGTGAGGGAGACTTTGCCCCTGCGATATCTAAGCATAAGCCGGACACGGTGGAAGAGCTGGATTGAGGTTCAGAAATACCTGTTATCAGTTCCTTTCAATGAAATCCATTCTGGGACCTGCCCATCCTGATGATACCCCATGAGACGACGGGCTGTGAAGATACACGCAGTGTATGAAAGAAAAACTCATTTTGTGGGGGGGGGGAGGCGGTTTTGGGTGCACAATGGACTCTTGTTATCGGTCCATAATCTCAGGCAACATGGTGTGTATTGGGCGCTTTGAGGAACAATCGATGGCTGTGACAAGGAGCGTCGTTAGGTGAAAGCTACAAAGTAGCTATCTTATACCAGCCTTGAAGTTGGTGAAAGACGTCTGGCCCACCAACAAAGCCCTAGAGTCGCATCAGGGCCTCAACGGGCGATGAAGCCACCGGCGCGTGCAGCACAGACATTTGAAGAAAAGCGGATTAAGCACACCGAGCAAGGATCATTTGGTCGCTCGCTGTTTGACGAGGCCAATAATGTCAATTCCCGGCCCCCAAAGGGGGTGTGTCTGTACATGATCGCTGCTCCTGTTTCAGCCGAGCCAAGTAATTCGATTGT
This sequence comes from Rhinocladiella mackenziei CBS 650.93, assembly GCF_000835555.1. Taxonomy (NCBI): domain Eukaryota; kingdom Fungi; phylum Ascomycota; class Eurotiomycetes; order Chaetothyriales; family Herpotrichiellaceae; genus Rhinocladiella; species Rhinocladiella mackenziei. The sequence goes on from NW_013550599.1 coordinate 1,682,805, forward strand.
AGCAGGAAACGATGGCCTGTTTCAAAAGTGTAAGCGTGTGTGTGTGTGTGTGTGTATCAAGACCGAGCCTAGGGCCGGCAGCGATGAGAGGTGGTACAAAACCGTATATGGCCTCTGGTTCGAATTTTGGCAACTTCAATCCTTCCACCGAAAGGTCCCAATCAGATTGAGCGACCTTCGGCTGGCCACCTTATGCCACTTTATCAGTGCGCCCTCTACTATTCTCCTGCCAGCAAGAACGGACGGGAGGAAAACCTAACACCGAAAGGGGCATTGGTCATGATCATAAAGCTTGATGACCTTGAATCGAACTTTGATGCTAAGATTCAAATTTGAGGGCTGCAAGTTTCTCGCTTCATACAACTGGACTAATGCAGAGGAGCCGACGATTTTCGTCCCAGGTTTGGTACACCTCATTATAATTGATAATAGAGTCAATACTGTCAAAATTCCCATGTTTCTCTGAATCAGAGAAAAGGAAGTGCCTATACTATCCGTTTGCAACTAGGTTCAAAGCAAAGTTCTGCATAGGGAACTGCTTTACCTCTAAACGGCTGGTACGGGACGACTCCAGATCGGATGAAAGACTCCCGAAAGAAGACCAGACCGTTTCCGTCGAGGAGAATCCATGCTTCCGGCCAGAAAAATATGGCAGCGAACTGGGGGGTGCTTCATTGGCCAAACTTCGAGCCCACATCGTAACACGACTCTCAAACTACTAATTTCTAGTTCGAGAAACCCCATGCTCTGAAGCATAAGGTCCACATCTCCGACGAGGAGGGGACAGCATCTGATCTTCAAACCCATATAATACCCATCATATTCTTACCTCTGCCTAGGATCTCGATCGAAAGCTGAAAACCCCAAAGCCCCCGGTCAGGGGCACAAGTCACATGAAGCAACATACTAGCAACTAACTACCGAAAGCCCTCTCGACTTCAAGCAGTCACCCCTTTCGATCCAGTCCGTATCTCTTCTCCCTACGGTAACCCAACCTTCGACGCATTCTTGTCGTTATACCCCCAAGCGTCATTACTTCCATCGTGCACCGTACATCGTCTCATATCCCTAGCATACTTCTCCATAAAAGTCCCTTCACCAGCCTTATGCATGACGCATGTGTTGTCCCAGAGGAGCAAGTCCCCTTCATTCTGCCACTCGACGCTGAGCAAGTACTTATCCTGCGTAGCATGCGTGAGAAGACGTTCAATGAGTTCCGTGCCATACGGCTCTGGGACACGCTCGAAAGGCTGAGCCTTCGTGGCCATGAAATCTGCCGATTTCGGCTGCTTGTATTCGAGATGGTGCATGTGATTGGCGATGTACAGATTCTTGCGCCCACTGGGCCAGTGAGTTTGCACCACGTCGTGGCGGCCGAAGAAGTAGTTTTCCGGATCAACATGGACGAGCCATTTGCTATCCTTTGGCGCGGCTTTTTTGCGCGAGTGCCAGACACTGTGCGCGCCGATATATTCGTTCTCTTCTAATTCCTTGCGCAGGTCCTCGGGGAGATCGTCAAAGGCGGCTCGCGTGTCCGCAAAATCCGTATTACCGCCGTGTCCTGGTGGAGGTAGCGAATGGGCACGGAGGAGGCTGTACCCTGCCCGTCGGGGGTTGAAGCTCGAGTCGGTATGATAAATGAGATTGCCCTTTGACTGTCAATTTGACGCGGCCTTGATCAGAGAGATAGAGAGGAGAAAAGAACATACGAGACCCAAATGATGGCGCTGACTTCCGATTTTCACTAAAGAGCCGTCGTCCTCCTGATTACTCACATCAAAAAGCTCGTCGAATGCGAATCTGTTCTTGCGTCCTAGAGCGAGGAAGTGTTTAATATCGTCTAATTCTCCGAACATTCTTGAAAAGGCGACGTGACGGGCATCGTCGAGTCCGGCATTGCGGAAAACAAGGACGCCATACTATATGTAGTCAACAAAAATTGAGTGTTGTAGAGGCTCTGGCCATTGAGTGAAGGGATTCACGCAAAGAAACAATCTCAGAACGATTCAAGATAATTTTGCGGATATCCAAAAGCGAAAGGAAGAGGAATGGAAGTGGTGTATAGTACTCACATGGGTGATAGCTTTGAGAATTTCGTCAAACACCTCTTTCTCGACCGGGTTTGAGAAATCTACACCCATGACCTGGGCCCCGAAAGTGGGCGCCAGTTCCGTAAGCTGAATATGTTCGTACTCGGGGTCCGTGGCATGAGGCATGATAGAAAACAACCAAAAGTATTGTTTTCCAACGAAGAGATCGTGCCGTGCCTTGAAGTCCTGCGCATCTTGTCTTCTTAAATCTTTTCCGTGTAACAAGACTGGTGTCCAATGAGGCAACTTTGGCCGTGTCCAGGTCACAGATGGAAGATCAAATGAATTTAATGCCGCCCCCGCGGGATGAAACTCGATGATAGGATGTTCTCCTGATCCAATCTCATCTGATCTCATCTGATCTCATCCGAAACAAGATGATACCCAGGCAGGTAGAGCGAAAGAGATGGCTGTGTCTTGTTTGTTCGCGACCGCATCAACCGGGTGGGGCTGTCCCTTAACCTCTCACAGACCCGGCAGCTCGGTCTATCAGAAACTTATCAATGGAAAAGTAAACCCGCGGCTCGGGCGGCAATGATAGACATTCCGGTCCGAATTGTGTATATACATGGGTATGGATGGGGAGATGCCTCGTCCCCCCGCGGGGTATATGGGCGGGGGAAGTGGGGAGCCCCAGCCTGGATGAATACGAAGTGGCAACGTCTGCGACTGTTAAATGGGATGATGAACTATTTGTCTCTTGTGTGTGTTGCAGGTAAGGCCGTAGCATAGTACTATTTCCTCTGTGCTTTAGCAAGAACATCATCTTAGAGAACAGCAAAGACCACCGTGATTCCATCGCTTTTGCCCATCTTATATAAGTTCAGCCTTGCATCCTCGATTCGCGAGGAACAGAATGCACACCACATCGGGAAACCCTGCATGAGCTCTGCAACACACATGATCCTCCCACGACGCGGATACCTCTATGATACTGGTCTAGAGTTCCTGTCGCTCGGTAATTAATTCACCATGGTGAACCTTGGACATGCAGCAAGAGTGGGCAAATATTCCGTTCCGGCAGTGGGCGACTTCTTCGGACACATGGCAAAGTGAAATGCTGGAAGTGGGGATGCCAAAACGGCCAAAACGACCAAATGCATATGCACAGCGCGACTGGCTTCTCGAGATCATTACTCCATCTAAAAGAACCAATCGTCAATATCCTCCCCGAAAGGCTATCATCCCACATCGGTCTGGGCGTGCGGAGTGTATCAAGGCGAACATGCCTCTAATTTCCTGCGGACAAAGATGCCACCCCTTCTTAGCAGCCCATCATCACAGCTAGCCATGGTTTTCCGCCGGTCCATCTGCCCAAAAAGAAAAGATCAACCTTCTATAGGTGCGGAGTGGAGCAGTCTACCCCCACAACACAATGGTTCAACTCGGCAAGTCTCTCGTATCTCTCCCGCTCTGGAATCAAAGACTGTCAATCCGCACATATGTCGCTCGGTGTTTTACCCCGATGAGGGCCGGCACGGTGTAGATGCTGCCAAATGGAGGGGACTGATAATCTGTTCCGACCTGGAGGGTCTGGAGACAACATTCAAATAACCGGGGCAATGTCTGGGGTCAAACATGTCTCCAGCTTCATCTTCTCTCCAAGCTGCATCTCTCGTATCAGACACAGAGCTTTCCTTACAGAACTCCTTCGTGTCTGACCGTCCTATTGCCGCGCCGCATCTAAAGTAAGAACCGACATCCATCATGTCTGGCGTCGCCAATATGCAAGAGCCCATCACCATGGCGAAAGAGATGACGGTGGAGGGAAACGACATTCATATGGAAAAACTGCCAGACCACGAACAACTCGTGGCACGCATGAATGCCCTTGATCCCCCGGTGACACCGGCAGAGGAGAAACGGGTTAAGCGAAAGATCGACATGCGTCTACCACCTTTCCTCCTCGTCTTGTACATGTTCACGTGGCTGGATCGTGGAGCGCTGGGTGAGTTGCGAAAAACTGCCAAAGCCGATCATTGGTTGACCTGCCAATAGGCAATGCCGCACTGATGGACATCAAGACTGATCTCAACATGTCCGGTGAACAATTCAGCTTGGCTGTCAGCATGTTCTTTGTCGGCACTTGCGTAGCGGATCTGGTCACCAATATCGGCATGCGGTATGTTCGACCCAGTCGATACCTTGCGGGGGCGATGGTACGTCACCATTTGTTTGGCCGATGTATTCGATACACACAGAGCTATGCGCTGACCAGGAACTCAATAGGTTATCTGGGGTATCATGGCTACACTCCAAGCCGTTGCCGGAGGTGCGGGAGGCATGTATGCTATCAGATTTTTCCTCGGTGTCTTCGAAGCCGCTTTCATCTCAGGGGCTCCATATCTCACAACGGTCCTATACCCTCGTGCTGCAAGTCCCAACCCCGTAGCAGAGGGACCACATTAGCTAATCCACAGACCAGGAATGGGGCAAACGAATCTGCGTCTATCTCTCAGCAACCCCTATTGCCGGTGCCTTCGGTGGCTGGATTGCCTATGGTGTTGCCCACATCCACAGCCCCAGCATTGAGAATTGGCAAATTCTCTTCATCCTCGAGGGTCTCCTGACCATCGTCTTTGGCATAACCTGCCTCTGGGTCCTCCCCGATCGTCCACACAACACGAAATGGCTGACCCCCCGCGAGCGCGACGTGGCGGACTGGCGCATGATGCGCGATGGAAACCGCACTCACGGCAAAATTCAATGGATAGTCGTCCTCCAGCAGCTCAAAGACTGGCGCCTTTGGTTCAACATCGCCATCTACATGTCGCAAGTCATCTCAACCTACACAATCGCCACCTTCACCCCCATCATCGTGAACACCTTTGGCTTCAATAAAGTCAAGGCCCAACTTATGGTGGCACCCCCTTACTGTGTCGCCTTCGTCATGGTCTTCGTGGTAGGTCATCTGTCCGACCATCTCAAATCCTGCTCCGGCATCCTCGTCGTCAACGCCATCATCGCCGCCGCAGGTGACCTAATGCTCGTCCTCGTCCCTGCCGAATACAACAACGTCCGCTACGGGGCCACATTTCTCATCATCACCGGCATTTTGTCTTCCGTCACGCTCACTCTTGGCAACATCACCAGCAACTGCTGTGGAGATATCAAAAAGGGCATCGCCACCGGCTTGTACCAGTCCTTTGGCTCCACCATGGGCATTGCGACGGGCTATCTCTTCCCTCAGAAAGATGGGCCAGCGTACAAGACGGGATTTTGGACATTGTTCGCATGTACGTGCTTCATGGGTCTGGGCGCTTTGATCGTAACGATTATCAATGTCCGTGATAATCGCAGACGAGATGCAGCGACCGGAATCCCGCCTGTGGATCGTGTGATTAATTTCGATGAGGATGGGTTGATGGAACGACATCCTCATTGGAGGTGGTATCCGTAGACGAGTAAAGAGGAGAAAGAAAGTTGGTGTGACAGAGGATGGGTGGTAGACAAAGAAAAGAAAAAAGGTGTGATATCGACATTGACATCGACAAACTGGACCGGAATAGCAAACTTGGCGTGGCAGTGCTGGAGCTGATGGATTCAGTGGCCCGCCCGATTGGGAAAAAAAAAAAAAAGTTCCTTCACGGGCTACCTTGTACCATCTCCCTTTTCTCTTTTCTTCTCGAAAATGTCGGTCTTGTACTCATGCTTCGCAAGGCTGGGCTGGATGGGTGGATGGCTGACATGCTCTCCTTGCCATATGCAGATAAAGCACCTCGACCCGTTGCGCGATCAATGCCAGTATTCACCTGAAAACTCTAGCCAGTGTTTGATGTTTGTTTGGCAAATACTGACGGAACACTTTCGGCCAATGGTGGTGGTGGTTGTACACCCATTTGTCGCGAGCAACACAGATACCAGGAAGCATGTGTGTGGATACCAGAACCGTTAAAGTGGTCCAGAATTTCATTTCATTTGCTTTGTCTTTTGTTCCCAATCGACAATATCCCTAATCTCCAGACAGTCTGAGTCTGAGTCTCCGTTCGAGTCTGAATTATTCTGAGTTTCAACTCACAGCGTCACATCAAACAATTCTATCCGAGACCGAGTCCAATGTGCAATTTATTTTTCAGCCATTTCCATTTCCAGGTCCCCCCTTCTAGCTTTAGCCTTCCAACGGCGCAGTGCAACGCAATATATTGAACCGATCCTTAAATTTTGTTTCAATGATCGGACGAAACGCCGAAATATGCCGATCCGGAACGAGTGCCACCCCAAGCCGATGCCAATGATGTTGAAAAAAAAACAATGTTGTCGGTTCATTGGACACAACACTGGCGATGTCTTGCCTTGCCTCGCCGACATGATCATGATCATAATCATGAATATGCACATGCTTGAAAATCGGGTCGAGTCGAATCGGTTCGGTTCGATCGATGCGTCAGCTTTGGCTTTAGCATTTCACATTGCACAGTCATGAATGCCTGCCGGCCCAAGGTCATTATATTCGCTTCTCGTCAAAAAGCCTTTGCTGTTGCCTTGATCAACGATGAAGACCACTTTGGCAGCCACTTGTGCTCCCAGGAACGCCGCTTCTTCCATACCACTAACACTTGGATCTTTCCATTCGGGAAAGTAGTCTGGAGGTTTGACCGTCTTGATCGAAGTGGGGGATTGGCTATAGCCTCGATGGCTGTGGTGCATGTTTGGATCGGGGATGGGTGGAATTTGTCCCGGGACTTGAAGATGTTGGTTTGGTTGCATCATGTTCTTAGTTGCTGCGACCAAGAGGGGATTGACTCCATGTCCTCCAGGATGGTGGAGGGGGTAGCTTCCTTGTCCGGGTATTGGAGTGTTCGTGCCCGGCGTGGCGACGGGAGTGGAAAAATTGGAAGGCAGCTCTGAGGTAAAGATGGTCGCAGTCGACGGCGACAAGATGTATCTGGCGTTCAAAACGGACAGGAGACTGGATGTGAATCCTGGTGTATGTTAGCATGTTTCTCTCGTAAACTGAAGTAGATTCCACCAACCTCTAATACGACTTCCATTGCCGAGGATGATCAGATTATCCCAAAGTGTCGATCTCAAGTTAACTTCAGGGACACTGAGAATGGTGTGATGAATCGCCTCCGCAATTATGTCGATAATTCCGTCACTCATACCCGGGGGAGGTGAAGCAGCCATAAATCGTTCCACGCCAACTTCAATCTCTCGCTTTCGCTTCCGACTCATTGGCTCAGCGTCTTTTGCCGACGAATCATCCACTGGTACATAGTCAACGTAGGTGAATGTCGCTCGTTCTCTCTCCGAATTCCTCAATCGAATCTGTTTGGGAGCCTCGGCCGCACCGCCCTTCTTCGCAGCAGCCTTCTCCACCTTTTCCTTTTCGCGCTTGGCGAGAACTTCGGCCGCGTTATCTCGTGCAACGATAGCCGCAACGTCAAGAACGCCCTCCTTGTCTTCATCCTCACCATTTGCACCTTCTTCACCAACCGTCGTCCCTATACCAGGACCTCGAAGTGCTTGACCTGGTCTCAGGCCGTCAACATCCTTGGCATTCATTCCCGAGTCTAATGCTCCCGTGGAAGCAGCGGCGGCAGGGTTAGCAGCGGTTCTATTTGCAGCTGCCTGCGGCAGAGGCGTGCCGGCAGGAAGAATCTCACAGATGGGACTCTTCTTCAGCTGCTCGGCCATATCTTCATCAAAGCCTTGACTTTCCAAGCCCTGCTGTAATCGCTTCGTCATTGCTTGACCACCACATCCAGATATCGCAACGCCGCGACCAATATGATTGACCTGAAACTCTGTAACCGCAGTCACATCGCACTTTCCATGACCGACATCGACGACCAGGGCAGATGGCACACCGTAAGCCCAAGCAGCCGTCAATGCGGCATCCATCAGACAAAAAGCGGGGATTTTCCAGTTCTCGAAGACATACTGGGTGATCATTTCGTGATCGCGCTCGGACCAGCAGGGTTGTGAGACGAAAAGAACCGGCATGTGGAAAGGTGGCGAGATCATGTTGTAGATGTGAGATAAGAGAGCAAAGAAGCATGACCAATTCTCGATGCGACCTTCTTGGATTGGATAGACAGCACCTTCAGTAGACCAGTGGTCGTCTTCGAAGGTTTCGGTCGTCTCTTCTTCTGCATCTTGAGGTTCTTGTTGAGCTGTGTCTGACGGCAGGGACTCCGCCTGCGGCTCCGTCTGTGTCTCGGCATCTGGTTTTGCGGCTTCTTCAACTGCAGGGGGGGCCTCTGACATTTCCACATCTGTAGACGGAACCGGCTCTCCATTGGTTGCGGATGGTTGGCCATTTGTAGCAGGTTCAGATGACTTCGGTACAGTTGTGATCTTGGAACGAATTTTCACAGGTTCCCATTCTCCGGGGTTTGTACCAGGAAACATGCGAGTAGGAAAACGATATCGCGGAGGAGTGAATGATTCAGGGAGACCCAGTTGCGCGGCAGTAATTTGCGAACCAGGCGCGATGATCTGAAAAATTGAGTGGTTAGTGAAAAATTGCGGCAGTTCAGTGCGGGAAAGCGAGACGTACGAGGACGTGCTCATCCTTGAAAGGTGGCATCGTTGCGTCGTCGCGAACGGCGTCGTGCAAGCTCAACAATCTGGTTGTGTTGTTGCCTCAGTCCGCGCAAAAACGACGGGGACGTGATGTGGATTTGACCCAAGGCTATGGTCACGTGATCGGGTAGCCGTAAAAATCATTTAAGCGAAGCGGGCGCAATGGAAGGCCAGAAGGAATCATACCGGCTACTTCAAACACGGAGGGGGGCTTTGGGGGAAGTGGATCAAGGATCAATTTGAAAAGCTTTTATCGCTTTGTCTATGGAAGTACTGCTATAATTCAATGGACTTCCTGTGCCGCCATCCAACCTTCATCCCTAGTACTCGTACAATTGGAATTCATCCCCTGCCAAAGTTGTGAACTCCTAGCCACAGCTCGATAATCAACGCCAGCCATAACCTTGAGTCTTGAAATACCATCTTGGTTCGCCCAAACTTGACGCCGTATCTTCCGATGTTCCCTTTCTAACCTCAAAATAACCCACTTGATGGTCATCAGACTCGACCAGGTCCACCGACGATCAGGATCTTCAGCGAAACCATCCTCACGAACCACTTGCTGCAAAGCCCGGTCTGTCGCTGCCAGTAAGAGGCGCGCCATGTGTGGGCTGCATGCGAGAAGCCGGCTCAGGAGTTTCATGCGGAAGACCGCTGGTCTGGTCGGTGTCGAAGGCATCGAAATCAAAGAATGAATTAGTGGGAAGTTGGTCAGGATGGAGGAAAAATCCTCTTCCGTCGAGGTCATTGACAATCTCTGCGCCAAAATCTGGAAGAGATTGCAGATCGGCAAGAGCGTTGTCGTTGAGAAGGTCTGAAATATCGTCAAGGTCTGGAAGACTTGGAGGAGATAGCTGAGACCAAGACTGGACTTCTGCTTGAATGGGAACACCGGCAGCTTGATAGCCCAGGGTTCCGGTTGACACTGCAGGTCACACAATACCACGGCAGGATATTGTGTCATACCGGAGACCCCTGGAAAGCCGTCGAAAGTTGCCATAGACTCAGTCTGTTCAGACTCGGGATGTTCATTAATCAGGTTGAGTTGCGGCGCGAGGGCTGGTGATTCATGTTTGAGAGGGGTGGCGCTGTCCGAATGGACAAGGGTAGGATGATTTGATTCAACTTCGGTGGTGTTGTCGAATGAGGTCGTAGTCATGGGTGAATGTGAAGCCGCTTTGAGGTCAGGAGGCGAGGGAGGAGTGGCATCGACATCCATCTTGGATGGTGGTGCCGGCATAGGGGAAGGAAAATCTGTCTGAACCCCGAATCTGGCCTCGTATCGAGCGAGGAGTTCACGAAGAGAGGCGTTCTCTTGCTCGATGCGAACTTGTCGGGCTTCGAGGTCGGCAACCGCGGCCTTCTGACGTTGTCGAGACTTGTCAGCGGCTCTACGATTTCGTAGAATTCTTTCATTTTTTCTTTGTTCTTTTTCCTCTGCTGTCTTTGCCCGCTTTCGCGGTGGAAGGATTTGTTTGATCTCTGGTACTGGTTGCCCCCAGGCCTTCCGCTTCTTCTTCGGTGGTTGCTCTACGGGTGGTTGGCTCGACTCCGTGTCGTCCGACATGGGGGGAGGGGTAGGGTAGCTTTGGGAGTAGCCAGATACACTCAAAGAGGCTGGATCGACGACACTGGTTGGGCTGGCCATGTCTGTTGAGGCTGGAGGCGAATATGGGAGAGGACAGAGTGTAGACGGGAATGCAAGTTGTTTATGGATCCAAGGGACCAATTGACCACGTATCCTCAAGGTGGATGCATGCTGGTCACGCAAGACCGTGTGAAGGAAAGTAGAGGTCGCTCATGAAAAGCAGGCCACAGATAAAGTCAAAGGAAATCCGTAAGATGAAGAGAGAACGATGGTGATGGTGGTCAAGAGCAGGCAACCGGGAATTAAATAAAAAGGCCAGAGTGTCATCATGCAGGGGGCCGCACCTTTTGACTTTGCGACCCCCTGCACCTGATTCTGAGTCCTGACCCATCGCATCTACTCGGCCTTTCTCTCTTGTGCCAGACCTCCATGTCGTCCTCCTTGTCTCAAATTCACGCCATGCCCTGATAGCTCCAGTTCAGCCTCAGACTCGTCGCTGGAGCTCGATTGGTCCTCTCCTTGGCCCCATGATCCACAACTTTCGCAGCGATTAAGAATGCCTCTCCTTTGCGTCAGCAGTCGCTCACTTGTACCATATCCCAACTGTCAGTGATGCAGGGGGTCCTTCACGGGGTCAGGCTCAGTCGTGTTGAACGCAATCCTCGGGCCCTCCAGTACCACCCCCTGCATCGAGGTTCAAAGCTCTCAAATCAGTTATCGGCTCATTCAGTCAATCCACCTAAGATGCTGACTGCAGCTGCATTATCTCACATCATGCAGTATATATTATGGCTTCGAACTGCCTGCTACCAATGAAAACGTCGACTGTATATAGGAACGAAGATTTCAGTGTCTTTGCTAATGGGTTATGTCATGCTGTTGCTATTCCAACATCCAGTGTAATCATTGACAGGGGTATCTCAATATGCTTCAACAAACTTTTTGATCGCCATCCCATCGAGCACGCCCTGTCCTACCAATTTGAGTGACATCAGTCTCACCCACGCCTTGTATCCCGATCACGGCCGCAAATGACATGTTCCAAACCCTGTGCAATATCTCCCAGAAAAGTCGTGTAGCTCACTCAGCTATGTGGTAGATTCATGGGTGCGTTCAACACTCGCTTCTTCATCCAGTCGGAGTCGTTATACAACTTTTCTTGGTAGATCTCGTCCACCAAATCATTGATCATATCTTCCACAATTTGCTCTTGGTAACGGGCGCCAATTGGGCGAGCATCCGGATGTTGAGGGCCGTCTTGATCATATCCGTACCACCATGGTCCGTCAAATTTGCACTCGATCGCACCACCGGTGTAGTGACTAATGGCCGGGTAGTACCCGAGCAAACCATCATCCACGTCTCCATGGCCGGTGACAGCTCGGCTGCCCTTTTCAATATAAGACGCCGGTGGAAGAAATGCAAAGAGGTGTTCCCAAACAACGCCATGATATTTGCCATTAACCCACAGCTCAATTTTACTTCCGGGGAGGGTTCGTAGATGAGGGAGTTCGTGGGTTGGGTGGGGATCCGTGACAAGATCGTACTTTTTACCGGTCTCGGGGTTGATGGACTTGTTTTTCGAATTCAACGTCGGCCGACTGAGGTCATGGTTCGGTGTATATTCGGGGCATTCAAAATAAGTCATGCCTTTATGAAGAAAAGGATTCCGGTCCCGGATTATGTCGTGATCTGAAGGAGCCGAAATGCCCGCGAGCGGATGGATGGTACTTTGAATTGCAGCTCGAACAGTTGATTTCTTGCTTGTCTCATCCTTGCTCTTCGCGACTTCGCCCTCCTTTGGTTTCGGACCGTTCTTAGCAGTTTTCTTGCCCGCCCCATGTTTCTTCTTCATCACAGCCGGACCGCATTTGAGATCTGGATACTCGGCAGGATTGAATGTTCCCTCCACCACCTTCTTGTGAATTTCCAAGGACGGCAGGGTGATCATGAGGCCGACAACGTCACCAGGAGAAAGATCTTCGGGATCTCTTGCACCTTCGCCTTGCACATGGTACATCATGGTGTTGAACCGCACGCTGCCGTACTCCTTGGACCTGCCACTCCTGAGAATCACGGCGTAACTGTAGGCGTTTCCTCCAAGGTTTTCACTCCAGTGATGTTCCCGTCGGCAGAATCCCACTCGAAGCCCGCCTCTATTTGTTGCAGTTTTGTCCGGATTTTGAGTCTCCGCTAGGGCGCGATCTGGATCTTCTCTGCCCGGTGGTGCTAGGCTGATGACCTTCGCTTCGAAGAAGAACTTCCCTTCTCTTGCAAAGACGTTTGCCCTTGTCGTATAGCTCCCAAACTCTCCACTCTTTCCCAGCATATCCTTGGTGAAGGTATTCTTGAGGCTTTCGACTCCACATTGAGGATGGTTTTCGTCACTGAGGTGGGCATATCGGGGAGGGGCTTCATCTGTGTGGAAATAGAAGGTATTTGGGTCTCTTTTTGCGCGGACATAATATCGTTTCTCTTTGCTTTCGACACTATTCACGTTAGCTTCTCTGTTCCGTGATACGGGGAGGAGCGGCACATACTGTGTTCCGAGCGAAAAGAAATCGATCTTGTCTCCGTTCGGTGCTATCTTGGTGTGATCGTAGATCTTTGACACCTCCTTCTGGTCTTGGAAAAATTTGGGGTCATTGGGGGCTATGTACGTGGGTAGGACAATTGTTTTCTCATCTTCAATCTTGTCTATTTTGCCCGAGACTTGTTCTTTGATCTTTTCGCTGGGCTTTTTCTCTCTGTGACCACGGCCGGATGATTCTTCCATGCCGGGCGACTTGTTGGCAAGGTTTGATGTTTCTGACGTTCGTGGGCAGACAACAATCCCCAATTCGGTTAAACTTCGGTCCACCCGAACGATCTCTACGATCCCTGCGAGCGCTGGCTTTGGCGGTCACTTGTGGGCGTATCCAGATTCCAGCTCCGTGATATGGTTGTGGGCGAGTCTACCCTCGGGTTCAAGTATGGAGATCCCTTCGGAAATTCCTAGGCGAACGACACGATCCTTCCTTGCATGATGCTCATATACCACTTACCCTCGAACTCCTCCCTTGAGAACACCAGGAAAAACCCTGAGCGAGTCGGGGTATTGTAATGGATCGAGTGGCCGAGCGGCTATGTGATAGTTAAGCAGATGTAAAGTAAAAGATAGGGTGTCGATATGATGGAATGCGAGAAAAGAAAGTAGAAATAAGAATTGATACACCGAAAATTCTGTGATGGCCTCCTCACCCGGCCATGAGGCCTTCGAATTTTGTATGTTCGAACGGTTATTGAGGACATTGCTTATCTCCCTTTGAACAGGGCCCTGGAAAAGGCGATTGCAGCCCAGAGATCTCCTACGGGGCCTGTATCGGTTCCTAATCCCACCAAACCTAGTATCCAGCCTTCCACTGCCCATCGTGCAAGAACCCCAGAGACAGCAAGAGTGGTCGCAATGACATATCCACAATTAAGGAGGATCAACAAAGCCTCGACATTGTTGAGAAGGACAGCCCAACCCACGTAGTTGGTGGCGTGGAACGCAAAGCCAAAAGAATCCGCTTCTTTTGCTTCCGTCGGCCATATCACCAGCAGGATAGGAAAAAGTTTGGTGCAACTTGAAACGAACAATGCCGTGCTGATTGCACTTGGGCTTGCGCGCCCAGCTGGAATTAATGGCTGTCTCGATCCATTTTCTGGCGTGGCATGTGGTGACTTGTTACCATTGCCAGTCTCTTCCTGAGTCATGGGCCGAGCGAGAAGTAGTCTTGTCAATACCCGAATGATTCCATGTTGGGCAACAGTGGCTAGGACATTCATTGTGAGAAAGAAGAGATATTGCGTCAGAATGGGCATTTCACTAAGGCGAGACCCGACACTAGTGCCTCCGTTAAGGGCATGCGTCTTCTCTATTCTAGCCCAAGTAATGTAGACATCGAATAGAATCAGTAGGGTTCCCAGCCGCAAGATGCTGGGATCGAACTTGTCATCGGAGCGCCCCAGTCTGTTGAACAGAAGATGACGGTAGACCTTGTTTCGAGTCAGAACCCCGTGCCTAGATTAAAATCATGAGTGGGAATCCGTACTTGTGGTTTGATCAACACAAGATCAATGAAGAGAACGACAAAGTCATGCTCGACATATTTGTCGGCGAATCGTTTACAATTGGGACATTGCGTTAATCGGACCCCTTTGCCTAAGGTCCGATCATCTGCCTTGCTGTAAACGGTGTATAAGTTCCTGACCGGAGTGCTGCATGTAATGCATATCGGCATGCCTGGCTGATGGATCGAAAATGCCAAAGCCGAAAGGATATGGTTGTAGACGGGCGTGAGATGACAAAGTTTTATGTGTGCCCATGCCCCACCGTAGAGAAGCAATAGTCAAGAACGGCGGAGCATCGCCATCTCGAGCACAATGGACCGAATCAGGCCTAGTCTCATTTTCTTGTCTTGACCTCGGAGCCCCTGGTTTCGTTTCGCAGAATATGCTCGAATGGGGAATAAACGCGTCTGCGTTACCAGCCCCTCGATATTATACGATCCATTATCTTGCCTTGACCGATTGGCGCGACCTAGGGATAACCGCCGTAGGATCTACGTCGCCCGCTTTTACAAACATGCTTGAGCGGATGTGGTTTCGTGAAAATCCCCGTTTTCGGTCTGGGGCCGAACCTGACCATTCCTGTTTTGGTCCAATTCGCGAACATAGGCCATGAGCCCGTTATACAGCCCCATAAAACAATACGCAGCTCCCTCGAGGTTCAGCCCCGGGAAATTATTTCATGCATGTCGTATTCATATGGATACGCAGAATGGGTAGGGTTCTTGTTTCAAGAGATATAAAGTATTCCCTCTGTGACTACATCTTCCGTCCATGATCGCCACGAGTTTCCCCTAAATTGGGCCTCCCAACTCTACCGCACATCCAATATGATCATATATACGTATCGCAAAATCAGAGCGTACCGCGCTCGGAAAGCTGCTGAAGCGGCAGCAGCAAGCACAACTTCCCCAACGTCTGATCCGACCTCTACTCCTGCACCTCCTTCTGGTCCAGCTTCGAAAAAAGCATGTCCACAATGCTCACAAGAAAAAAGCACGGCTCGAACATACAGGTGGAAGCTGTTACTCTGCCTCCAACCAGCCTTTTTGGTGGCTAGTCTTGACTTGACCATCGTCGCGACGGCACTTCCCGAAATATCTTCGCATTTTAGTCCGTCTGTAACAATTCAACAACCCTGATTTGCTTCTAACTTGATGACCAGACAAATTCAACCAGCTCAACTGGATCGTCACAGCATTTACACTGACTTCGACCGCCTTCATTCCCTTTTTTGGTCAACTCTCCGATATCTTTGGCCGACATGCAAGCCTCCAATGTGCAGTGGTCCTCCTGACCATCGGAAGCGTTCTGTGCGCAGCGGCACCAGATTGGGCCGTGCTCTTGCTGGGCCGAGCGCTACAGGGCGTTGGAACAGCGGGGATTTCCAACGTCTCTCTGATCGTCCTGGCAGATTCGGTCCCCCTGAAAGAACAGGCCATCAACACAAGCATTTTTCAGTTGTTGAACGGCATTGGATACGGTAAGTCAACCACCACGATCCCCATATGCCGAAGAGTTTGTCTGACGACCACCACCCAGCCGTCGGCCCTGTTATAGGCGGCTACCTGACCGACACCAGCTGGCGATATTGCTTCGTTCTGGGAGCCGGCATGTCGGTGATCAGCATCTTCACGATCTTCCTCCTGCGCAAAGACCTCAAACCTGGCAACGTCTCGCTGTCTCGTCCTTCTGGAAACCAAACGCGCCTCCGGGCCTTCACCGCCGGTATCGCAACTGTCGACATCGGAGGCACCACACTCTTCGTCCTCGGCGTCGGTCTCGTCATTCTGGGTACCGCCTGGGGTGGTTCGACATACCCCTGGAGCTCGGGTGCCGTGATCTCAACCCTCGTTCTTGGAGCAGTCCTGATCCTCGCCTTCCTCGCGTACGAAACCCTTCTCGCACCCTCGCGACTGCTAAATCGCATCTTCCCCAGAACAGTGCCAATGATCCCTTCCTCTGTCCTGGCCGCTAAAGACGTCAGTCTCGTCTGCTTTATTGGCGCCGCCACTGGTTCCGCCTTATACTCCGTCTTCTACTTCATCGGCATCTACTTCACACTGGTTGAAGCCTACGAAGCAAGCGACGCCGGCACACAGCTCCTGTATTACGTCCCCGGCATTGGCGTCGGCGTGCTCGCCGCCATCTTCGTGTGCAACGTTTGGCCGCGCCAGACGTTCTGGCCGCTGTTCGTGGGCGCGGTTGTGGAAACCGCGGGGATCGCGACGCTCGCGTACGCAGTGAAAGTGCGCGACGAAACGCTCGTCAACGTGATGATGGCCATTGCCGGCGCAGGCACCGGCATACGCTTTATGCCCTCGAGCTTACACCTGGCCGGCATGTTCCGCGACTGCCTGGCGCCCGTGTTCAGTCTGCTGCGCTTCGCGATGCCATTTGGTGGCACCCTGGCCCTCACCGTCATGGGTTCCGTCTTCCAAAACCAGATGAGCCAGTACTTTGGGTCAAGCAGCGTCGATAGGAGCAGCAACAACGGCACATCAAGGCTCGACCTGCACAACCAAGCTTCGCTCGACGCTATCAGTCAGCTACCGGCCGCAGAGCAAAAGGCAATCCGCTTACAAGGCGCGACAGCGACAATGTGGGCATTCATTTCCATTATACCGATCCTCGGCCTCAGTGTGCTAGCAAGTCTTGCGCTAGGAAACGTGTGGATCTCCAAGAAGAAGAGCTCGAGCTCCCCGGAGGAGAAAGGGGAGAAATCCGGAGTCCGCGAAGACGGGCTCTGTCGACGCCATGCAAGCAGCGACGTTGCAGCCGAAGAGGCCAACGAGGTCGAGTTTGTCGACTCGAGCTTCCTAATCGCGTTGTTCACGGGCAACGTGCGGCAGTTGAAACAGTCTGGGGTCTCGGACAGGCCGGCTTCAGGAAAGGGTGCGCATCTGCAGACGAAACTACAGGAGGCTAGCTTGTCCAGAGACACTGATCGTCCAGTGGACACCACGGAATGAAGAGGAAGTTTCGATGCAGAAACGAAGCCGGAACGGTAGATGAGTTTTAGCGATGACAGTAGGCCAAGTTTTGGGTCAAGACATTTCGTAAAGCGAATAGATTTCCCGTATAAGACATCGATAGGAGGACGGACTTTTCGCTCTCGACGCCGCAACCGCTACCGTCGTGTGTGCCATTAGTCGGCGATTTCCTTCCCATCAGCCCAAGTCGGCTTCACAGTCCGACAGACACTCTCATAGTCGAGAAAAACTTGGCTCTTCTGGGGCTCCAAAAGCCCTGGCGTCGTCCAGAACATGGTCCAATTGGTTTCCGGTATTTTCCAGGTCCCTCTCGACCGCTCAAAGTACCATTTATTCACAGGGTTATCTTTCCTACTCCGCCAACAGACTCCATCGGGGAAACATGTTCTCACCATGGCGTTGAAGACGATGTCGGCCACACCGCCGGCGCCTTGACTTTTCTTCAACACGGCAAATTTGTCCAGGTACGGCACCAAACGAGACGTGTCGCCGTCAGATAGACCAGGCGGTGTCTCCCATGTCAGAATTGCGCCGCCTTCGTAATCTCCTGCAATGATCACACCGGCGATGCGGTCATTGACTCGTTTCAAATATGCTTCCGCATCGAGCTTGCGATTGAAGGAGTCATCGATCAGGTAAGTGAGTCGGTCCAGGTCAATTCTTGGATCAGTCAGTTCCAACCGGGGTGTCCTGGCTGCTGTCCAGGCCTGTGCGTCAGGGTTGGGGAGAATGGTCAGCGGCATCCCTCGCTTGACAAAGGTCGAGGCGGTGGCCGACGATGATGGCGTGTCCTGACCTAGACGTCCGGTGGGTAAGGATGAAGAATACGCCGGCTTGTCAGTTAAGAGGTTATGAATCAGAGGGTTCTTTTGCCGCCTTGTGCCCACGCTAGAAACTTGATCATCTGCCGCCTTCAATGTATTTGCCGCCTCGAGCGGCGTCGTCAGCAGGCCAGATGAAGAATGTGGTAACATTCTCAGGGCATCTCGAAACAATTTTAGATTGGATGCATGTTTAGGAGAAACACCTCCGTCGGTGGAACTTCTCAGTTCTTCTTGTAGTGAAGAGTATTCCTGCTCGAGATTGACAAAAACATGTTTCTTGTCAATTGATTTGGTGCTCGGAATGGACCCAGTCTCGTCGACCACAATTATCCGGTCCAGAGATATTTGTTTCCGCATCCTACTAACTTTCTCAGCCACATGATCTGGAGGGTCGTCTTCTCGAGGTGTGAAGTTCAAACCTGCCAGTTCCCTGGTCAGGGCCAAAAGAGCCTCGTCAGCAGTGGTGGGAACTGCATGTTGTCGCGTTTCCGAATAAGCAATCGGCACGACAACGGGAATCCTTCCTCTCCGCAGAGGGCGAGTCAGGAGCTTCCTCAGAAAGACTTGAGGTCGACCATCATCACCGAAGCTCAGGACATTGTCAAGTTTTCTAGCTCCGGAATCGCTGATCCGGTCGATTGCTGCAACGAGCCTATTGGCCGATTGTGTGAGACACTCACGGCGAGCCTTGTCATCGATCTGGTCCGCTTCTTCGAGCACTACACAAGGTGCCATACTCAGACGGGACAGAGAAGACAAAGTTTGTGCAATGCCCTTGAGGATCGGCTCGGTCATTCCGCTAGCATGGCTAAGCTTGACCAAAGCGACATGGAGAGTCTCCTGCTCTTCAATGGTTTGCTCTAGCTCTTTGTCATACTGCGTAAAGACAGGGCTCTCTTCCACTGCTCGACTTCGGCCAAAGAGATTCCCGAGATTCACCTCGGACTTTGGTTTGGTGGTTGCCGGTCGGGGAGCAGGTTTCGGCACAGGGCTTGTCTTGGTCGGGCTCTTGAGCCGAGAAATATAGGCTTTGGCATCTCGCTTGGTGGCTGCAGAACTCAAAAGACTGGTGAAGAACTCCTTGTTCGCCAGTCTTTGCCTGGCTTGGTGTGCAAAAGATCCTCGTCTGTCATGGACGGCCAACTCTGGAATATGATGGGGAGGAGGATCATCGGTTCGAGGTGCCGGTTGTGCAGAGTAGAAGCGAGCACGAGATGGTCTGCCTGAGCATGAAGACGGGGACGGATTAGAATTGATGTAGGCTCTCAAGACATCGGCAGCAATATTTCTGTTTGAATGGTGTGAGTAATGGCCCTTAATGGCGACTGCAGGCCAGCTCAAGGTGGTCTGGGTCATATTTCATGATGACCATAAGCCAGGAACAAGACAAAGAAAATGATACAAGAAAAGAACAATGATATCCCATGGAGAGATATATACCCAGGGTCTCACAAGATTTTTCTCCCAGAAAAATTTTGTGTTGAGGGCACGCAGGAAGGGGTAAATACTGCCGTATGAATCATTGGATATGCAAGCTCTGAAAGTGCACTACTACAACGTCTGTATGACTCGCCGTAAATGCGTACAACCCCCGGAATTTGCGAATTTGGCTTTCTCTGACTTATCTGGATACCAGTGCAAGACCCGCATTCATTCCGCTGTGCTTTGTAAAAGCTCACTGCTGCATTCGATCCGTGATTCCCCGATTGTTGGACGTCGCGAAACATAACGGGCATTAACTTCGACCTCAATATTGTCCATGCGGTTGTATCGTGGACTCTCCGCCCGTCTCAACATCCAAAAGTTCGGACGAGAATGATTCGTACCCGACGCGATCGTCACTGGTGCCACTGCAGGTATAAAGTCGAGCATTGACTTGAAGACAGATATTCTACTTCTCTCACCCAACCTCGATTCCTCATCCTTCGAAACAGTCCTCTCTCCTGGCATAATGGCACCTCAAATAGCATGGCTAGGCCTTGGGAATATGGGCAGGGTACAAATCTGCAAAAAGACTGCCTTGTGATGTGCTAACTGCGACAAAGGGGATGTGCAAGAACCTCGTCGAGAAAGGCAAGCTAGCCAACCCT
This sequence comes from Rhinocladiella mackenziei CBS 650.93, assembly GCF_000835555.1. Classification (NCBI taxonomy): domain Eukaryota; kingdom Fungi; phylum Ascomycota; class Eurotiomycetes; order Chaetothyriales; family Herpotrichiellaceae; genus Rhinocladiella; species Rhinocladiella mackenziei. The sequence continues at coordinate 1,703,010 of NW_013550599.1, forward strand.
CTGATCATCTACAACCGCACGATCCAACGGGCCCATGACCTCTCTGCCCAAATCGGGAATTCGACGGTGGCCCCCTCAATTCCCGACGCTGTATCGAAGGCCGACCTTATATTCTACTGCTTGGGCGATGACGCGTCGGTGATATCCACACTCGAACAGATTCTCGAGACCGATGTCCAGGGCAAAATCATCGTGGACTGCAGCACCGTCCACCCAGACACCACGGCACAGGAATCAAAAATGGTTGAAGAGAAGGGCGGCAATTTTGTGGCGTGTCCCGTTTTCGGAGCTCCTGCCATGGCCGATGCAGGACAATTAATCTGCGTCCTGTCTGGCCAAGCCGAGGCGGTGGGCAAGGTAAAACCATACTGCAAAGGCGTGATCGGACGGGAGAACATCGATTTCTCCGGCCAAGAACCGAGCAAAGCCACCCTTCTCAAAGTCATTGGCAACACATTCATCATGAGCATGGTCGAAGCATTATCCGAGGGACATGTGGTGGCCGAGAAATCCGGTCTCGGTGTCGACTCATTGCATAAGTTCATCGAGGTCATGTTTCCCGGTCCGTATACGGCTTACTCGAATAGACTACGGACAGGAGACTACTATAAGCGTGACAAACCGTTGTTCGCGGTGGATCTGGCCCGTAAGGATGCGGGACATGCGATGAACCTGGCCGAGAAAAGCGGATGTCGAATGAAGAACGTCGAACTTGCGGATTCGTATCTGAAAGTGGTCAAAGAGACTCAAGGTGAGAAAGGGGACATTGCAGGTATTTACGGCGCGAAGAGACTGGAAAGTGGATTGAAGTTTGAGAATCAATCTTGAAGACACAGAAGGGATGGATTGGTCAAAGAAAGGTATGCCATGGCAACCTTATCCCCACTGGTATTAGGCACGACAAAAAAGAAACCCCAAAAAGATACAATGCAGCTAGTCAGCTACTTCCCATGGCTGCAGCATGATCGACTCGGCTCTGCACAGGACAAAATGTTCGTTATACCACGGGATCATCGCGGTGTCCGACCTATCTTATCCTGCCTCCCTCTCCACACACGCCCACTCTTCTCTGTCTCGTTCTCCTTCCTCTTCTTCCTCAGTTGTCTGATGCTCCCGAACTTAGAATATCCTTATACCACCGACTCCAAGCAGTGCTCGAGTCTCATGATCCCTCACCACACTCCCGCTCCAACCGCGTGAGACATGCCAATCACCGCATGCACCGGCACCAATCCTTCACGCAAAAGAAACATCCCGAGCCTAATATCGCTTCCTCCCGCTTGTTCGCCACATGTATTTCCAACACGGTGATCCGTTCGACTCGAGACTACCTCGCGGACCCAGCGTCCCATGACGTTCCCCCTTGTCCCTTGTTCTCTGCCGCATTTAAGTCGAAGGTGACCGCCGAGTACTACGTGGTAGATGTTCGGGATCCGAAGGTCCCAGCGGAGTAGATCCTGCAACGACTATTGAATCTCAACAATAAAAAGCGGAGACCGGCGCTAATCGCGTAGGAGTACGATCGTACCAGAATTACCAATCGCCAATCGCTACAGCGATGGCTGTCGTCGACGTTCTCCTCAACCATCTTGACAACAAATTCATCACATCTACCACCTAACCTCGCGTCATCCCGCCGCGTCTCGTCTTGTCAAGCCTCGCCCGGAGGACACCAGGAACTATGTTAAAATAGCGTGACACTCCTTCCTGCTCCGTCTGTACGCCCTGCTTACTATTCTGGATAGCTGAAAGTCGCCTCACATTTCAGTAGCGTCTTCCAGTTTATTCCTTGTACATTCCGGATCTGACAAGTTCCGAACGAACGAACGGGCGAAGCGAAGCGAGGCGACGTGAGGCAAAGAAAATCATGAGACAAGGAACAAAGGGAATGTGAAAAGGAGAGGATCGACAATGCACTGTACTTCGCATCAGCAACTTTTGCACGGGACATCGAAAGCGTACAGACGCATGTGCTTCTCTTTGGAGTATCGTTCTTCCCAACTTGCCCAGGTCGTTGTATTGTAGAGCATGATTATGATGAGTGAGCATTCTTTCTTGATATTCCGTTGTGCTGTGTTGTGGCATGTTGAAGACTTGCATGGCAAAGGAATACGGACATGTAAAAAGAAAAATTATTTGATGAACATGCTAAGCTGAGGTGGAACCGTACCTTCAGAAATGTGCAATACCAAGGTGAATGTCAGCGTAACAGGTAGGAAAAATTGGTAGACGACAACTTAGGTTCGGACTTGATGTTTTCATACAATTCTCAGTCCTCAAATGCTCAACAATCAACAACAGCCGTTTCGCACCCACCTTTACACCTGCACCCTTCTCTTCACGTATCTCTCTCTTTCTCTCTCTATTCCAATCCTGCTAAACATAGCCCCCCCAAAAAACAAAAAGGGATACTGTCGTGAATAACTGAGGTCGATTTCGTGCGAAACAAATTCGCAAATGGGGGTAGTAGTAAATAGATAGATCCCAGACTCCTAGGCTTCTTGGGCTCCCCTTACGCCCGCTTCTCCTTTCGCCTAATGGCAGCAGACGGCAAGAAAGTGAAAACGAAAAAAAAGGAATCAGAAAGCCTCATGCATACTGCCCGTGTCATCGCTCCCGTCGAAACTCCTCGTCTCATCCCACTTCTCATCGGGATCCCATTCGAAAAGGTCCTGGATCCTCAATTGCTCCGGGCTTTCGATAATTTCCATTTCAAATTCGGTGGTTGACGTTGACTCATCTTGATCTCGATCTCGATCTTGAGATGGACCTGCGCCGGCACGAACATTCGCATTCCGAGGCCTCTCGACTCCCCATTTGCCCATGCGCTTGAGCAATGCTTCCAAATCGTTCCTGATCCCGAGCGTGAACCGATGATTACGACCGAGCATTTTGATCCGGCCCTCCAGGACTTTCCAGTAGAGTTCCTCGGTGAGATCCTCGCGCCTCCGATCTTCGTACAAGACCGCCAGAAGACGCATACTCTCAAGGCGACGTGGGTGGTTTTCGCCCAATGTGTCTCGTGAATCGTCAATCGCCTTTCGTAGCACGCCAATCGCCTCTTCGGATCGGCCCTGTCGAGCCAGAGCTCGGTGTAAATTTGTAAGGGCTGAAATAGACTGGAGATGCCGCGGTCCCAGCGTGGCTGAGGAGACCTGGTACACGTCGATCAATACCTGCTCCGCTTCGTTCAATCTTCGCTCCACGTTCAACATGTACCCGTAGCAGTATAGCGAGGCAATCGAGCGGGGGTCGGTGTGGCCATGGCGCAGAATGAATTGTTCGGCCACGGATTTCAGCGTGGCGCTCGTAGTCTCACTAGTTTTCATTTCGAGTTTGGCGACATCGACCATCCAGCGGGTGATTATCGTCAGAGGGTCTTCAGGACCCAGAATATGTTCGGCCACGGAGTGCGCTGATGACATGATGTACTCGGTAAGTGAGGGTTGGCCATGCATATTGAGAATGAGCAGGGTTTGACTCAAAGCCAGCAGGATCTTGGGATCTTGCTGAGGAATTAGCATTTTCTCAAACTCGAGGTTCGCATCCTCCAGACTCCTTTGCGTTAACGTATCGTTAGCTCTGTTCATGTAGATGTACGCGGCGAAGCATCGCGCTACCCATCGCCAAGAATGCTCGTGGCCTCGAGACGAAGCAGGGACCGATATGGTGCTGTCCATCGCGCTGGATGTCTCATTGAGAATGCTGCGGGATTGCTGTGGCATTTCCAGGTTCGGGAGACTGATGAAATGGTCCTGGGTGGGTTCGTGACATGTCGGGCAGATCTTTTCGTAATCATCAGTGTCGACGGATGACGTATCGCTCATCAATCTCCAGGTGCGGACATCATCGTGACCACATAGTGATTTAAGAGGAGGCGCGTCGATAATTTGCAAAGCCATGTATTCCACTTCTCTCCCAAGTCGCTGGCAAGTGGTCGTGGGCGTGGGCATGCTGTCATGGACGGTCCCAGCATGACGGACCTGATCCTCGAACGACCCTAGGGGTAGATTGGCAACAGGATGATTGAATGAAAGCGCTGCCGAAGAAGGTAAAGCCAGGGGAGAAGAGACGAGAGGACCGCGCGATGACGGCGACGGCGGTGATTGCCACGTGACAGAGACGGCACCGTCTTTGGGCGGAAATTGAGTACCACAAATCTGGCGCGTAGGTGGTGATGCCTTGCCGTGGGGTGAGAGCCTTTGGGATGTGGGTGACTCTCGGTGGGCGGTGGAACGCCGGCCTGATGTTGCGCCTGAGCCTGAGCCTGGCCTCGATGCTAGGCCCGATGCCCGTCCCAGGCTTGGCCCTGGCTCTGTTTCTGCTCCCTGAGGCGACTGCTTGGCGACACTCGCAGTAATTTCCCCCGACAGCTGCCCTGTTGTTGGGGTTGATTGCTGGTCTTCGGTCTCCGTCTCAGGCTCCGGAGTATACGCCCGCACGTGAGCATAGGGTTCTTGTAGTTCTCCAGTACGGTCATTGCAAAGGACGATGTTTTTCAGGGCGGTGGTGAGGAACTCATCCTCGGACATCTTCCGGCCTTTGATGTACTTGTGTAAATCCTTGAGAGACCGTTTGTGGCCATGGACAACAAAGGCCGTGGCTCGTTTACCGGATTTCTGACGGCTGTGGTGCAAGACCGCACATATTTGGTAGTCTTTATCCGAGTAGTTTTTGCTGATTCCCCACTGCGAGAGTCGGGCTTTATACATCCGTTCACTTGTCAAGAGTGAAATCGATTATCAGCATGGATGATAAGCTTGGAGATGGCTGGGGAATTAAAAAAAACAAACAAAACTCCCCGTGGCAGCGGGAGCTTGTATGGTACTTACGTCGCTCGGAAACCATGCCGTTGTTCCAAGATCTTTCTGACTTCTTTCAAGGGCTTTTTTTCGTACAACATCCGGATCTCCTCCTTCACCGCTTGCCACTGAGCCTGAGCGGGGCCTTCTCGCGCCTCGAGGTGAGAAGGAGCAGGCACGGCCGTCGAAGCTGGAGCTTGAGCAACATTGTTGACCGGCCATCCTTGGGGATCCCCCAGGCTCAAGGCCATTGACTTGATGCTGTATTGCTCTGCTCAACGTTCATCACTACCTAAAGGGAGGTTTAGGATCAAAAATGCCAACCTTGGGCCAACTTTGAAGCAAAATCTCTGCAGAGGTCGTTTTTCTCGGCTGAATACGGTTTGGCAGGGCGATTGTTTGACAGGGTGATTGTTTGCCTTGCAAGAAACCCCGTCGATGATGAGGGGGGGGGTTGTGGTGGTAGAAGGTGGCCCGTGGTCGAGGTGGCTCGTCTTCAACTGTCGTGGCCCCTCGTGAGACATGCATCTCAACGGTCCAGGGTCTAGTTTTTCGCTTGGTGCATATGCAAAGGCTTTTATGTTGGCCAATCACCCCCAATGTTTGCCCTTGTAGCGTGGACCCGCCTTCGGCGCCTCAGACCCAAGTAAGATTGCGGACAAAGAGTCCCAAATTTCTCAACAGATGTCGCAGAATGCCCGCAGGATTTTTTTCATACATAGGGTGTAGATTTCCAGAAGCATCTTTGATATTAAATAGTTCAAGGCGTGTCGGGCTGCACAAGAGGCTTTCATCATCCACTTCGATCATGTCCATTTTGCCTATTTGCCCATCCACAGTCACATGACTTACTCGAGATCCGTTCGATTATCGCCAATGCCCGTGCTGCCCGTCTCATACGGTTGCGAACTGAGCAGACAGGGCCGATTGCTGCTCTTTGGGGTGACGGCATCACTAGTGCACGCTTTGTCCCTCGTCATGACGCACCGAAATACCGAAATTCACGTGTTCGGAAATTGAGATCAAAAATATGTATGTACAACCAATGCAGGGGAAGCGTCGCCAATGGGATGAGATGCCATACATTATCCGCAACAGGGTTGCCATCGAGACCTCCTTGATCCTATGTGGGGGATTTTTGTCCATAGCCGGGCAGATCTTGGGTGTAACGAGCCCATGTTGTTTTCTCCTCCGTCAGCCCTCCCCAAACAAAAGGACCAGCAACCCCGGGAAGTCCATCATCCTTGTCCATCCAACATCAGCCTGTTGGCACGTGATGCCCCAATCCCTTTAAGAGCCCCGGATTCTATTAGGAAGACATCTGCTTTGAAAGGCAGAAATGAAAAACGAAAGAAAAGAACCGATATACCAGGACATGTCTGCTCTCTCTGGGCTGGAACTCCCCCCACCAAAGGCACCATCTTGGGTTTCCCTCCATGCTCTGTCAAATTGACGATCACTGTTGACATCCCTTCTATGGTTATCTGGCCGAGCTGCTGCTGCTGCCGCCGCTGCTGAGTTACAAAAATTCAAAAAGGCATTGCAAACCAACGCACGATTGACCGTACCGCTGTAGTGGTCCGGATACTTGACAAGAACATAACGATGCCTGACGGTCTTCAATCCCTATTTTATCTCAGGGGAGGTAAGTTTAAAAAAACATGTCCTGCAAATTTTGGATATGAGCGGAACGCTTGCAGTGGTGGTGATGGCTTTCTCCGGAGTCAGCCTCGACGGGGAGATGTCGGACTCATCGACATGCAAGTCAGCCTTGCATCCATTGTTGTTTTGACCTCACAATTTGATGTAGTGTGGGGTCATTCCTCTCGTTCAGCAACCGCTAGCTTCTGTGACCGGACCTTCGCATCATCTCGTCATGAGCTGCTGGTCGACGACTTTGGGAAGAACTATACGACCGACCCGACTCTTCCCCCGGAGCTATTGACCCTTGTCGTGAAGAGGGATGGTCCATGGTATCCGAAATCCGGGGCTTGTCTTCGCGGTCGAATATGTCCGGATCCGGATGGCCTGGAGGCAAAGGTCGAGGTCGTGGCGGGACCCCCGTGTTGGACTGTTCGTATGATGGTGGTGGATAGCTGGGATCGGGGTTGGGGATTTGAGAGTAACCGCCACTACTGGGATATGGATTCTGCATATATTGACTGGCGCTCACAGGGATATTGGCGCTGTACGACGTGGCGTGAATGTTATAGGTATGATAAGTGTTGGGCCCCTGCTCCGGTCTGGATGGTTGTTGATAATATCCACCCGTGCTTCTCGAGAAGTCGTGAGGCTGTGAAGACGGGTACTGGCTGTATTGGGCGGGAACATTACTCATACTCGGTGGACTGGTGACTCTATCGCGGCGATGACTTTCGGCCGGCTCCAATGACGCCTCGCGCTCCCGGCGTTGGCGCTGGGGTCGATCCGTGCCACCTTTTGATGCACCCTGACGGGCTCGCCGTCTTGCTGTATCCGAATCTGCATATCGATATGGGTCTTTCCGAAATTTTTCTGAAGCGAGTCAGCAGGAGTCCTCCATCTCTCTTTCCACAATCGGTGGACCCATACTGCTCTGTGTTTCTAGATCCCAGTCCTTGGAATCGTTTATGAGATCGCGGAGGCTGACCTGGAAGGAAGAGTAAGTTTCCGCGCCAGACAAACGGTGCCGGAATCGGCTCTTACGGCGTTGAGGGTTTTCTTTGCGAGGACGTTGAAGCCGGTTCGGGATCTGTCCTAGTAGTCGTCAATACGAGTCATGAATCCATCGTCTAGCCCTCACAGTTGGATGATGACTTGAGGTGATTTTCGCGGTGCTGTCGACATATTGAGTGATATATTCGACAAGAACAGCGGCGTTGATGTTCTCGCCGGGGACAAAGAAGTGAATCGGCTGCAGATCATCATCACTGCTTTCAGAATCACTCTTATCGTCCCGTTTGACTTTCTTATTGGACTTGGAAGGTGGTTTGGACATCTTGACGGTCGAAGAAGTTGCGTCGGTCTTCGGCGAGGATCACGGGAAAAGGCTGTAAGCAGCGATTGTCCACCTCGTGATGGACCTCGGTCGCAACGCAGGCAGGCGATTCGAGGGAGAAGGCAATGTAGGGCCGAATGAGCATGCTTGAAAAGATGATGCGGATCCAGACTCGATAGACCAGAGGGAGAGTGACTCCGAGCACAGACAGCAACGAGGGACAGGTCAGGTTCCCAGTTGCGGCAGTTCAGAACGGCGGCAGTGGCCGACGCATCGTGGACGGGTAGCAGGTTGGGCTGCAACGGCGACAGGCAGGCGGCATGTGCAGGAGAAAATGCGGATGGATGAGTTGTCAGTTTGTTAAGTAAGGCGAACGAACCGGGTTTGCATTTTAGTTAGTTGGCCGGCAAGAAAAGAACACGGGATGGGGCTGATGCATGAGCAGAAAACGAGAATGCCCACTTTGTAGCTGGTCAAGACTCAAAGACCCGAACACATCATGGCACTACTTTACCCCGCCATTGACGTGCTTTTCCTATCGTTCTCCAAGTGTGTCCACATCGCCGACGACCTCTCTCCAAGAATGTGACCTTGGAAGCGAGGTCTTCCGGTGGGCAACCGCACCCTGTTCGGGACGGCACTGGGTTCGAAAGTTTGGGCGACTGATTCTGGTGATACCTGAGACAACCTAATTGCAGCTGGCTCCAGTGAGAAGTGGAAAATAAATGTCCAACCAGGAGGAGAGAAGCAAAGGGCACGGCCGGATGGCTCGAATCAGAAATGCCCCGGCGAGTCGCTGGTATACTTTAGCTCTGGTCCCGAGGGTCGTTGGCTCCGAATGAAACTGCCAATGAAAGGATAACAGTCGAAGTGAGATCCCCCTATCAGCTTTCTCAAAGCCAATGCTTGATAGATATATATATGTATAAAATGAGGGTATCTTCTAGCACGCCGGGATGCGATCTGGGCCTCTCCATTCATCGCTCTCCGAGGGAAAATCTAGCCTGACGGCACATTTGAGAGCCGAGACTTTTGGGGAACGCATCTTTGATGGACCGAGTTGTGGGCGCTCACAAGAAAATAGCTCATTACTGATAATTACCTGAGAGAAAGAGAGGCGTCGACAGCCACATTCAACATCCGCTGTCAAAACAAGGTTGTCACCATTCCATCGGGCCGCCAGGATCCTAAGAATCTTTCCGACGTCAAATCTGTCGTTCACCGCTTCTTCGTATTGGGTGGCCCGCCCCGAGTTAGTCGGCTCTCTTGACGGTTCGGCGTCTGAGATGGCTCATTAGAATGCCATCTGAATGACTGATACAGCTAGCAGAGCCGCTAACACTTTGAACCCTACGTCAGATCCGAGATACGGAGAAGCCGCCGACTCTCCTCCTTCACTTCTGGACCCTCCCTCTCCTTGGGTGCCATTCCCGCTCGATTGTTCTATGCCCGTTCCCGGTGTGATAGAGCTAGCTTGTGAGGACGGGAGCTGGAAACTGACGTCCTGAGATAGGGGGATGCTGGTGTCGATCGTGACCACCTGAGTGGTATTGTCGAAGGTGAAAGTCGACTCATGGCCGGTGATGTCCACTGATGGAGGCGCTGAAGCAACGCTGCAAATGCTCATTCTCTCAATGCTGACGTTCACCGCATAACTGTAGTCGCCGGACATCGAGAAAGACCCATTGTTGTATGTGAAATTGATGAACGTCGTGCTGGGTTGTTCAATCATCAATCCATCGTCAAGATAGAGGGACCCATGGGCCGTGCCATCAATTCCGGGGGCAATCACCAGATGGAAGCCTTTCTTGCGCAGTTCCGTCGTCGTGTTAGCGCTTTGTACTCGCAGGGGAAGAATGCTGCCTCCCCGAACATGCAGAGGAATTGTCGTGAAGTTGACGTCCGAGAGAGTCACCGCAGAGGCATTTCCCCGGACGGGAGACCAACCGTGGTTCCAGTCGTAGAAGATATCATCAGGCAAATAAATATCTACCGTCGTGGTGTTCTCCTTTGTGACCGGGGACACGAGGATGGAATCCCCGTAGAAAAATTGCGCATCAATACCAAACGTCTTGGCATCCTCTGGGTAGAGGTAGAAGATGGGGTTCAAAAGAGGTTTTCCCGTCTGCGTCTGGGTGTAAAAGGCCGTGTAAAGATAGTCTAAGGTACGATATCTGATGTCGATGGCGTAACGCGAGGCTTCAGCCGCGGTAGGCCAGCGATATGCCTCCTGTCCAATACTACCGAGCCTGGGACTTTTGTCAGAAACCTCTCAGACCGGGGGGGGGGGGGGGGAAACGGAGGGGGACACAACTCATTGTGGTTCCGGTAGAAGCTCTGGAAAGCCCCCAGCATCATCCATCTCGCACAGAGGGTTTCAGTCGTGTTGCCCGAAAATCCGCATACGTCTAGATATTCCCGTCAACTTCATCCCCTGAAAGCGGAGGAACCGACCCACCAGAGCCAACCATGGGTACCTGAAAGATGGATGCGAAATTCAACATGTCTGAAATGCTAATTTCGTATTGGGCCCAGTTCGCTACATTGTCACCGGTCCAATGGCCCACGTGGGCGCCTGCACCCAGGAATGTGCTTCGCGTGATGACCAACGGTCGTTCTCCTGGTCGTCGATGGAGAAGTGCTGCGCGGGAAACTGACGACATCATCGTGCCGTACAAATTGTGGGTGTCATATTCGACAAGCCCGTTGTGGTGAACAAGGTTTGTATCCAATGTCTTGTTGGACAGGCTGCCGGCAGCATTACGAATGGTGTATGGAGGGTTAATGAGCTTCCGACCCGAAAGGCCTAGCATGGTGCCGGTGGTCGTGTCTTGTCTTTTGGCGTTTGTTGGTGGCTGAAAGTCGGGTGGGAAGCCCTCGAGAACAATGGCAGGGCCCTCTCTCACCGGTGGTGGCTCGGGGGGAAATCCATTCTCTTCGGCATACCCGCTGGCGTTTGAACACGGGTAATTGCAGAAACTAAGACCGAGTCAGTAGACGAATTCAGACCCTTCTCGAACGTTTTGTACTTGGCAGCTTCGTTCATATCAATCCAAAGGGCCGAGATGTCCACGCCGGTCTCAGGGCTGAAGAACGTGTCGAATTCGCTGTTCCAATAGTCTTGAGTTCCCGGATGAAACCAATCCGGGAAAGCGGTAACTCCAGGCCAGACCACGCCTTCGAAAATCGATCCGTCGGCATTTTTCATGAAGATGTCCTGCTCTCGGCCATGGTTGAAGGCCGAATAGTTTTGATACGCGACTGCGGGATCCACCATCATGATGTAATGCTGTTGGTGGGCATGGAGGTATGCCACGAGCTCCCGCATCTTCGGGAGGGGGAATCTGTCCGGATCCAACGTGAAGACTTTTCGGGCATCCTACACCTCAGTCAGTTCGTTCGGCTCGGGGCCATGGGGGAAAACAGAATTGACCATGTAGTCGATATCGGTCCACATGGTCTGTACCCGTTAGTCAATGTCGTCTTCACCGGAAGAAATCCTCACCTCCAGGGGAATATTGGCTTGGCTGTAATTGTAGACCACTTCCGCCACCTGATACACATCTCGATACCCATATCGGCATTGATGGAAACCAAAAGTCCAATACGCCATCATGGCTGGCTTGCCGACCACTTCCGACACTTGCTGAGAGACTTCAATGGGGGAAGGTCCTGCCACAAAATAGAAATCGAGGACGCCTCCCAACGTGTTGTACTCAAGGTATTGACCATCGGTGTCGTTGATCTTGATATCCATGCCATTCGAATTCAAAAGCAGCACACCATGAGTGCCATTCTCACCTCGGTGATCAATGTATACGGGGTGGTTTCCATACAGATTCGTTCCTTCAGGTATCGCATACGAGTCTCGCGACCAGAGAGTTCTGGTGTAGTTGGAGGTGTTGAGTCTGAAATGATCAGAATGCTCCCCGAGGCCGTACAAGTTGGGGTCATTGGGCAACGCGGTTCTGAGCCTGAGGTATTGCGACTCGAAAATGATGGGTGAGCCGGATGTATTGAAGAGGACCTCTCCGCCCGGACGAGACACGGCGAAACTGAATGGATCCTCGGTGTAGGTAAACTGCAGCTGAGAGTCCGATGCCGAGACCGCATTAGTAGTATTAGGGCGAGGCAGGACGGATTCGGGGACTTGATAGACGGTCCTGTTTTGATCTTGAATAATGACATGGAGCCTCGATGCTGAAGACGAGTTAGTAGAGGCGAATTTATCGATCGCTACCCAGTCCGTATACCGGTCTGATATTCCACTGAGAGAGTCAAGTTGGGCAAATCTGTGCCGTAGACGTTACAAGCAGGACCAGCGAGGTGGAGATTGGCAATTAAGCCATGCTCAGTCGGCTCCACATTGGTAGCCGTATATCCAGGACATGGGTTTTGAGCAGCACCTAGGCCTGAGGCCCACAAGGCGAGAAGGATGGGAATCACAACCATGTTGCAATGATAGATACAACAGGGAACGATATGGCAGGGACCATGTGAAACGGACCACGGCAATCGCGATCGCGACGCTTAAAAACAAATAAAGAAGAACTAGATTCCCATGACTCCCCTCCCGGGAAATGTTCCCCAGAGTAACATTGCTGAGAAGTGGTCCGATCAGATCAACCAGTCGCATAGATTGACGAAGGGAACCCGAAAGTTAAAGCAGCGGATGAAAGCTCGGGCTACCCCACAAAGTAGGAGTCGCGGATGGAGGAGGCATCTGGCCAGAGCATGACAAGAGCCAATGGAGGCGGGATCGTTCCTGACTAGGAGTCCTCCTCATGCTCCGAAAGTTTTCAAAACAGGGAAGAATGAGGAGCAAAGAGGCAAAGGGACGAAGTGACGTTGGAGATATTGCCAAGCGGTGTCATCGAGCTCGCCCGGTGATGTGCCGAAGAGAAGGGCACCAGACCATTGCGTGCATACGCGAGAGAAGATGATGTACATCTACACTGGATGCGGAATTCATAAAAGCCGATGTTTCTGTATTCCCAAGAAGAGCTGATATTGCTGACGACGTGATTGAAGGGGCGCGGACATTGAGAACGACACGACCACGTGACTAGCCGCCCGCCACGTGACTGACTTTATTCGGACATCAACAACTTTGATTCTTCCTTGGTCCGGAGCATCTCTCTGCCCGATAAGATGAGGTTCGGATATCCTCGACCTTTTCTGTCAATCATTGTCCTTCCTGCCATCCGGTCTCACTTCCCTCTAGGCCCTCTTGCCTCCGCAATTCTGCTCAGATGGCCTGAATACCTGGATCTGGAAGGTCGGACGTCCTGTACATCTTTGTACCGCTACCCGTGACGAGGACAAGGTGGGCATTTCCTTACGCGCAACTCCTACCAGAAGCAGTGGCGATTTTGCCATGGAACCTTGTCTTGCGAAATGCGTTGAGCGCGGTCTTATATCAATGGCCGAAAGAACATTTCCGATATGATCATTTCCCTCCCAGGAGTGCCAGTGATTATAGAAACACAACCCCAACTCTCCCTCATCGAGGAGGAACTCGCCAAGATCAAACATGTACGTCTTCCAAACCCTCCTGTTGTTCCTTCTTCCTCTTCTATCGTCCTCCCAAACACTCTCCGTCGACGTGCGCGAAGCAACAATTTCATCGCTCCACACGTCCCTGTACGCAGGACTCACAACCTGCCGAGAAATCGTCAGCGCTTTTCTCGCTCGAATCGAACACTTCAACCCGAGCATCAACGCCATCATCACGCTAAACCCGTATGCCCTGGACATCGCCGACTCCCTTGACGAGTCTCTCTCACGAGGCAACGCGACGGGACCCCTTTTCTGCATCCCCATCCTCCTAAAAGACAACTACGATGCCCTCCCCATGGCCACGACCGGCGGCTGTCTGGCCTTGAACTCGTCCATGCCCACCCACGACAGTGCCACTGTGACGGCCTTTCGTCGCGCCGGAGCCGTCATCCTGGGCAAAACCAACCTCCACGAACTGGCTCTCGAAGGCCTCACAGTCTCCAGCCTAGGCGGCCAAACGCTGAATCCCTATGACTTCTCACGCACGCCTGGCGGAAGTTCCGGCGGGACCGGCGCCGCCATCGCCGCCTCGTTCGCAGTACTCGGCACCGGCACCGACACCGCCAACTCGCTCCGCAGCCCCGCGAGCGCCAACAACCTCTTCAGCTTCCGGCCGACCAGAGGCCTCATATCACGCGCAGGAGTCCTCCCCGTCACGTACACCCAGGACGTGGTCGGCGCCTTCGGCCGCTGTCTAATGGACATCGCAACAGCCTTGACCGTGATGGCATCCGTGGGCTACGACGCCACCGACAACGCGACGTCGGCTATCCCGCCCTCTGTCATAGGGACAGACTACACGACATTCCTGACTCTAGGCCACGCGTCGAACCTCTCGGGCACACGCATCGGCGTGATCGAGTCCTTCTTCAACCGGACACGCAGCGACGAAACAGACCCCGTCAACCGGGCCATGGACAATGTAATCTCGCTGCTCCGCGCCCAAGGCGCCACGGTCATCAGCATCAACGACCCCATGACCTACAACATCACAGCGATCGGTGCGGAGATCGACGTGCAACGACTCGAATACCGCGAATTACTCACCAACTACTTATCCTCACCAGACCTCCAGGGCCGTCGCCCGCTAAACATGGCCCAGCTCTACATGCCGAACCCGACTGACCCTCAATTCCTCGTCATCCCCACACAGTACTCGTACATCGAAACCTCTCTAGTCTCCTCGACCAGCAACATCAGCTACTTCGCCAGACAATCGCAAATCGCCAATCTGACGCGCGCCGTCCACACGACGCTCCTCTCCAACGACCTCACCTGCCTCATCTACCCGGAACAAAAGAACCTCGTAGTGCCCGTGGGCTCGCCGTCGCAGACCGGCCGCAACGGGCCCCTCGCGGCACTAACAGGCGACCCTGTTGTCACGATTCCGGTTGGCTTCTCGCCCGCGACGGCAAGTGCACCGATCGGCATCCCCATCGGCATGGAGATTTACGGGTTGCCCTGGACCGAAGGGAACCTCCTGGGCGTGGCCAAGGCGATTGACGATAGAATGCACATGCGCAAGATGCCCGTGACGGGTAGACTGAATGACATTGTCGAAGTGAGCAGAGCGATGACTCAAGTTCCGAGCATCACGCCGCTGAATAACATCCCCTCATCCTATCCGTTGGGCGTGTATTGAACTTTGATCGATTGGCATTTGGGGGGTCGTCCCAGCGAAGCATCACCGTAATTCATGTAACCCATAATACAATCTACGATCACGATTAGCATAGCATAGAACCATGTAATTTGAATACCTCGATCGAAGACCCCAACTCGATGGCAACACATTCGTTTCTCTCACTAATTATTGATCATTAAATATTCTCTCTCCCTTACATTAACAGCCAGGCAGTGTTCATGACCGCTAGCTAGAGAATATGAGAACGTGATATCTGCCAAAGGGGAGGGGGGATGTGTGCATCTAAGAGGTTCACGAAAACCAACAATCTGCACAGATTCATGGTCGTGGTTGCTAGATGTCATGTTATTTAGCCATGGATTCCAATGTTCCCTCATTAGTGTAAGTTATCCCTTTCAGCGGGAGTAATAATTTGATCATGTTTCGTCATAGACATGACATCGGTGCTCAAGCGGTAAATGACAGTCAAAATGAAGCCCAAAGAGGAGTATAGAAGACATCGTCTCAGTCGCCCACGTGAATCCATGTCTACGTCGTTGCTGTCGTAGGAGCAGGCGTTTCATCCGCAATCACAGCAGTGACATTCTTGCCTTGGTTCTGATTCTTAAATTCTTCCTCCAACAAGTTCTGCTTCTTGACATACTCCATCACAATCTCCTCCTCCGTCTTCTGTTTCGTCAAGTTCTCCTGGCGTGCCTTTTCATCTTGCTCGGACGCAGTAATTGCACGTCTCAGCTCCTCATCTTCCGCCAAATCAGATGGTTCTGTAGCCACAGGCCCGTTTCCATTCCTTATCGGACCTGCTTCATAGTCCGTCCGTTCTCTGTTCTTTTGTTCATTCTCAGTGTGCAGCCTCTTGCTCTCCTCTATCGCACGTTTGAAGTTCTCGTCATCATCGGTATCGATTCCAGAATCACTATCATCCTTCCAATGATCTTGCATTGGGGTTTCAATTCCTCCCCGGGCGGCTTGGGAGGCCCTGTATTCTTCGAGACTTTGTGTCAAAACCCTTTCGAGCTCATGATCATGTTCGGACAGCTCCTCTGCCGTAGATATCACGCCGCTCTCTTGTGCACGTTCTGCATATTCTGCTCGTGCTTTTTTGAATTCTTCTATGCTGGCTTTGATGGCTGACTCGTACGCTTCGTCTTCATGCTTGTTCGCACTCGGGCTTTGTAACTCCAGCAGACTGGCTCGCAATGCTCGCTCAATCATAGCATCCTGTTCGGGGTTGCCTGTACTGGTCGCGCTAACTGACACCCGGATGGCGTGCTCATGATCACTCAATACGGCGTCTTCCCCGGAGTTAGTCTTACCAAAGTTGAGAGAAGGGCTTAGATTCGAGAACGAACCGCTGTGCTTGAAGCGATGGCTTGTATCGTGATCAAACGGACAGAATTTTCCTTGGCCCTTCACCTGGCCGCTGCTCTTCTGTTTCTTTTCTTTTCTGACCTGGTCATTTCCATCAGGTTTTCCACCTTTCCGAATCTCCAGTTTGCTGTCTTTCCAAGCATTGACGATTCTTGCTCTTTCTTCTGGAGTGCTGTTCTTCCAGTCTTCGAAGCCTTGTGCCGTTCGAGCTGCAATGATGTAGTTCTGCACCGAGCGACCAAAGTGTTTGGCAACTTCTGCATAAATGCCTTTCGCGGTATACCCTGGAAGTCCCCAAATACCGGCGGCTGGCTTCAAAACCAGGCCTCCTAGACCTTTGGCTGCTCCCTTGATGAAACCGGCAGCACCTTCTTTCTTGGCTCCGGCGATCGGCTGAGTGGCGAGTCCGGTAATGCCGTCATAGAATCCATATCCGAATTCTTTGCCCGCTGTCTTCAACCCAGAATGAAGGTCCACAATCTTATCATTTCGACGTACGGTGTCATCACCATACAATTTCGGTGCATTGTGGAACCCTTTGGCCATAGACAATGTGAAGTCCATCGGTGATTTGATCCCAGCGGAAACAATCCTTCCCACAGCCTTTGCACCGGATATTGCAGTTTCCAATGACACTTGGCCGACTTCTTCACCAGGACAGGGCGTACGATCATCGTTCGGCTTGGGTGAACCAGACCGAGATCTATGGCGTGACCAGCGACGATGGTGATGATGAGATTTCGCGGTCCCATCAGGCGACATGACAGTCGACATAGCTGAGGGCATGGTCTCAGCACGTAATATTTCGCGAACCTCTGCGGAGAGGGTGGACGGTGCTGCGTCAGGGGCGGTCGCCATCGCAGTTAGATCCCGGGTTGATGGGTGATCAGAACTGACAACCGGAGTGGAAGTTCCGCTGGCCGATTTTCTTTTCTCATGAATCTCTTTGAGCTCCCCAGAGGCCGTCTTCAACGACTTCAGAATTTCCACCGGAAAGTCTGCAATTCCCATACCGAGGTTTCCAATCGTTCCAATCAGTGCCGCCGCACCACCCGAGATCGGCTCCCAAGGCCCATCCTCGGTTTCATACTCTCGAGGTCGGTAAAGCTTCAAGTCAGAAAAGTCGAGAAGACCCTCACTTCCGAGGACGGTGGCTGCAAGCGATGATAAACGAATATCAGTCCGTCTCACACGCCAGACAGCTACGCGCTCCGGAGCCAACGAGCATCGCAGATCTGACGCGCGCAACTGCGTGTGGAAGGACTCGGCACCACTCTCACAACCACTTTCGGCCTTGATCTTCATGCTCAGCTCCTTGGCCCGCTCAAGTGATTCTGGCTTCAACGCTTCCATGATTTGTGCCGCCAGTTTGTCTGCCGTCAAATTCTTGAAGGCGATTGGCACCGGCCCAGCTCCTGCTCTGGCTGTCATAGATCCCCAGAACGGTTGATCACCAAAGAATGGGACGACAACCGTCGGTCGACCAGCCAATATACCTGCAGCGGTCGTCCCAGCGCCACCGTGGTGTACAACACAAGAGACATGTTTGAAAAGCCAATCATGAGGACAGTTGCCCAGCATATAGACGCCTTGGGGAATGCCCAACTCGTCGGCACCCAGTCCGCCCCAGCCCTTGGAGACTAGCGCTCGCTGACCCGTTTTCTGGACAGCCTCAAAGATCATTTTGGTCATCGCGTTGGGGTCGTCGACCACGATAGAGCCGAACCCGATGTAAACGGGTGGTGGACCAGCGTCCAAAAAGTCGACCAGCTCCCGTGGGGGGTGGTAATTCGTGGACAGATTGAGGAAGTAGAAGCCGGATATGTCAATGAAACTGCCCCAATCCGCCGGTTTGGGGATCAAAGCCGGTGACCAGCAATAAGTCCAGGGGATGCGCAACCGACTTACCATCCCAGGAGCCCACATGATACTGATGGGCTCCAAGCCTAGACTTCTTTCACGGAACCGATTGATAACATCGCCCAGGCCTTGCCAGGTCAACATATCCACCAAGGCATACGTCACGAAATTCGCCATGTTGGCATCAGTGTTGGAGGAAATGATATTGGCAAGAGGATGAGGGAAAGACTGCGTTGGAGACCAAGGCATGGTGAACATCAGATGGAGGGGGATGCCTAATTTCTCTGCAATATGAACATGCGCAAAACTCGGCGGATTGGCGATGATGGCATCCGCAATAAATGGCTTGAGTGTGGGGTCCACGCCGAAAAACGCAGCACTGTCAAAGCTGCGAGCGTCCATATTGTCGTCTGAAACCTGCATGCCAGTGCCATCTCCGGCCTCAATACAAGACCTCCAGCAACCTGTAATGATCTCATAGATACCCTTTCTTCGCTTTCCCACGTCGCCGTTTTTGAGCGAATCAATACCAGGCATGAGGCCGGGATTTTTGACCATGAAAGCCATGAGCTCGGCGGGATCACCGCCGATGCTGAAAAATTCCAAGCCGTTTTCAGTGACAAATTGCTTGAAAGTGGGATGAGTGGCTATCCTCACACGATGCTTGTATTTGTTCTTCAATATTTGACCCAGGGCCACGAAAGGCTGGACGTCTCCTCGGCTGCCCACAATCTGAATCACAATGTTCATAGGAGGGGGAGGGAGGCCGTCCGTTTCTCCTAAGCCCTCTGGAATATGTGGCTGCGCGCTCTTCTGCCTCTGGACTTCCAATTGGTGTTTTAGAGCCGGAAGAAGTATATTCGTGAGCTTTTTGCCGTGTTGGTTGATCTTGATGTTGACTCTGCCATCACTGGAGATTCGAGCACCCGTGTCCAGGCCATTCTGGGTAATATCCAAATGGCCATAGTCTGAACCGTTATAAGCGGGTGGCGGCACTTGCTCTAGGTGAGGTGAAACGCCCCTATGATGCCGTATGTGGTGTTCTGGAGACCCTTGGAATCCTGGGACATCGACCCCTTTTGAACCTCTGTCCTCCTCCTCTTGGGCAGCTGCCGCCGCTGCCTCGGCTTCATGGAGAATCACCTCGGGGATGACCCCTGGCTGTGGACGTCGGTCGGTGTGAGGATCTGTATTAGACATGTTGGACTGTGACTGTCAAGACATCAAGAATACGATGGCCACTCGGCCGAGGGATGGGCAGGAGTCGAAGCGGACAAGGCCAAGAGAGTGATAGAGAGGATACTGGGAGAATATGTGAAGACGAGAGAGAGGGAGCGGAGGACACCACGGCGCGGTCCACGTCACGGCAAGGGTGAGAGTTTAGGAGGGAAGATCACAAGAAAGCAGAGAAGGGAAAATCTAAAGGAGATTAGAGCGGTGCATGGTAAACGGTGAAACTATTTTGATAACTCTATGAGTACGTATCTGCTCAATGACTGGTAATATGAGAAACTATTTCGTTTGAGTGGAAAGACTTTTTAGGCTTAAAGAGGTAACGAAGCCCTTTGCTGGTTTGGGCCAAGTGCCTCGCTGTCCCTCCACTCGACCCCCTTCATTTATCTCCATTCAGCTGCACGTTCTGGGGCAACTCGCTGAATCAGCAGTCTACCGTCAGCAGCTTTGGCATCACCTGGGAAAGCTGCCGCCAGTTCAAGGCTGAGGTAATCCCATTTCCCATCTTTCTCATCGACGTTGTTTCCAACTTCGAGCGACGCCTTCCATCGTCTCAAACGTGATTTCGCCTTCGCCTGCGGCCTTCATCCGCGACACCAACTTGGAGATGAAGCGATCGATCATGCCTACGATATGGGCTCTCCCTGCGCTCTCTGGATGCCAGATCATCCTAAAATACCCACGGGGTCAGTTCTCGTGATCTGATCTGCCGCTTACCATCGCCGAGACGAGTGGTCCAGGATTGACTCACGGATACACCGAACCATAACCTTTTCCAGGCTCTTCATCCAACCAGCTCTCATTTTCCCACAGCCAATCGAACCGGTCCCACCACATCTTCTCTACAAGATCTACGCCCACATAACCTTGCGTATTGACGGAGTAGGGATAGAAACCGAGCTGACGGGATCAGCAAATACTCATCGATCCTCACCATCCCGAGAAAAACTTACCGGTGTCATATCTTCAGTATACCAGCTTCCAGGAATTTCCACCAAAGCCTTGTCTGCTTCGGTGGAGCCTGCCTCTGGTTGTTTGGGGATCGGTGTTGGGATCATCCAGCTGCTGGCATCCTTCTTGTAATCCGGGACATGAGGGGGATCTCCAGGGAAGGGGTTAGGCAAAAAGTAAGGCAAGGAGTCGTGTGCATTCATGCTGCTGTCGTAGAGGAATTGGTGACCCTGAAGCAATTGAACCGTCGTTTCGCGAATTTGATAGAGAGGGGCTCGGTACCCTACTGGCCTTTTGCCACCTCGCAACTTGGTCACCAGGTCGATGCACTTCTCCAGAACATCCTTTTCTTGCTTGACCGTCATGGCATACGCTCCTTCATGGCTATAGCCGTGCAGCCCAATCTCCGCTCCACTCTGAACGATCTGCTGTGCTTGCACCGGAAATGTTTCCAAACTGTGGCCCGGAACAAACCATGTGAGCTTGTCAGCAATCCCGTGCTGGTGGAACAAACGCAGGAGCCGGCCCACACCGACATTGGCGCTGAAAATTCCCGCAGAATAGTCTGAGAGGGTATTAGATGGATCATGACCCGTTCCCAAGTATCCTGAAATCGCGTCAAAGTCCACAGATAGGCAGATGCGTAACCGTCTTTTTCTTTGGGGAGGGCTCAGTGAAGCGGGGATGGTGGCACTTCGCAAGGCCGTTTCAGTCCCGCCGGTTTTCGACAGGATCCGTTCTTCCCGCCAAATGACTCGGCCTTCCATCCCGCCGTCGACAGAAATACATTCGCCAGAGATATGACCAGCGGCACGATGACTCGCCAAAAAAGCCATGGCCCTGGCAACATCTTCTGGCTGGGCAATCTTCTTCAAGGCCACCGTGGCCTGGCATTCCGCCCACATCTCTTTCGGATCATCCAGTCGATCACCGATCAGAGCGGTGTTGACCCATCCCGGTGCCACCGCGTTGATTCGAGCGCGGGCATTCAGTCGGACGATTTCGTTCTTGACGGTTCGGACCAGGCCATATTGAAGGCCGGCTTTGCCAGAAGCGTACCTACTCACTGTTAGCGTTGCATCGATCCCCGTCATCCACGGCCGAGAGACCAACTCTGCATGGCCCTCTTGACCGAATTTGCCCGTTTCCGAACCTGTAATGACAATGGCAACATTCTCCAGCTCGCTGCCTCGGGCTTCCTGCGCTTTCTTCACCGATAGTAAGAAGTGTTTGACGGTCAAAAAGGTGCCTTTGACATTATTCCCGTTCACCTGGGCTATGTGAGCAAAAGACTCAAACAGGCTCGGCGTTGGAGTTTTCCCACACCTTATCCCAGAGATTTGATCCAATCTCCCATATTGGAGGGTGGGCACTTTCATCGGTAATTCCTGCATTAGCAACCAGTACATTCAACGGCCCGAATTTGGCCGTCGCGGACCGAAATACTTCAGCGACAGAATCTTCAGAGGTCAAGTCGCCCTGAGTAGTGAAGATCCTGGATGCTTGATCGGCGGTCGAACATAGCTGTGCAACATCAATGGTTCTTCTGTCAAAAGCTGTCACCCGACAACCTAGGGCTGAAGAGACCGTCAGAGAAAATCGATTTGGGAGTAAGCATCCAAAATCGTCAAAATGCAGCCATACCGAGAAACTCCTTGACGGCAGCACGGCCAATGCCCCCCGCAGCTCCCGTGATGAAGACATGAAGGCCTTCCAGCCCAAGAAATGACTGTGACTGCCCTGACATGATAGCCGCGAGGAGATCGGGTCAGCAAAAATCTGCAACTCCTCGGGGCTCTCTCCTCACTTTCTTTTGAGCCTTCGCCTTTGCCTTGCAAGGTAAATTTGACTTTTCTTCATGCTCCCCGTGGATTTCTGCCAAGAATGTTGGCAATCGCTAGGCCACATTCAGTGCAGACCACGTGACTCCATAAACGGCTCGCTCCGATCGGTGGGGAAATTCATACAATTCTATATGCATCTAACCCCCCTTACGAGGGCAACACCGCACTTACCTCTACTCCACGACGACGACGAGGCCTTTGGCATCGGCAAAAGTCTCTATCGACTGAACCTGACCGGGATTCAACATGCTCAAGGTAAGGTGATGTCTCTACCCTTGAAAACTGGAGGGCACACCAAGGGGTGCTCAGAGACGACTCTACATAAACACGCACAGCGGGGTGGTGGCTATAGCGGCCCACAGAGCACTCAGTGTGATCCATTCGACGACATAGTCAATCATAAAGTCCAGCGGAATCCGAATCCATCATTCGCATTCAAAGTTCTCACCTCAGCCTTCGGCGATACTACGGTCGTCCTGTACCCTCGATATCTCTCTCACCATATGATAGGGTATCTCCCTGTTCTTATCTCTGAATCGCGGGAGCTCGAAATTGATATCCGCGGTTACCATCGGTAACGCCTCTGCCCTACCGCCTCCCCCATAACTCCAGCCGTGGACTTTATCTTTCGTCTTCAACCCACTGTCGAAACCCAAGACTCCAGCTGAGGATTCTTGCTAGACCACCCTTCAGGACTTCAATTCTTTCTTTCTCCGCTGCGCGAGTTTAGAGAACCACCAGGACCATGGCTACGAGTGTGGGAAAGTATGAATGGTTGGTTGTCGTGCCAGATAAACCGGGCAGTTTGGGGCAGAGGATGAAGATTAGGAAGTACGTTTTCTCTTCTTAGGGTTGGGGGGTTGGGCAGGAGCAGTTTGCGGGGAAGGCGAAGAGAATGTCACTGAATCGGGAAGTAACACAGTGATCATTTGAAGGGGATTAATCCGATGATTCACAGTGGGAAGTTGACTATCGGAGGTGAGTTTATTCTTTTGTTCTTTGGTCCTTAGTGGAAGTACTCGGTGTTCTGGATCAATGGGTTTCACCTTTCTGTAAATGCGGTTCCTTCGCTATGGGCCTTCTCATTTACAACTATCAGCTGGATGTTGTTTTGCTTCCGCCCTGTTCCTATCAAGCTCTGACTGGCACGGCGGACTCCAGGCGCCTTCCTTGATGAACAGCCCGTCGACGGCGAAATCCCCAAGATGGCCGGCAGCGCCCTGATTGTGTACGCCGACAGCCGCGAAGAAGTCGTCTCCATCCTCGAGAACGACGCTTACGGCCATGGTGGAGTGTGGGATGTGGCGAACGCGGACATCAAGCCTGTAAGTCACGTAACCTTGGGAGTGTGCGATATGTGGATTGGGAGGTTGACGGGTGAAGACAGTTCCGGACGGCGGTCAGGATCCCGATGCCATAGAGCCAAGCGACGAGATCGGATCGCGCGCTGGGATGAGACGATGGAAGGGGAGGGAATGAATTTGGTGCGGGTTGGAGGAAAGGATGATATGGAATGGAATATGAGATATGAAAACCTGCACATGGTGCTTCAACGATGTCTTCTAGATCTTGCCATGCCATTTCATTTGGGTATCCATATCCCCTTGGAGTGGAATGGAGCAAGCTAATCCCTCGACTGTAGTTGTTAAATCAGTGGTATCCTGGAATATCACAGGGAGATATTCAATGACGGCTGTTGTGCCCGCCGTCAACGGCCCCGCTCTGAAGATGGGCACAGTTGTTCAGGAAGGGGTTTCCGTGTGTTCCAATGTGCTGATCTTGGACCATCTGCACAATCTCGGCATGTCGTTGAAAGGGTTTGAGGCCCCTGGGCTGGTGGTTGGTTAACCCGGGTTAGGCCAATACTTGACACGGACACCCGGCATTACTATTTGTTAGATAGGTCCTACTTACAACGAGCTCTCGTAGTGGTGATGACTTTTGCAGGTCATCGCCACAAATGAATACCTCTCCTGGGGTGTTCCGCCCTCAGCACCCATCGTTGCTAATAGAGAGGGAAATCTAATTGGAACTTGCCCCGGTTTTACATGCTGGGAACCTAAGCCCATACGCCAAAACCCATACAGACTCAAAAGTGACGGAGGTGAATGCGATCTCATCCCCGCATTACCAGGGCAGTGGCAACCCCACCAAGAGACCAGCCAAGAACCACGATGTGGTTTTCCCCGGACCTTTTTCCTTGCGATGCACCAACGATGAACGAGGTATCTCAGGGTGGGGGGGAAACGATGTCGCATGCTCAATATTTGTCATGCTCTGGTAGGCTAGCCCCCTTTTACCAACCGTAACTAACCGTCAACAAATGAAAACCTTTCCGGACTTGAGACTATGAGGGGTGTGAGAGTGCGGCCGAACCGATACCGAACTCGGTCCGGACTTAGCATTGCTGGTGGATTCGTTTACATCGACACCGGGCCATGGCACTTAGTTACTGATGGAGTCGCCCCACCACTCAGATAGAGTCAATACACTGCATACAGACCCTCGGAGTCAAACCAACATCATGGCCAGGGTGCTACATAACCTCAGCATTATCGAACAAGGAGAGAGTCCGGCCCTTCAAGCGCGGGTTGGTGCAGCAGGGTTGAGTCCAGAACAATATCTCTTTGGCCGTCCGACCAAAATTCTCGCTCTTCCCATTCTGTTGCTGCACTGGGATCTACCCCAGCAGAGCGACAGATCACCACGGGGCAGACGCGATTCCCTTCATTTGTATAGTCTCTCCTGTTCAGGAGTCGCTCGATGTGGTCAACTTCGTCTTTATTCCAAACCGACGAGCTTAGGAATAGTCTCGCCCGACTACATCGACGTGCTCTGTACTGGCGTTCTCTTTGGTATACCCCTGATCTTAATCCTGCTCCTTAGAAAGCCCCGTGACTCGTGACGCCCGTGTGGAGCAATCCATCACATCTGTAGGCACGGAAGCAAACATATTTTGCATCGAATTTGGCATGACATGGTTTGCGTCCTCCTCACTTCTTACGTCTGAATACGCCTCAAGTCCTTCGAATGCTGATACACCCGGCCTCTGCGAGAGTCCAAACATTTCGGATTCGAGGAATAAGTTCTCCTCGCTCCAAGTCGGGATCAAGGAATATGAGGGCAATGAGAAAGATTCCTCTTCACGAAGCAACTGAGACCTCCCCAAACGCTCGTCCGTGTGGAGCGACATATTCGTTGGAACATCCTCTCTTAGTTTGGTCGTTTCGACCGGCTCCAACAGATCAACCGCATCTGGTGGGCCGTGATCCTGAGGGCCAATGATCCAGCTCGGGAGGTCGTCGTCACGCGGATACTGGCCTTTGGCCAAGGAATAGTCCAGTGAAAATGATAATCGGAAGTAGATCTGCGGGTGTCGATCGAGAACGTCCACCCAACTTTTGGGATGACTGAACGGTGGGGTGAAATCCCGTACGTTTATTGCTGACGAGGCGCGATCCGTCGGAGAGTCGGTCGACTGAGAAGGAATCTCGGCTTGACGGAGGAGCTTCTTGAATATGGTCGAAATGGCGTTTACGAAGTCGAAGCGAAAGCCGTACTGCCTCATTACTTCTACATAGAAGCACAGTCGTTGCTTGCGTTTCACGACTTGGGACTCCGTGGACGAAAGCTTGACGTCGAGAGAGAGTAAAACGTGCGGCAGTGCTGTGTAGGCGATCCTGGAGATCTTTATCAGCCTCAAGGGTCGTCAAAATCCGCCCGGCTGCGGGATCGAGAAGGGGCAACAGTAAAACAGATCCTTACGCGCTTATCGGGAGGTGACCCGCTAATCCGTGAGTGACGACACCCATCACTTTCCTCGTGACGGTCCTGATACTCTGTTCCAGCTCTGTTTTGATGGCCTTCTGTTCCCATACGAAGTCCTTCACGATGGCACGATATTCGTTCAATAGAGACATCGCATAGTTACACAGCGCGATTTTGGTGGTACTAAGTCCGAAAAGTTTAGCCCTTCGTCCGCGCTTTCAAGTGGTCGTGATGCTCACAAGTAATATATATAGGTCAAATCCGCATAAAGTGTCACCGAACGGTGTGGGGTGGTCATATTGTGCGTGCCCGATGCCAGCGGTGCTTTTGCCATCTCGGCCCACCTGGTTAATTCCTGTTTGCATTGCTTGATATGACTGTGCGCCTGGAGGAAGTCATGTTTGAGCGGTTTGACGGGGATGGAGACACCGTTCAGTGGATATATCCTCATGACTGTCGACGTCATTGCCACCGCCAGCTTGCACTGAATATTGAAGATTTGGACGAGAGACCGTTTGGTCTCCAAGTTGTAGGCTTGCGATTGCTCCATCTCACCAGCAAAGTCCTGCTCGGTCACCACGTCTTGGCTGAAGTCGAAATGGTCGGGCGTGATCTGAATACTTCGCCGTGTCCCAACCGCGAGTATGCGATCCCGGAGGACGCAACTCCACCACAGCCTTTTCTTCTGCCTCCGCTGATGGTCGCTCAGGCCCGCGAGGCGGTAATAATGGTGTGCATTGTCGGCCTGAGCATATTGAACGGCTGTCGACAACCATGATGTGTTGGCGTGCGCGTCGAGCGGCGTGCAGTGAAGTGACAACAAAAGTGATGCTTGGGAGATGGCGGTAAAATTCAACTCGGTTCGAAAATCATACAGGAGCTGACAGGGAATTAGTGAAAGTCGAGGGTGGAGATATTGATGCGCCAGATAGACAGACTCTTGCTCGTTGGTGAAGAATTTCCCTTGCCGCGTAGAAACTCTCAAACCCGCAGGATTTCATAACCGTCAAGGGGACAAACTCGTCATGGTCAGTATCCTCAGTTGAATGGCCGGCTGGGACATACTGTGGATGCGGCAAACAGCATTGCCTGGAAAAGAAGCAGCGACATGGTAGGAGGCCGAG
Source organism: Rhinocladiella mackenziei CBS 650.93 (assembly GCF_000835555.1). Classification (NCBI taxonomy): domain Eukaryota; kingdom Fungi; phylum Ascomycota; class Eurotiomycetes; order Chaetothyriales; family Herpotrichiellaceae; genus Rhinocladiella; species Rhinocladiella mackenziei. Next base: position 1,730,144 of record NW_013550599.1, read on the forward strand.
GTGAATCATCCCGCTTATGGGCGTACATGTGCCAAAAATCCCCCTCATGTAGTATCGGCAAACAAGGGTGAACATGAAGAAAGTATTGCCGCACGAACTCGTCCAGATAAGACCCACTTGGAACATGTAAGCATCCCTTCATTTCCAAATATCTCACGTCCTCGGGCGGGAGTCGGGTTAATTCTTTCATCTCGAGAAATCGATAATAGGAGAAGATCACGCTTGTATTGAAAGTCAGATCTTTCGAAAAGGGCTGAAAGATGCCCGACGAAGGCTGTAATGGAAAGGACATCGAGGGAAAGGCGTCGGTGCCGGCTTCTCATCTCCTCATTAGCGTGACCACGGCAAATGCCGGGTTCTCGACGAACCATGACTCTGGTGATCGAAAAGTTCATAGGAACCATCCATGAAGAAACATGCTGAGGGCGATGCGGGAGGGGACAGCGCCTCTTCACCCTCGAAATTAGGTGCTAGAATTGTCGACTCGAGCGCGGGTGGAGAGTTCTCAAGCAACAGGGTAGTGGACGATGGTTGCGTCGGTTTCGTGATAGCCTTTTTGGGACGCCTGAGAAGATGAGAATCATGTTAGAACGCGCCTCCCAGTGACCAAGCCGGGTTGCCGCCGCCTAGCATTCGGAGTGAAGATTTCCAATGTATCACGCACCGAGCAGGCAAGTTCCTGGCTGAGCAAACCTGACCGTCCAGTCGACAGTTGGTGCAAGGAGTCCCTATGGCGGAGACGTCACATCTCACTTTACGTGTATGACATAGGTGACAAGCGATGCGAGATCTCTTCCTGGAACGCTGATTGTTGGGTTCTACGACGACCGTTGTGACGGAGGGATCACCAAAGGTCTGAGAAGTTGGAACGAACTGCACATTCTCCATTCTGATGAGGGATGCAGTGGGAATTGCCAAAGAAAGTTCGCACCATCGCGTGTGTCATTATTGCGAAGAGACTCTTTATGAAATTGGAAGGAAGGTATTCCACTCTCCGGAGAAGAGCGGGGGAGCTGCGGCGTCTGGGGAGGGGGTTTTGGGTTTCTGGCTCTGGATCTCTTCCCACCAAAGGTCTTAACTCAAGGTGGCCGTACGCATTCCGAACCAGCAATTCGTCATGTGTAGGAAAATTCTAGTCGATCCTAAGAGCTCACACACTGGCAATTAGCTGAAGTCGACAATTTGCGGGGGAAGGAAAGGGTGCCCCACAAGCTCACAGACATCGTGGCAGAAGCTGCAACTGGAGAAGATGAATCTAACCCAAAGGTTGGAGTTCAGGTAGAAACTCCACCAGGGAACCCAGACTTCCCTACTGCTGCAGCCATCCCAGGGGAAGCTGACCGGCCGTAAGTAAGGGAAGGAAAAGTGAGGTAAGGTACGGCGTTGACGGTTCGCGTCGGCATAACGAGAGACAGTACGGTGTTATCATCAGGGGAGGTAGATAACCTTACCTTGGACAGAATGGCCAACCGCAAATCAAAAGCTCAGGTCAGACGAGGACTTGGACATGACAAATACTTGTAGCCTTTCTCTGCCATCACTCGAGACGTTAGCGGATTGCGGGGATTGGCCTGTGCTTTTGCGCGTACTACACCACAATATCAGTTCTACTCAGACAGGGTTCCCCGGATTGTCGTTCACCGGAGCTGGAGCGTTGTTCGGATCTCGGTCTGCAACTCAGTTCGGGGAACTGTAACAATGAGTGCTTGCAGTGTCTTATTGGTGCTAAGACAGTCCCAGCACAACGCTGGTGATACTTTCGGCAGTGACGGTATCCTTTTTCGTGTCATATTTCCCACTGGCTTGTCTCCATTAAATCATAAAATCGGCCGAGCTTTGCGTTGTTTGTGTACGCTTTTCCGTGTTGACAACGCTAGACTATCACCAACATGGCCGTGGCAGCCACCATCGCAGACCACAAATATGTATCCCAGCCTACTATCTATAGTACCGCCCCTGAGACGAAGCCGAAGACATGGTCTTGCACGGAACCAAACCCCGACTTTGTTCCGCCAAAGGATTTTGAACTCCCTTCGACCTTAGCAGAAGTCCCGCTCAATCCAAAGGGGCCCACTGAGATACCCCAGAAGACTGCCAGGGATTATAATACAGAAGATGTAGGGGCGCGTCGATGCTCTTGTCGGCCAGCAGCAGCAGCAAGCTGATTTGTTTCGAAAGTATAAATGGAAGCAATACCTGCCTTACAACACTCTCACAGCAGAACCGCCGTTATCCACATTCGATCACGTAGATCCTGCCTTCCGCGCAGATCCAGAGAAGAAATCTCTCTTCGAAGCCATCAACCGAAAGAAAGACATCACGCCCGTCCTGGGTACTGAAGTCTGGGACACCCAACTCTCTTCCCTCACAGATAAGCAGAAAGATGAACTCGCTCTGTACGTGGCCGAACGCGGGCTTGTCGTATTTCGCGACCAGGATTTCGTGTACAAAGGCCCGGACTTCCTCAAGGAGTATGGAACTCACTTTGGCCGACTCCATGTTCACTGTTTTGGTGTCCATGTCAAGAACCACCCGGAGCTTGTCATTGTCTTTCGAGACAGTGATGATACGATGTATGACAACATGGCGGAAGGCTCCCTGAACAGCACGAAGTGGCACTCGGATATGTCCTATGAGCTGTATGCTGCCCACCCCTTGGTCAGGAAGAGCTTAACTAGTGCGTAAATAACTGACATCATGTCGAGAAACCCTCCTGGAACCACCTTCTTGTGTCAACTAACCACTCCCGAAGCCGGTGGCGACACCCTCTATCTCAGCGCCATGGAAGCATATAATCGCCTCTCCCCGCCAATGCAGAAGTTCCTGGAGAGTCTGTCCGCCGTCCATGACGGGAAAAGCCAGTCACAGTTCTTCAAGAAATCGAACCTTCACCGCCGCGAGCCTATCGATGGTGTTCACCCATTGGTACGGACGCATCCTGTGACGGGTCGGAAAGCACTCTATTGCAGTCCCGGGTACACGAAGAAAATTGTCGGCTTAAAGAAGGAAGAAAGTGACAACATCTTGCAATTCCTGTATGACCATCTTCAGAAGGGTCAAGACTTCCATGCTCGTGTCCGGTGGGAGCAGGACACGGTCGTGGTCTATGATAATCGGATGGTGTTGCATTCGGTAGTTCTGGAGTCAGTCTCTCCCTTTCTTGAAGCAGTCCTATTATCTCACACTGACTGCTTGATCTTAGTTACCCTTTGGGTCACGGTAGTCGCCGCCATCTCCTCCGCCTGACTCCCCAAGCGGAACGCCCTGTTTGCAAGTAGCTGGCACATTGGCTCATCTCTTCCTTTGCGGCTGAAGAATTTCATCACTCTGGAGAAACCCTCAGAATATAAGTGTCGCTCGTTAAGTAAATAGTCTAGATGCGGAGCAGCTAAGGTGGTGACTGGGGGGGAAATGCCAGTCTTTCTGACAACCTCGATTAGGATATGTATCCAGGAGATTCACCGTAACAATTTGGAATGAGTCTCTTGAAAACTGAACCGAAATCGTGATGAATGATAGAGCAGCGGTAGGGTCACAACTTTCTCGGAACCTGTCGGCTTCACTAATGGGTAGTTGAGGGGAGCAATTGTGTCTCAACCAAGGTCTCTGTGTCTGGAGCTCGAAGACTGAGACGTGATTGGGATCGGAACTCAATAGGTGGGAAAACATCAAACACTGTCGGAAAGATTTTGAATAAATCGATTTTCTGTAAGCCACGTATGTGATACCTAGAGCAACCCACTCCTGTCCACATTGAACAGTCTCTCCATATCAATCATGACGTCCTCACGACCATATCACATCGTAGATCCCAATAACCTAGGCCCAACTTCCCAATTCACAACATGTACCGCCAAGTCGGGGCGCGATCACCCATCTGACTGAGATCCTCCGCGGTCAGTTGGTCTGGCACTCCACAGCGATCTCTCTTACGATTGATCCGCTGATAGTTCAGTCGAAGTGCCAAGACAGCAATGACCCCTGCTACCACGAAGCCCAATTCCAGTGCGTGGCCAAGGATATATTTTGGTTTGTCTCTGCCACGGTAGAAGTTGGACGCCATTGCTATTTTGACGGTATTAGCAGACTTTGATCTTAGCAATTTCTTGATGTTTTTGATGGACAAGCATACCTCCTGACAAGTTACCCAGGCCGATTTGAATAGCCATTCCGGCTGATCGTTTGTAGCTGCCGGCCAGATTGTTGCTGATCCAGGTTATGTTACCAGGGGCGGCAGTGTAAATACCTGTACAAAGTGTATATTCCGTTCAGCTCAGTTTCTCTTCGGTTCATCCTGCTAACAGCCGGGAAAGAGTATCCCCGAAGAAGATTAAAAAGGAAGGGGGGGGGAGGAAAGGAGAATGGCCAACCACAGATAGCAATAAACACCCCAGCATAGACGACACCAGGAACGCCTCCTTTAGCCGAAGCGACCATAGTTATAATGAAACCTATGCATATGAAGAACTGGAAGAAGAGCAGATAAGGGGATCTCTGCCCGTAACGGTCGGAGGAATAGGCTGCCCCTATACCAATGGCCGCAGCGGTGATGTAAATGGGGATCTTGTCTCACTTGTCAGCAAAGGGTTTCTAGATTAACGACAAGGAGAAGGAAGAGCATACGGTGAGAAGCTGGGCAGTGGCTGACTTGTATCCCAGATCATTGATAATCGTTGGAAGGAAGAGAGCTGTCCCTGTTGGACTTGATCAGCTCAATCAGGAACTGATGGAGGACCAATTCAAGGTTTGGCGTACCATACAGCGGGCAAACGATGCCCCCTTGAGGATTGTAACAGTCAGTGGCAATCCCTCCCAGGAATGACAGAAGGGCATAACTGCAAGAGATTCAGCATACAGAACATGACCACGCCGAGATAGATCTGCCAATCGGAAAAGGCATCTTTGACGTATTTCCACCGAAATTCTTCACTCTGCGCGACCATATGAACAGTACCTTCGGAGATCGGATACTTCAGCCTGTGAATCACCCAGGCTCTTTCTTCCTCGGTCAGGAACGAAGCTGTCTCTGGGAAGTCGTATAGTATGAAGTATGCCGCAATCGCGGCAACTACCGTCGCAAGCCCTTCGAGGATGAAGATCCAGCGCCACCCTTCATAATTTCCTACTCCCTCCATTTTCTTTCGAGTTCTGTTAGCTTGACTCCGTCTGGTTTGTTCAAGACTAGGGAGACGCTTACAGCAATGGCAAAAGCCAGCAACCCTGAGAATGCACCCGCCATGCTTGCAGCGCTAAAGAATAAGGCTTGGCGAAATTGAGCTTCGTGTCGGGTATACCACATCGTGATGTAGTAAGCGAGTCCGGGATAGAGTCCCGCTTCTATCATCAAAAGTCAGGCAGCGGTTCGAGGAAAAGCCAGTGGATTCATCACCCGTGACGCCAAGGAAAAAACGGGCAGTGAGCAGCCCGTGATATCCTTGGACGGTTCCCATGAGAGTCTGTCATTTTGGTCAGGGTCTGCAATGCGTCGAAAAAGGGGGCCTCAAGTAACCCTCACCATCACAGTTCCCCATGCGACCATAATGGAAGGAAGCCAAACCGAGGGCCTGAGGCGTTTAAGCAGCAGGTTGGAGGGTACCTCGAACGCGGCATATGCAAAGAAGAATATGGTCACTGAAAAGCTGTCAGCATCCGCTCTGGTATTCACTTGGGTCATCTGACATGTCCAATTAAATTGAGGGCTAGTCATTCCCAACGAGGCCTCCAGGCCTTCTATTTTTGCATTGCCGATATTTGCTCTGTCCAAAAAGGACAGCAGGTACAGAAGCGCGAGCGTCGGTATAAGCCGCAGGTCCATTTTGCGCAACACCTTCTTCTCATCTATATTGGCAAACTCATGGTATGTTGCTGTATTCTCGGTGTGCTCGAAAGAATCGTCTTCTCCTTTCATCCCAGCATCGCTGGAGTCATGCATCTGCGAGGTAACTGGACTCTCAGAGCGCGCAGTGGGTGTATTCTCCAATAACATGCCTTGACTTACCATGATGATCTGTAGCCAGGGAAAGGAAGACAGTATGGAATGCGCGCAGAGAAATTGGTGTCTTCTCTTCCAGAATAACAAGATGTCATAACAGACTCCCATACTAGAAAATAATGGAACACACGAGGGGGGTATATAAATCTTGATCATGGCTGAGCAACTCGTGAGTGTCTTGCCCAATCGAAGCATTTGCAAGTGTGCAAAGCGCAAACTGACCGTACCCTAAAACGAGCCAAACTTAGTCGAAGCGACAGTTCATCTCAAAGTCCAAGCTGTGGGGCAGTTCGGGGATGCCCCGCTGCGTCAAGTTAGCATTTGTCGCCGCTGCCAGTGCGAACCCGAAGCCTCGGGCCGGGAGATTATGAAGGACTAACACACCACTGCTAAGCCAGGGGTGCAATAAGCTCGCTATTGTACTAGGAGGGACAGAGAATTTGGAATCGAGCATTCTCGGTTCTCGTCAAGGACGACTTCGATTAGTTACGTGGATCATACAACGCCCGGCCGTGGTTGACCATGATCGGAAAACTTCTGGTCCGGATCGTAGGACAAAGGTGAGTCTTTCGGGTGCTCCAAAACCTGAAGGAGAGCGTCGGATGAGGCAAGACACGATAGAGTTCTGGCGCTGCAATGCAGACACAAGACAGTTGATCCATCTGTCGGTGCTGGTTTGAGCTGGACCGACGGTTGCCGGTGGTTAGACACCAGGACTGTCTCGGTAGCGAGGGTAGAACTATGGACGAGATAAGGCGGAGGAGGAAGAGGACGGTATGTCACGTCTCTAGAGTTCGCTGCAAAACCAAATCGGTTCTTAGATTGGTCTTCTCTTCTCGTGTCCCTTGACAGAGTTTCGTCAGGCTTTCTACTTCCATTGCATCGCCCTTGACCAACTCAATACTCCTTCCAGGACACTTCTCACACAACACAACAGCTATGTCGCTCGAAATTCAGCTGGAGTCTCCCAACGGGAAGTGGACCCAGCCCATCGGATTGTAAGTCGCTCTCCTGCCCTTCGGCGGCCTTGTTCCACTGCCCCCTATATCCCCGAGCGCAGGTTCGTTGCTTCCTCCATGGCAAGGACAACGTGTCCCTGCCGCTCCATCACAACAGGTTCCGCCGTCCTCTTACGTCGAACTGACTCCGCTTTTACAGGTACATCAACGGCGAGTTTGTAAAGGGCAAGGACGACAAGACTTTCGAGACCGTCAACCCAGCGACCGAGAAGACGATTTGTTCGGTCTACGAGGCCTCTGTGGACGATGTTGACAGCGCCGTCGCAGCCGCACGAGCAGCATTCCATGGCACTTGGTCGAAGATCTCGCCAAGCACCCGTGGGCAGATGCTCATGAAGTTGGCCGATCTTATGGATGTCCACAGTGATACCCTTGCCGCAATCGAGACCCTCGATAATGGCAAGGCTATCTCTATGGCCAAAATTGACGTTCAGCTGAGCTCAGGCTGCATTCGCTATTATGCTGGGTACGCCGATAAGATTCACGGGAAGGTTATGGACACGAATGCCGACACATTCACCTACACACGACACGAAGCTGTCGGTGTGTGCGGTCAAATCATTCCCTGGAACTTCCCTCTTCTCATGTGGTCATGGAAGATTGGTCCCGCTATAGCTTGCGGCAACACTGTCGTCCTAAAGACAGCTGAACTGACGCCTCTCTCGGGGCTCTATGCGGCCAGACTCTGCCAAGAAGCTGGCTTCCCACCCGGAGTGATCAATGTCATCTCTGGCTTTGGCAAAATTGCTGGAGCGGCTATTGCCTCTCACATGGATGTCGACAAGGTTTCTCACCCCCCTGCGCCCGCGGTTATCGGTCATGACTTACATGCTTATCAATCAGGTCGCGTTCACTGGGTCCACGGTCGTTGGTCGTCAGATCCTCAAAGCCGCGGCGTCTTCGAACCTGAAAAGGGTCACGTTAGAGCTCGGTGGCAAATCACCAAATATCGTGTTCAATGATGCCGATATTGACAACGCCATCTCTTGGGTCAATTTCGGCATCTTCTATAACCATGGACAGTGTTGCTGTGCTGGTTCGAGAATATACGTCCAGGAAGGAATATACGATGAGTTCGTCACAAGGTTCAGGGAGAGGACACTCAAGAATGCCGTTGGCGACCCCCATGATCCAAACACCTTCCAAGGCCCCATGATGTAAGTTGCCATCCGGTTGCCGCATTTGATTCTCAGTGTGAAATTGAATTGACATCCTGACGAACTCGAAGTTCCAGAGGTCAATTTGACCGTGTCATGGGCTATATCGAGGCCGGTAAGAAAGCCGGCGCGAAGATTGAAACAGGCGGTGGACGGCATGGAGATACTGGATACTTCATTCAGCCCACAGTCTTCAGCAACGTCTGCGACGACATGAAGATCATGCAAGAGGAGATCTTTGGTCCCGTTTGTTCCATCGCCAAGTTCAAAACCGAGGATGAAGCAATCAAGATCGGTAATAGTACCACTTACGGCCTTGCGGCCGCGGTTCACACCAAGAATCTTAACACGGCGATCAAAGTGTCTAACGGTTTGAATGCTGGGACCGTCTGGGTCAACCAGTACAACATGATCTTCTCGCAAGCCCCGTTCGGTGGATACAAGGAGAGCGGCATCGGACGGGAACTGGGGAAATATTGTCTCGCTAACTATACCAACGTCAAGACCGTCAATATTCGTACCGGTGATGCGCTCTTTGATTGAGGCGTGGACTTAGTTTCTGACAATGCAGGGAAGTCGAGTTTCCTGGGGGGATGTCATGTATCACACTTGAAAGGCGAAGGGGGCAGTCGCATAGCAAGATGACTAGGCAAGAAGGGTTAGTACAGAGCGAGTTGCGGTACTAACTGATCGGGGTATGTCAAATTGAGTATGTTGAGAGAATATGTATTGAATGCTCTGTCTATTTAGCAACTGGTCCTGCCAAGTTGCTGGTATTCACACACGTTTGGTTGGCCCCTTTTCTTCTCCCATTCCTACCCCTATATCCCAAAAATGGGCACTGGCTACTTGTTCAACCGTTCAACAGGGTACGATTGAAGACGAAGTTGACTACGTAGTGAGACCATGAAGTGACTGTGATTAATAGACATGAGACCCTCCATGCTGCTCCTCAGGGCCAGTTGGCTTTGGGTAATGTTATTCTGTACACCACATTTTGTTATTCTGTACACCGCTTTTGATTGGTCCGGATTTTTATTTTTCCGGTTATCTGCGCAGTTCGAAGATACGTGATGTCACAACACCTAAGTCTGCCTATATAGAATGCAGAAATGATGGTTAACGATGGTATCCTCTGCACGGTCGATACCTCGTGCTGACTAAGGTAACAAACCAGCGCCCATAGGCTTGGGAGGACCGCTCATAAGCCGGAGGGGGAAACCGCCCATGAACCGGGGGGAAACCGCCCATAAGCCGGGGGGCAACTGCCCCGCTTATGGGCGGTTCCCACCCAAGCCTATGGGCGCTGGTTTGTTACCTTAGTCAGCACGAGGTATCGACCGTGCAGGGGATCTCTACACAAATCCGGCTGTGTAGGCCACAATAATTTACAAAGTATACAGAGAAGCTCAAAATGCACGGTACTTATCTACCAAGGAAAAGGGAATCAAATGTGTTTATTGCTTCGCAACCACCTATAACGGGGAGAGTTTAACGCGTCACCCCTCCACAGCTACGCCACTTACTAGTGTTTTCTCGCCATCGCCGGGCCAACGGCAACAAGCTCTGTTAGCGCGGTGTACAGAATAACAGGATGAGAGCGTTAAGTGTACAGAATAAGGCGAGAGAGAGGTGGTGGTGTACAGAATAAGGAGAGTTGAGGCATGGTGTACAGAATAAGCAGGTTTTCCGGTGTACAGAATAACAAAAGTTGGTGTACAGAATAATACCCCCCGTTGGCTTTCACTGATCCGGCCGATACGGTCACGTGATCCAGCCTTGCGAGGCAAGGTTGTTTCTCGGTGAACCTTCCCCGGTCTTCCCTGCGGCCTCTTTTGAGGCTACAATTCATAACCGAGGAGTACTGGCTACAGTATCAGCGCACGCTGTGAGAATAAAGCCTGGAGACAGATTTGACTTGGATCCAAAATGAGTGATTGGAGAACCTGCTCGATCTAAGGTATTTCTCGTCTGCAACAAGCTTTCTACTCAACTCTTCTGCTTCGGCACGGTATCCTTATCTTTCAGCCTCACCTCTAAAACAGCGCCAGTCCCCTCTTTCACGCTCTTGATTGCTTCAGGCAGCAGCTCCGAGAACTCGTCCACAGAAGTGGCGCGTCCGGCCCACATCTTGCCCCCGCTCGCAGCCTTGGCAATACCAGCGTAGTCGGGGGAGGGCTCGAAACTGAGGTTGAGCTCTTCATTTGTGGATCGGCTGCCTTCACCATCAGCGTGGACTAGGAGAAGCGAGCGGCGGGGTGCATTCCAGCCTGAAACGAGTAATGGTTAGACACGAAGGACAAGGCATGAAAAGAGACATGGCGTACCCTTGTTGTTGAGAACGACGGTCAAGGTAGGGATGTTGTACCGCTGAGCAATCCAGTACACGGATCCGGGAAAGCTGAACAAGTATGAGCCATCGCCCACGATCTGGCAAACAAATTTCCCCTTGCCAGGGCCGCCAGCTCCGGCGTCTGAGGCGAGCTTGATACCCAACGACGCTCCGCCAGACCACCCCAGGCCTCCTCCACCCTGGTTGATCCAGCTTCCTGGAGCCTCAGCTTGTATCTGGTCGGCCACGAAGATTGTTTCGGTGACAGCCTCGACGGTCCAAATTGTGTCATCGGGACATAACTTCCTCGCCTCGGCACAAACATAGGAACTCGATAAGGCTCCGCCTTCTGGAGGTGCAGCAAGACTTTGGATTACTTCAAGCCGCTTCGCATGACTCTCTCCTAGTTTCATCCAGCGAATATCAAATTTCTCAGAGTCAAGAACATTTCCATACTGCCGGGACAGACACGTATGAAGTTGTTTGAATGCAGTCGTGGCGTCGGCCTTATAACGTTCAACGGCGGGAAGATAAAATACCGGCATCATGTTCTTGAGAGGGTCAATGTCGACGTGCACGATCTTGCACTTGTCATTGGGTCTGCATTGGGTCGGAATCCAAGGCACATCGCAATCCACAACCAAGATGAAGTCTGCTTGCGGGATGTCGTCATCAACGCCATATTTCATGCCAAGGGACGCGCGATGCGAGAAGGGGAAACACAGGTCACTTCCATCAGTGACTAGGACGCGAAGACCTTTCATCGTATCGGCTAGAGCAATGAGCTCCGGTACGGCGGCGTGATTGCGACCCGAATATCCGGTTATCAGTAGTGGCCGCTCCGCATCTATGAGTTGCTTGGCGATGCTTTCCACGCCCTGAGGCGGCAACGCTGCAGGCCCCACCGTCTTCCAGACGCTTTGATCCAGCCAGTAAGGCTCAATTTCCTCAGCCATGGTCTCTCGCGCGCCGACAAGATAGACCGGCCCTGGAGGATCATTTGTTGCAAACTGCAGTGCACGGTGGACCATCTGTTTCACATTCCTCCCTGTTTTGATCTCTCCTGAATACCGACAATACTGCGCCACTATCTGCTTCTGGTCTGGCACATCCTGAATCCAGTGGATGTATTCTGTCCGCGAACCACACAGCTCACCTTCCACCGTGTAGGGGCTTAGACCCGCAAATATGAGGACCGGGCTGCGACCGGCGCTGGCGTTATGGACGCCGGCGCCCAGACTTTGAGTGCCAACGTCGACATGGACAATGACGCATTGAGGCTTGCCCGTCAGACGGGCGTAGCCATCTGCCATCGACAGGGCGACCATCTAGGAGAATTTGGCAGCATGAGAACAAGGCAAGGGAACGCTAAAGAATTGGGTTACTGGGAACGAGCTCACCTCACTGGGACATGTGATGATCCTGGGAAACGCGCCGTTCTTCTCATTCTGTCCTCGCACGATCGCTTCTATTATGGAAGGATGATCTGATCCCAAGTTGACGAAGCAGTGGGTTATGCCAGCCTGTCCAGAGACTACATGTCAGTCCGCTGCGAAATGGCGCCGCACAGGATTCAAGGGGATGCTACGTGCCTCCCATATCGCCTCGAAAAACGCGACAGACGTGGTGTACATCGTATCCGAAATGGAGGAGAGTGGGAATTAAGTGCTCAGCTCTCGCGAAGCCCGTCTCACGAAGACTCTGTCGTTGAATTTCTCCCGTGAAGTCTTGGTCGACAGTAATAATACCATTAGCAAATCCGTCACCGGGCCACATTATCAGACTCTAAGCGACCATATCTGCATCACACAAAGAAAGATTTGAGATATTCACAAAGCTCGTTTGTCGGCTAGCAGCGGTAAGATGTCAAGGCCCAAGCAATGCCACTGAAACGGCTGCGCAACCCCACCATACCGGACAGGACTACGATGGTATGGAATACCGTGCTCGCGCGAGCTCCTCGATCCAGACTGGGGATTTCTTGTCCCTGGACCCTCGGTCTCGGCAAGGCTTGACCAACTCCCCTCGAGCCGAATCGTATACGAGTGAGCTCCAGACACTTTTCACCGCTAGAGACGGTTCTTCCAAACTTCAAGGGATTATCGCTGGCATAGGCTCTTGGTGTTCTGCCCCAGCAACTGCCGAGGATTCTGTTCGGCTGTAGGCTATCGCCTAAGGGCGTTCGGTATGTCGTATTCTGATGGTCAAGCTGGCCAAGGTGTATCTAACAAAGTTCACTGCTTGGGGGCCACCTAGACCGAAGAAAATAGTTGACAATTTTTGGTTTCTTCCTTCCCCGCTCATTTTGCACCCCACATAATCAATCGTCGCCTATTCAGCCTGAGTGTATGCGGGGGAATTCGTTCTTTCAACCCTTCCTCCGTGAAGCGGGAACAAGACTCCGGGGAAGCATCGCAAACTGGGCGACTACCGATGACCAGGATGGCGCGAAGGGTGACAAATCGGTTCAAAGCAGCTCTCCTGAGACAAGGATGAAAGTTATATAACTCCACATAAAGCCCAGTTGAGCCTGCGCCAGCAGAGTAAGAGAAATTAGCGGATGGGTTCCATGGCAAAGAAACCAACTGACAATGGTCTCCAGAGATCCGACGCACACCTAACAATGGAACAAGGAGAAAGATCCCCAAGAAGTTCGTTTACGCTACGAACTCACCGCCCTGGAGATATGGGTCTGATTGTATCTCGGCATGGGGCGCTGTATGCGGAAGAATACGGATGGAACGAGCGTTTCGAGGCTCTTGTCGCCAGAGTTGCGGCCGATTTCCTCGAAAATTATAAGCCAACATTGGAACGCTGCTGGCTCGCAGAACGCGACGGAACGTTCCTGGGCTCTATCGTGTTGGCTCAGGACAGAGAGTCAAGCAATACAGCTAAACTTCGGTTGCTCCTTGTGGAACCTAGCGCAAGAGGAAAGGGACTCGGGGCGACATTACTACAGCAAGGCATCGATTTTGCGCGGGATGCCGGCTACCAACGGATCGTCCTTTGGACTCAAAACGTGCTCACTTCCGCGCGACGACTCTACCAGAAAGCCGGATTCCGTCTGATGCGACAAGACAACGAGGAGAATTTTGGAGCGAAAATGACGAATGAGCATTGGGAAATGAGCATATCCAAGCATGGCGGGCCAAAGCCATAATGGCAATGATATGTTCACGCCCTCTGGACACAATGACACCCCTCCCGCTAATATGTCGGCATCCCTCTTCAAATGGTACAGCACGCCCTCCACACCCATCGGAGAAATAATTCTGTGAACGAGAGTTCTTGATTGACCCATTGCTTGAGCATCACGGGACCAGGTTCAGCTCGCGCATTTTACCGTGAAAGACGGTCTTTTACTTAGACGATGCTTCCTCACATCAGATTCCCGGCTTAGACACCTGCCACATAGCGACTGTAGAAAGTTGCGTACATTACGTGCTCTTCTTCTGTAAGTAAGGACCACTCACTCTGGGCCTTCTATATCGATATCCATGAGCCCGATATGTGGTGGAGTATCGGTGGAAGTATGCACATAATATCGGCAGTGGGCTCAATCGTACACTATCCGATCTCGCTTCGAGCCAAGGGGCCACGAGAAGGTTGTGGAGATACTTTTCACTGAAGGAGCGGATGTCAATGCCCAAGGAGGGGACTACAGAAATGCCCTTCAGGTCGCATCGGCTGGTGGACATAACGGGGTGGTAGGGATACTTCTTAGGCGGAAAGTCGATATCAATGTTGAAAGTGGGCGTGATGGCACTGCACGGCAGGTAGCGTCAACTGATGGGTATGACGAGGTGATGAAGACGTTGGGGGATGCTGGGGCAGATGTCAACGCTCACGGAAGAGAGTATGGTAATGACCTACTGGCATGCCGGGGCAGACGTCAATACCCAAGGAGTGAGTGGACCATGGCCATGCACTGCAAGCAGCATCGAATAACGGCCATGAGACAATGCCCTGAGTTGTAGCTTATTCTGTTAATCCACTTTTGATTATAATATTGGGCGCTGAGCTTTCTTGCTGCTTGACTGTGGAAGTTAGTTCGCCTTTAATGATAGAAGTCAGCAATGCTTCGACTATATTGAAATGTAGAGTGACCAATCATTGGCTAAATATAGTCAGGCTTCCGCCATCGCTCCCGGGCCCATGTGGCGAGGCCGGTTTTGCAAGCCACTGCGTCTCAAAGTCTTTCGGAGATGGACACAACTGGCTTTGGGGTCCAAGTTCGCATGGAGAACAGCGTCCACGTGGAAGATCTATCACCCGAGCCCAGGGGCTCTTGGTGTGTTCCACTGTGTCTGTCGCGGTTGGCTCGATATCTACCATTAGAGAGATAGTATCGTCCTGCCTCATTAGATTTAGCTCCAACACCAACTGGAGCCTGAGATCAGCCCACTCTTTTTGTTGCCCGCTGCCACGGGAATTTGACTTTTTGCTCTCTTACTTGCTATTTTCTGTCAGCTATCTCCCCTATCAGACTCGGCTCGTGTTTGTCTTTTAATCTCCGTCCAATTAACGCTGGCGGACATTTTCCTTCCGGCTGGGTCCCTGGAAAATGGTCTCGGTGAGCCATTTGATTTGGTGGCCAAAGCTCCAGACCTCAGGCTCGTTCGGGCCTAGAGAGTCCCCGTAGTTTGGTGTTTCCATTGGAGCTTATGCTCTGGGCAAGAGATATCGCCCATATTGCCTATCTGCTTGTCGTTTTCGTTCGTGTCTGGTCATGGCGACGATATCTTGACCTGTGTGGAACTTCTCTTTCTCTTTTCTTCCATTTTTGTATTCGTTAGAGGTGTTGCAGGGTCATTGTGTCTCTGTCATTGTTTCTCACGGTCCCTAGTACATCATGACTACCACGGAGGAGAAAAAGGATCCCGTCAGCGGCGAAACGCAAACCCACTCTCCTCCTGACACTGAGGTCGGAGACCTCATCAATGCATCCGGTCATGTCCAGGAATTGGATCGAAACTTTGGCCTTTTGGCCGCTGCCGGTGTCGGTCTCGTTGTTGGAAATGTTTGGCCAGCTGTCGGCGGTTCTATTTTGGTTGCGATCTTCAATGGCGGTCCCCCGGGAGTCATCTACGAATTCATAACCGTCTCGGTATTCTACTGGATTGTCGCTGCATCAATCGCTGAACTGGCTTCGGCCATCCCTTCTAGCGGAGGCGTGTATCACTGGGCTTCTGTAACGCCCGGGAAAGCCTGGGGCCGAATCGTTGGGTAATGTTCCCGGCTCTGAACCTATGCTCTATCTCATGAGGGTGTATTTTAGATTTTATGCTGGCTATTGGAACTGGCTGGCATGGGTTTTCGGAGCCGCGTCAATGAGCTTCATTTTCGGTTGGTGTCCAGGTTCTCTCTCCTTCGAATGTCGATCATTGATCACCCACAGCAAATACCATTGTCCAAATGTATGGAGTCACACATGGCGATTTCGAAGCTAAGCAGTGGCACGTCTTTGTCACCTACCTCGTAAGTACAAATCCCTTCTTCAGTTGGATCGGAGAGATATGGAACAAGCTCCTGATAAGTGACTCGATGCGTCACTGACGAGATGATAAGATTGCGACGTGGATTGCCTGCGCGTGCGTTTGTCTCTTCAACAACGCCATGCCTCACCTCAATACCGTTGGAATATTCCTGATCCTCTCAGGCTTCATCATCACAATAATTGTTCTGTACGTCCGGAATCATCTATGACGATTCAAGACTGATGACTAGACTTAGGGCGGCGATGCCAGAAACCGGTGGACGTCCTCCACATGCCTCATCCAGCTTTGTGTGGACAGAGTGGACAGCAGATATCGGATATCCCAATGGGTATGTGTCCTTGCATTGCAGAACTCATCAGTCGCTGTTTTGTTCTGAAGTCTTTTCTTGCATGATGCTGACCGGAGCATCTTCCGTCATAGATTTGTCTTTGTGGCCGGGATGTTGAACGGGGCTTACGCCGTTGGAACCCCGGATACCGTAAGGTAGGCTCCCTGGGAAGCGATCAACACTCGGATGAGATCGGAGGTGCTAAGACGGGTTGCAGTCACATCGCCGAGGAGATCCCCAATCCGGGCAAAAAGGTCCCCATCGCAATTGGCACCCAGATGGGTATCGGATTTGTCACCGGCCTGTGTTATATCATCGCCTTGATGTACGCCATCAGTGATTATGATGCGTTGTTCGAATCGCCGTTTCCGGTCGCCGAAATCTACAGACAGGCCACAGGTTCGTCTGCGGGCGCAATTGGTTTGTTGTGCCTGTTACTCTTCTGCGTAGCTGTATGCATGGTGGGGGTGTACATCACCGCCGGCCGAACCTTGTGGGCTCTTGCTCGAGATGGCGCCACTCCATTTCCCAAATACATTAGCAAGGTCTCCCCGGGACTGGGAATGCCACTGATTGCAACGCTAGTCTGTGGCTGCGTCGTGACCGTACTGGGCTGGTGAGTTATCCCAACATCTTTACCGAAAATGCACTCACACCGTGACAGCATTTATGTGGGCAGTACGACGGCCTTTAATGCATTTGTGGGGAGCTTTGTTCTAATGAGCACGTCATCGTCAGTAGCAATTATCCGACACATCCAAGTTGAATCCATTGCTGACAGATATAACAGCTATGTTGCGGCCATCCTCCCTCACCTTCTGACAGGGCGCAAAAACATTACCTTTGGGCCTTTCCAGTTGAAGAAGTTGGGAGTTCCGCTCAATTTCATCGCTTGTGGATACATGATGGTGTGGTTCGTCATTTACTGCTTCCCATATTATCTGCCAACAGATGCCCAAACCATGAACTATGCATGCTTGATTTGGGGCGGATTGACAATTTTTGTAACGGTTTGGTGGTTTGTTGGCGCCCGCAAGGGGTATGTGGGGCCAACGACGACCGGAGGCATCAATGCGCAAATTGAGCAAGTGAGACGGGCCAGCGTAGAGAAGCGAGCATCGGTGTAAGAATAGACAGAACGAGTGATTAGTGGCAATTCTTCGACTTTGTAAGGGAGTGAAGATCGCCTCGACATTGGGCCGGCAAAACATCGGCTGATCACGTGGTATAGACTTCTTGGCGACCTGCAAGACTTGGCGCTCCCACAGAGAATTTCCTCTCGAACCCGCACCCGTTATCGTGACCATTGCGACCATCTCAGCTTCGGCCCCTTTACACCACCGAGTCTGTCGTCAAGATGTCTGACAACGGCGAGGTCGAAGTCGAAAATCCCGTCTCAGCTTTCTCTGTCCTACCCAAAGACGTCACCGCTGAGATTGGCAGCATCAAGCTCTTCAACAAATGGAGCTATGAAGATGTTGAGATCAGAGACATCTCGTTGACGTACGGATCCCTAGGCTGAAACAAGCGATGACCAAGGAGGACTGACACTTTTTCTCTCTCTCTACAGCGACTACATCCAAATCAGATCTCCCGTCTACATCTCCCACTCCGCAGGCCGATATGCCGCCAAACGATTCCGAAAGGCACAATGCCCAATCATTGAACGACTGACCAACTCCCTCATGATGAACGGTCGCAACAACGGCAAGAAGCTGATGGCTATCAGAATTGTGGCACACGCTTTTGAGATTGTAGGTTCTGTCCACAACGATATTGGAAGGACGGAAGGAAATTCTGACGACGGATTTTCAGATCCACATCATGACCGATCAAAACCCCATCCAGATCGCCGTTGACGCCATTGTCAACTGCGGCCCCCGTGAAGACAGCACCAGAATTGGAAGCGCAGGCACAGTCCGAAGACAAGCCGTTGATGTCTCTCCTCTCCGTCGTGTCAACCAAGCCATCGCCCTCCTTACCATTGGTGCCCGTGAAGCCGCCTTCCGGAACGTCAAGAGCATTGCCGAATGCCTCGCTGAAGAGCTGATCAATGCCGCTAAGGGAAGCAGTAACTCCTATGCTATCAAGAAGAAGGACGAGTTGGAACGTGTGGCCAAGAGCAATCGGTAAAATGCTCACGACGTTATGGTGTTTTGCGGGAAACTCACATAGTACGATTTGCGCTTGTGGTGATCATTGCAAAAATGCAGGTGGTTCAAATTCCATCTCCGAGGCATCGAGCGAGGTCGCATACCCACTGGTGATGAAACTCGACAGGATTGCAGATTCAATGCTTAGATTATGCTGATGTCCACAAAAGAAATCAAACAATCAAAACTCGAATCTATCTTGCAGCAGGTGAATTCAGACCCATGTTGCTAATATACTGGGCTTGGAGCAGCATGGTTGTCCACACTGGTGGAGCCAAATGGAGCCAACGCTATTTCTGGCCAGCTTCATCACAATTCAACAATTCTAACCGTGCAGTTGGTACTAACGGTGACCTACTCCCTCCAGGAAGAACACGATGATTTCTTACTCCACGAAAGGTGCTTTAGGGATATGTGCGAGGCGCCATTCCCCCCCCCCCCTCCCTCCTGTTTTCTTCTATTGTTTATGCACAGAGCACCTGAATGCAACCCCAACCACCTCAACGATCTCAATACCTCATCTGGACACTTCCAAGTTCACTCAACCTCCTAGTCAATGCATTCCCTCGCTGCTCACAATACGTTCTTCGGTCACAAAAAGCTGCTGCAGCGACCACGATGGACTTCTTATCCGAGGTATTGCTTGCTGAATCTGTCTCAGGGAAGCCCCAATCATCCAACCCTCAACGCCATGTCCGCCCATAGATGATTTCGAGCATGTCAACGTGTGTTGGAGATGTTAAGCTGGACTCCCCATCCCGTTGCCGCTATTTATGTCCGCCACAAGCACCTCTGTATGTGCCAATATTTACGTCCTCTTTACCACGTGTGCCAAAAGTCTTTCGACGTTTCTTCATTGTGCACCAAAAATTATATGATTCATTGCACAACAATCATATCCGGCCGTATATTCCAGAAACTTGTTCACATCTCAGGAGGAGGGTATCGCGGAGGTCTGGCTTCTCCATATGCCATCATCTGATTCCTTGACCGGACTTCCCTCATATATGCTTCCTGGGACGGGTCCTTTGAATTAAAATTGGTCCCTGTATAAGTCTCCTTGCTGAAAAGTCTGTGGAAGGCGAAGCCGATGGTGACAGATGCAGCGGCGCCTATAATACAGAGGAGGACTACGACTTGATCGGGGATGCCCATATCGCGCAAGAAACGATGAACCGACAATACTGTGGAGCGAGACTCGAAATAAGACTTCGAGTGGATAGGCCGAGAAAATTGGTGATCTATTAGGGAAGTGCAGGCTCAGGAGGCCCAGTGCGGGAGGTCGTTATGATAGTTCGAGCGTTTCCAGAACGAAGAGGAAATAAAACGAAAGTTGGGCTGGAGAGTATCTGGCTAACTCTATCACAAAGTATTTGAGATCAGGAGTTTGCATGGACCAGCCAAGGACTCGATTCAGAGCTTCCGCCTGTGATATATATGAACGATGGTTGTCCCAATTCGAGACAACAAATACGCAGGAAATTGAAGTTTCATCAACACACGGCACTTCGGATCAGCCGCCCTCTTCGCGAATTATACTTACCTATGGTCCAAAAGAGTTCCATCTTGAGGAGCATCTCCGGTGGATCTGCGGTTTTGACAATCGATATCTATGACTAGGATTGTGTCAACTGAATACCCCAGACGCTGGAGCTTCTAACCGGAATTGGGAGACAATACGAGGCCCAATCATTGTTTATTGTTCGGCAAGGCTTCGGCTCCACAACGGATGTTGTGTACCTGGCCGGCTACCGCGTTCCCGCCTTTCCTCCCTCCTCTAAACAATCATATTCCATCAATCTCCTAGCTCGCATTCCTGCCTCGAAGAAATGGCTCAGTCTGACAATAAGAAATCTTGAGACCACGCCCGACTCTTCTCGTGAATGGTAAGGCGACCTACATGTCAGAACCGCCCTATTATTACAAGCTTGGATGTCCTATTCCTCCCTTTTTCCAATGTGGAAGTGGCAGACTGTCCCACCATCTTCTCGATTATCATTCTGACCAGCTTTGCAGAAATTGGCCGAGATCCATGACAGTGAAGGCGAATCACAGGCGCCCACGTCGGGCTGGTCACGAGAAGTCCAGAAATGGTTGCTTGACATGCAAGTAGGTGACTCTACGCTTTCGTTATGCTATTATATCCTTACATTGATTCAATCGCCCAGGATAAGGCGTGTGAAATGCGACGAAACTAAACCTCATTGCCGCAAATGTACAGAATTGGGGCGGAAATGCGAAGGCCCTGTTGCAAATCAAATTCGATTTGTTCGAGAACAACCCGCCAGGCCGAAGGCCCCGACATTGCAGACTGAGCTTTCTCTTCTTGCGCCGCAACATCCAGATGATGAAAGACACGCTTTCGATTACTTCACACATCGCGCCGCACCCATATTTGCCGGGGCCATTGATGCTTCTTTCTGGATCGACTTAGTCCCGCGACTCGCCCAGTCGAGTTCGTGCGTATGGAATACCGTTGTCTCGATCAGTTGGCTGTTCGAACACGTGCCATACCAGTCTTTGGTGACCACTTTTGAGTACAGAAATCCGATGACCTCGATAACTCCCCATCATGGACGTGCTCTGAAGTGGTACAGCCGAGCAATTGCCGATCTTCGACAACGTATCGAGCAAGGCCAAATGGACACCGCCAACGCCCTTCTCAGCTGCGTTCTCTTTGCCAGTGTTGAATTTCAACAGAGAAACATAGGGAATGCCTTGATTCTAATGAAGAGCGGCTATAGAATACTTGCTCAAAGTCTCTCAACAGCTGCAACGAAGCGCGCTTCATCAACCACTTTGGCCATTCACGAAGTGGTGACTCCTCTTTTCTCCCGTCATGCTGTCCTCATGGCTACCCTGGGGACTCCAATACCACCGGGATGGAGCTATCATGCAGAAAACATTCTCGAGCCATCCATCCTGTCCTCTCTAGCGGTGCTCGATAATGTCCGGACGCAACTCTATAATTTAATGTACCAATCATATGAAATTATCAGAGTAGCGATCTTGTTGTCTCACGATGACTACGAAATGGAGAAAATACAGCCGCAAAAGAATTCGTTGCTGCAAGAACTGCACCAATGGAGAACCTCTTTCATGGAACGATGGGGTGGCGACAAGAGAATGGAGATTGCCTGGGTGTCTTCAAATCTTCTTATGTACTGGGGTGTCTCCTACATTTGGCTGGCGACCTGCACGAGTCGTTTTCAGACGGCGTTCGATGAACATATTGAACGGTTTGCGGAGATCATCTTTCATGCCCAAAAAGCTCTCTACTACAGTGCCGAATCCGCCACTGGCCAACCGGTCCTTTCCTTCGAGATTGGCGTGATGCCGCCTCTTTACTTTTCTGCGACAAAATGTCGCGATCCGCTCTTACGACGGAAGGCTTTACATCTCATGCGACAAGCTCCGGCCGGCGAAAGTCTCTGGGCATCAGTCGCCCCGACAAGCGTCATTGAGAAAGTCATTTCCATCGAAGAAGGTCATGACTTCACCTACCGTTCAGAATCACCTTCATCCCTCGAGTCTGTCTCACGGAATCTACCACCAGAAAAGCAACGGATCCATCATGTAGCCGTGATAAGAAAGGAGCTGATCGGAGGCAGCCAACGTCTAGCTGCTCAACTAACAAAAATGTCTCTGTGGGCCCTATGGTTCAAGGGTGATGTATCATGAGAATATCTGGCTGGAGGAGGTTCCTGAGGAACAAAGTGCTCATGAATACTTTGGCTAGTAAGAACCATTACGTAATAATATGAGGTTAAAAGCAGAGCAAAAATTTCTTGATGGACGCCTTCCGGATAGAGAGAGAGCAGTCTTCTTAGTACATAAGGGACAGCTAGGGTGCATTGAAACAAACTTGTCATACTAGTATTCGGCGACTAGACTCGTTCTGTAACACCGTCCATTTACACATCAAGCCTCGTATTCTCGGCCAACCAGAAAGCTGCGGGCTGAGTTTGTGGAACTTGATCTCCTTGGCTTCGCCTAAGACGGCTAGTATCGTATT
Organism: Rhinocladiella mackenziei CBS 650.93; assembly: GCF_000835555.1. Lineage (NCBI taxonomy): Eukaryota > Fungi > Ascomycota > Eurotiomycetes > Chaetothyriales > Herpotrichiellaceae > Rhinocladiella > Rhinocladiella mackenziei. Next base: position 1,752,638 of record NW_013550599.1, read on the forward strand.
CGTCTTCCATATTCTGTCTCTATCTGGTAATTTGCTATCCTCCTCCCTGATTGCGAGGCAGGTTTGTTTACAGTTCATGACGAGGCGCTGTAGATGGCGCCTTGACGATGTGTTCATCCGGGCTTGCCGTAGTCGCCACCACAAGACTTGAGGTAGAGGAAGAAATATGAAACATGCCTTCATGAAGGACACATTGGGGAGCCAGACTTTGAATCTTCTTGCACGGCAACCTTTGATAAGTTTCCGCATAATTTGCCCTTTCTATTACTGATATCCATCGCCGTTGGCAGAATGTTTCATCGCACAAGTTTCCAAATCGTGCTTGCTGCGTCGATTCTCCTTACGCAAACGATCAGCTTTACCACGCTTGGATCTCCCGCACCAATGCCTCGTGAATGCAAGACCGAGCCAGGCGACGCGGATTGGCCATCACTTGCTGAATGGCGAGCATTCAATATCAGCGTGGACGGCAACCTCCTCGCGCCCCTCCCACCCGGCAAAGCGTGCGACGTGTCTTCCAGCGCATTCGACAATGACACCTGCACACTCGTCGGTACACGGTGGGCCAATTCGAGCTTCCACGCCGCGGACCCCGTGAGTGTCGACTGGCCGAATGTGCAGGGCGATAATTGTCTGCCGCGCTCTCTGACGCTCTCACCAGACACACCATGTGACGGGAGTGTGTTTCCGCAATACGTCGTTAATGCCTCGACGGGCGCACACGTCGCGGAAGCAGTCAAATTTGCGGGCACGCATGGCGTGCGGCTTTCGGTCAAGGGCACCGGACACGATTTTCTCGGCCGCTCGACGGCGCCGGGCCTCGCAGTCTGGACGAGACATATTCGTGGAATTGAGATTTGGCCTCCTCATTCTTCTTCTCACAATAAATCCGGGGGAGGCAGGACAGGTGAAGGTTTGCCGGTGACGATGAAAATAGCAGCGGGTCACAGTATGCGCGACGTCTATGCGGAAGCGGAGAAAAAGCAGCTTTCAGTCGTTCTGGGAGCCGATGCGAATGTTGGCGTTGGCGGATTCTTGACGGGTGGTGGGCATAGCCCGATCAGTGCGAGGTTTGGGTTGGGAGTGGATAATGTGATGGAGATGGAGGTTGTGACACCTCGTGGGGAGATTGTTGTTACGAACGAGAGGGAGTATTCGGATCTGTTTTGGGCGATGAGAGGGGTGAGTGCCAAAATGACGAAACGAGACCGTCGTTGATGAGTGTTCAACATTGACAACACACGATTGTATCTAGGGTGGTGGGGCGACATTTGGTATTCTCCTCAGCGTGACCATCAAGACGTATCCGAAGGTGAACATCTCCCGATTCAATATCGCATTCAATTCGACGGACGATGAGGCTGCGAGGAATAACAATTCAAACTGGTATGCTGCGCTCACGGAGGTAATGACAGGGATTCCACACCTTTCGGAGTCGGGAGTCATGGGCCAGGTCTCTACTTACCCTTTGAGTCTCCTGGAAGCATTGGCCACGGGGTCTCAACCGCCGCTGTCGGCGAGTGCAGAACCCATGGGTTTCGTGTTCTCTGGGGTCATGCTCGATCCGCCCGAGGGTAAAAGAACAAGCCTGCTGGATCCAATATTGATGAGTCTGAACAATACCGATGGCATCATGGTACACTTCTCGACCGAGGAGGATCTTACCCTGTATGATCTCACGGCTAGTGATGGGACGGTCGGCAGGAACGCCATCGTGGCCAGCCGACTTTGGGACCGCAAAGCAGTCTCGGACAAGGCCTCATTGACTCGAACATTTCAAGTCTTGCAAAAGGACTGGGTTCAGGGCTTGATGGTGACGGGTCCGAGAGTCCGTGAGGTGCAAGTCAATTACACCAGCGTCAATCCTGCTTGGAGGAGGGCGTACTTGCATGTCCGTACGTACAACTTAACTCAACTCAACCCAACCCAACCCAAGCGGCAGAAAATTCCCATTGAAGACGCACTTACTTACTGCTTATGAATGATCCCTAGTCACGACGGTTGGATTCCCGTACAATAACGCGACAGCCGAGCAGGAGGCTAAAGACCGAGTCACACATGTGCTGGGAAAAGCGTTGCGAGACCAGGCGCTGGATACGGGATGTTACCTCAACGAGGCGAATCCTGATGAGCCGGATTTCCAGCGCGCGTTCTGGGGAGAGCATTATGAGAAATTGAAGGAGATTAAAAGGAAATATGATCCAGAGGATACACTGTGGTGTAAGGTTTGCGTCGGATCGGAAGGGTGGGGGTATGATAGTGGCATGAGGAGGATTTGTCGAGTATAACATCTATCCGGAATTAGAGCATAGAATCTGAGAATCATGCTCGATTGGAGACCATAAGTATTACCCTCCCGACTGATTTCACGAGAAAATCAGCTGTGGAGGTTCGATTCCGTATTTGGTTAGACCACATCGTCGATTAGATAAGATCTCCGGTAGGAAAAAATGTCCGCGAAATCCTTTCGGTGTTTCAGGCTTGTTCAATGAATTTTCGATTGACAGCCTTCCCTTAGATAGAGGTTCTATAAAGAGTTGAGAATGGTCAAACGAAAACTTGGAGCCCTTGAAAAAGTCGACGCCGACCTCGCAAACCTCCAGAACAAAATCAAACGAGACCCCGCCTCGTACCATAGCGATTTCCTGTCCCAACACATTCAATATGAAAACCAACGACAGATTTTTGTGCAGGCACCCACGTCGACTTCAGACAACGGAGTCATTTCGTTTCGCGACTTGATCGAATTCGTGGCACATGTATCGGACTGCTATAAAGAGGAGACAAAAGAGTTCCCTCGGGAATTGATCGAGATCCTGTGTACACATCATGCGACACTGGAACCGGAGCTGAGAGAAAAGATCGTGGGCAGTCTAGTTTTACTTCGGAAGAAAGATATGGTCGATTCGATCACACTGCTGCAATGTTTTTTCCCTATCCTGATATCCACGCCGAGCAAGGCTCTACGGGCGCTGCTCTTTCAGAAGATCGTCAGTGACCTGCGCTCCTCGAATTCCAAGACCGTCAACCATAAACTCAATCGGGTGGCGCAGACTGCTCTGCATAATCTAGTTACGGAAGATCGGTCGTCGCCAAAGGCATTATGGGCGGTCAAGATTACACGAGAGATGTGGAAACGGCAGATCTGGACCGATACCAAGGCGGTCGAGATCATGAAAGAGGTATCTCTGGGCGACAACGAAAAATGCATCGTCGGAGGTGTACGATTCTTCTTAGGCGGCGACAAGGAACGCGAGGAGCTGGAAGATGAGAGTTCAGATGAAGATCCGGTGGATGTGAACCAGCTACGGCATCAGATTGGAATCAACAAAAAGAGCAAGAAAGCTGCGAGGAAACTCGAGAAAGCGGCGGCAACCATTCGTCGGAAGGAGAAGAAAAAGGGACAACCACATCCATTGAACTTTTCGGCGTTGCATCTGTTGCACCATCCACAGGGCTTTGCGGAGAACTTGTTCTCGAAGCATCTGCAGAATACCAGATCGAAGTTGAACCTGGAGCAGAAACTTCTGGTTCTGCAGCTCGTGTCAAGATTGATTGGGTTACACAAGTTGACGGTGATCAGCTTCTACTCTTACTTCCTCAAATACCTTACTCCTCGCCAGCCTTCAGTCACGTCGTTTCTGGCGTCATTAGCGCAGTCGACGCATAATCTGGTGCCACCGGATATATTGGAGCCACTGGTCCAGAAGATTGCGAACGAGTTTGTGTCGGAGGCAGCTGCTGGAGAGGTTGCTGCCGCCGGGTTGAACGCAATTCGAGAGATTTGTGTTCGGCAGCCATTGGCTATGAATGACACGTTACTCCAAGATTTGGTCATGTATAGAAAGAGCAAAGACAAAGGAGTCATGATGGCTGCCAAAGGTTTGCTGGGCTTGTACAGACAGGTCGGAGCAGAGATGTTGAAGAAACGAGATCGTGGCCGAGATGCGACTCTCGGTTTACGTTCAGGGGAGCAAAAACAACAGAGGTTTGGCGAGGAGGCCGCTGGTGAGATTGAAGGCCTCGAGTTGCTTGCCAAATGGAAGGAAGAACAGAAAGACAAGAAAAGGCAGGATGGCGCCGATGGAGACGAAGACGATGAAGATGAGGAAGCCTGGAAGGTCCAAGAAGATGATAGTGATGATTCTGGTGGTTGGATCAACGTGGAGAGTGATGAGGAAGTCGATATCAGTGACCGTGAAAGCGAATGTGAAGACGGGAAACCGACAGCGAAGAAGGTTCGATTCGACGCAGGAGAGGAATGGGATTCAGAACCCCAGAGCACAACACAACCTCCGAAATCGGATCTTGCAACCAGTCAGATTTTGACACCCGCCGACCTGGCCAAACTGCAGGAACTTCGAACAACCGCTTCGGTATCCTCGCTGATGAAGAATCATAAATCGCATCACGCGGCACAGAACCATCAAACAAACTCTCAACGACACATTGATGACCCACTGACAGCAGCGGAAATTGAAGGTCTAGCATCTTTATCCCGGGGAAAGGCAACCCGTGCGCAGAAATTGGCCTTACTGCAAGAACATAAAGAGGATCGTGAGGAACACAAATCGAAAGCGGCAAGGAAGAAGGAGCGTAAGGAGACTCAAGGGAAGAGTACAACGAATAGAGAAAAGGCGCGCAAGAAGAATTTCCTAATGACTCTGAGCAAGGCCAGGTCGAAAGGGAAGAGGAGTTTGGTAGAGCATCGGAAGATCCTGAGGGCGCATGCAGAGAGAAGTAAGAAAGGTGGGAGGAGAGGGAATCGAGGCTGAAAATTCAAAAAATTTGGTAATTGCGTTTTTGCCTATTGAGTTGCAATCTCATCTCAACCTGGTTTGAATTGCGGATGGTCGTGCCAGTGAGATTGGCCATCCCTTGCTGGCATTGCGGCTGAGCCTACTGGGGCCCTCAGGTCTGGGCATCGGCAATGCATGCAAATGGGAAGCCCCTCGCGTCGTGTTCGTGTCATGAAGTGGCTAATAGACGCCCTTGGACTCTGTCAGGAACGCGGAATACCGAGTGAGCTCAGCCAACCAATCGCCTCGCCATTTTAACGTTTCAGAAGCCTCAGCATCCCCAGCCCCGGACTTTTGCGTGCGAGTCCGCCCACTAGCAATCGTCTAACCTGAAAAGGCCCGAGAAGAGGCCTGAGGTCTTTCCAACTAGCGGCGGAAGCGAGGACCACTATTAATAAAAATTTTTTAGCGTGGCTGGGGCTGATTTCATCTTTGCCGAGCTTCCAGCCACTCCAGTCAGTGTACCTCAAAGAATCAGGATGGAAGCATCAGATTCAGGGTAAGATAACTTTGATAGAGAGAAAAGGAAAAAGGACTGAGATGACACGATCCGTGCGCTATCGTCGTACCGTGTCCCACCCCCCTCCTTTACCCTGCATTCTCCTCGTACTGCTGCGCTTCTAAACGGCCTTTTTACCGGATTCGCCTGCTTTCTTACTGCCACCCTCTGACCCCTAGGCTTTGTCTTGTCTGACCTCCTACAAACTAAATCTCTTCTTCCTCTCTTCCTCTTCTCGACTCTTTGAGGAGCTTCTTCTTTATCCAACCGATATTAATATTTCCACTCTCAATCCACTCATTCTCTTCTTGCTATTCACTTAGTAGGACCACCATCAGCCTATCTCCTGACTGCGCCTCTTCATCAGTCCTTCACCTACGCCTCCCGCAGCCTCAGCCGTCTCCTGATCCTAGACCAGCACACTCTTTTCCATCTGACATCCCTCGCGTTCGACATCTACTCTTCAGCAAGATTCATCATTCGTTCCACATCACCCACCCCCCAGTACTCCCCTCCGTCTCCGCTCAATGGGTCTCCCACAGGACTTCTCGGCCCCAGTGCCCTCCATTGAGTCCGACTCACCCCTCTCTAAGCGTCGTCGCTTCACACCAAACTCCCTCCCTCCGGTCATGCCTGTCTCAGATAATTCCGACATTGAACATCATACCTTTGACTCGCCATTGCTGTTGCAGCTTTGTGAACAAGCCCCTGATCGGGCCGAAATCGAGACAGGTCTCCTCCAGGTCGGTATGCGGGTCCGGAAGGCAGTTGCTGAAGGCTACAAGACGCAACAAAAGAAATTCACTCCTCGTCCATTTTTCGACATTCACCGACTTTCTCCGGAAACTCAAGCTGCCCTCTCGTCCGGCAACTCTGATTCGGCCAACGAGCTGAGTCCATATGCCGCTTCTCAGGTTCAACCTTTGAGCACGGCCACCTACTGCGGTGTCAGTCTGGATTTCCTCTCCCATTATAGCGACGACAGGTCCAGCCCGTCTGTCCCCAAACAATCGCTCTGGTCTTATTCTACCAGCCACAAGCGTGGTTATGAAGCCGACTCGGACAGCGATGATAGCCAGGATTGGTTCCCTCAGACCCCGAATTTGACGGCCGATGACAGAATGAATATGCCGGTGGATTATTTCGCTATCGACATGGACACCATGAGCGATGTCAGCCCCATGACTCAAATCGGTGATCGTGCCCGACCACCATGCAATGGTCGGCGTATCGTCATGCCAAAGAGTCGCAACCGAATGATGCCACCGGCCGAACCTCCCATGCCTCCTACTTCTGCATTCAACCCATTCTCCAACTTGGCTTCTCAACAACAAAAACTTCAATTTGGTGGTGGTTTCGGGCATAGACACATGATGGGCTGTGGTATGGAAGCCATGGATTTTGGTGATGCTCCATTCTTGCAACGACGGGAGGATGTGGAGATGGATTGTTCTTGAAAAAAGTTCTTGAAATACAGGATTGGGACGACGGTGTTTAAGTCATGCATTGCATTGAGTTTATGATATTTTTTGGTTTCAAACGGCCGAGATTCATCGACGGGAATTTTCTTTTTCTCGATTGAACTGCGAAACGACCTGAAAAGGTTTGGGGGTCGCGAGTCGATGACGGGAAGAGGAGGGAAGATGAACCTATGAGGACTTTAGTTGGGTGAAACATCTCAACAGACCTCGGGACCTTTTGAGACGTGTAAGATTATTAAACTTGGGATGGCCATGGGAACATGGATTGGACTTTGTACACAGAATATACGGGATGGCCCTGCAGATGGGGGAAGAACATGGGAATTCTGCAAGAGTGGGCGTATACTGCGGCTTGATGGAGTTTGCCTGTAATTGATAATGCGCATCGATCATGAATCAATACAGATGAAAAAAATTGATGAACACGAAAGTTATCAACAGTTTATGAAAATCAACCTCGGGACGAGCACGAATCCCTCCTCTGCACGTGATCTTGTCTCTGCCAAGGCTGGTGATTGCCGTTTCCCCATTGGGATGTAAACAAAATCCGTTGCTCGTAAGTCTGCGGCATACCGTTCCTCGTATCACACACTCCCCAACCATGAGTGACTTATGACAGTAAGAATTTTGTTGGACGTTCATATATCATGGACTCAGCTCTACTTGTTGATAATAATATGGAGAGCATCAGTCCAAACCGTCTGAAATGTGCTCCTACACCTCTCCACCCGCTGTCGCCCGAGCGCATCAATCAACAACGTCAACCCCAATCTCCGTCCTTGCACGGCTATCTTGTCGAAAGCGAAAGACCACAGACTCGGGACTCCTTCAATTCCGATGTTCAATCCAAAGTTGCATTCCTGAATAGTCTGACTGCCAACGCCAGTGCTCAGTCATCTCCCGCCAGAGCAGGAAGATTGGGAGGTGCAACCCTGAGCAATACACACAGCAATGGAAACATCCACCCTAGTAATAATGCTAATGCGAACAATGCTCTCCAACGGGCTGTCATGGGTTATGAAGAGGCCCAGGCGAGCTTAGCCACATTGACTGCGGAGCTCGAACGGGCGAAGGAAGAGTTGACCTCGAGGAAGAAGAGAGAAAAATTGCTATCCCAGCGTGTGGAAGATTTGCTGGAGGAATTGCAGGCGGAAAAAGAGAAGAGGGCTCGAGATCAAGAGTCTTACGCCAAAGAAATTAAGAGGTGTCGCAAGGAGACGTATCGTGCTGAATTGGCGGTTGTGGCATCCAGACAGGATCTACAAGAAGTCCGCGGTGAATTGAAGCGGTCGCAGGCCGAAGTGCAACATGAGAAAACCGAGAAGGAGAAAAGTCGACAAGAAAGCTTTGAGAGGGCCTATGCATTGGCTGGTATGATAGGGGAAATGGAACAACTCAAAGATCAATTGACAGTGGTTGAAAAGGAGAGAGATGCTGCTTTATTGGAGGCCAAGGCAGGTGCTATCGAAAAGAGCGCAGTTCTAGAGCATAAGGAGAAGAATAATTCGAGAAGTGTGGAGGAAGAGGAAGAGATCCCCCCGTCTTCAACCACGGTGGACGAAAATGGGACCGAAAGTGCCTTCAAATCCACGACAGTCTCGGAACGTACGCCCGTGGAAGCACCCACACAGCCCCTGGGGCCTCGAGACCCAACCTTTGCCTCTATCAAATTCTGTCTCGAATACTACGACAAACAAATAGAAGGACAAGAAGTCACATTGGCAGAAGAGGTTGAGTTTCTCAAACAGGAATTGAACTGGGCACGGAAACGGCATGCTGAAGATGAGGATTTGATTCATTTTATGCACATGCAGTGTCAATTCAATGCTTGTCCATGCCGACTGGCTGAGTCAAATGGAGAGCGTTTTATTCATGATCACGGCTATGAAGCCAGTGTGCAGGAACAACGGGCGTCCAAAAAGAAAAGGATATCGAATGAAGACCCAGGAGAGCACGTTGCCGCGGACAATGGTGCGTCTGCACAAGACACACCGAAAGCAACGAGGAGGACGAGAGAGTTTACTCGACTTCCCCCCGAACCGACACCAGAACTTCTCTCCACTGCCGCCGACCCACAGGTTTTGGAGCAAGCTGTTGGAATACCCCTCCCTGAGCCACAGCCAATGGAACTGGATCCCAAAGCTGACACTCCAGAGTCAACCGCTCACTTGGAAGATATCACACAAGTCTTGGTTGAGCCGGGAACAGCTTCGAAACCATTCTCCTTTTCGACATCCATTACCAGCAACCCTGGTTTCAGAACCAAAGCTCCACCACTTCGACCGGTGGAAAACGCTTCGGTGGCTCTTGACCACGACCTTTTTGATCTCTCACCTCCCAAACAAGCGCCTCCTCGACGTCCTTCAACGGCTATGGGGATAGTGACCCTGGGATCACCAATTCGCCTTGTTCCAGATTCACCACGCTCGGTCAGAACATCTCATCGTGAAGCCCGTCGATCAAAAACGCCGACAAATGATCGCCATCACACCATGACCCAATCAATCACTACAACCACGAAAGTGGCCTTAAAAGATTCACCACCTCGAAGTCTGCACAGAAGAACACAGTCCAAACCCAATCTTCGAAGTCACTCACCTTTGGTGTCTTCGGTCATGTCTCACGCCGGTGACTCCAATGTGGGATCTGGATTCGCCCACGAGGCATCGGCCTCACCCGCCGCGCATACCGTGTTTCCCGTCACGCCTCTGCACCACTCTTCAAGGTCAATGCATAATCTAGCACAGCATGCACAAACACAGGCGCGACCTCCCAATCGGAGTCCACCACAGGCGATAGCCACTACGACCACCACAACTCGCGTGCCGTTGAGAGGATTTGCCGACACAGATGATGATGTATTCAGCCCAGATCACGATGCCCAAGCCGAGGGTCCGAATGTGAACACACGACTCAATTCTACGGTGAACGAAATGGGCTCACATAGGCAGACAGATACTGTCACGACATCCATCCTAGGGAATATCCCGGGCACACCAATTTCTCGAGAAGCGGCCCTCGCTCAGATTCGAGCTCGAAGAGACCGTGCTAGGAGTGTCAATCTGAAGCGATCAGTCGAAGGTAGTGGCAATAGCAGTTCAACAATGGGGTCGAAGAGTCCAAGAAAACCCGGAGCTGTGAATGGGGGACTCCTTGCCAAAGACAAGCAAGGTGCAAAAAGGGAAATCAGTCAAGCCAGCGCGCCGGGAAGAATTGCTTTTTGAACGGGTGTGGAGAAGAAAAAATGGAGTTTTCGAGAAGGATACATGCCTCCGAATTACAGGCCTCTCAATTTTTGATTCGTGATACTATAGGAACAAAAAGGGGAGCCTTCAGACACGTGTAGTGGGATGTGTGGGTGTCTGATGTACAGAAAGCGAAAGAAAGGGTTGGTGGTACTTTTGGTTACATTGCGTTGCATGACATCCATGACACTGCATCACTATGGCGTTATGTTTTCGACCTGTACATGTCGTGGACCTACGGTACTTACGTAGCGGGACCCTTTACATGCGCCGCTTGTTTTCTCATATTCATGTCTTTGCAACAGGAAGAAATAGTATTAGCTACTACGCGGGTACAGTACTATTCCGCCCCTTATCCGCTAGTCGACACCACACCTTTGCTCCTTCATATTGCACGCTCATTTACTCCGCTTCCGGATGACGGAGACTCCTCGGAGACATCGTAACTCGCCCGTGTTTACGCGAGAGTTCGAGGTCTGACGAATTCTAGATTAAAGGTGGGATAGGGTCTGAAATGATCGAAGACTTAGCTATCAGATGAAGGGTTCGATTCGAGAGTCCGCCGTATTCCAAAACCTTGAGCGGGTACCCGCCAAGGAGTGCTGCCTGGCTCCTTGACTCATTTATGCAGGCAAAATGTTCTGTTATCTGTCTAAAGAGGGAGGAAGAAGAAGGTACGGAGGTCGTATAAGACTCCCGGTAACCATGGCCCAAGGGCCTAAGGAGCCCTTCTCTGCGAGTTTCTTGGTAGTCGATATCCACAGCAACAGATATTCCCCATCCAAGACCTCTTCCCAATGGCTTCCAAAACGTCCCTTCTCTCAGCCATAGCAAACCGACGTACAATCTACGACCTCACAGCCACCTCCCCGATCCCAGACTCGCGCATCATCGACATCGTGCAGCACATCACCCTCCATGTCCCCTCCCCCTTTAACAGCCAATCCGCCCGATTCCTCATCCTGCTGCGCGAAGAGCACCAACGGCTCTGGGACCAGGCGCGTTCCATCATGTCGCAGGTTCTCCCCGAGACCGTGTTCACGACGTACTTTGCTCCCATGATAGCCAAGTACCGCGGAGGCTACGGCACGATCTTGTGCTTCGAGGACCAAGCTACCGTGGCAGCCCTGGCGAAGCAGTACGACGGTATCATTCCGCAGGACAAGTTCCAGCAGTGGAGCGAGCATAGTGCCGGCATGCATCAGTTTGCATTGTGGTGTGCGCTGGAGGCGGAGGAGCTGGGCGCCAATTTACAGCACTATAATCCGAATATCGACGGTATGGTCCGACAGACTTGGAGCGTGAGTCCAGACTGGGCGTTGAAGGCGCAGCTGGTGTTTGGGACACCGGCGGATGATGCCCGGAACAACTTGAAAGAAAAGGAGGTCAAGCCGCTGGAGGAGAGAGTGCTGGTGAAAGGTACCTAGTATCTGAACCTGAAGACTAGAATGCCATCCATCCATGGATGCAGTACGGCTCCCCTGAAACCGATGGGACTCCAACTTGTCAAACTGCTAATATCCGTCTCAACTTGAACGGCAAATAAGTTAGTATATACTCCGAAAACCAATACCAATCATATCAGGTACTCGTTCAAAACACATTTTGTCTCTGAGACAAGGGCAAGTCCGACTCGGTCTGATCAGATATTGAACGGATTTCAGGCGATCGTGCCCGTTGCCGTTTCCATGCTGTGTCGCCTAAAGGTGACCAACAAGATATACTTTGGTTGGCAACTCCTATGAAACATCTGGCGAGACGATTAATAATTAGAACCTGGTAGAACGTTGGCAGCAGAAGATCTTGTTGTGTGGAGGATAAAGTCGGCAGTGATCCCGCGGCATGTCTTGCGGCGCATACTCAATTCGAGCTCCTCGCAAAGTGTGTATTCATCTCGTTGCTCGAAGAAACCCAATCTCGCCTTGCCACAATCCAGCTATCTTCTTCCGATATATAAACAATCCGATCGCAGAGACTCAATTCGAAACCCGTCGAAAAAGCCTTGTCCGGATATACCTCCCTATCTATATCGGATGCCATCAAAGGGCCATTGACATTCAACAGACCGCGCTTCATTCGTCCTCTGTGATTCACCAAAGAGTTCAAGCATTATCGGTTTGATTTTCAAAATGTCTCATTACCAATATCACAGAATAATAAAAGGTGGTGTGACTAACACCCCCCTGTCAGGCTTGGCATGTCACGTGTACCGCGTCGCGCCCTGCGGGGTCGCCTATTCTTGGCTTGGCGTGTCACGTTCGCTATGTCACCCCTCTGGTGTTTAAGGCAAGACCTTTCCACTCATTTGTGTGCTCCGAGAGAGATGGACAGAACCAATCATTCAACAGACTGAATAGTCCATTAGAATCAATCGACCGTCTTCTCATCGCCTGATTCATCACCTCTGCCGCCTCTGTTGCTTGCCGCTCCTACTCTCCGCCTTCCCCGTTCTGCTTTCGCTTCCTGCCTCTCTTCTCGTCACGTCCGGCCATTCTAGATAGCATCACTATGAGCACCCCTTCAGAACCGGACACGGGGCACACCGGGTCAGGCTCTCAAGTCTCCCAAGCCTCCCAGGCAAAGTCTAGTACACCGGAAAAAAGTCGACAGGTATGAATATGAACGAGCTGCTCGAGTGGGTGGAGGAAAAATACCCGAAAGAGTACGAAGAGAATCTAAAAGATAAGGATATAATCGAGGTGCTTCAGTGGCTGAAGAAAAACCATCCGGAAGAGTACGAAAAGGTACTCCCGAGTCGGGCGAAGAAGAAAACAACTAATAAAAAAGCCGCCTCTCACGTACGTACCTCCTTTCAGACAAGTGCTGTTCTTCATGCTCTGCAAAAAGATTGGAACAGTGCCTATTTTCCGCACTCCCTAGTTGCGCTACGGGACCTCATTCGGCAATACCAGCTACTCGATGTGAACGAGTATTACGCAAACACCTTGGTATTCGTCCAGAGCAGTGGCATGGGTAAATCCAGATTAGCGGATGCTTTTGGCCAACTCTGTCCGATGATCAACTTCGTTCTTCGTGAGCCTGGAACTACCGGCTTTCCACCTCCCGATGGAGAGATATTATCATTTCTGCGCGACAAGCCACCAGATAATATCCCCGGCCCAACTAACCGACAGGGAGCATCTAGTGATTTTGTGGAGAGGAGAGCAGCTGTAGTGTGGAACCACACTCTCGCTACGGCGTTACTCCAAGCCAGTTTCGAGACATGTACGTTGTCGATACTTTTTCATCGAAACTCTCACTAATTTAATCTTATCAGTTAATACCTGGGTGGAGAGTCAACCCTTTACCACGATGACTCTAGAAGAGCTTGCAGATAGCAGGCATGCAGAGATGGCAACACTTGAACCAGCTATTAATGCTCAAGACGCCAAGAGCCAGCGGTCCAAGATACGCATCGAGTTCTGCGATTCGGTAGCCAAGAGAGCTCGAGCTATCGCTCAAGGGTTAATTTCCAGCCAGGATTGGACGGGGAAGTTCGACGATGACAGACCGTCAAAGGCTCACTATCAACTCGAAATGGCGCATAGTGTACATCGGCCCAATCCCTTAAACGGTCTTCTAAATGCTGCCGAAAACCTAATGAAAATTCTTCAACAATGTCGAGGCACAAGCGACACGGGCCCGCTCTTAGTAATCGTGTTCGACGAGGCGTCAAGTTTAATGAGAATGCGGCCGTCTGACGAACCAAACACCGGACTCTATGTGGCGCTTAATCGAATCATCAGTTGTCTGAAGAAGTTTCGTGCGTGGTCTTTCTTCCTCTCAACGGAATCTCTCATCGGACACCTTGTACCGCCGAACAATATCATCCGAACTGGCGATTACTCTCGCGACCGTTCCGCTCGTGTCAGTTTTACACGGCCCGCCGAACTGATGCGCTTTCCCCCATTTGTGAGTCTCCAGCTCGACATCGAGGACCGACGAAGGATGCAGAATCCAATACTAAGAAAAGAGGAGCTCCTTAAGCCGTTGAAGACATTTGCGGAACTAGGGCATATGGCCCAATTCGGCAGGCCTCTTTGGCATGCATATGCATATGAGGGCCATGATATGATCAAATTGGCCAAATTAAAGCTCATTGGCGGCCAGCAAGGGGGAAATTACAATGCATCTAACCGGAATCACGTATTTGCTGCGCTGTCCTTTCGTCTCTCTTTGGATGTATGTCTACAGAACCCCTGCACCATCTCTCTCACAAGGACTGCTGTGAATTCTTTCATGAGGGTGGTTATATCCATGAACCATGAGACCGGAGTGATGGACACAGTGACACCATCAGAGCCTGTCTTAGCCAGGGCAGCAATGGAGTATCTCTGCGACGCGAACTGGTCGCGTAGCATTCAAACACTCTGTCAGGAGCTGCTTGAGAAAGGATTAATAGAAAAGGGGCGCAAAGGAGAACTCTATGCTCGGTTAGTGTTGATCCTGGCACACGATTGGGTTCGATGGGCTCGAAGCATTCGATTACACCGTGTCCCGAAATTTGCATCAACCTTTACTGTGTCCGACTTTCTCAAGGCATTATATGCTCGAGATCATCACGATTCAATTCGAAAGATACCGGAGCAGATACATAAAGCCCGAATGAACTTCACTCATTTTATACCAGCTGATGAACAGATTACCCCCGAGGTCATTCCTGCATTATGTCGCGACCTATTACGCCGAAGCGCTGCGATGCAGCTATCTTGGAACCAGGAAACATACGATCTGCTTATTCCCGTGTACTATGGCTCGGAGGATGAGGAGTTCGACCCATCGAATTACGGAGTCATCTTAGTACAGGTGAAGAATAAGAAAGAAGCCACAACACCCCGAGAGATCTTCCAGGAGGACTTTAAGAATATCAGCCCGGAAACGTCGAATCTCGGCAAATCGAAGGCGATCAGCTCTGAGCGCAAGCCAACGAAATTTGTCTTTAATCAGATGACGAACCCGATCCTGTTCCTCCTCTTCGATCTGGGAGTGGTTAGAAGCAACCGGGCTTACGCTCCACTTGTTCAAGTGATGCACAGCGAAAGTGGACTGCGACCTGATTTATGGGCAATCCATTCGCGAGGACACGATTACACCGTCTTTGGCTGCTTACAGTACATAGTACATGAATGCTACAGATTCGAGCGAGCGGTTCTTTGCCTCAATAAAAATGGGCGAAACTCTGGCTGACCGACTCTCTCTAAGAAATAAATCATTCCATATGGTTCGGGAAGGCTTCAGATATGAAGGATTTGAGCAAGAAGGGGGAGCTGTGGATAAGGCAGGAAAAGAACGCGGAGTGGTTGATACCGAAGCGCAGGAAGAGGAAGCAAGCAATACCCGATCGAAGAGAAAGGAAGTGGAAATTCCCCAGGATACCCAGGATGATCGGTTCCCCAAAAGACCCCGCATGTTTTTGTAACATGCAGAGGGTTTACAGGGTATCACTAGCACGTAGTGAAGAGGAATTACTTGTAGCACAAGAATAGGGCGTAGAATGAATCAATTGGTTTCAACGTCCCTGTAGACCCTGCTGTTTCAGCATTGTTTGATTGCCTGTAATCGCGATGATCGGACGCAGGACTCAGGACTCCAGTCTTGAGATCGCTGGTCTGGTGGTATGGCGAGCATCTTCATTCCTTGCTTGGCCCATGTGCCTGCTCCATCCCTGTATTGCAGCCTGCTATGGTCTAGGGCCACGCAGGTAGACATGTCTCTGCCGAAACAAGCAACTGTGTATTTAAGTCACTCATTCATCCTCAGATAGTCTCAGGTAGGCAAGCCTCCATAGCCCAGTGTGCATGTACTCCTGCATCCATTCTCTCAACAATCTGTTCCGAGTTCTTTAAGGAGAGCTGGCATCCGCAGCCGGGAGAGCGACCACCCACAGCGAATCGCGTACAACAGCGACCTTACTAAACACCAATTGAGCCTAGTTGTGCGAACGTTGTCCGCACGATGGAAAGGTACCTAAAAACCCAACCATGTTCCTAGGGGTTTGTTGCCTCCCCCGCATAGTTGGCGCCTTTTGGTGTTCTTTCAACGACGTCGTTAACAGTCTTTTGCACTCACGCCCATTTTGGGGAATATATCCTTAAGCTCGATTTGGCATAGTAGATGGAAAGGCGCAACCAATGATGTAAAGGTACCTAACAAACCCCCCAGGAACCAAAACATCAAAATTGAGGTACTCACATACCTTTGGAATTTGCGAGCTCTTTACCTTATTGTTGCTCGATTCGCGATTTGTATAGACGATAGAAAAGCTTCATAGACAACAGAGACACCCTGACACGCAACAACGCCGAAATCGAGTGCAAAAGGCGCTGTCAAAGGGCTTAACGACGTCCTTCAATGAAGGCCAAAAAGCGCTAACTATGCGAAGGAGACAAATTGGATGGACAGGTACCTCAAACCCCTAGGAAAATGGGGAGTGTTTCAGGTACCTTTCCACCATGCGGACAACCTTCGCACAACTAGGCTCAATTGGTGTTTAGTAAGGTCGCTGTTGTACGCGATTCGCTGTGGGTGGTCGCTCTCCCGATACATTCCCCTACCGATTCCTGGGTGGGCCGTGGATTGGATCCGATGGGTCAGCTAGTCAGAGCACAAGGATTAGGTAATTGTCGGATCACAGATTTTCCGGGCTACGGCGGCATTCCACTCCTCCAGGATGGGCCATAGACTGGATCCGATGGAATTATACAATCAGAGCACGTGATTAGATGTCGGATTATAGATTTTCCGGGCTACGGCGGCGCTCTACCCACTCCTGGACGGGCCTCCGATGGGGCCGAGCACGGGATTAGGTAATTCTCGGATTATAGATTTTCCGGATTGCCGAGGGTTGGTTAATCACGTGATACGAGAGGCCCCATGGACTGGATCCGATGGCGCCAGCCAATCAGAGCAAAGGATTCGGCATTTTCCGGATTATAGATTTTCCGGATCCCGAGGGGTCGCAATCACGTGAATCGTCGTACGGCCGCATGTGTGCGCCGCCAAGAGTTGCCAAGGCCACTGTGGCCGGCTCAATCACGTGATCTCTCGAGCGCAGCGAGCCTGGGGGTTTAGGGGCTTGCCCCCAAAAGACAAAGCTACGCTTTTCACCCCCCGCGGAATATCCTGTCTGCGACCCCTAGTGCGAATCATGAAGCATGAAGGGAAGCAAAGAAATGGATTGGGGAACAGTGTCGAAAGTGGGAATTGTTGGCCAGTCACGTGACTGGTTGCCTTGGCAACGTCACGTGAGGCTGTTTGGCTTGGCAACTTGCGCCCTTCTTTTTCGTCTTGCTCTCTCTTAGATAGAACAACAACAACACGTTCCTTCTCTAGACTCCACAGTCTATCAGGAATGGAGTAGGAGAAGATGAGATGCCCTGAAGACAAGTTGGAAAGGCTGGGTGACGAGTTTCTGGATGGAAACGCGAACGGCGGAAGAGCCTGGCAGAGTCACAACTGAGCACGATTGAAATGCATCGAGGATGAGTGATGAAAATACATTCGATATTGTCGCCGACGAGGGAACTCCCTGAGAGTTGAACGTGATGTTCTGCCATTCCAAAGCGGGTAATTAGAACATTTCGGACTCACGAGCGTTCGAGAACGAATGTCGTCCTCGCCGGGGGAACGTGCTATCTTCATGGATAAATTCATTGGCGGGATGGAGTTAGGAGTTAAGCCGTGGTGGCCAAAACACCAGCGTCCGGAAAAACCGAAGAACGGAGTGTATAGAGTGCATCCCGTCAGGTGCATCTCCTCCCCAGACTCTCAGGATGGAGATGAAACGTTAAAACAAAGGAATCAATATAAAGAAAGGCCCCTTGGCCCAGCTAATCTCCCTGGGAGCAAACCTCTCAATAATTGACGCAATACTGAAGTCTCGGCAGACACCCCACAGCCCCAATAGCCTTCGCACGCGCCACTCTGGACCACGGCCACGATCATCAAACAACCGTCGCAGATTAAGTCGGATATAGGCACAGGTATTGTCATGACATATCCAAGCGCGGGATGCGAAACATGCAAGAGCCGACGAATCAAGGTGAGCAATACGGATAGGGAATCCTCCAGTCCACCCGATCAAGGTCCACTACCTAAAACATCCCTTCTCTCCTTCGTTACTCTGGGGTGCAGAACAACATCTAACGTCCTCCCCCTTCGGTGCTGATCCAGTGCGACGAAACCAAACCAACATGCAAACGCTGCAAGAAATCCCGCCGTGTCTGCCTCTGGGGCCAATCCACCGATCAGACCTACTTTTCGATCCACAATGAAAACCGCTATGCCAGCGGGAACACCAAACGCCCTCGCGGTCCTCGTTCGGCCTTGACGGGTACCCACCATCACCATCACCATCACCACCACCACCAACATAGCTCCAACACGCCGCAGCAGGGGCAGCAGTTACAGCAGTATCGCTCCCTACACATCGACCTCTCCACCCGCGCTTTAGTATACTATCTCCACTACTACCTCGCCAAACCGTACGCCCAAGACACCGTGCCTAGCATCTCACGGGGCCTTCACGACCACCTGGGCTCCTGGCTCTCCGGCACCAAGCACTGCAATCCGCTCGTCGACCTAGCGATCTCATCCATGGCCCTCGCCGTCTTCGCGCGCACTCAACACCACCCGCCGGCCGCCATAGAAGCCAGTGCTAAGTACCAGCGTCTCCTGGCCATGATGCGCACCAGTATCAGCAGCCCAAACTTGGTCGACGACGCGAAGAACATCGACGACTGTCTCTTGGCCATTTTCTTCATGAGCCGTTTTGAGGACTCGAACCATTGCAGATTCGACATGGCCCATGGCAACGGGAAGGTCATGAGGTTAGCGGATTACTCGCCCAACAGCTACGCGCATCACGATGGGGCCCTGGCGATTTTGAAGATTTGGAAGGAGCACCACTGTCCTCACCAGTATTTAGCCCACAGCCAAAGTCCCAAGCAGGCGGCGCCATCGGAGATCATCAAGTACCTGAGACGCGGGATGATTAGGTCGGCGGTGCTTAGACATCTCGCGTTGCCCGAATGGTTGTGGGAGGGCCGGTGGTATGGCGAGAAGGGTTTGGATCTGGGCTATGATCGCGCCATCGTTCGAATCGTCAATTTGCGTCGTGAACTGGCCGTCCTTGTCCAGCGTCAGTCACACACGCAGACTCTATCTCACGAGATGTTGCTCGCGGCGGACAAACTGAATGATGAAGCCCGAGACATCGACACGGAATTGCACGAGTGGACGAGCCGGTTCCCTCGGGCTTGGTCTTATCAGAAACATACCCTGACGGCCACAGATCCTCATCTCGGGGACGGGAACAGCAGGAACGGAGAAAAGGAACATTTCTACTCGTCGACGGTCTACAGCTACGCGAGTCCCGCGCATCCGGCTGCTTGGATTCTATATTTCGCCACCAGAATGCTAATCAATAATGCACGATTGAAGATTCTGGGACTGCTACTATGTC
This sequence comes from Rhinocladiella mackenziei CBS 650.93, assembly GCF_000835555.1. Classification (NCBI taxonomy): domain Eukaryota; kingdom Fungi; phylum Ascomycota; class Eurotiomycetes; order Chaetothyriales; family Herpotrichiellaceae; genus Rhinocladiella; species Rhinocladiella mackenziei. The sequence goes on from NW_013550599.1 coordinate 1,772,125, forward strand.
CACAACGCCGTCAACCAACGCCTCACTCAAACCTGGAGGGTGAGAGTGATGCCTACGAATACGAGAAACAGCGGCAGGAGTGTCTGTCACGCTTGAACGCGACGGCAGATGACTTGGCATCCAGTATACCGTTCATCCTGGAGAGGTTTAAAGTCAAAGAAAAAGATGACACCGGCTCGTCCGACTATTCAGATCAGAATCAAATCATATTCAACACCGACAAGGAAATCAAGCCTTATCTGGCGACGCTCGCAGCGTGGCCTTTGAGCATTGCTTCGTGCCTTGACGGGTTGGACCTCAAGCAGAGATTATGGTTTGGATCCGAACTCGCGAGCATCGGCAGAATACTTGGGGTGGGCGTCTTTGAATTCGCCGTGACGGATCAATGGTTGAAGCTCTAGGGAGGAGATCTCGGGAATCATGATGAGATTTGATCTGAACGTTTCGGATCCTGGCTATAAGTCCTAGTAATGCGAGACCGATTCGGCATATCTCCGTGGCCCATTGCCGTGTCGTACGGGACTCGGTCGAAGGGAGACCGGTTCAAGAATTCTGAGAACGGTAACACCCATGACTTTGGTAGAGCATCCCCAGGCGGACGTGGGCTAACTTGCGAATAAATTGATGAATGATGGCAAACAATACAAGAGCAAGACGATCCGAATTCTCGACCTCTTGGAAGATGTGACCACAGATATAACGGACACAGATATCGCCTTTCCGAAGATCACGGTCAGGTAACAAAGTTGAAAGCATCAAACTCTCCACACCCCTGCCAAGCTGAGACCCAAAGAAGAATCTTTTCCGACGTCTCTTGTGTCGTGGTCAATATTTCGCATCTTCCAGTAAACCAGCGGATGTGGTCCGCGAATGATTCCTTTGTTCCTCGTACGCATCAAGATTATAGATTTGGTTCGCTTGAAGCATTCGGCTATTGTCTCGCGTTTGCTCCATGGCTTCTTGACATTGGAAAGGTTCCTGGTATTCGATATATTGTTGAATGTGGCCTGCCAGATATGACGATGTTAGAATTTATTTCAAATTTCGATGAGGGGCGTTATAGACCTAAACTCTCGCTGATGGGCTCTTCGTGATCCGTCTGATCCGTCGACACATACAAAAGCAACTCCTTTGTGAAAGCGGCGGCAGTTGCAGCTGCATATGGATGCCAAATATCATTCTTGTGGGAGTCGGCGTAGTTACAAATCCCCCTCACCACCAGGCATGGAAGGATATTCATCAGACCTGCGGCCTCCGTCTCGACGCACAATGCGCTGGCATCTCGGCGTAGTTCTTCCCTGTAAACGGGATTCTTCACCACCAAATTCCCAGAAGCTATGACCCCATAGTGAATTTGTGGGATGGTATTGTAGCGAAGTTTTCGGTGGATTTCATGGGCGGAATTACATTTCGAACAAGTAGGGTTTTCTGGGGGGTGGGGGTAGTCGGCGTGGAACAGACGATCCTTTTCGACGCCTGGATAACCATAGCTTCTCATGTGAGGGCCGCGGCGGAGGATATCTGAGAGGTAGTTTGATATGTTCGTGCTGCCATCATTCAGCCTGTGCTCCACATCCAAAGCCGAAATGGCCGTCAAAAGGGTGTTGGGTGGGGCGTTCAAAGATCCCTGGCGTCGAAAAATGCCACCATGGATGGCTTTTCCTTTGTCGAGCTGGGTGACACCACCGTGGGATTCACCTGGTCGACTGACCACGACATCCCCCAGTCGGATATCATGGGTGGGTAAGTCGGGAATACCTCCGCCGATACCAACGAGGAGGACAAATCTCAGTTCACGAAAGGTGCGAATCATGTCTTTCCCAACATGCGTGGCGGAGACCAAGCTACTGACCCCGGCGGGCAAACACGCTATGATAACGTTGTGATCATGTATGCGTCCTCCGTAGTACGTGTTTGTGTCTTGTCCTTGTCCGCGGATCAGTCCGTGTTCCTCATCCAGCATCGCTCGGGCGGCCACCATCTCTATGCTTAGGGCACATATCCAGCCGATTCGATAATCTTCATAGGGTCGAGGAGGCATGATGGTGGGATGGATTGCTGGGCTTCAGACGTTCAATGGGGGCCGTGAGGACTAGAGAAGCTCTTCAAGGCTAGAAGCTTTGGTTTGGTGAGGGGGGATTTCGGATTTGTTGAATCGGCACTGTCGAGTGGAAAGATTGCAACCTCAGTACCTGCGAAGTACATACATGGAGTCCTTCTGGCTACGGAAGTACGTATTAGCTGATTAGGGATGTATGAAAGGAAAGATGAAAGGAAATTGACAGCGATCAGGATCTATGAAGGATACGAAGATGATGCGCTGGCGCGCATTGTTGGCTTTCGGGGCGTGCCAGCCATGAGGCTGAAATCGGGCGCAACTTCCGCAAAAAGGCTTCCTTTTCTTCAAGCCCGGCCTGCAGTTGGCGCTTTTTGGGGGGGTCCCCAGGTAAGTCATTTCAGGGATAAAGATTCATTCTCGAATCATTGTGATAAACCTCGAGCGGCCAAGCTCTGATCTTCCCACTTGGGGGTGTGGGCGGCTAAAAACAACCGAGAAATGTACCCATTTTTATGATCCCCGCTCGACAAAAAGTCTCCCCTTCCACCCCTTTTGCCGCCGAGCCTTATGTCGCGACCCAAGCGAAAATCTTGTGGCGGGAAGAGTCCAATCATTTGGAAGCCAGGTTACAATTTTGTGACGGCTCGTTTTGAAGAGAGTTTCCGAGCGAATTATTCTGATTCTCTGGAGCACATATGCATATATCTCACCTGTACTCTCGGACTCGTTTTTTTTTTTTTTTTTCAATGTCTTTCCCACTTAATCATCTGTGCCAACATAGCCCTTATCCGTCCCTACATATCCGTCTTGGGGGTAAATATCTTTTCGGATGAATTTGCGCAACACATTGTCGACCCATGATTGCGGCAATCCCAGGCTCACCGACTCGTCGATACCTCGATTCATCCTTCCAGTGTAGTTAGCCCCAATCTGGCCTTTACCTGTGCGGAATTCATCAACATAGACGAGAGCCCGGATGGTCGTGTTGTGTTCAGCCGCGGGAGACCAATTTGGCACACGGACTCCGTATTCATTAGGATCCCTCAACCACTTAGTAACCGTCATCGGGAGAAAATGCTTGTTATAATCCCATCCGCCTTGTAGGTGTCTCTTGATACTTTGCGTCGCGGGGTCGGGGTTGAGTACGGGTGTAGGATTTCTTGCCTCGTTATAGCCCTCATACCCGTCGAGGATCGCCTCATCTTCCGCACTCATGTTGTACAGCACTCCCCACACGGTGTTGGCGTCTGTGGCGACATCAGACGGTGGTAAGGCGACAACGTTGGCGTAGCCTCGTTCACAGATGATCCATTCGTGGTTGTCAAGACGAGCGATGGCAACTGGAATGCTTGATGCTGATGTGTGTTTCAGACGAATGGACATTTGAACCGCGGACAAGTTGCTGCCGTAGGCGAAATAGAAGGTCCCGGTTTGAGAGGAGGTGTCGAGGCGGGGGATGGACAGTTCTGAAACCATTGGGAATAGTCAAAGGTACAAGAAGAGGGTTTTGGATGTATGATGCCCGTAGAGCAATGAGAAGCTCTACGCAATTGCCAGGTCCTTTGAGGTTGGGAGATACAAATGTGGTTATGAGTTATATGATGTCCTGTTTGCTCTTGTTGGGTTTGTTACGCGAAAGGCTGTTTGCAAGAAGCGCAAGGAGGGAAAGATAAGAGACAGACGAGGTCTAGTGAGGGAAGGGCTGCAAACGTGCCACTCAATCTATTCAATTCTTACCCATTCTCCTCTAATAGACAGGAACCATCTGATGGAGAGAAGAGAGAAAAAGAAAGAGAAAGATTGTTGGCATTGAGAGATTGAACTTACATAATCGCAACCATGGAGATGTCCGAAGTGCGGTACCTTTGAAGCCGAGATATCAATGGCCTGCACCGGCAGTGGTACACAGTCAAAGAAGGTTCCTTCGTTCAAATAGAGACATCACCCTAAGTATCCTTATCACCAGTCTTCTGTCTGTATCATCTCTTCCTACGGGCGTCAAGCCCATTGGCTAGCCGTGGACTGTCACGTGACACTCACTATGTCTGGTTGGCACTTAGCCATGGAGCTCTCGACTCCGGCTCTGCCGCGCAACCCTCTGGAGAACAATGTATAGATAGCCAACAACAACACGGACTACTTCAGTCAACTTTGCCATCGTGACATTCCCTTCTTCCTTACCGAATCAATCCCGTTGGCCTCCCGTCAGAGGGGAGCTTATTTTCAACCCGGTGTCGTCCGAATGGGGCCGCCGGGCTTCCCGCAATCATTTGACTGCGTTCAAACAACACGGCCACAAAGAACTCCTAACTACTTAGCAATGGAGATCGAGTTGAGCAAGCAATTCACCATTGACCTGTCTTCGTCAAGTCTTTCACCAAGGTACGGGTGCCCTACAACGAGTCCGGGCAGAGTCGTTCAAAGATCTTCATTTTGTTCGGCGTGTGATCCCACGATAACCGCTCCGTCACTTTGGCACAATGATCTGCACGAGGAAAATATCTTCGTCGACCCGAGAACCTGACTAAGATCATTGACACAACAGACTCGCAGTCAGTTAATCTGCTCCCACTTTTCGACCACAACTTCCCTCGTTCATCCAGTATTGGGGATCAAAGCCAGAGACTCTAGAACCACCAGAATTGGAGAACACCTCAAGAATGTCGAATGAAGACCGCACAAGGACGACTAGGGATTCCTTCGATAAAGCACTGTTTGTTGCCTCCCGGAAGTTGGTTGATAAAAAAGATACCGGCCGCTACCGTGGCATCAAGAACCAACGAACAGAGACATTGGACCCTCTCACATCACAAGGCGCATCTTCGAGTTTGGAGAAGCTCATTTTCACGCGCTAATGGTCGACTTCCGTGTTGTATGGCCAGGATTACCGCTGATCAAAGGGTCGACGTCGCCGAGGCCATTTCCACTTATCTTTGATAAAACGAGTCCTTGGCAAAAAATTCAGGACGATGGCGAAAAGACTATGCATGGCATGCAGATTATGAACGATTTCAGGACTCGTTTAGGATCGTTGTGTTCTGACAAGGATGCCGTGGGCCACAACTTATACCGCGATGCGAAAGTAGCTCTTCAAGAGTTGACGGACGAGATGATTGAGGTATTTGCCAGATCGGAAGACGATAATTGGAACAGGCAGAGCAAAAGATCAGGACGTGCATTTGGCCTTTTTGATTGCTTGGCTGTGTTGTCATGTGAGATAGATTATTACCAGGCTCGAAGAACCATGTGTGGTGAAGATCCCACACCTTGACCCGTTGGCATCGGAAAGGCTTCTCTCACAAGGCACAGATGAGACTGTATCAAAGTCGAAGGCTTCACATCGGCCAAAGCATTTTCCAGTGAATCTCACGTTCAACCAACCTGGCGTAGGCGTATGTTGAAAGAGTCTGGGCTTTACCATGCCAATGTCAACCAGGATCTGGTCTCAGACTTTGCGGTCTTCCATAACGGTGGAAAACCGCTGATTTACAATTGCATGACGGAGATTCTGGGGCAATCCCGCTAGACCTTTATGAGCCTAGCGCGCATTGCGGTCATGCAGAATAATTGCTCGAGGCTGCCGCTGAGGCTCTGCCAAAAGTGCTTTGCCCTTCTGGCTCAGCCGACCTTCTACGGAATGCGACTTCCTACGACCGCTGAGGTCAATCTTATAACTTAAGAAAACGTGTTCCTGTTCCAAGCCGTCGCCGCTCGAGTAAGCGTCGATGTTGGGGACATGGCTGAAGCCGTTGCCATCATTGGACTTGTCTCCTCCATTGCTTCCCTCATTGATGCTAGCGCCAAAGTTGTGTCTCGACTCCACGGATTCACCTCCAAATCCTCGGACATACCTGAATTGTTTCGTTCTTTTTTGGTTCAACTGCCTTTGCTGACTGCGACACTTCGACATATCCAAACTCAGGCGCAGGAAGGTAGCCTCCCTGATGACGCGACGACAGCACTGCAGGCTGTCGTAAGCAGTACATCGACAGAGGTATCAGTGATACAAAAATGCTTATCCGACATCCTCCCACCCCAAGGCGTATCGAAGCTCGAACGGGGTCTGAAGGCGTTAAAGAGCCTGGCCAAGGAAGATAAAGTATGTCAAGCGTCGGAGAAGATCCATAAGAGTATCGATATACTGGTGTTGCACCAGACCACGAGGCACGTCGACATGGGTACTCATATCTTACAAGAGCTGTCGAAGTTGAGTGTAGCGCCGAGAGGATCGTCAGAGTCGTTTGGAATATGCCTGGGTCAAGCCCCTCAGATCGAGCCAGATGCTTTCATCGGACGAACGGACGAGTTGCAACAACTACGAGCGTGGCTGTCACCAGCCAATCATCCCAATCGTCAATGTGTTGTTAGCATTATCGGCGTGGGAGGCATAGGCAAGACACAGTTAAGCTTAGCACATGTGTGGGACTGTTGTTGCTATTCATCGGTATTTTGGGTGAACGCCAAGGACGAAAAAATCCTCAGACAAGGAATGGCAGATTTAAGTACGGTAATCTTCCACGAGTCTACGGACCTTTCCGCTCGAAGTGCGGATGACGTGAAGCGCAAGATTGACGAGGTCCTGCGATGGCTGTCAAAGCCCGGCAACGATCAGTGGCTCCTTATCTTTGACAACTACGACGATCCATATCTCCCCGGAGTTCGGTCGGCAACGGGATATGATATTCGGTCATTCTTCCCAACCCGTTCTCAAGGTAACATTATCATCACGTCCAGATCGACGAAATTGACCTTTAGCAAGCAACTTAAACTCGGGAAATTAGAGAACATCCATACGAGCGTGGCTATCTTGTCACAGCGGTCAGGCCGAGACCTTTCACGCGGTGAGACATATAGTGGATTCAACATTTTCTCGTATTGGTTCACTAATTGGTACCAGATAGTGACGCATTGGACCTGGCAAGACGACTAGATGGCCTTCCTCTCGCTCTAGCGACTGCAGGGACCTACCTAGGACGAGCTGACATTTCATGCAACGAATATATTGAATTCTACAACTCGGCGTGGATGGACCTAGTTGGGATGGAAGAACTCCTCGAGTACGAAGCACGCACCATGTCTTCCACCTGGACTCTTTCCCTAGATCAAGTCAGAAGGCAGGATAGAGATGCTTCCGAGCTCTTGACATTTCTGGCTTATCTCGGCAACCGAGACATTTGGTATGAACTTATCCAAGCGGGCGCCAATGATGACGTCCCATGGATGCGTCGTGTCACGAAGACCAAGATTCATTTTCAGCGAGCCATGTCGAAACTGCACGACTACAATCTGGTGGATGTAGCAGCAGGCTCGTACCTAGTCCACCCATGTTTGCACGATTGGCTCGTCGAGGGTCTTAATACTCCGCCGAAACCGGAATTGTTTCTCACGGCATTGGCATGTGTTACTTGTAGTGTTGACGATGAGTCGGGCCCACGGTTCTGGGTGACCAGTCGACGATTATTGGAGCATGCAGAACAGCTCGAATCCCCACGATTCCATACGTTATGGCAGCGCATGGCTTCCGAAAAGAGAGTCATAGATGCGGCCCACATCATTGCAGGTGTGCATCGACAGTGGGATCGGCACGACAAAGCAGAGCAGATGTACATACGAGCACTGGCAGGGGGAGAAAAAGCACTTGGACCCGATCACACCTTGACCCTCAGCACGGTCCACAATCTCGGTGCTCTATATCGTGATCGGGGGAAGCTCGAGGTGGCAGAGCCGATGTGCATACGGGCGCTGGAGGGATACGAGAAATCACTTGGATGCGATCATACCTCGACGCTCAGCACGATCCACAATCTCGGCAATTTATATCGTGATCAGGGCAAACTGGAGGCGGCCGAGCAGATGTACATGCGAGCACTGGCCGGGAGGGAAAAAGCACTGGGACTCGATCACCCCTCGACTCTCAGTACGGTCCACAATCTCGGCGCCCTATATCGTGATCAGGGGAAGCTAGAGGTGGCAGAGCAGATGTATATGCGAGCACTGGCAGGGGGAGAGAAAGTACTTGGACCCGATCACACCTTGACCCTCAGTACGGTTCACAATCTCGGTGTTCTATATCGTGATCAGGGGAAGCTCGAGGTGGCAGAGCCGATGTGCATACGAGCATTGGAAGGGTATGAGAAATCACTCGGACGCGATCATACCTCGACTCTCGGCGCGGTCCACAATCTCGGCCTTCTCTACGCCGATCTGGAGAAACTAGAGGCGGCCGAGCAGATGTACATGCGAGCACTGGAAGGGTACGAGAAATCACTCGGACGTGATCATACCTTGACTCTCAGCACGATCCATAATCTCGCCCTTCTATATACTGATCAGGGCAAACTGGAGGCGGCCGAGCAGATGTATATGCGAGCACTGGCCGGGAGAGAGAAAGTACTTGGACCCGAGCACAGCTTGACTCTCAGCACGGTCCACTGCCTCGGTGCTCTATTTACTGATCAGGGTAAACTGGAGGCGGCTGAGCAGATGTATATGCGAGCACTGGCTGGGAGGGAAAAAGCACTGGGACCCGATCACGCCTTGACTCTCAATACGGCTCACAGCCTCGGCGCTCTATATACTGATCAGGGTAAACTAGAGGCGGCACAGCAGATATACACACATGCCCTCTTCGTCTATCAAAATATCTTCCGTGCCAACAAGCCCCCCTCACCACTTGCCATTCGTGTTTTTGCTGCAGTTCTGTGCAAAAGCATGAGAATGGCCGATTTGGATCAATTTGTTTGGCAATCAAACACTGCTTGCTTGATTCAACTAGCTGAATACTGGGGAATGAAAGACGCAGATATCATTGATTGGCTTGGCAGATCCATGGTCTATTTGAAAGATGACAAGAATGCACAACTAGCCTTTCGCCACTCCATCGAATGCCGAGGTGGTGGGCTGGCGGATTTTGGCCGCGTACGCTGCAATAGTTGTATCCGCAAGATCACAATTAGTTCCGGCCGTCACGTTTGCCGGCAGTGTGTGGACATCGACTTATGCGACAGCTGCATGTCCAAATATGCCGTCAAAGTTCTAACTTTGGCGACCTGCAGCAGTCATGGCTTCTTTCACGTTGATATGGCAAATTTGCGCGAGGCTGAGTCAACTGCGTCGCAGTGCAAGACCACAATTCATGCGTGGATCAACGAAATCAAGGATGAGTACAAAGTAATGAAAGGGCTGTTGACTGAAGTGTCAAGACTTGAAAGGACGGACGCCTTGTCGAACGTGGACTAGATCAACTCAGATCTGAAGATGATCAAGTAAGGGGCCGGGCAGATGGGAACGAGTGTCTGGATGAATAGCGCATAGCGCTTGATCTACGCACGCACCGTCGTATCTCTTAAAAGATTTACGTCAGAAGGGAAGTCGACAGGCACAGGGAGCCGACCGCAATCTCCGGGTCCTGGAGGCGGAGAACCAGGCCGAAAGGGCAAGTTGCGAGCCAAGTCAATATATTAAGCGACCGAAAACCTGGACATGAGATGGTGATGCATTGCCAGATTCCTGTCTCGCAAGCATTGATCTGTGCTCCCTTATCAACCCCTTGGGAATGGCGGTTGTTATCCATGAGAATGCCTCGGTCTACCCAACAACTTCGTTTTTTTCCTTCGCCGAGCGCAAAGAATTTGTCGGCCACATAGCTTACCGCTTCTGCGCGAGTAATCTGCTGTTTTCCGGCAGCGGACTCCTCCGTCCCCGAGGATGAGACGTCCCCTGTATTCCAATCCAATTATGATGTCAAAAGCCGGCCCACCGAGGTTCCGTTGAGGTAAGAGCGGAGGTTCGATGGTCGGGCCGCCCCGATGAGGATGAAGGCTGTCGGCAAGAATATGGCCAGGACTCACAAGAGCGCGAGAAGGGCAGGAATGCGGTAGTATCCGATCCGCTGGTGGTAAACTATTACTACGCTTGTATCAGCACCCGATGTTGCCGTCATATCCCTTTTTGGCAGTTCGGTGGCTCCACTGGGCGAGACCATACTCCTCGTCCCAACAACTGCGTTTGCCGCTGCATCGGTCAGATCTGGTTGGGGATCTTCGTCGCTGTAGACGCGTGTTGGGATAACTGTTGCCACTTGTTGAATAATGTGAAGCTGTTTCTGCCGGTAATTTGCTCTCGTCGGGTGATCCCGTGCCATAGCCCTCGGTAAGAACAGTCGTATGAAAATTTCCCCCGGGGAAGTTGTCTAAGGCAATATCGATTAATCCAAATCTAACTTTCCTTGGTAGATATAATGACTCCTTCAGCAAGGTAGACATGTTGATGTTCCATACACCTTCAGTAGGAACAAGACCCCATAAGAGATCTACATCCGCTAGCTTGAGATCGGTGTTTTCGATCGCCCATAAAGGCATTGAAAGCTCGCCCGCATAGGATTTATCGCTCAAGCCAATGACCTTCAGACTCGAGAGACCGTCTGTGCTATTAAATCTGAAAGACATGGTCTTGATCGGCGCTTTGGCAGCGGTGATGCACGAATATATGGGAATGGTCCATGAAGATCCAGGGTCGAATATCAGTGACGAACCACCATCTTGTCGACTGGGTGCATCATAAATCAGCTCACAAGCAGCGGCAAAGTTCGTGATGTTGGCGTAATCTTGCCCGCATCCTCCTTCATACAAAACCCGTCAGCATGTCCGTTAGCCGAAACTTCACACGTCACCAGGATGACTGACTTGCGGAGTTAAAATCAGTATCATTGACCTTGACTGGACTGGAGTAGAGCGGAGACCTTCCAGGAACTTAACGTCACTTGTGGTGCCGTTATGTTCATCAACACCTTTATCAGCTCCTCCAGGTAATTGCTGTAGGAGCGTGGTTTAAAGCGGCGTGCCAAGATTCCAGAACGGGGTGTTTACGACTTGGAATTCGAGTTGAAAGTTTTTCTCTCTCGTAGATTAGGATTACCTTGCAAGCACTAAGATGTTGAGTACCCAAAGCTGACGCTGTCTCACATACTGTATCCCCAGTGGCCGACTTACTAAGAGAGGTATTGTGGTGAAAGAATTGTCGGCTCTGACGGCAGGACCGTGGTCTCGATCAGACTCGGAGCCTCAATGAGTTGATCTGCCATTGGCATTCCTCTGCACGCGCATCATGTCCTCTCGGCCTTCGGGCCAAGGATTCGATTCAGATTCAGAATACGCGGCACGAGAGAGGACAATGCCTCTTCTCCGTCTTCCACCAAACCTCAAGTTCGGCCCCTTCTCCGTCTCGTCTCAAGTCTTCTACCTCTCCCGCTCTCGTCTATCCTACGGCCTAGTGAATCTCAAACCCTTACTTCCCGGCCACGTTCTCATCTGCCCCGTGCGGCCAGCATCACGATTATCCCAGCTCACCGCCTTGGAGACCGCTGATCTATTCAACACCGTCCGGGTCGTTTCACGGACTCTAGAACGGGTATATTCCGCTAGTGCTCTCAATGTGGCGGTCCAAGATGGCGTGGATGCGGGCCAATCCGTACCACATGTCCATGTCCATGTCATCCCGAGGCGGAGAGGTGACTACGATCATAGAGGGGGCGGCGATCGGATTTATGACGCCATGGATGGGGAGGAAGGGAATGTTGGAAACGCCTTCCTTGAGATGCAGCGAGAGAGGAGCGAAAGATCTAAGCAGAGGAGAGACTTTGCTGGTGGACCGGACAGTGATAGGAAACCGAGGAGCGAGGAGGAGATGACGAGGGAAGCGGAGTGGTTGAGGGCCGAGATGCAGAAGGACCATGTGAACGGAGATGAGGAATCCTCCTAGTAGAGAGAGGGATTGTTATTTCAGAAACAGGCTGATCAGGGTGATGCCCCAGGCTGGGATCGAACATTTCGATCGAGTCGACTTCGTGGCCTGGACAAATAGTTATGATATGGCGTGTAGATCCAGCCACAACAGCAAAGATGATAGGTCACGGTGCATGTCAACTGAGGAGATATGGATAGATTTCACGACCATAGAATACTGTAGGCCCCTGGATTGAAGAGGTCAAGACATAACTCCAGGATCTATTGCTTTCTGGGTATCACTGGTGACGCTGCTCCTCTCATCCCGTCTCAATTCGTATCACTTCATCTCTCTTTTTTTTTTCATTCTACCATTTCTCATCACTCGACAAATCCATTCATTTCTGCATTTCCGTTACCATAATACTCATCTTGTTGTTCCTTGATTATCGCGGCTGTCTGAGGTTCCCTGGGTGCTAAATCTTTGCTCTTCCACAACTCTGCTCTCTCATCCAGGATCTCCTGAGCCCACGCTTTCACCTCTTCAAGGTAGATCTTCCTCGCCACCCAACTGAATTCGCTGAGGTCGATGGTACAATTGTTGGCGCGCTCATACTCAACCATTTGCAGGATCAACTCCACTTTATCGACATCGTGGACGAACTTCGATTCAAGAGTCTCGTTGTCTTCGTATTCTTGCCAGACTGCGCGGATCTCTCTGCCAGGGATGCCACCGTGGACTTTGCCGAGTAATGATTGAGCGACCCAATCCATGGTTGCAGCCTCGCGTCTGTTCTTCTCGACCTTTGGTACGCCGTCGACAGGTGTCAGATCTCCAACAAGTCCTTCAGCCATGTCGTGAATGAGCGCCATCTTTGTACATCGGGGAATATCCAATCGAGAAGACAATTCTGGGGGAGCAAGCATGGTGATCAAGGACATGCGGTACATGTGGTCGCCAATGGATTCGCCTCCCGAGATGCCAAATCTGCGCCATCCTTCTCGTTTCTCAATTTTCAACCGTTCAACATAGTGAAAGAATGAGATTGGGGAGGAAGAATTCTCTAGTGGGGGGTTGGGAAGATCTTTGAGGACGGCTCGAACCGACCATGGATTGGGTTTGGGGAGAAGTGAAGTGTGCGATGTCCTCGTCCGAGGCTGGGAGAGTGCTGTCAAGTCTAATGAGCTTTGCAAAAGCATTCAGCTTGGGTGATAACACAAACCTTCAGGCTGATCTGCGCTCATGTTGATGTCGGTGTGCCGGGTTGACCAAGCCAAGAAGTGACGAAGACGGTGTTGGGAAAACGAAACGAGAAAAAAATCTAGAAACGCGCTCAAATTATACCCTGGCGGCCGTCTAGGATGTATATACAGCAATGGTTATGCAGCGACAAAGGAGGATACAGGAAAGATTGCGGGGCGTTTGTCAAACAATCTGGAACCCGCTGATTCTGGTTGTTTACGAGGTGACGTACGTGCTATTCCACCCGCCATTGCCCAGACACCAAGGAGCCTAAAATTTCGAAATGGGACCATTTTCCGGGCCTCATCCAACGTGGATTGGAATCACTGCGATTGTAATGTCGTTGCCGGGAAATCTGCCTCTGGTTTAGGCGGCCTGCCCGTTCCTGCCGCTTTTGACGTCGCTATAAGAACCGCTCTCTCATCCTCCTCGACGTCGACCTCTCCATCTCTCTTCATCCTGAGGCCCCTGGCATTTCTGCCCTGCCTCACATGATCAGCCGGAGTCCTACATTCTCAGGCCTCCTTCCAGTCCACCCTTCCGCGGCCCTCCGACCCTTAGGAAATTGTTAAACGATTGGACAGCAGCAAGAGCCCCTTTACCTATATAGGATATAGGGGTAGGAATAGGAGAAGAAAAGGGGTCAACAAAAACGTGTGTAAATACCTAGGGGCCGCGGATAGGATATTCCAGGGGGGAAAAAGCGTAACTTCTGTATTTTGGGGGCTAGCCCCCAAACCCCCAGGTCACACTGCGTTTCGATGTTGCCAAGCCATTTGAATCACGTGATTGGCCGGTCACGTTGGTATTGGCAATTCTTGGCGGCGCATACATGCGGCTCCATAACATGTCACGTGATTGGCAAACCTCTTGTGATCCGGAAAATCTATAATCCGACAACTACCAAGTCCTTTGCTCTGACTGGCTGGCCCCATCGGATCCAGTCCACGGGCCAAACCCAGGCCTCTCGTGCCACGTGATTGCCAACTCTCCGTAACCCGGAAAATCTATAATCCGTTACCTAATCCTTTGCTCTGATTGGCTAATTCCATCGGATCCAGTCCATGGCCCACCCAGGAATGGGTAGAATGCAGCCTTTGTCTACCAGAACTCCCTTGATCGGATCCAGTCCATGGATCATATATTGTGATGGTATGAGGTAGGTCTATGCCAAGCAGTCACGTGACATAGTAAGCAAACAGTGCAAATGATAGGCAGATGGCTCTCTTTCGAAGGGAGACGCGGGAAAAAAGAGGAAAACACATGCATAACAGAGACGTAACAACAGCAGAGACGGCAACAGACATTTTTGGGCATAATTGTTATTAGTCTACCTTCATGTACTTTGACGCTCTTACCTACCTGCCTTTGAAGTGATCCTTAAGCTCGCGCTCCCACTTTGTGTGGTGTGTTGGTTGTTGATTTGAGTCGAGACAGGTGCTGGTTTGGCAGCCCCCATATCGCCCCTCCAAAATATAGACGATGTTGATCACCGTGTCCTGTGCCGTACGATATCCTCCATCGGATCCAGTGCATGTACCATATGTAGACGATGTTGATCACTATGTCTTTTATGGGGACCAGCCCCCCCTCACTGCGTTCGAAGGTCCGGCTGTCGAGCCCTTCTCTTTCTACGCTTGTCACGACAGGCCATACAGGTCGAAAAGACCTTGCTCCCTGGGGCGGCCGAGGCATCTTTGAGAAGGAAAGAGAGTAGGTGCTTTTGAAGACAGGCCGAGCAGTATTAAGTGTCAACATCGGACATGAAAGGAGGGAAGGGGTGCCACTGTGTAGAGGTAAGGTACGGGCGCGCGCGATGTGATTAGCATTTTCTCGGCCAATCAGAGACGGCTTAAGTCACGTGAACACAATTGATCCCTAGGGTCGCGGCCGGGGGTCGGAGTCTAAAAGAAGCTCCGCTAAAGCTACGCTTCAATCAGCAACCTGGCAAGACCAGTTGCTAAAGAGCAGAGCATTCAATTCATATTCTCTTGGTATTCATTGTTTCACAGAAATCTATGGCGCTTCTGGGTGAACCCTCGGTAAGGATGGTACTTCCGTTGCCCCGAACAGCACAGCACATAGTCCGACCCACCATGTGTTCCCTTGATCTGTTGAACTGTGAGACAATATGTGGTAACGAATGTTCAGCTAGGCAAGGATTTCATCTATGAGAGCTGAGTACGGACACGCCGAAACATGGCAACAATCTTTAAATATATGTATGAAGCAGGACCTCAACTTGATAGAAAACAGAGGACTCCTTCAACTCAAATTGTACCACAAGTTTGACACTGCCATAACCCTTGGATCTCTCTACTTAAGGCCCTTCCAGAGGTAATCCGCCCAGACCGCAAGATCCGCGACATTAAAGACGACGTCGCCTTCTGGCGGTACAGCGGCTCGGAGGAAGATTTTGTCAAATTCGAGAATTAGAGGCGCTCCAGCAACGTCATAGGCTGAGGCAGTGCCTGGCTGAACGGTGACAATTGGCTGACCGATGGTATTCGACTGAGCAGTAGGACCTAGTTGCGGAGTGGGATTTTGGGTGATAGTAAGCTCGTGGACTATTGTCGGAATTGGAGCGTTGGGATTTGGGTGCGGAGAAGGGCACCACTTTTCGACTATTAGCGTCTTCTGTGCTCGCTTAATTGAGATGATGATGACAATCTTGACATCTCCAGAGTTGACAATCCACCATTCTGCGTCATGTCTCAGACGAGTAAGTGTTTCAGAGAGTCCAGACTCAAAAACAATTGTTGGCCGGTCAGATTCCCTTTCCCGGGTCGGGAGGGGTCGGAATCCCATATCACCCTCTTTAGAGGAATTAGGGAGTTTGTACGTTGTCCCGCCAACAGGATATAAGCACTCTCGTGGGAGGCCCATTGTGATGATAAGTTCGTCACGAAGTCTTTGGGCTAGTGTGAGGTGCGCACCTTCATGTGCCGCTGAGGGCATCAGCTTGATAGCTAGTAGATTGTTACCCGCGTAATGGCTCATCCGAGTATGCTTCCCGATGTTGGCACGCTGATGGTCAATCTTTTCCAGGTGGCCTTTTGTGACACCCCTGAAAACAAGGTACTGCTGATTCGTGTGGCCCTCCATCAACGCAGCAGACTGCGATTTGACACGTTCTTTTAGATCTCGGATCCCTTTGTACGAATAGATACGAGCGTCTTCTAATCCGTCTAAGGGCGATATCTTCGGTGGCGAATTCTCCACTGCCGTAGTCTCTTTTGATGTAGTTGAGCTTGAGGATGACCTTGACATGGGTGTATATATAAGTGCCCCATTGCTGGGTCCGCAAATTGTATTCATGCTGAGGTTCGAAGGCCGGAAGGCGCAATGTTGAAGGAGTAGAAAAAGCAGGTAGAAGAATCAGACAGGGAAAGTTGTTGATGAATCAGGTGTGTACTGAGGCGAGAGGTGGGTGCACTGAGGTAGGAGAGATTATGAATGATGATCTGTACGGGAGAGAGGATTGATTGATTGATCTATCTCAAAGCACACTCTGATGAATGTCAACATAAGTAGGTGGAAAGGGTTGAGGGTGCAAGTGTCACTACAGGGTGATAATGCCAAGCCAGCCGCGGTGACACGTCAAGCCGGCATTGTCTATTCTGGCCAACAATGAACGCTTAAGCAGCCCTTCAATAGAGAGAGAATAGGTGAGAGCGGATGTATAAATGTCACTCTCTAGGCTGTTAGACTTGGCGTTCCAGCCAAGCGCTCACGTGAGAATGAAAACGCTTTGCTGTGATAATTGGGGCTTCAATTATCAAACGATATAAGTGGCTACAGTGGCTTGGAAGAAGAACTCCAAAAGCGGCGGCGCCACCTGCCCAAATTCGGCGGCTGTAAAGCATTGGTTGTTGAAGAGCTATTGTCCATGCCCTTGTGCCCCTGAATCTGTCGAACGGAGCGAGATGCGGATGGAAGGGGTGAAAACTCGTGTGCAGATTGCAACTATGGATGGGTTGGGGGGGAAAGCCCCCTATATAGGCCAGAATAGGGGCTCTTGGCACTAGGCACCAGCTGTCTGACAGAATCATACTCAAGACGCAATTGCTAAATGCGAACCTGCTGCAATTAAGATGCCGATGGAGTCAGGAGTCTAGTCCTCAATGGGAAGAACATTCGCTCCAGACAAGTTATAAGTCACTTACTGTCCTTCTATCCTTTGAGGAGAAGCAATATCTAGACTACTCATGAACGTAAGTGTTGGATAGAGATGAGAGGTCTCCATAGACGACGACGTTACAGACGGTTGCTCTGTGCAACGATGTAGCATTCGTGTGTCTATAAAAGGAGTCTCAGGACCTCGACAAGTAGATAGAAAACAGAGCGCTCCTTCATCTCAAGTTGCACAAAAGTTTGACGGTAAGCGACGACATCACCATGATCAGCACATTTGGAATCTGTTATGAGAAACATCACATGGTAACCCGCATATGGCAGAGATTGGAAAGCATTGAACAAAAGAGTGAATCGCCTTGACTCAGCAGTACTGGCCATTCCAGCACATCTCGGAATTCCCCTCCTTGAATCCAATGACACAGAAGAAGAAATGACGCCTTGAAAATAGAAAGCAGGCTTCACTATGCAAATTTCAGACGAGTCCACAATTGCGAGTCACTTGAGCCAAATTCGTCTCATGGCATTGAATCATTCAGACAACGAGACGGATGCTATCACAGGCAAACTCGTCCCTATCAACGTAGAGGATCAACAGCCCTCTCCTACACCTGGGAAGAGCCAAAATTCGATCACAAAATTTTGATCAATGAACACCCTTTCTTTGTCACCCAAAACCTTGAAAGCGCCCAAAGGCATATGCGGGGGGAAAAAGGGCCACCCAAACCCATGCATCGTCCGGAGTTTTGGCGATGACGTATTGGTTGATTGACCAAAATTTGTAGGTACAACGATTTCTCTTCTTGAGCAGGAAGGTTCAAACCGTCCAGGCATCCATCAGGCAGATATTGAAGAGCGGAGTCCTCAAGTCTCATTGATGCGGCGCATCTATAAGAAAGCTTCCGCCATCAGGTTTGGCTAGATGGCGCTGTGGAGGAAGTTACTCTGGCTATGGATATCGTCGGCAAGATTGGGAGACCCCCAATTCGATGGCCGGGTGAGAAAGAAATCGAATACCCCAATGTCTCAGAAGAGGAAGGAGATATTGCCACACTAGAACGCAATGCAGTTGTTGATGGAAAAGCCACCGTGGGAATGGAGTCGGATCTGTCAAGAAGTCACCCTGAGTCTGCGGGCCCAAGTCTCCTGGGGCGACTGGAGCTGTAATCTTGAAGAACGTTAGAAAGACTGTATACGAAATTCACAATCCTCCTTCTCTCGGCGCGAAGTTTCTCGCCCGTAGTGGCAAAATTATCTTCATGTTTTGAAATGGAGGGATTCCCGAAGGTGGGATAGAAAGGTTGTCTTCATGAGAGGTGTTTGAGTGTGATGGTGCTGCTTCATAGCCTCTGGATCTGTACAAGCGCGCTCATTCGGAAACAGTTTTGATGAGTGAACTGTATTTCTTGTGCAGTACCCGGTGTTCGTGTTCCATGTCTCTTTGCCAGGTGTGCAGGAGAAATTCAGACCCTACTCACCGAGGCAAGCCAAAGGCTGAGGACACGACTGAGAGGGGGGCAATGTTCTGGTATCGATGATCCATAGAGCCCAGTACGCCACGAACAGATTCAAACAGCCGCAAGGCGTTGTAACGGAGCCAGATGGTGATGGTGTGCGTGCCGTCAATGGACATTTTATCCGAGGAGCTTGGTGTTCTAGAAACAAAATCGATCGCCGAAGAGAGAGAATGATGTTTCGAGGTCGAAGTCGGGATGAAGAGCAGAGGCAAGTCCAATGAACTTTATATTTCCTGCAATGGTCTTTGTCAAACTTCTTGTATTGAAAGAGTGCTCTGGCTCTCCTAATGAGGGCAGGATAGAGCCTATCTATTCGTCATCATTGTTGCGTATTGATGGTGATACTGCCCAGTGAACGAATGTTGCAAAATATCCTGGTTTGTCGTGAATGATAGGTCACCATTTCTTCAGCACGATAGTCCACTTCTTCAACAGTCTTTGAATCATTGTCCTCGCTTGGATCGACCTCTCTCAAGCACTCCACGCCATGGCCTAAGCAAAACTCAAAGAATTGACTGGAGAAACCCCTTCCTGCCGACCTTCTCTTTCTCTATATCTCTAGGGAGAGATTTCTTCTTTGCCTTCAAGGCAGCAGACTGGATTCAATTGCCATGAATGTGAGAATGAAGAAGAGCTCATGGCTAGGGACCGTCGAGGGATAGGTTCTTTGACCGCCGGCGAATCGGAGCAAAGCACAGCCTTACGCCAAATGATTGGCGGGCCATCACATCTCTCTGTTCGGCACAAAACATTCAACTAGAATTTGTGTGATCGTGTTGCTCACGTCCACTCCAACCATGGACCGCTTCTCGTCTCACCCTCCATGGCGCCCACGAAGCCACATCATGACCTTTATCAAAACGCTACACCTTCTAAACCTCGATCTCCTGCCGGACTTCCCTCGCATCTCAGAGTCTACATTCCGCACGGCGACCAGTTCGAAATGCGCTCCAAGCACAAGCACACCAATGATACAAAATCGCGTCAAAAGCGTAGAATGGGCTTTATACCGACTGTTCGAATTGTACGACCTGGAGGAGACGCGATCGAAGCTCTCCCCACATTTCCCCCCCACCGCACCGATTCAGTCCCTCAATCTGCGGGCAGCGCTGTACAAGGCGTTGATGGAGCTCAAGAAGAATGGGATATTGCCGAGGGACACGGTCCTGCGAAAGACAATGCTGGATGAGTGCAAAGGGGACAAGTTTGAGGAGTTGCTGTCGGCGTTTGCGATGGTGGTGTTGAGGCAGAGAATAGCGAGCCCAATAACGGGAAAGACAAAGCAGAGAGGGACCGAGAAGAGCATTGTAGCCCAGATGACGGATTCAAAGCCACAGGCTTTTTGGAAGGAACAAGATGCCGAGAATATGGTCCCACTGATTCTCGCACATCGTGTCTCCTTGCAACAGTCCCTCCGTCACAGACAGAAAATCCGAGAAAAAGCAACCGCCTGTATCAGTCATCTTGAAGCAAAACAAAGGGACATTTCGAGAAGACTACAAATTGCATCCCAGCCGGAAGACGACATCGAGGACATGCCTCCACAAACTTATGAAGCACTGCGAGAACAAGTAAACCACGCGTTTGCCGCCGCTGATCGTCGATGGGCAACGTATATATTTGACGGCAATCCTTCGGATTCGAATTCTATGTCTGTGCCGAATGTCCCGAAGTGGCCCTTTGACGAGCCTGAGCCTGACCAATCTGTGCATGAATTTGGTGATCCAACTGGAGGTACCGGCGTGAACGAATTGATGAAGCAGCTGAAAGCTCGCATATCAATGCACCATGATCGAGCAGCAAAGTTGAAACAGCTGCGTGATGCTCTGCGCGCTGAAATCGAGGGACAGGAACAGGGACAGGAGCATCTCGTTCTTCCGCCGAAAGATGCCTCTAGGACAAACACAACCATCACCACAGACCCCGCCACTGACGGACTCAAGATGCGGCAATTCAATAAACACCAAACTCTAACGCTTCAAAGCTTAGCCTAGCCGTGTACCTCGCATCTCCGGTTGTCAGACTGGGGAACGTCCAAAGACAACAAATAACTTTTGCCTTCCTCCGGAAAAGACACTGGAGTCCACTACGAAACTTGCCATCCCACTGAAGAGGGATCAATCTCGACTCAACTCCTGGCGACACCAAGGAACAAACTCATGCGTGAGGGACAACATCGTCATACATGAAAAGCCGAACCGCAATGGTATTGACTTTGATGAACCGTATCTGAAGCCCTCAAGTTTCGAGGAAAGGCAAGGGAGACAAGGACACAGAAACAGCACACTCCACCGCCATGATATCGACGGATCAGAGACCAATAGATGTACGAACAAAGACACGACATAATACGATATGACATGAATGTGAAAATCGAAATGGTGTCACGATACTACCAAAGAACGGACGCCATGAGCCAACAATATTATAACCGGAGCAGATCTGGAATCATTCCACATCAATTTAAAAGTTGAGTGAAAAGAAAAGGGGCAAAGATGCCTGGAACTAACCAATTGGCCGGAAAATACCAATTGTACCTGAACAGAGCACCAGATAGCCGATGAAAACCGGGGTGAGAAGAGATGAAAGGGGTTCAACTCGTTTGGAAATACCCGCCACGCCGTCCCAACCCTCACACTAGTGCTCATCCTCATAATCATAATTGGTCCTTACAACATTCGAGATCCGAAGAAGGAAAGGAGCCAACCGTTGATGTCTTTGAGGGAATTATTTTCATGGTCTGTCAATCCCAGTTTATTCAAAACACAATCATGCGAAGTGAACGGATGGATGATTGGGGTATCTTTGGGAGCACAAAGAAAGCACGCAAGTACACTGAACTATCCTTCCCCTTCAAAGTAAGTGGGAGAGACAGGAGACGGATGAGTGGGTGGGTTGGTCCGCCGAACCAGCGAGTGATTGAGCTCAAACGGCATACCTACCCACTCACCAATTAATCAAACAATCAACGGACGCCACCAATCGCTCAGGACAGGAGATGAAGCACCCAAAGACTTGAGCTGCCTTCATATCTCCTTCCTTTGCCTTCCGTGTCTGTGCCGGGTGTTTGGAGGCCGAAATCTATACGTGAAACGACCACCTGGAGCAACTTCCGTCCAGTCAACTAGACTTCACACACGTCCTCTGTGTCTTTCTCCCTAATGCACACCAAAACCCTCACGAACACGAATACACGAGTGCCGTCGATCTAAGACCACACTCCAGGCCGGACATATTCTCTCTCCCACGACTCCACACCAACGCCCTCTTCATATCCTTCGTCGATATCAGCACTGTCCAGGACCTCGACCTCAACTTTGGATCCTAACGCTTGCTGACCCTCGCGTATCATAGCTTGTAACTGCGCATTGAACCGGTTCATCGTTTGGTCCTGTCTAGCTTCCTTACGGCGCATCTTTTGTTCGAATTTCCGGACGGCGGGTGATGGTGGAGTTGACGAGGTCACGTGGTGAGCGGATTGACGACGTGGCGAGGCTAACGAAGCCCGGCTGCTAGGACGCTTTGGGTGGTGGTTGTTTGGGATGCTGTCGGGGCGGTGGACGTCACTGCGGACGGCGGGCAACGACTGACGAGGCTGTGAGGTGACGTTGTAGTTCAATGAGTTTCGAGGCGACGCATAGGATGCCATGGGGGATCTCGGGGATTTCCGTGCATGTACATGAGATTGACTATTCACATGCCGGGCCGTTGATCGTGTGTGAAGGTTGGCTGTACTCGTTCTGGCCTTCTTTCTCACTGGACTTGTCTCTCTTGACTCAGTCTGGGGCCCGTCCAATACCACCCAACTGGCTCGAAGGGTGGAAGAAGGATCCTGGTCCGAATTCATCGTGGGAGTCGCATGATTCCGCTGATGACCGGCGACAGGATTGGACATGTAATCGTCAATGAAGTCCGCGTCCTCGGGAAAGCCACCCGGGACGGGACTTTGCTCTCGTCGAAGAGGGGCCTTGTAGTCATGGTGAAAGACATCATTCGTGGTATCGACCTCGGTCCATGCCCGGGACGCAACGTCGGGAGTTCCGAGATCGAATTGGTATCCATTCCCGCCCCCGGCGTAGAAGCCTCGAAATGTGTTGCTCCAACAAAAGTTGAAGACTTTGCCGGCTATTCCTCCAGTCAACGCCCACATGGTCTTTCCCCAACCCTTGGGTGATCGGGACAGTCTTCTTTTCCTTCCATGCTCATTGGACGCGGGAGTCTGTGGGACGGACGAGTCCATAGAATGAACGGGGTTCTGCTGGTATCGATTAGGTCTGCAATCGACCTCATAATCGAATTCATGTGCATCGTCCTCGTTCTGAGCCGTCAGTGCGGTGGGCGCATCAAGTCCGCCGGCAAAACGGTAATTCGTATCGACCATGGGGGGTGGACTGCGCGTGTCGCGGCCAGATGACCATTTTTGGAAGTAAGAGTCATTCGGATCGCCGAGTGGAGTGTCGAGTGTATCGTCGGTGGTATCAAGACGTTGTCGCTTGCGACTGTGTTGAGACTGCTCGGAGCGGTGAGACGGAGATGATCTGGAGATGGACTGACGTTGGCCCTGTTGGGACGCCGCGGAGGATCGACATGTGTCGTCGACAGGAGGTAAGAATACTGAAGCGTTGAAACGTGAGCAGTGGAATGTGGTGTCTGGTTCTTGCATGAAAGAGCCTGGGATGGGAATAGGTGATTCCATGATGCTGGTCATCCTATGCGAACGGCTCAAGCGAGTAGGCTGGTGGTCAACGCGCGTGGTTAGGCAAAGTTAGATCTAGACCGCATTGTTTGAGATAAATGACATTGTCGCCGGGAATAGATATGGGGGTCTGCAATATGGTGAATAAAGAGTGCGCATGTGAGCTGGGAATATAGTCATCGGATGATATGGTCATATTGACGGTTGAGAATCAAGGCTCCAGCACCATGCGACAAAAAAGCGACTGCCACCGGGTGGCGTCTGGCGGGGCAAACTTGCGCGTCACCCAGCAACTGGGCAACTTGAAAACTGTAACAGGAAGGTATCCCGAGACATATGTATTCAGAACACGTGATGTCATCACGTGATATCACGTGGTTGCAGGCCCTCCTCGGCACCTACATGATCTTCCCACATTTAACCACGAACGTTCGTTGACGGGAATTCCGCCTGCGCTTTGGGCGGCGAGCCACCGCTTTTCTTCCTTCCAAGCTCTCATCTCTGTCGCCAAAATGCATATCCAAGTATCCTCACCTACCGCATTAGGCCCTATCCATTCTCTACCGGCTCCTTCAAGTCCGTCCTGCCTTACCAAACCCCGATCCTCATTACCTCTTCACCTTCACCGTTACCCATTTCAACCCTTCAAGTTTCCAACTCCTTCGTCACAGATTTGGTGTTAGCCGACCGCACTGATCGGTGGCGCACATTGGTCAATGTCACCTCGCCAAGATCTCGCGTAACGGGGACCCTCTGGGGTTTGTTCCAGACTTATAAATGCATGGGTGACGGAGAAATCGTCATTAAAAAAGAATATTTTCAATCTCCGTGTTTAATAGTCAGCTATCTCTACTATGCCATTGGTAACCTTTACTCTAGTCGAAGAGATACATTTGGTAGGCCCAAGCGAGGTTAAAGCGGACTCTTTAGGCTAGAGACCTTGTTTCCCAATTATTTCCAACCTCTGGACAAGTCATTAGTATGAGAATCCTGACAGCCTCGCCGGGAATATTCTCGAGCAGTGCTATTACGACCTTAGTTGCCGCCTTCAAGGTTATAAATGGAAACATTGACCAGCGTGTCAACAGAAGAGTCGACAATCTAGGAAAAGACGACATTCTCAGTAATCATACCACATCTTGACCCGCAGTGTCTGACGCGTCAGATCTCTTTTTTCGTAAAAGGACGAGGCGGGGATATTTCACGATCTTCCAACTCTTTGTCCAAAGATATATCAGCATGGCCCAAAGATTTCGCGTTGGAGTTTGAGAGGCTGAAGATTTTTTCTGCTTCACTGGAAACCGGAAGAACCTAATGATTTCTCTGATCCAGATAGCCACCATATAAGTCGCCAGCGACATGATGACGATGGCGCCGATGAACCAGGCTAGGCCCATGGATTGGAAGATGACGTTTTGGGAGTCCGGAATGGCAAAAATGGCCTATCGAAGAAAGACTGGTGAGAACCATTATCAATTTCAAACAACCTCAGCGGGTGAACATACAGTCACAAGACTCATGGGCAAGTATCCAATGGTCAAGTATGTCAGCTTCCGGATGGTACTGTTTTGGGAAATGGAGGTCTTGTTCTGCTCAAGCCCGACTCGGCTGTCCCGCAGCGCCAACATAGAGGAAATCTTAGCGACGGTGTCAGTACTCCCTCGGTTTACCCCGAGCGAGACATCGAGCAAGAGCTTACCGCGTCCTTGAAGCGAATGGCCAAGGCGATTTGCCTCTCAAGATTGTCGTTCACCTTGGTCAGTTCCATTAGGCTGCTTTCGAATTCCGCCACATATTCTTGACACATTCGCTGCAGCCTCTCACTTCTGCTCCCGGCTCCCTGGCACAAGGATCAGCTTGCACGGTAAAGCGCCGCTTGAATAAAAATCCGAGCCTTGCTTTGTCTATCTGCTTCATAAGCTCCCACTTCGCGTCCAGGATGCTGTTCAGGGTCGTCTTTAGACTGTTCTGGACCTTGTGTAGGGAATCAAGACTCCATAGCGATAATTTGAACTGTGGAACTGACGAACGGTCATGGCTCCACTCCAGTTCTTCCACCAAGAAGACTTCCTATTTGTGGAATTAGTGCAGTGCCTTGCGTAAAACCCAGAGTACGGACACAGACCATGAAATGGAGAACAGATCCGAACTCATCGATTGTGCGATGATACTGCTCAGAGAGGATGGTGCACCTCGTCCCTAACGCTTGCAGGTAGACAAGGCATCTCGCGGTCTGTGGCTGGTGGATGAATCGATTCCATACTTCATCAGCATGACTGACGAGACGGCGCAGGCGGCCGTTATCGATCGTCTCGGAAATGATAGTGCACCTGCTAAAGTCGCCAAAATCGTTGGTCGAGAGAATTATCGAAGTCACAGACAAGCGGTACGGTCTGGGCTTTTGCGGCTCTTTTGTCAGTGGCTCCTGTGTTGACGGCCCCACCTTGTCAAGCTCCTCTGGGAGACAGATATATCCGTTATCTGAGGAGGCCTTGGTTGTCTTCGCCTCAATCCAGCCTGTTACTGTGAGGCTCATAGTCCACGTAGATCCCTGCTGGCATGAGAAATGGGAAGCGGAAAGCTTGTGGTTGCTCAGACAAGTGACCGCCTCCGGATGCAACACGTACATCAGAATTCGAGTGAGATCCTTCGTCAGCTTTCTCACGGCGCTTATGTCTGGTCAGCGAATCTCACTTGCGAAATGAATGGAATATGCGGCCTTACAGGATTCGATGTTGTACAGACTGGTCAACTAGCTAGGCTGATTGTTAGCGCGGGCACGGTGCGCAGAGAAAGCTGAAACTCACGCTGTCAAAAAGAGCCATGACCACATTGTCTTGTTCAGGTGAGCTGTCAAAGATATGTCGGTCGCTGGAAACGAGGGTCTTGTGAGAGAGCGAATTCGGATCCATCGGCAAGGCGACAATATCTGACACAGAGACGGAGCCAGGCTCGTCCCGCACCGCATCCTCAAGATGGCGTCTAGTAATTCTGTCCTCGCCTTCGGGCATCGCGGACTCTTTGAGGGCCTTGGGAATGGTCACCCTATCCGTGAAGGGCCTGCAGAAGAGGTGTGGCGTGTCTTCAAGCGAGGTTATGAAGTTGTCCGGGTGATACTGCCGCGACGGGACAAATGACATCCAGTCAATGGAGCGCGAGCCGTGGCCTCCCAGTTTCTCGAGAATTTCGCCTTGTCGGACCATTAGGTGCCGCATGTGGACCGTCTCCGCAAGTATCATGCGCTGAATCATCCTCTGGATATCTGAGTTAGACCTTGGCGGTGAATCACGAGGCGAGGCCGGCTGCAGTCTGGCGTGAGTGACGGGGATATAGCGGTGGATGTCAAGCAATGTCGAACTGAACACGGCCGTCGCTTCGGACCGTAGCCAGCCCGATCGTAACCTGAGCTGTGAGCGCTCCCAGCAGGAAACTAATGTGCCTTCTGAATTGAGGAAGCAGCAGACCCTAGCCTTGTGAAGAGCGACCTCCTCGTCTCTCCGCTCGTCTGCACGCCAGTCGTCGTTGTCTTGTGTATTGTATCTGCCGTCCTCCAGGGTAAGAATATTGAGCCCGCTGTTGTGACACAACGCCTGAAGCTCCCAGGGCCCACTAGTCGGCCCGTCCTCATGGGGCGGTAGAGTGCCGGGATTGAGTTGCTTCGTGAACTCTCGTTGTCGCACAATTTGGATGGACACCGAGGCAGTAGCCTCGGTAGTAGCGTCAAACTGCTCCAAGCCTAATTCACGCACCAAAAATGCCAGACGATCAACGATCTCGTCCTCGGCGGAGTAAGGAGACCTGGAGGATAGTCTTCCTGTCTGGACTATTCGTGCAGCGTTACCCAACCGATAGACTTGCCTCTGCATAGCAGCCGTATTCCAGCAGGCCGGAAGTATGCCGACTCCGGCAAGTTTGAGCATTGAGCCCCAGTGGTACCACTGGAGAAGAGGTATCTTGTGCTCGACTGTTTCCCCAAAGTCGCGGTCATCCGGAGGAATACAGGAAAGTTCCAAACTCTTTCGGTCAAAATCGCTCAGGCGGCCTGCCAACTCCGCCTTCAACGTGGGCATTGACTTTACGACGTACCAAATACTGATCATGATGTAGTAGTAGTCAGACTCATCGGCTGGAAAACGCTCAGAGAATGGCATCAGGGGCGTTAAGAATGGAAATTCCGGCTCCGAGAGGAGCTTGGCTAGAAATAGAATGATTGACGCAAGAGCGCCTAGGATGCGTTTGCACTGATGCCGAGCAATTCCGACCATGTTCTCCCTATCTTCTGCATGAAAACAAGAGAAGCCGAGGGAGTCGTTCTTCGCAATGCCATGGTGGTTGTCGTCCTGAGAATCTATCTTATATGCTTCGGATATCGGAGAGTTGCTCCTGCTCGCTTCAAGCGTCGATAGAAAGCTGTGGGCTTTCACGAGGAATCGAACCTTCCAGCTGTAGAATGGTTAGCTAGCTTCCCCTGACCAACGGATAGACGAAGAAAGGAGAACAAACAATAAGGATCTTAGGCTAATGGTAGGGTTCATAAATAGATTGCTCATGATCGCCCACTCTCGGATGACTGTGTTGGGGACGCTAGGAACAAGATCCACCTGGAGTATCTTCTCGAGGCATCGACCAATGATGCTGGTATCAGTGGATTCAGACACCAAGTCGGTACGCAGATCGCTTCCTAGAGTGATGGAGTCCCACATTGCGCCTGTTGCCGCTGGACTAGAACGCCCGACACCGACATGTTCGTAGATGTCATTTGAGGATGGAACTGAGGGCCATTCTTCCACAGGAGTTGCGTCCGTTCTTTCGACGAGGCGTATGGCAGCGATGAAAGTTGTACTTCCATACCCATTGGTAAGAGATGGTATTTTGGCACAGGCACCGTAAACTATGCCACGGCTATTCTCGTCATTGTGCCTTTTCAGTTTCAGAGGCGTGTAGGAACGGCCGTCTTCATCGAGCTGCCATACTTTTGACTCCAAGGCAATATTGGTTCCAGTTTCTGCAACCCAGATACATTTTTCAGCCACCTCGTCGATATCCGATACCGGAGACCCGTTGGATGTCCGGACAGGTTCCAGAGGTTGAAGCCACGTGGGACCTCCGATCGTGAAGACAATCTGATTTTCTGGTGGAATGAGGTACCAGGTGCGGTTATCGGTCCGACAGTTTTGCTCGATTCTTATGACCTGGTAGCACACGCCGTCCTTCATGAACGAGAATGTCACACATGTACCCACCTGCTGGTTCACGTCACCGTCAATTAGGTCGTTCAGTAGAAGAGCATACTCGTTTAATGGCCAGCGGTAGTTGAAACATCCTCTATCAATCAATTTGCCTAAAAGGAAACTAGACCCGTTAGGCGAGTAGTTATGTTCTTTGTTGTTCAACCGATTCACCAACTCAGGAGTGCCGTATGGTTTCTGGTCTCTCGCGACTTTGAGGCCAAATGTGGATGATCCACCGACCTCCATCTGGGTTCGTGCAACACAAGCATAGAGCGAATCTGAGAAATCGCCTCGAGCGAATATTATGCCATGTTTCTCGGACGATGCGGAGAGTTGGAGAAGCTCTCCACCAAGGTTGCTCGACGCTGCAATGCCATCTGCGCCGAACTCGAAGGAGCAGGCTGCGAGGCGATCGAACTGATTGTAGCTGATGTACGTCGGTCCTAGAACTTAAGAGAGAATATGAGAGACATTATCCATTATCGCATTACAATAATTACAACGGATTCATACACATACCTCGATTGTCGCGACTGAGCCAGCGGAAGGCTGGAGCAGTCCCCGCTTCTTGTTTCTGCTCCATCATGAAATCGGCAGCCTCGTTTATGCCGTCGAAAGCCTTCCAGTTAGAGATAACAACAGACCAGACAAGCGGCGGCGAAACTTAGATCTGATGAGTACGAGCCTCGATTCACTGTTGAAATGGGATGGAAAGATGAAGGATCTGAAGAAGCGACAATGGCCTGTGGGAAGCATACTCGTATTTATGAGGCTCCCTGGACCTCCGTTGACAGGTTAGACATGCTTATTCCCCTACTCGCATCACCAAATCACTCTCGAACTCTCGAACTCTCGCAATCCACTTTGTCCGAAGCGAGATTTATCCTATAAAGGTCACTGAGCCCTAGTCCACTGCATCCCGCGGTGAGTCTTCCGTCAATTTTACTCGTCAAAGCACTGAGGAGAAGCGTGCACCAGCTAGGAGCCGTGTTCTCCCCAATCACTTCATTTTGTGGCCCTCCACGTCGCGGGGCGCTGGAATCCTCTGCACTTGAAAACGAGGAAGCAACAGCGAAGCCGGGATACGGTAGGGATCATTCGTTTAGCGC
Organism: Rhinocladiella mackenziei CBS 650.93; assembly: GCF_000835555.1. Taxonomy (NCBI): domain Eukaryota; kingdom Fungi; phylum Ascomycota; class Eurotiomycetes; order Chaetothyriales; family Herpotrichiellaceae; genus Rhinocladiella; species Rhinocladiella mackenziei. The sequence goes on from NW_013550599.1 coordinate 1,801,836, forward strand.
CCAATCCTGAGTTAGCACACGACAAAAGGGCAGTGGATGAAGGTGAGGTGCGGCTCAAAAACAACGGGGGGTGTACGTATCAATGGAACGTTGTCGAGACTTACCTGAACGCTAGATAACTTACATCTAGATGATTCAGTTAGGAAGAGTCGCTGGGTGTCGGAGGGAAACCTCCTCTATGTCTTCGAGGCGCCATAGTCAACGTGCTGCAGCTATTTCTACCCGTCGTTTTCAAAGAGTTGGAGGGGGGAGAAAGAGATCCCTCATAGTTTCTGAAGGGGGGCTGTTTCTGGTCCCTAGTGACGGTTGCGTGGTGAATGGGAAGGCAGGCCAATCCACGAAAGAAATCCTCTAAAAGCGGCGGCACCGGCCGCTAAATTCGGAGGAAATTTTCCCTGCAACCTGCGTTGAACTGTAGAGGGAGGGACGGAAGGGGAGGATAGCATCGGATATGGTGGTTCTGCTGACTAGCCAATATCATGACGGTCAACGCTCGGGAAAACTCTGTCAAAGATGTGTATCCTTGGAGGTCTTACTAACCTCATCTCCCAGTCGAAGGTGCAGAGATCGAATCCACTATCGCTTCAGCATTGGACGCCATAATGTAGGGATGTTTTTGGGTCGCTCAAGGACAGATTGTGGTTTTTCCATTCCAGAGACTGCCGTATCACATTATCGTTCCACTCTACACCTCTATATATGGCCCCCCTTAACATAAGGCATACAAATGAATCTTTGATATCATTACTATTACCTATATCACCCTTGGAGATTGTACGGTCCAAAACACCTCTTCGGTCTTTTCTCACTGAACAGCAAAAGTTGCACTTGCCCCTTGAAACGGTGTGATGGTGCCCAAGATACTTTTCGCGTCCCCATGATATCTCATTCGATATTTTCCCGCTTGAATTGGCGTGCCTATTTTTTTCCCTAATTCCCAAAAGACATCGACCTCGCTAGTGCCCAGAATGTCATTCGTACGACGCCACTGGAACCATAAATCCCAATCGCCGTCATTGCGGACTGTGGCCAAAGTATGGCCGCTGTCATCGACCCTTTCAACCTCGACGTACGTACCTTCCAGATGCAGATTATTTCGGGGGTTTGCGGCAACGAATGTGACATTAGCGATGACTGATGGAGCAGGCGTCGTGGAAGCGGTGTTGATGGTGTAGAGGCTTTCAACATCGTGGATCACGTCGCCGAAACTTTGGCTCCCGGATGAGTCGTACACCACGGGTGCGATGAAGCTGAGCGAGTTGTTGATGTTTATCGGAGGATTAGGCCCCAGCGCCAGTGGTGGATTCGGTCGAGTCTGACCAAGGTAATCCAGCCGGTCCACTGTTAGGTTGATGTACGCGTTCAATGTGTGAGGACCGTACAGTGTCGAGGCGCCTTCATATCGCTGGACGCCGTACTCCTCTTCCGTGGTGATGTAGTGTGTGTACGTGTTGGATGGACCACCGATCACGACGACGGGCTCTACCGAATCGCCAATCAGACCCAAAGACTTTGCTTCAGTGGCGATAGCATTGCGCCACCGGCGACCAGACATGGTTGTCGCCTCGCCGGGGGAGATGATCATGAGCAGTTGTCCGACGCGCATCATCTGGATGTCGACAATATTGGGGCTCCATTGATACGGAATTGTCGACGCGCCCACATCTAGGAGAATCGGCTTGGGAGCCTGGCAAGCTCGCTGATCGGCGGTAGGGGCGTGGAGGAACGAGCCAACAACACCCCAAATCGGATTGTCACCAGTGTTGTTGTCGGCTTGGGTAAAATCAAACGCACCCGGTCCGTCCGAGGTACCAGCTGCGAAAGAATAGCCCAGGGCTGCCGAGCAAGTTCGGACAATGCTGCCGTGACTGGGGTGGGGAAAGCTGAGGCTCGAGAGGTCGACGTAGGTGTGGAATGACCGGGTAACATCTCCGGTGATTGGGGTACCCTCGGTCGACATGTGGGACAAAATGTCCACGGCGCCGCGATATTGACGACGCCCTATTTCGTAGCAGCTGTCGGTGCCTCCATCATCGCGACCGTAGTACGGGCCTCTGCCGTGACATGCCTGGCTGGTTCCACCGCAGGTAGAGGTGTCGAATGCACATTGTTGATTCGATCCATCTTCACACCACGCCCCCAAGACATTGGGAGTGGTGTCTCCGACGTTGGACTGTGAAAATCCTGCCACGAAACCTGGTGCGGCCATGGAGTCGGAAGCCATGGCTTGCTCCAGAAGAGAGGCCGCGACTCCCTTATTGTCCCCCGTGACAATGGTGTTGTTCCCCAACATCGAGGTACCGTGCACTGCAAACCACGTCAAGATACCCATGTTTTTGCCGTCGCTCTCTCGTTGGAATCGAACCAAGGTCATAGCTTTGTCCACGTCATCCTCATATTGCGCTCGTTCGGATTCGGGGTTGGCGAGGTATGCGTAAGGGCTTCGATTGGCGTTCGCATCCGAAATTCGTCCGAGAGAAACATCAAGGCGACCCGTTGTGATGTTCTCGTGTGCGCGCTGGATCGAGCGGAGGGCGCCGTCCACAATAGCCTGATAGCTTTGGTGATCGAACCCTTTGCTCGTAATTTGAGGGAGGAGATAGTTCATCCACGCCGCCGGTCCCGAGTGCTGGTGAGTTCCGGTGACGGCAACATTGTGGCGGGTGTACATCTGATAAGCGGGACCCATGTTTGCGAGGCCTCGAAGGATACCATCTCGAATAGCGGAGTCGCCCGTAGCCGTGTCCAAGACAAGATAGAGGATCCTGTCGGCTGGCACATCAGGGTTGCCAATTATAAAGGCACGAGAATATATTCGCTGACGTAGGCCGGTCCCAATTTGCGTCAAGTTGGCGTAGCCCATGAACTCGAGTTCGACGACCGGACTAGGGACATCGTCAGCAATGAAAGGCTCTTGGACATGGAAGCATCCCGTTGCTCACCCGGTGAGGTCCGCCTTGCCGACTCCAAGTAGATAGGTCGTCCCCGCCCGTTTGACCACATTTCTCGCCTCCAGACGTCCCAAGGCAGGTGGATGCGACAACTTGGGCGCTTCTAGGACGATAACCAAGAGTGTGAACAGCGCGACAGTCAGCGCACTGAGTAGAACCGCGGCAGCCGGACGGGCCATGTGTCATCGAGGTAAAACTGAGAAATAGCTGGCGGTCGCATGCTGATAGAGAAAGTTCAACGTGCCGTTTTGGACAAGGGAGGTTCAAATACAAGTATTGCTTAAGCAAAGAAAAGCAAGCTGAGCTGTGCTGATCATATTCTGTTGGACGAACCTATGGTGTCTCCGGAAAATCATGTAGCAAATAGGAGGCTTCATCGCGATGCTGACCAGGAATTGTGAATCTGTAAAAGATGGTAAAATCTCCGCCAGGTTACACCTGATGTTGGTTTACACAAGTCTAATGGTGCCTTGGCTGCCCATGCCTCGCCAGTCCAGGCACGCCACAAATCTCAAAGGAACGCCTATTATCAGCCTCGTCCAAGCCAAGATGCGGAGGACGTCAGGGGTGTCAGGGGCGTCAGGGGATTAAACGCGGGTGCCAATTTGGAGAATCGCTACCTCAGTTGTAAAAGCGAGGTTCCGGCAAGGCCAGGTCCCGGCCAATATGCACAATACTTTATATGTCTATTCTACTCATATGTATCTAGAGCATATCTGGGGTAATGACATTACTCATGACCCCATCAATCAAGACATCCCTCATCGTCTGCGCACTCTTCAGCCGTATGTCCACAAAACTCTGGGGACTGTAGAAGGCCGTATGGCACGTCAACACCAATCGGCCCTGCAACCACTCCTCCTTCTCCCGATATGCCTTGATCAACGGATGCACATTATCCTCCGGGATCGGTTCTTCAGGAAGCACATCCAATCCCGCCCCCGCCAGCACGCCCTCCCGGAGTCCTCTCTCCACCGCATCCAGCTGCAACACCTCTCCCCTTGCCGTATTCACCAGGACCGCATTCTTCGGCATCAGGCTAATCAACTCCCACCCGACCATGTCCCTCGTCTCCCTCGTGCACGCACAATGAATACTCAACGTCGTACTCCTGCGAAACAGCTCCTTGATATCCTTCGTCCTCTCAATACCCAGACTTTTATCAACGCCGTTCGGGAGATACGGGTCATAGAAGAGGACGTTCCATCCAAACGCTTTCGCACGCAAGCACGCGGCGGTTCCAATCCTTCCGAGTCCGAGAATGCCGAACGTCGCATTTTGCAACCGGCTGACCAACGGCGTGTCAATGGGCATCCAGGGGTCGACGTATGGCTGTCGTTGGCGCTCGTGATGTAACAAAATCCCGCGTCGGAAGGAGAGTGCGAGGCCGAGAGCGTGGTCCGCTATTTCGCAGGTCCCATAGTCTAGTCATTCACAGATGTATCAACTGAGCAAGCCGAGCCACCCTCACCGTTGTGTTCTGGGAAGAGGACCTACCGGGCACATTGCAGACTATGACTGCTCTCTTGGCCAGTGCGACTCTATCAAGTCGATCGTATCCCACTCCCATTCTCACTATCCTAAACCAGAATCAGAGCCGTCGGTCGCCATCTGAGCCTGACTTGATCCAATTAAGGGAAGAAGATTGCGGGCGGGCACTGACACTTTCAACCTCGGGAACAGCGCCAAATCCTGTTCCGTAAACCCCATCTTGAGTACCATGATGCCGTCAACCTGGTCACGGATCTCTTTGGGGATGCATGACCAGGGCTTCGGTAACGGGGTGCCTGTGGGGAAGAGTCCCGTTTGCATGTACTTCAATTTGTAAGGGTGAGGCGGGTTGGTGGTGAAAATCTCTTGTTCGACAACATCATCCTATATCGTCGAGTAGAAATTAGAGCGTGCATTAATATAAAAAGCGAAGAACCGCCCGTGCCCAGAAGCCGGTACAAGACGACATACGGGATAGAGACCGTCGGCCTGTATGATCGTATATGTCGGCACCTCGGCACCATCGCCATTGGTTATGAGTTGGAGATCTTCTCCTGCCATGGGTATTGTTCGTCAATCTCGAGGAGAAGAGACCAGGGGAGGCAGCGTTGACAGAATCGGATGAAGCGAGAGGCAGAGAAGAGTACAAATGGCCCTGGGGAACATTAATCCAAAAAGCCGTGCGGGGAAAACGAAGATATAATCTCACTGTCACGGTGAGAAGTGCACCGAGAGAGAAGACTGCAAGACCATTGTATCCACTACCAGAGCCGATACTAGATCTAGTGCATTTTACCGGGGGGGTTATACTATCAGTCACATCCTGGGATTTCTCATGCAGCAGCATCCGCCTATAAAGCCAGGCTATCAATAAAATCAGTGAGTACATTCCGGATACCCAGCAAGGCTTAGCAGGAGGGTGTTCCCAAATCCAACATAGACATCCTACACGCAAGACTTGAAAACATCCAGCTCAGCAATCGCCATAGCCGGGCACAGCAGGTCGGCGCCATCTGACTCAGTGGGCCTAGAACAAAGTCAGCCTGGTGCGCCGCGCCTGATGCCAGCATCCTGCCCATGAGCACGCACCTCGAGATAGCACGCGCAATCTGTGAGATTCTCCCGCAAGATCCCCCTGTCCCTGTCATCATCGTCGACATGGACACGGGATACGGCAATGCCGTCAATGTAGCATACGCAATTCCTCACTCGCAGCAGCGGGCGCGACGGCTGTCAAAGGAGCAAGTCCAACGCCGGTGATTCCACAGATTGAAGCCTTGTTCGTGGATTTACTTCAGTGTTTCCCATACGCAGAGGCAGGGGCTGATGCCGTCTTGATCCACAGCAGACAGAAGACGCCTGATCAAATCTTGTCCTTCTGCCGCGCCTGGCTAAGGGTTAGTGCCACTGATACTTGGGCCAACGAGCTGTCTGCCCTTTTCGTTTGTGGAGGTTGCGACGTTCGACAAAGTCGGACTGACTATCTGTGGGAATCACGCTATTCGAGCTGCCGTGACATCTATGCGGCGAACCTTCAGTCGGATATGAAAAGAGGGCGGTATAGCTGGCACCGAGCAAGAAATCGTGCCTGTGTTCGACATTTTTGCACTTTAGGGTGATAATTCCATGTGCACTCTTGAAAGAGCGTACTTGCGACAAAACCTAAGTAAGATCGCCTTGCTATGGTTGAGAACTGTGCTCAGACTATCGACTCGATTTGTACATAGTTCATCCAGTCCCAAACGTTTCCAGACAGGAGAAGCAAGGGAGCAGACGGACCGGCATAATCCCCCCCCATCCTTTCCGCCTCGTGTACTAATCGGTCTTACAGTAACCTCTAGGGCTCACTCTCCGTCGTCACAAACAATCTCCAGTCCTTCAGCGCGGCATCACGATGCTGTAGCGCAGCAGTAGCATATTCCTCACTGCCGACAATCCGACGAAATGTCTCGATGTTGGGATATTTTACCAGCGCCGCAATGTCCCATTTATTGTTGTCCTCTTCAGGGCCCACCAACATCGAAACAGGCACGCCCATGTACAACACGGTGAATCCCCCGACCTTGCTGGCGATCGCGCTGAATGCTGGAATGTATCTATGCATATAGGCTTCTCGGCCCGAGCAGGGTGGCAGAGCATAGTCCTGTGTATAAGTTGCCTTCTCATTCCATTGGAGGAGATTGAGCATAATGACTGGCGTGTCTGGAGGGAGGCTGTTAGGTATCTTGCTGAGGAGAGTGTTGTTGTCCACCAGCATCTTGAGAGTGCTTTGTAGCGATGATCGTTGAAGAATGTGAATGAATTGGTGATGTTATTTTCAATGTGATGTTGGAATATTGCACATTTTACGGTTTCACGAGGAGCGTCATGCCTATATGTATATATATCTACTCCCTCAAGACTGTTTGAGAGGGAGTGTTGTTGTCAAAGGGCGCACAGTGAGTATTCAAGGGTAAGTCATAGCCATAAGCCAGCAGCATAACGGTATGCAAAGCAGATAAGCCAATCCTAAACAACCTTTTCATCGCTCTTAGCGAAGCTCTGGCTGGTGTTTTCAATAACGGCACACGAATTAAACTTCCCTTTGAGCCTTCAAAGCTTTCACTTCGGTATGATCTGCGTCAACTATCTCGAGAAGTCCATGGAGATGTAGATATCCATAGATGACCAAAAGCAAGTAAGCATCCCGCGGAGGGACCAATAAACAAAGGATGGCTACTAACGTGTGGCTTCGGTTAAAGGTCGTCATCCAGCTCTTTGAAGTAGGCCTCGTTATGGGTGCATTAAGCGTGACGGATCGTTGCCGAAACATTTCCACACAGTTGTGAGAAATGCAGATCACCCATGCCATTTGTCCAATCAGGACAATTTCCATTGGTAAATGAGAGGGTCCCTGATATCCAAGTTTCCGGTGCAGTATACCCCTATATTGCACATGGGAAAGTTTTTGGGTCTTAAATAAAGACCTCTGCTTCCCCCGTCGCAGCTTGGTTGGTAGCAAATGTTGCCCTCCGAAGATGCATCTTCATAAAGTGTATCAGACTCTACCATGGCCTCCGATTGGGCTTCTCGTGGAGGCTTATGACAGCGGATCGTCCGGTAACTCGTCTACAGATGATGGTGAGACGACCAAGTCGTGTTGCACTTCTCAAAGGATCCTTGACTAAACGAGTGAATAGACCTAAGTAGCGAATCCAACGGAGACGTCCATCCCAAACCGCACCAGTGTACGGCAAGAGACTATAGGAGCCGCACCGGCAGGAAGTTCTTCGAGGGGGCACCGTGCAATAAGTATCAGAGCGACCTACGATCTTTCTTAACGAATAAAAAGGTGCGGATGGTCGTCGTTTCTTTTTGCTCTGCTCCTAGTATTTGAAGCAAGGCTGAAAATTTCAGTGCAAACGAGGCGAACTATGCGTCAGTCCACCACCAGGAGGCGGTATGGGGCTCCTCTGCAAGTTCTGTAAAAATTCGCCAACGTTTCACACTCATCGAGCATTGTGGAGACACATGGAATTGCACCAGTATCCGGGGACAGTTTGGATATGTGATGGTGTTCATGGAAGCTCTTTGGATGTTTGTTGCGATTGCCGTCTTGACATAACGTATCTTCAGCTCTTTGTGACGAAGATATCGAAGTCATTGTCACGGCTCAGTGATGTGGATTCTCTGGCATCGTCTGATGAGTCACACTGCGGAAGCCTCAACCTTGATGTGTGTCAGATGCAGCCGGATCACTCTTCAATTCTGAGTCGCAACAAAGAGAATCAAGTTGCTGCGAAGCCTGTGATAATCGGGAATCCGCAGGTGCTCTTGAAAACAACACCACCAGCCGGGACAATTTCACTGCCAATGGAAGACCGTCCAAAGGATGTGTTGGACACGGAGACTAATCATGAAATCGAGGACAGGTTGTGCCTTCATGGTTCGAACGCCGGTGGTGGAAGTGAAGAATCATTCATCCTGGGTGATTCGTCAAGCCCTTCCGGATTGCTAATGCTTGAAGAGAACTTCGAAACAATCCTGTCAGCACTTGGGAATGAGTTAGTTAGAGACTTTCTCAATGATGCCGCGGCTGTCAGGACCAAGTGCTTGGATCAGTGATGCAGGAGGTTCTAGTCAGTGGGCATTCTCTAATGCGACAGCGCTGACGTCTCTAGTCGGACGGACCCTGGATGATGGGGACGAAGACGGTGCGAGGCTACCGAAGAGACCGCGGCTGGATGTGGATTCATCTGGATCGATGGATTTCGACAGACTCCTAGCGTGCCCGTATACCAAACATGATCCAGATACATACTCGGAGCGAAATTCCAAACAAGACGAAAGACAGTATCGCCGATGTGCCAGCAGCATTTGCACCGAGTCCACAAGCGGCTTGAAATGCTTCCTTGAGTTCCAAACGCATGGTATACTTGAATTGCACTTAGTACAAGCAGCGTGCTGTTCTGAGGGCAGTTGTCCGTTTGAGAAAAAGATGATCGTGGATCAGTATAAAGCGATCAAGAGGAAGCAGATGCGCCGGAATGCAGTTGACTATTGGTTTGATATCTTCAAAATCCTGTTTCCAGGAGCACCACTTCCGGTGTGATAGCCAAGGGGACGGAAATGGGTATAATTCGAAGGCTTGTCACATACGTCGTCCGTGAGGTTCCATCGAGACTTGCCGCCCGGATCGGTCCTGATATTTACGGACAACCTTGGGAATTTCAAGAGCAGGAATTTCTAAGTGCATTATTAGAAAGATGTATTCCAGATTTGATTCATGAATTGGCCTCGACGCTTCCTGACGTCGAAATTGATGCGAGGTGATAACCAAAGAGATTAATGAAGAGAACATTTCGGCGATTCCTAGACTGTCCATTATAACCCTGTCAAACAAGGGGAACGATTCTATTCTGGCTTCTGCATAGACTCGTTATTCAAGTGTACAGGAGGCTCTTGTGCCCCCCCCAAACTCCTCGCGCCGCTCTTTTCACTAACTGTAGACACCGATGCAGCTCCAAAAGAAAAATGAAAGAAAGCCTTCCATTAGGCATGCACCATATACGCTATTTTGACCTTCTTTTGCCAGGATCACTCAAATTTATACAGTTTCTAGTCACCAGGGAATGTTTAAAATGCCGAGACAGCGACAGCAATGGCCTGGCTGTCGCTGTGACTGATGCTGACATTGACATTCTTGACGCCTGCTTCCTTCGCGGCCTGCAGTGCCGCGCCATGGAGAACGACTTTAGGTGCTCCATTGGTGTCACTCAGGATCTCAATGTCATAGAGCGGAGCACCGGCTCCCTTGCTGCATACCCCCAAAGACTTGAATACAGCTTCTTTAGCACTCCATCGTCCCGCATATGAAGCTTGAGGAGATGCCGCCTTGTCGCAGTAAGCTCGCTCCTTTTCAGTGAAGTTTCTTTCCACGAAAGTCTCATTTTCAATGTTGATGACTTGGATATCCTCAACGTCAACGCCAATCTTTGATCCCTCGACGGCGCTCGCTTTCGTCAGAGACTCGAGCATGGCCTTGGTCTCCAAAGCCTTGGCGCTCTGTACCTTCTTCGGGGCCACAGATGAATAAACGAGCTCGCCGGAATTCTTATCAGTGGTCACCCGTTGGTCAGGGTTCAAGAAGACCTTCTGCATCATCTCGTCAGGATATGGTGCCTTCGACTTGGCCACGAACAACGAGTTGTTGATCATGCCGTTGTGGAAGTATCTGTAGGCTTTCTTCTGTCGGGCTTCGACCTTCACCTTGTACCTCAGGAATTCGGCTTCATCCAAGGTGGCAAAGAGATATTTGGGATGAATACCAATAGCTTGAGCACCTTTTTGACCAAAACCGAATGAAGTGACGGAGAATGCTTTGATGCCGTCCGTCTGCAATGATCGGCTGGGGTAGACGATGTAATCAAACTTCTCCATTGCTTGATCAACATTGTCGGCATTCCGATTCCCGGGCACGAGGCCGCTATTGAGAACTTGTAAGCAGCCGTTAAACATCCAGGCACCAGCGGCGCCCTTGGGATGACCGGTCAGGTATTTCTGGAAGATCCCAAGCAAAGCATTGCCCTTCTTACGACCCAAATGCTTCATCTGTTGGCAGATCACATCGGACTCATTCTTGTCGTTGGCAACAGTGGAGGTGCCGTGGAATGATGCGACGTCGAGGTCATCAATCGTAAGTCCCCACGTGGCCAGAGCACCACGGAGAGGAGCAATGGTAGGGTCTTGTTTCCAGAAGTTGTTACCCAAGCTAAACCGAGCTTCCTTTTCTTGTCTGATAGCTTCTCGCTCGATATGAGCGGCACGCTCTTGCATGTATTCTACTTCATTGAAGCCAAATCCCGCTTGGGCCTTCATGGCCGCGGCCTCTTCATGGAGGTAGAGAAGTTCAGACTCTTGCCAGTCCCTGATGGCGCGTCGTCGGAGATCCAGTTGTCTCCTACGGTACTGGATGTCAAGCAGAGGAGATGGATACTTGCCCGGGTTCTCGCGTGCCGTGGTCAACACCCCTTGGCCCGGTGCAGGTACGGATCGGCCAATCTTGTCGGTGGCGGTGGTGGTAAGGCCGAGGATGCCGTAGATCGGAGTTCCCATGTCCAAGGCAAGACGGGCGGACATGATGACTTGCATCCCGGCACCCTGGGACTCCATGAATCCATTTCGGGTGGTGGTGGTGGGCCGAGACATTTCCTTGGGCGTGCGGCCATGAGCGAATTCGTCCTCGGCGTTGCTGGTGGCTTTCATGTTGGCGAATTCATAAGAACCCTCCTCTTGGAAGTCATCGAAACCGCCAACGAAGCACACGCGAGCTTTTCCTTCGACGATGGTCTCGTAACCGATATCAATGGACTCTACAGCGGTCGCGCAGGCACCAACCGGAGTCTTGATGGGGCCCGTCGATGATAAGAGCAGCATGTTAACCCAAGCAGACATGGTGTTGATGAACGACTCTTGGAGAATATCCTTCTGAACGGGCTTGTCCATGAACCGATCCTTGTACATACCGCGCAGAGCCGTGGTGCCGCCGATACCAGAACCAACGCAGTTCCCCACCTCGGAGAGATGGACATATTTGTAGAACTCGTAGGGGTCGGTGATACCGGCGGCCAGGAGGGCTTCAACGGTGCAGACAAGAACGAACAGGGTGACTTGGTCGACTTGAGAGATGATATCGTCCGGAATGCCGTAGTTCTTGGCGTCCCAGCCGGTTGGGATCTGACCCGCCACAAGACGATCAAATCTGAGTGCCTTCGGGATGAGAAGAGTTGCACCCTTCTTCAAACGGACACTGTATTCTCCGGACTCGAGTTCGAAAATTTCGACTTTGTCGCCGTGTTGTCGCTTGAATTCCTCGGCAGTCTCTTTCGCAGCCTCAAATTGATCCAAATCCTCCTCGATCTGGACTTCGTGAAGGAGCTGCTTCTTGTTGGGGTCATATCCGTTGAACAATTCGGGCTCGATGAGACGGATACCCGAGTGCTCGAGGATGTGTTTCTCGTATTTGGCTTTGATGCCTTTGTCGTCGACCGGTTCGTTGGTCTGGGCATCAACCCAACCAGAATACGACTTGCCCTTGAGAGGTCCGTTGTGGTTCTTGATCAGACCCATGATCCAAGCCATTTCCACGCAGCCTTCCAACGAGAATTCGCCATAGGCTTCCATCTCCCAACGCGTGCGGGAGTTACCCCATGGGCCAACTTCAGAAAAGCCGGTCACGACAACAACCTTGTCAAGATCCACCATGCCTTTGAGTTTGGAGTGGAGAGGCTCGATATCTTCCTTCCATTTGGGAAGTTCTGGGAATTCGAACTTGAGATTTGCTCGAGGCTCAATCGTGACCTTCCGGTAGAGGGCCTCACTGTCCTCGCCATTGACGACTTTGTTTTCAAGGGCCGTCTCTTTGGTGACAGCTTGTCGGATTGCGCTGGTTTCCATGATCTCCGCGCGCAACTTGGTCATCAATTCTTTAAGATCGGGCAAGAATTGCAAACCACCGTTCAAATCGGCAAACACCGGTTCGTTCTGGCAGAGGTCGACAATAGCGGGCGACATCAGACCGAGCAAGTTAAAAGCCATTTCCTGCTGAGAGAAGGTTCGGACCCCGTATTTCTCGACACCATTCGCGACAACATTGTTACCGCTCATGAGACCAGTTCCGCGAGTCCAACCGATGACGGCACCACAGATGGTGAGGTAGTCACCCCAGCTTTCGGAATACCAACGGTTGAAGAGAGTTTCCAGAGCCAGTTTCGACTCGGAGTACAAGCCATCATTGCCAAAGGTCCCGTGGTTGGGTGACAGTGGTAGCATGACTTGAGCGGGTCGCGTGTTGAAACCGCTCTCGAATTTCTTGGTCTTGACGTAGCCAAGGAGACGGATCAAGTTGGTCAGCATGATACGGTGAGCAAGCTCTGACTTGGAATCAATGCTGTCAATCTCGCGACCGTTCTCAGGAATCGCGGCGAACGGAACAATGTAGTCCAGATCCCAGCCAAGTCCCTTCTTGGTGTCGTAGATATAGTCAATGAGGGCGTCGATATCTTGTTTGCTGCCTTGGTTGAAGGGCACCACCACGAGCTGGGATCCCCGACCACCAAAGCGTGCGTACATGGACTGATAGTAGTCGGTCACCTCACGCGAGTAACGGCTGGTCGTGACCACCACCTTGGCACCACCGCTAATGAGACCTTGCAAAACTTCGGCACCAATGGATCCCGCACCAGCACCGGTCATGAGTGCCATCTTGCCTTGGAAGGTAAGGCCAGATTTGGCCGCATTTTGGAGGCCTTCGAGATAAATACCGGTCAACTTCTTGCTGTATTCCCAGCCATGTTCTTCCTTCTTCTTCAAGTGGAGGAAAGGAATCGTCTCGGTCTTGCCCTGTTTAATGGTGCCGTTCATGGTAGCGCGGGTGAGAGATCCATTTCGGCCCGGCTTCTTCACGTCACCGTTCTCTTGAGGCATTATTTGAGACTCGTTCATCGCCAGGGCGCGGATGACATCCTTGTACAAGCTGTTGAACTGCAGTTGAGATGCTTTGGAGAGCTTATGTTGCTTTCGGATCAATTTGTAGACATTGCGAAGGTCGTTTTGTACCTTGGTCCGGTTGCTGTATTCGGAGATCTTCCCCCCCTCGGCCATCTCACGGACGTAGTGCTCCAGTTTGCGAGCGCTTTGTCGTGGGACTTCCTGGTAGTCGAGGTTCCCGCGAGCATCGACAGTGGTTTGTGGGCCTTTAGGGATAGACACATCCTTGTAGACAGGGGCTTCATTTAGAACGTCCTTGCAGTTCTCAATGAGCTGTTCTCCCAACTCCTTTGCCAACTTATAGGTTTCGCCTCGTTCGGTGGGACAGTGGTCAATATGGTACTGCATGTACTCAATCAGGGTCGGATTTGATCTGTTCATGATACGAATGCACTGGCTAACAATCTCGCGGTCAACAGCCCTGAGACGGCCAAAAATGATATCGTAGTACATGCTGAGAGCGTCCTGTCGGGCCCAATTCCAGGAGGAGTCGTAAACACGAGCTTTCAGTGCATTGAAAGAAGGTTCAATGCCGGCGGCATAGAATTCTCCATGTTCGGCGTTCCACAAATCAAGCTGAGCTTGAAGAGCCTTGTTCGTCTCTTGCGAACCAATGAATGCCTTGTCGCCAGAGCGGAGATCCATCTTGAGATATCGAGCAAACAGTTCGAGCTGCTGCTTGAACAGAGCCCGTTGATCTTTGGTCAGAGCGTCTATAGCGGCCGGATCCATCATCATGCCAGTGCCGGCACCACCGGCGGCCGCCCCTCCCGCAGAAGCGGACGAAAGGCTGATGCCTGCGGTGGCTGCATATTTCTGCGCGACATCGGCCAGATAAGCCTTGGCGTCATTCTCTGAGTTCAACCGGGAGGCCGGCTCCATGGTGAGAGCGAGTAAAAGAACTCCATCTTGTCTCCCGGGACCGAGACCAAAGGTGTTCTCCAAATGTTTTCTGACAGCGGTGATATTGAAACCACCGGGCATCTTGGAGGAAACCAAGCGAGCAATCAACGACTGTGATTGTTTGCCCAATTGGCCATTGAACGTGGATTGCATGGAAGCACCCAACTCGTCAAGAGGAGTGTCTTCTGGTTTTTCGGGGGTTGAACCAAACTCTTTTCCCAGATCACCCAAGATTTCGTTTTGTAGCGTCGATTTTCCACCGACAAGATCCTTGATGGCCTTGTTCAGCGGGATATCCGCAAGTGGTTTCTTCAATTTCTGAGCAACCAAAGCTCTCAAAATGTCCACGGCTCCGATGGGAGCGTCGGTCACCACGGCAGCTGGGCCGGCACTCGCCGCTGGTGGTGGAGGAGGAGGAGGAGGCGCCGCCGCGGAGGGAGCTGCTGCTGGTGCCGTTGTCGAGACGGCGGGGGCTGAGGAAGAAGGAGCCGGAGCCGCTGCTGCGGGCTCTTCCTCCACTGGATCGACATCGTAATAGATCTCTTTCAAATCTTTGTTGTACGCGAGAACTTGCCGCGATACGGAGGTAGCTGCGTCGTATGCTTCATATTTCGAGGCCAGGGTTCTCTTTGCCATTCCACCAAGGGTGTCCGCGGGGCCGATCTCGACGATTCTCTCCGTCCGGTTCTTCTCGAGGATGACATCTTGAGTCTCAATCCATCTGACCGGAGAGGCAAACTGATATGCTAACAGCTCAACGAGCAGGATATGGGCGAGCTCTTGCTCGATTTCGGGCCGCATCGTGACGGGACGCGGGAATGAAGGAGAGGAGATTTTGGTTGATGTCGTAGTATCAGGTTTCGAGACGTCCAATGCCAATTACCGTTGTCCTGCCCGTTGCTGAATGAAGTGAATCAGAGCAAGGCCAGAGACGGGAGGGCACCGGTAATTAGCTCGAGAGAAGGAACCGTGCTAGCCAAAACAGCCGCAGGTGGTCGGTCGCACTGGTAGAGGGAGAAGAGAAGAATGGATGGAGAATGAGAGGAAGGAAGAGGTCGATATTGATCGGGAGAGGAGAGAAAAGTAATCAAAGATGGGCAATGATCCCGGACAAGAGGGTTGGAGGATATGGAGACGAAAGAGGACAAGTGGGAGAAATGATCAATTTGGTGAGGACCGAACAAGTTGGTTGGGCGGTTGGATGAAAAATGACCGGCAAGCCTATCGTGCAGCAGAGCGGCAGGTCGGTCAACGTGATGCTTCCCCAGGCGAACTGGCCTTCCGGAACGAGTTTTTGTTGGAGAGCAAAATGGGTTGGGACCAAAAGCGGGTCACCCGGCCAGGGGGCCAGGTTGTTTTAGTATCCGTGCCACCCCGGCGCGGCCTGCGCCTGGATCTTTGACTAGCTCCCCGCCAAAATTTTTGGCAGTGAACAAGGCCCAAGGTACCTAGGGTAATTGGTACCAATAAAGAAAACACAGTATGCCTCTATTCACCGTATCCAGTCGTACAGAACTATGAACATACGAGATACGGCATACTAATCTTGACTGCTGCCTGCTCTGTTGCCTATCTCGCTTGTGGTAAGCTGGCAGCAGTGACAAGGCTGTCAAAATTTTTTTTCTCTGGTGAAAGGTTGGGAAAAGCGATGATGCCGCTGCCCGTGTCCCTGCAGCAGCCGCCGCCGCCCAGCATTTTTTTTTTTTTAGCTGGGATGAGGGGGCCTGATGAGATCGATTGGGGGACGTCCCATTGGCCGTCGCTGACTTGGCTTCTTGCTGGTGCGGCGAGGCAGCAAAATCTTCTTTGCATTTCTCAACGCTCCCATCTTCGGCCCCAATTTTCGCCAGACACTGCAGATGACCGCCTCAATCCATCCAAATATTGTTGACAGCGTGATACAACTCACCTGATCGTCCCTGGCTCTCTCAATAACTAATCCATTCTTTAATTCCCATCTCGATCATCTCACCATCCATCCGTCCGGTCTGTTCGCATACCTTCTTGTTCTTACCAACGAAGCTCTCTCACTCATTTTCCTACCTGTCTATCAACACCAAGTGGCATTAAGTTGCTCACTTTTTGAAAAACCCTTTCATATTCTCTTACAGAGACACATTAGCATCCATCCCTCCCGCGGCCATGTATTCCGGCGGCGCGACCGGCACTCACACTCCTCGATCCTCTCAGAACCTCCGACCTTTAACTCTCACCCATGGCTCCCTCGAATATTCCTTGTTGATACCCACTGCTCTGCATTTCCAAGCATCCCAGTTGAAAGACGCCTTCAATGCATCTCTACCAGAACCCACGGACGAATTGGCTCAAGATGACGAGCCTTCGTCCAGCGCCGAGCTTGTCGCACGTTACGTTGGCTTCATTGCCGCTGAAGTCGATGAGGAGGAGGAAGCAGCCGGCTTTGTGGAAGTCTTAAAAGTTGTCTTGAACGAATTTGAACGGTCTTTTATGCATGCAAACGATGTTCATGCGCTGGCTGCCACATTACCTGGAATCACCGCAAAGAAGCTGTTGCTGGTTCGGTGCTACTATGCCGGCCGAGCTGCCGTGGCAAGACCCATTAAGCCACACGATTCCGCCCTCCTGAGAGCTGCAGATGACGAAGAGGCGAGCATCTTCACGGTCTTTGGTGGGCAAGGCAATATTGAAGAATACTTTGACGAGCTCAGAGAAGTCTACACCACATATCCTTCTTTCACCAAAGATTTGGTCGAGTCTTCAGCAGAATTGTTGCAGACTTTGGCTAGAAGTCCAAAGGCGGACAAATTCTATACAAAAGGCCTCGACATTCTCCGGTGGTTGGCGGACCGAGAAACCCAGCCGGATACGGATTATTTGGTGTCCGCTCCTGTCAGCCTGCCCTTGATCGGCCTGGTCCAACTGGCCCACTATCAAGTTGCCTGCAAAGTTCTCGGCAAGACCCCAGGCGAAGTTAACGAGCGGCTCAATGGCACAACTGGTCATTCGCAAGGCGTTGTCACCGCTGCCGCGATTGCCACGGCAACATCCTGGGAGAGCTTTGCCAAGGCCGCCAAAGAAGCCATCACCATGCTGTTCTGGATTGGCATGCGAAGTCAGCAGGCATATCCTCGAACCAGCATTGCTCCCTCCATTTTGCAGGATTCGCTCGAGGCGGGGGAGGGTACTCCAACGCCGATGCTCTCCGTCCGAGATCTCTCCCGGAAACAGCTCCAGGAGCATATCGACGCCACGAACGAGCATTTACCGACCGACCGACACATCGCCATCTCCCTGGTCAACAGTGCTCGCAACTTTGTGGTTACTGGGGCGCCAATTTCTCTCCACGGTCTGAATCTGCGATTGCGCAAAGTCAAGGCCCCGACTGGTCTGGATCAAAACCGAATTCCATACACCGAGCGTAAAGTGCGGTTTGTGAATAGGTTCTTACCCATCACCGCCCCATTCCACAGCCCTCTCCTTAGCGAAGCTCTCAAGCACATTCAGGACGATCTCAGTGACATCAAGATTCCCGCTTCTCGCTTGACCATCCCTGTGTACGATACAAACACTGGGGAAGATCTCCGTGCCCAACACGACAAGGATATTGTCCCGGCTCTCGTGCGCATGATCACCCAAGATCCCGTCCACTGGGAGCAGGCCACCTTTTTTGAGGGCGCCACTCACATCGTCGACTTCGGCCCCGGAGGCATTTCGGGTCTCGGAGTCCTCACGAACCGCAACAAGGATGGTACTGGTGTCCGTGTCATCTTGGCTGGTGCGATGGATGGCACCAATGCCGAGGTTGGATACAAGCCGGAATTCTTCGACCGCGACGAAGAACAGGCCGTCAAGTATGCCGTTAACTGGGTCAAAGAGCATGGTCCCAAACTGGTCAAGACTTCGGTCGGACAGACCTTTGTCGACACCAAGATGTCACGCCTGCTTGGTGTCCCCCCCTTGATGGTGGCCGGCATGACTCCCTGCACGGTTCCGTGGGACTTCGTTGCTGCAACCATGAACGCTGGCTACCACATTGAATTGGCGGGTGGCGGTTACTACAACGCAAAGAGCATGACCGAAGCCCTGACCCAGATCGAGAAAGCCATCCCCCCCGGTCGAGGGATCACCGTCAACTTGATCTATGTTAATCCTCGGGCAATGGGCTGGCAAATCCCTCTTCTCGCTCAGCTTCGAGCGGATGGCGTTCCCATCGAGGGCTTGACGATCGGAGCAGGTGTGCCATCCATCGAAGTCGCTCAAGAATACATTGACAGCCTCGGCATTAAGCACATTGCTTTCAAGCCCGGCTCGATGGATGCCATTCAGCAGGTCATTAACATTGCAAAAGCCAACCCGACATTCCCTGTCATTCTCCAATGGACCGGCGGTCGTGGCGGTGGCCATCATTCTTTTGAGGATTTCCACCAACCCGTCCTTCAAATGTATGGACGTATTCGAAAATGCCAGAACATCATCTTGGTGGCCGGTAGTGGTTTTGGTGGCTCTGAAGACACCTATCCCTATCTTACTGGAACTTGGGCACGCAAGTTCGGATACCCCCCCATGCCTTTCGACGGTGTCCTCTTTGGGAGTCGAATGATGACGGCCCAAGAAGCTCACACATCCACCAACGCGAAGAAGGCTATTGCTGAGGCCGAGGGTGTGGACGACAGTCAATGGGAGAAAACCTACAAGGGACCTGCGGGTGGTGTCATTACTGTCCGGTCCGAGATGGGTGAGCCCATCCACAAGTTGGCCACTCGTGGCGTGAAATTCTGGGCCGAGATGGATCAAAAGATTTTCAGCTTGGACAAGAAGAAGCGAGTCGCAGAGCTGAGGAAGCAGCGCGAATACATCATCAAGAAGCTCAATGACGACTTCCAAAAGGTTTGGTTCGGTCGCAACTCGGCCGGCGAAACGGTGGACCTCGAGGACATGACTTATGCTGAAGTCGTTCGACGCATGGTCGAACTCATGTATGTCAAGCACCGATCTCGCTGGATTGAGGTCACTCTCCGAAACCTCACCGTGGACTTCATTCGCCGAGTGGAAGAGCGATTCACCGTCGGCTCCGGCAAACCATCTCTCATTCAGAGCTACGCAGAACTGGACAATCCATTCCCGGCGGTGGAGAAGATTCTGGCCGCTTATCCAGAGGCGGAAACTCAATTGATCAATGCACAAGACGTACAGCATTTCTTACTGCTCTGCCAGCGTCGTGGCCAGAAGCCCGTGCCTTTTGTTCCCTCGTTGGATGAAAACTTTGAGTTCTGGTTCAAGAAGGACTCATTGTGGCAGTCCGAGGACTTGGACGCTGTCGTGGATCAAGATGTCGGTAGAACCTGTATTCTTCAAGGACCCATGGCGGCGAAATACTCGACCAAGATCGACGAACCCATCAAAGACATTTTGGATGGCATTCACCACGATCACATCCAAGGCCTCGTCCAGGACGTTTATGGTGGCCGAGACGCCGCGGTCCCCGTGGTCGAGTACTTTGGTGGCAAGGTCATCACATCTCCAGAAAGTGTGGTCGAGCTTGATGGCGTCACCGTGATCCCAGATGGCTCTCGCATCACGTACCGGTTGTCATCTTCTTCATCGGCTCCTCTGCCTGATGTTGAAGCTTGGTGTCAACTGCTGGCTGGCAAGAATTACTCGTGGCGTCATGCTCTATTTACCACCGACGTGTTTGTCCAGGGTGCTCGATATCAAAACAACCCTCTCAAGCGCATCCTAGCTCCCACACGAGGTATGACGATTGAAATTGCTCATCCTAAGGATCCGTCAAGGACCACAATTGTCGTCAAGGAACCCAGTCAGTCCGGAAGGTTGGTGAAGAGCCTTGACATTGGCTTGGTCGGGAAAAACGAAATCTGGATGAATATGTGGGAAGAGAGAACTGCCGAAGGTGGTGCCGTTCCATTGCCCTTCAAGTTCGTCTATCATCCCGAGACTGGCTATGCACCCATCCACGAAGTCATGGAAGGCCGGAATGACCGCATCAAGGAGTTTTACTACCGAATCTGGTTCGGTGAGAAGGACGTTCCATTTGACACCCCAACCACCAACACGTTTGACGGTGGCAAGGCCACGATCGTCACTCAAGACATTGCCGACTTTGTTCACGCGGTTGGGAACACTGGGGAGGCGTTCGTTGATCGGCCAGGCAAAGAAGTCTTTGCTCCCATGGACTTTGCCATCGTCGTCGGTTGGAAAGCCATCATCAAACCCATCTTCCCTCGCTCCATTGACGGTGATTTGCTCAAACTGGTTCATTTGTCTAATGGCTTCCGCATGCTTCCGGGCGCTGAGCCGTTGAAGGTGGGTGATGAGCTTCACACCTCTGCCAGAATCAATGCGGTCATCAATCAAGATTCCGGGAAAATGGTTGAGGTGTGTGGGACCATCACCCGCCAAGGTCAGCCCGTCATGGAAGTCACCAGTCAATTCTTGTACCGAGGGAACTATACGGACTACGAGAACACCTTCCAGCGCAAAGAAGAGACCCCCATGCAAGTTACGCTTGCGTCATCCAAGGACGTGGCTGTCCTCCGATCCAAGGAGTGGTTCCATCTGGACGAGCCCGGTATCGACCTGCTGGGCCAGACTTTGACCTTCCGTCTGTCTTCTTTGGTCCGATTCAAGAACAAGACCGTCTTCCAAAGCGTCGAGACCGTGGGCCAGGTCCTGCTTGAATTGCCCACCAAGGAAATCATTCAAGTCGCTTCTGTCGAATACGATGCCGGTGTTTCTCACGGGAATCCCGTGATTGACTACCTGCAGAGACATGGCCAATCCATCGAACAGCCGGTCAACTTTGAGAATGCGATCCCCTTGAGTGGCAAGACTCCTCTGTCTCTCAAAGCTCCGGCATCGAATGAGACGTATGCTCGCGTCTCGGGCGACTACAACCCCATCCACGTCTCTCGTATCTTTGCCAGCTACGCCAATCTTCCTGGCACCATCACTCACGGCATGTACTCCAGTGCCGCGGTTCGAAGCTTGGTCGAGACCTGGGCCGCGGAGAACAACATCGGGCGTGTCCGAAGCTACCACGTCTCTTTGGTGGGCATGGTTTTGCCCAATGATGACTTGGAAGTCAAACTCGAGCACGTTGGTATGGTCGCCGGTCGCAAGAGTATCAAGATCGAAACCAGCAACAAAGAGACCGGTGACAAGGTTCTCCTGGCCGAGGCCGAGGTCGAGCAACCGGTATCGTCGTACGTCTTCACCGGTCAAGGTTCTCAAGAACAAGGTATGGGGATGGATCTTTATGCTCGAAGCCCCGTGGCCAAGGAAGTTTGGGATCGTGCCGATCGTCACTTCGTGGAAAACTATGGCCTCTCGATCATCAACATTGTCAAGAACAATCCCAAGGAACTCACCATTCATTTTGGCGGACCTCGTGGCAAAGTTATCCGACAAAACTATATGGCCATGACTTTTGAATCCATCAATGCGGACGGATCGGTCAAGTCGGAGAAGATTTTCAAGGAAATCAATGAAAACACCACCTCATACACCTACCGGTCGCCCACCGGTCTGCTGTCTGCTACTCAATTCACCCAACCAGCCTTGACTTTGATGGAAAAGGCCAGTTTTGAAGATATGCGCTCCAAAGGTCTTATCCAGCGTGACAGCAGCTTTGCTGGTCACTCTCTCGGTGAATACTCTGCCCTGGCCTCCATCGCGGAAGTCATGCCCATTGAAAGCTTGGTGTCGGTTGTGTTCTATCGTGGATTGACCATGCAAGTGGCGGTGGAGCGCGATGAGCAAGGCAGAAGCAATTACTCGATGTGCGCCGTCAACCCGAGCCGTATCTCCAAGACATTCAACGAGCAAGCTCTGCAATATGTGGTGGAGAACATTGCCGAAACCACCGGGTGGCTGGTGGAGATCGTCAACTACAATGTGGCCAACATGCAATACGTCTGCGCCGGCGATCTCCGAGCATTGGATTGCTTGACCAATGTCCTCAACGTGCTCAAGATGCAGAAGATTGACATCCAGGCCCTGATGCAACAGATGTCACTGGATGATGTCAAAGCCCACTTGGTTGAGATTATCGGTGAATGCCGCAAGAGAACTGAAGCCAAACCGCAACCGATTGAGCTTGAACGAGGCTTTGCGGTGATTCCACTCAAGGGGATTGACGTGCCATTCCACAGCACGTTCTTGCGATCAGGCGTCAAGCCATTCCGCTCGTTCTTGTTGAAAAAGATCAACAAGACGAGCATCGATCCAGCGAAATTAATTGGCAAATACATTCCTAATGTCACTGCCAGACCTTTCGAGATTTCCAAGAGGTATTTTGAGGAGGTATACCAACTGACCAACTCACCCCGGCTGGCAAAGATTCTAGAAGATTGGGACAAGTATGAAGGCGCCGGCGATCCAGGGGCCAGGCGCCTCTCCACAGTGGCATGAACTTGTGAATGACCGAACAGCTCGGATGAATGTGGTATTTCTTTTGGCGTCTGATAGGGAAAAAAAAATAAAAGGGGAGCGCGAATTTGCAGACATGGCGTTTTTGAGGAGGTGAGCAGTGGACACCTCTTCGTCGAAACTAGTAGAGATATGATTTATTGAGTAGATTTCCTTTTTCCTTTTTTTTGGTACAGATCGTGGCGAGGGCAACAAGTCCCACCAATTGAGATAATGAAAAGCGGCATTCATTACCTCCACCAACTTACCAGATTTTTGTGCCATGTAACTCTCCATCGCCTTGTTCCCGCTTAGTCCATACCCGACAAGGCTCCGACAAGCGAAATTCATTTTGAACCGCCGATCTCAGTGGCGACGGGTTGGGGGAGAAACAGGGCACTCGGTAAGTTTGGGTAAATTGTGACATGTTCGGGAAGCACGTGGGAATTTTCTGGTTTTGAAGGTGCGGACAGGGGGTGACTCGGGTGAGATGTTGATGGAGCAAGGCATCGAGGACGAACCAGGGATGGCAAAGGGTCTTTTTGGGAGCCTGGGGAGAGACTAGTGAAGCACAGAGGCTCCATCAACGGTTCGGAGACGAAGCCGAATTGCGTCTAGACCGGAAGATTGAGAGAAAGTCAAAATATGGTGATCGAGAAAGAGCAGAAGCCCAAAGGATCAAGGCGAAAAGTATTTCAATAAATGAGGGTGCGCTGAGTATCGATGAAAGAGAGAGAAGAGGACCTCGGAAGAAGCAGCAGAGGTCCCTTGTCGCCAGGTACAGCAGGGCGCAGGCGAACCTGGCGACATGATGCCTCAAGTACCAAATTCTCCATCAGATCCCCTGTCCATCCTCGTCCGCTAATGCACCTCAAAGCGTATCACTTCTTCTTTTGCTCCACGGTTGTCTCCCTCATCGCCCAACCAGTTCTTCTTTCTCGCCCAGAACTGGCTGTGCTACTGTTGCAATCACTTCCAGTTCCTTTGTGAGAAAGGCAACCGAATAGTACGGTAACAATGGCCAAAGGATGCCTCTCTGGCCTCCGGTTGGATTATGGGCCCTGCTCACAACCTCAAGATTGTTTTCGTTCCGTTCCTTTGGCACTTCCGTTTCCTATGTTCTAGCTGCTATCTGTTCTCCCTGTCTTCTTGGGGTGCATTCTTTATGATCGTCTGTTCCTCGATTGAATATGCGCCAAACTGCGCGATGAGTTGACCAATCCAACAGCCTCTCAAACCCCTCATCTTTCACATCAAACTGTGATGGATCTCTCATCGCTTGTTCGTGCTGGTATGTTATCACCCTGTGGGGGAAGTCCCGGTCTCATTCCACATCTAGTCATCGCGGCTTTTGAAGATGCCACGAAACTCGTCCGGCGCATTCGCGATCACAGAGAAGATACCAGTGGCGGACAACTACCTGAAGAGCCTACCCGCGACCTCCTGGAATCTCTCGCTCTGGGACCCGTCATTGTTCGTGGTCATTACGAACATGACCTCAAGCGATTTGGAGAACAATACGCCTGTGGGGACATACAAGCCAGGGAACAGATGAAAGATGTCTTGATCAATCTACAAATGACCCTGATCATCACTCTTCGAACCGTGTACATGGATGATATGGAACTTGATTTCCATGCTCTCCAAACGGCGTCCGATGATTGTCGAGCCAATGCTGGAGTGTGTCTGGGACAATGGTCTCAGCGACTATCCGACGCCGTGAAAGCACAGGCTTTCTACCCTCCAAATACCCCCTATCCCTCTGGCTCCGCTTTGATACCACCCATCTCGCCATCCCTGGGTTATTCAAGTAGCCGAAGCACGCAGTCTTCCTCCGCTTTTCCGGGTCCGCGGACTCCTGATACCGTGGCTGAACAATTCGGCAATCTAAATATCTCGCCCCCGACGCGGCCCCCGTATATCGACCGAAAGATGTCGACCAGTTCTGGAGGTTCTCAAGAGCTCCATCAACGTCAGTCTATCGTGTTGCCTCGGCCAGCGGCCGAATTCCGTATTACTGCACCTCCGGTTGGAGTCCATCGAATTGAAGAATCCGACTCAATCAGTATGCGGCGGAGGTCATCCCAAGCTCTTGCACCTGACGACATCATCTGGTCAATGTTTCCTCAACCAGGTGGTCAACCCATTTTGCCTGCAGCATCCGCCCGACAAGATACTGATCGAGAATCGTACGTATCTTCTGGGAAGAAGAGTCAATCGTATTCGTCCCCAGATATCCCCAGAGCTTCAAGTGGTCATCACAGTCAGAACTCGAGAGATCGATATGGACCAGATGATTATGGTGAATCAAATGGCAGAACGGACACCCGGCAGAACAGTTATGGTACAATTTACGACATGTACCGGCCAACGACACCGGAACGGCAAGCTTCAACTTCATATCCACAACGAGTCCAGGCCTCTGGTCCTATGGATCATATCCGTTATCTGCAGGGAAACAGTCGAGCTCCTCGACCGCAACCGAAATCTGCCTCGATGAATACCTCAAAGAAGACGAAACTTGTCCGAGAAGAACATCACCGTCCGGTTCGTGCACAAACGGACTCGAGAGAGTATCAGTCGCGCCCATCAGAGCCATCTCATCAACTTCTTCCTTCCCCTCCGGTGCCGAACTCTTATTCTCCCTCCCGATCTCACGCCATTGCTGCTAAACACCTGTCTCCCGCATCTATCGATTCGTCCGATCGAGCGCCTTCGATTCGGACCGTTGCCTCTTCTACTCCCTCGGTCAATCCTCCCATAAATACGGGGCCACTCACACTGCCCACGGACAAGAATCTCCTCGGATTTTGTAAAGGTGCGTTCCGTCTCCAAGCCGGTCTAGAGCGGAAAGCATTTTCGGTTGCGAATCGTCCGGCTGGGTTTGCAAGCATGATCACATACTGGAAATGCGAGAAGTGCAATTTTGAAGGTCCCATGTATAGCTCCGTCAATCTTTTTGAAGGCAAAAAGAAAGGAAAACCAGAGCGGTTATTTGATCCCAAAGTCAGGACTTCCGAAAGTGGCGGAATACGATATCGATGGACATTCCTGGCTAGATGTCATGTTGCACTCAAAGGGATGGTTCCCAGCGATACCCCGGCAGCTCGCGAGGGCAGCTTCGGCAGTTTCGGATGTATTTTCTGTTGTGCGGAAGGGAAGAACCGAGGCTGGCTCGATGCATGGTCAAACGCCAGTGTCAGATCCGGCAATACAGCAATTAAAGTCGATGGAACGAATCGATCGACGCCGATCTTTGGTAATGTGACGAGCTTTATGGAGCATTTGGAGACTCTGCATCGGAAACAGGACGGGTGGCCGAATGCGGAGATGATTGGGAGATTCAGAGTTGTGGTTGGAACGTTTGCAGCTTCAGAGGATAATGGTTGGGAGGTAAACTTTGTGCCATATTAAGGGTTGGTGGAGATCATGATGGAATGAGAGAAACTGGACTTGAGGACAGGAAAGCGGTGATGATGGGATGAATTGAGCTGGGTCTGGACCAGGCATGAACACAATGGAATGAAAGAGAAGAGTGGAACACTGAACGTTGGTCTTGGGCGTATAAATCAAATTCGCATAGCGTACTGTAGTCTCAAATACCCCGGAGTTGGACATATATTTATCTTATTGTAGAGAAAGTTTCCCAGTTCGAGCTGAAGGTTACACATATAATGAACAAAATATTACACACGGTATGAGGGTATGGATCTAGATTGATTCCCAGACATTTTGCTCCCATCATACCTGTCCTTAGATCGGTAGACAGAACTGCCTTGGACCATTCGTAATGCAATGCTATGCCATTGTTATATATCATTGGATCATTCATCCATTTGCCACTGATACTCCATTTCCTCATTGCGACCCCTTCGCGCACGAGCCTGGAACCACTCTTTCTCGAATCCGTTCCCTCGATCGACACCGTCCCACCGCCACCCAGGCAGTATACCGTACCTATTCGGCGGTGCGGGCCCTTTATATACCTTTGACTTCTTCGCAGCAGATGGGTTCTGAGCTCCATGTTTGCTTCTGCTGGCGGGAGTCATGGCGACAGACTCGGCTGCTTCTGTTTTCTTCTGCGCCATATACGCGGCCATCGGATCATCCCAGCGCATGCGCCCGCGAAGTTCTTCATTCATTTCTTCATCATCCACGCCGCGCGCGAGTGTAAGGAACCTGGCGTCTTCCAACTGCTGTTTGCGGGCTTCTCTTTCGCGCCGCTGGACATCGCCCATGGCCTCCTCGCGGGCCTGACGTTCCGTGCGCTCTGCCTCGGCAGCTGCGGCGCGGGCTTCGGCGCGTTTCATTGAGATGTCGATTCGTCGACCGGTGGCGTCGCGATAGATTGTTTCTTCTTCATGTGGAGTCTCTTTCGATTTGGATTTTTGTTTTCGCTCCCGCCGCGTCTCGAGATCGCGTTCACGCTGTTCTCGTTCGATCAGAGCTGCCGTGTCGGCCGCCGTTTGTAGGCCTGCTCGAGCGCCAGATTGCATGCGCGGACTGCCGCCGGCCTCCTCGGGCGCAATATCGATGATAGCAGGGGCGTCTTCGTCTTCCAGCTGGCGACGGCGGAGACGGGCTTCCTGTTCGGCTTCCGCGAGGACACGGTCCGCTTCTGCTTCTGCCTCTGCATCGTCTTCGCCAGAAGTAGTATTTTTTGCTCCTTCTTCGGTGTTTGAGGTCTCTCGACCTGTGGATGTAGATCTAGCATTTGAAATGACCTTCCATCCAGATCCGCCTTTTTTCTTCCTGAACTCGGCCGATTTCACGCCCGTTTCGAACGTAGGCACGTCAAGACCATCACCGTCTTCGTCGTTTCTCCTTCGCACCGAGCTTCCCCGTAGGGACAGTTCGTCATCGTCGTCCGCGACAATCAGTCCACCGCTTGCGTCGGGATCTTTGTTCTTCCGCCGCTTTTTCTTCGGCCGTGTCGAGTCTTGGAAGTCACCGGTAGATGTATATTGTTGGGAGTCAGAGGCAGCAGAGGCGGTAAGGTAGTTCTTCGCCAGGTAGGCCGCGAGGTTTGCCCTGGACATGCTGCAGTTTGGATGGCCTTCTGCGCGAGGTCAGGGTGCTGGAGGCTGGAGGAGCGGATGAGTCGATCGGGTCGCATTGGAACAAGACTCAACACTAAGAGGAAATTCGGGCGTCAAGAACTAGACACATTGGTGTATTATACGTCTGCCAAAAGTTGTACGTTGACGAGGCAGTTCGAGACTTGAAGTAATGATTACCACTGGCATCCGCCAATCACATAACAGCATTACTATGCCAGTGTGATATGTGGCGACGCCAAGGCTTGTAAAGATCCTGGAAGCTTCGAAAGTAACTTATATAGTCTAACGGTCCGTTGGACCCCTTCGAAATAGGACAAGTCCTCCGTAAAATCACACCAGCCCATCGATGCTGTCAGTCTTTCCTGGCCTACTACCTGTGGCTCTATTTGGATGGCTGACCAGGGCCAGTCTTGATCGCGCTCATTACAAGCCCCTGTCCTTCAATCAAATAATAAAGAGTCCTCGGTGTAGCTACCCGAGGGGCAGAAGACACAGTTTGATGCCGCAGCCTCGTGTCTCAAGTCTCGAGGAATTCCTTTGTTGTTGTGTTTGGCCTAGGCCTTGGTAGATTGATAGGGCTTACGAGGTAGGTTTGGAGCTCGCCTGATAATACGCTTGAGGCTGGCAGAAGATGGGATAACGAGTCGTCTCTCGGAATGGGGAAGCGCCCTGTGAGGCGCCGGCAGGTATTAGCAGACCACCTCCGTAACGACGATATATTGCTGCCGTGTTTCTCTCATGTTAACCAATCCTCCTATTCCCATTGCTATTGCGTTCTTCTTGATCTCCTCCTGCCAAAGGACACATCTCCTGGGAACTTTGCTCATGAACGGTGGCTGGTTTGCTGAGATCCGTCCCTTGGTCTATCTTCAGGTGCTGTCGAAGGTTCGTGATTGCTAATGCGAAATCGTGAGGGTCACGACTCAAGTGCACAAACAATCCAAACCTCCTTTCTTTCAGAGCAGAGCGTCCGCGGGAAGCCTTGAGCACCATCCAAAGCACAGGTACCAGCACGGGCTATGACAGAAAATTAGCAGGGCTCAAATAGATGTCTGTCACTGAAGAGGGATGTCGTACCACCAGATAGTAGCGGAACCACTCAGAAGTAGATGCTCCGCGACCCCACCAGGGGGAGGTCGAGAGTGCAAAGAATATTGAAAAACTCATGGTAAGACCAAATATTGACAGCCCAGGCTGCAAAGGGATTGGAGACAGATTCAGTAGTGTTGCAAAACCTCGCGTATCCAAGTCCCTACTCCATCGATTCAACCACGGATTTTTAGCGAGATACTCGGAATTCTGGAACTGTTTCAGCCTGGAGAACTCATGAGCCGCTAAGCAAACGTGAAGGGCACGGAATTCGACTTGCCAGATCCAGTACCGCAGATAAGCCAGACATTGGCACCCCCAGACGAAGATAACACAGACATTTCCGTTGACCACGAAGAATTCCAGTAGCTAAAGGAGGGAGTCAGTCACATATGAATGGGAGCTGGATTGGGCTCACTTCGTGGGCAGTTTCTGAGGAGGAGATTTGTGAGAATGGGAGCCAAGTGCCGAAAGCACAGAGGCTAATCCAAACACTCCATTTTGGAACCCCTTTGTCAGTTACATACTCCATTTTTTCTACCACCCAGAGGTTACTCAAGCCATATAGTCGAGCCGTTCCACGCCTCAAATGGTGAGCGAAACCATACATGGCGCGTGAAGCTATATATACGGTCGTGTTTGCCGCACTTAGGGCGCAATATATCATGATACCATTGAGAGCGTTTCCAACCGTATACTCTTTCACTGATCTGGCTGCTTCGACGGCAAAGAAGGAGGTCATTTTTCGCCCATCCTCGGTGGTAGACCTAAGCAAGCCAACAAGATAGCTCGTATCTTTGCACATGCTTGAGGCAACAGCGCTGAGAAGATAGATCAAGACAGTGACGTAGGCGATGCTTTGAGAGGCCAAACGCAGGTCAGCCGTCCGATACGCTTCGAAGGTGGTAACGGCAACGGATTCGACGCCAATGAAACTGAAAGATACATAATTGACAGCAAGGCTGGCGGCATAGTGTGTTAGTGCAAGTTGACCGAAATTGTCAAGATCGCCCACTTACAACAACGCGCCTCCCGATGCACCTTGCTCATTCTCGGAACCAAGTCTCCATTTAAACCAATTACCGGACTCCACATCTGCGGTGAGTTTCAGATACGGTGATGGCTCCAAAAAGGCTGGAAGGACATATATACCTACCTTTGCCAGCTTCTACAACGCTGTAGGGTTAGCCTAGCTTGACATTGTCATGGAGGACTCACGTTTCCCGGCCAGAAAGCACAGGATCATGATCGTTGCGATCATGGAGCATATCTTCAAAAAGCCTCCTGCAGTTTCAAGATTGGCATACCACTTGCGTTCGTCAACCCTAGCATAAAACTCCGCTGCGTAGCGTAACCAACGCACCTTGACATTCTTGAGGTTTACGAAGACAATAAGAATAGGAGCGAAGACGTAGAAAATGAATATCTTTGCCAGGAGATTGTCTGTGTAAGCACCTAGGTAGCTCGCAGCAGTGGCCAGTTGAAGAGCCAGAAAAGAAGAGAATGCAAACCTGGACAGTGTTAATGGAAGGAAGCTGTTGCCGGCATCACAAGTGTCTAGGCATACCAATACGCGACTCCGGCACAAATTGCAAGCTCAGGGTCGACGAATTCGTGAACATATTCGACAAGAGGGTTAACACATGGGAAAAGTTGGCTCATTTCGCTAAGGCATTCCATCAAAGCGATGGCCGTTAGCCCAACAATACCCACGGCTATGATCAGGTTCCCTCGTCCTGCTGTTGCAATTACGGAGCCATAGTCGGTGAAAACTCCCGTTCCAATCACAGTAGTAATACTTAGGAACTAGGATATGTGAGTTTGGTACGAAAGTGAGCTCACTATCACACTCACAAATATCTGCCAGCTCCGCAAAACCTGTCTGGAAACAGTGAGTGTCAGCGACCACATAGCCTACTAGATGTGTGATAAGGAGCATACTTGAGATAGTGGGGTCCTGTCAGATTGTCCATTTTCACGACCTGACTCTCAGATCAGATTATTTCTGCTGATCTCACACTTGCAAGATTCCTCTTCTGCTCTGTCTATTATCAAGTTATCGAGCGAGGGACAACAGATAAATCGAGCTTCCAAAAACCTTAGGGAAACAGTTGGGCAGCGAAGCAGACCTGTTAGGTTGCCACGTCGCGGTCGAAATTTATCGTTGACATGTGAGACATGAGCCCCTTAACTAGGATAATACGGAGAGGCGTCGAGTTATCTGACAGGAGGCAGAAATCACGAAAACTCCCTTTTCGTAAATTCATTGGACGCCTCCCTCGCGTATCTTGGCGAGACAGGCGGTATGGATGAGGCTGTCATTTGGGCGGAAAGTTTCGTCGCTGTCTTGCGCTGCTTAGCGGTTGCCTTACATCTCGGCCGCCCTGATGTATCACTGAAAAGATACTATCCCGTACCAGTTGAGGAGATACGTGTTATCTTTGCATGCTTGACGGATGCGGACTACAAGCTTCAAAAAAAGAAAACAAAGTCAGCCTTGCGGAGGGTATGAGCGGGAATGTCTCGGGAGAGCGAGTCGGGAGAGCGAGTTTCGAACAACAGTGAGTGGGTCTAGAGCTGTCTAAGCACCAATTGAGCCTAGTTGTGCGAGAGTTGTCCGGTGGATGGCGAGGTACCTGGAAAACCCCCCCGAAACCCTAGTAAAATCGCCCAAATCAAGGTGCCAAAACATCAAAATTGAGGTACTGACACACCTGTGGCATTTGCGGGCTCTCTCACGGCGCCTACCGATTCGCACTCCTGAAAGACCCCGACCGCGTCGATCGCCCTCTCCTGAGGCTTCGCCAATCGAGATTCCGGCATCTACAGCACCTCCAGCACTGGCCGGGATAAGAGGCAAGAGAGTGCGCCCTCACACTACGAGATACAACCAGGAAAAAGAGCAGGGATTCATTCAAGACTCACAAGAGGCTCACAGAGCATCAAGAAGGTTCGGAAGGGGTTCGACAGCGACGTCAAGAGGCGGCAGGGAGCCCACAGAGGCGATAGAAGTGACAACATGGTCAGAAGGTAGAAGGGCGGGCTGCACGAGCGATAGAAAACCTTCAGAGACAACAGAGACGCTCTGATCACGCAACAACGCCAAAAGAAGCACCAAAAGGGCCAACTATGCGAGCGAGGCAAAGTGGATGGAAAGGTACCTGAAAACCCCCCATTTTACTAGGGATTTGAGGTACCGCGCCATCCACCGGACAACGCTCGCACAACTAGGTTCAATTGTGCTTAGACAGCTCCAGACCCACTCGCTGTTGTTCGAAACTCGCTCTCCCGACTCGCTCTCCCGAGGCAATCCCGTATGAGCCTCCCAACCTAACCCTGTTGTTACTGGCTTTGGCCAAGACATGGCCTCCAAGAACCTAGCGAGCCTCAAAAGAAGTATCGAAAAGTTCATGTACTTGAGTGACGATGGTGATCGCCAGTTCATTACGGTAGAGCGACTGGGACATGTTTGGCCGCCGAATGATGACAATGGACTACGCCCGTTTCTAGCTTCAGAGAATGGGACACCGCATTCGCCTGAGCATATCCGGAGCAATTTCATTGTCATTTTGTCGATATTGGTTTATATCCGGCCCAAGCTGGCATTTGTCCAAAATGCTTTGGCCCGCTTCATTGAAGCAGGATGTACCGACGATCACCTTCCATTGCACGAAGAACACAAAGTTGAGAAAATTCTCGGGCCCCTGAGCTCTCGAGAAAATGATGTCATCAAAATCTTTTACAAGACTCAATTCATCTTCAAGCCGATCATCATCCGGGATACGAGGGCTGCGACAGAGACCATTCTCGAACTATCCCATAAAAGCCGGTGGCCATTCCTTGAGGATCATGAGATTGCTCGAGGCAGCTATGGCACCGTCTCTCGTGCAACTGTTGCAAAAGGCTGTTTTCAGGAGACCAATCCATCCGAGTCCGAAATAGGAAATCTCAAGGTCGGTCTCCCGTACAATCTTGAATTCATCTCGAGTCTAAACTTTCACAGGATACCTATGATATTGCTTACAAGAAATTCTGCCGTGAGAAAGACGGCCGGCGGGAACTCAAACGTCTCAACTATCTGAAAGAGTCGATTGTCGAACAGAAACGAATAACTGTTCACCACGCAGCATTCCTGAAGGACAACGCAATGTACTTGTTTCTGCCCTACACCCCACTTGGAGATCTTGATGTTTTCCTGAGTGAAGGGAGGAGGAAGTTGGACAATACACTATCTACCGACGAACCTTTGTATAACTTTCAGCACGAATTCAGCAACTTTTCAAGCTTAGATCTGTTCACCGAACTCGGGCACCTGGCTTCTGCTCTGGCATTTCTCCACGGTGGACTGCAAGACAAAGGCTTACAAACTTATTGTGTTCACAGAGACTTTCGCCCACGCAATATCCTCGTCTTTCCTGGAGGCCTTGTTGGACATTGGAAGATAACAGACTTTGGAATCAGTACCTTCAAAATTGGGACCAGCGATCACGACACGTCTACTGAAACGATAGGTGATATAGCACGACAAGTGGCCCTTGGTTCAACCGGACAAGATCCAGGGCCAAACGAGTATCGTGCACCAGAACTTTCAAACAAAGAGACACCAAGGCCTCCGACCTGCGCATCAGACATTTGGTCGTTCGGGGCTATTGCGAGTGATGTTTTGGCTTTTGCATTGGGTCATCATCGATCGCAACATGGGGCAGAAATGGTTACCTCTGCCCGCCATGAACGAACATCCCCAAACCAGAGTCACACTGCAGAATTCAACATTACCGATGATTTGTTTTATGAACAGCGTATCTCAAAATCTACAGATGGCCGTGAGATCGCATTCCGGCTAAAACCCAGCTTTATCAGATGGTTGAAGAAGGTCACCGACAGTGATCCTAACGATGCCGCAGGATTTAGAACTTGTACGGCTATCATCCGTCAGACACTGAAGGTAGCTCCCGACCATCGTAAATCACTTGAATGGGCCAGGACTAGACTCGGAGAACTGTGGCAAAAGCGGATTCATGAGTCTGAGGACCTACAACACCTAGACTTCGGAACGCAATTTACAGATGAAGAAAATTTTGTACCTTTTTGGACAATTCCAAGCGATCAGACTCAAATACCGGATGATCCTGCGACCGGATCTCCAGCAACGCATCTTGTACCACCGAAGGTCACCGATCTTGACACGTCCCCAGATCAAGCTGAGCCCAGAAAAGCATCCAAGATGTCCCAGGTGTGTGATTGGGTCTGGGGACGGATAAGAAAGAATTTCCAGACATTTGCTCTCTCTCCGAGTGGAGAACGGGCGTGTTTTGTTGTAATGGACGGGGAACAAACAAGACTAGAAGTGTTTGACGTTGTTGTAAGTGAACGCCAGTCACAATCATCAGGAACCCTGTCGGAGATACAAAAAATAGAAATGCCTCCGGGTCTCAAATGGACTGATCTGCACATCGCCGGCCAATACATCACAGTGAGGTGCGAGTCGACGGCGGAAAGAAAGGTAAGCGATCATCCTTCTGCGCCTGGCTCGTTGGGATTATTGATCTGATCGCATGTCTATCAAAGTTCTACATTTACGATATTGGTCGACCTGGACATTCGGAAACTTCGCGATCGACATTCACTGGAGACGGAAACGTGATACCTAGCAAATATGGAATTTTTGCATTGTGGGACCTCGAAAATTTACAAATCCGTACTTTGTAAGTGTAAGAAAATTGCTTCAAAGTTCGGCACTAATGGTCTCTAAGAGATGCCACCTCTCAGCCTGAGAAGATATATTCGAAGAAGGAGGGTGATGGCAACATACGTGCTGCAGCATTCAGCGTCGATGGCGGCGCATTGCATCTGTGGACCGATCAGTCATTGCGTGTCTGGTACCTTCAAAACGGGAGTGGAGTCTGTTTAAAAGGCAAGTGGCCGCTTCAATCGGTACGTTATATCACTATGCTGTTGTTCGACAACCAATTCATACCACATAGAAACTTTCCCGCGGAGACCGAGATATTTTACTTCCGTGTGGCCCAGAATCAACGTGCCTGTTTCAACCTAATACGGATCGCTGGAGAACAATACTAAACAAAACAGACAACTGGTCTTGTACTGCTAAAGATAGACACTTTGTCTTTGTCTTCAGCGGCTCGAAAGAAAGCAAATGGAACGTTGGCACTGTAGATTTAGAGGGCACGCCTTTGAAGCTCCCCGTCCCCAATCTCCCGCTGAGGAAGAAATCGACTACGATCAAGGAAGCAAAAGTTGCACTCTTTGAAACCCACAATTCAGACGCCATTCCTCCACGGATTGTGCTCTGCAACGCAAACAAGGAGATAGAAATTGTGGACTTGGATGAATTGCATACTTAATATATCGCCCTGCGAGGCCGCCGGTACCCGTCAAAATTATGGAATAGTTTGGCCATTGTGTGGAACACAGAAACGCATACACACAGAGTCTTATCAACTGCAAAGAGCCAGGCAATTACGTGGCTGAGATATGACAGGTCACCATCCAATCGACTTATGCATGGAAAAAGAAAAAAAAAAAACACCATCATTTAAGGAGCACGTCCAGGAGACTTGATCTATTCCACGAAGCTTAATGGCATCACATCTGCAATTTCTCGAATTTCCACCAAAGGTCACTTATCATTGCCCTGACAATGGTTGAGACGAAAATCCGTCAAGAAGATGCCAAATACTTTGTGGAAGCCCACCAATTGGAGCGATTCTTGGTCCGGAGCTTTGGAAGGGGCATAGACTTCAAAATTACGGTAGTTTCGTCCACCTCCTGACTCTCGATTCCTTCCTTTGAGGACACATCCGCCTGACAATTACGACTAAAGCTCAAGCAAGGTCGCTGGAAGTTTGACGCCCCAGAGGCTGTGGACAGGGTAAGTCAGAATTGAATTGACGGTTGCTATCCGGCTAATTCGTTGTATGTAGACTACTATCCGGCAAGTTCGCAGCTCAAACTGTGATGCCCAACGTCTAAGTCCTCGCAGAGCTTGGATTGAGGAGCTCCAGAGGGAGAACGAGCAGGCTCAAAAGATCACGGTCTGAGAGCAGATTGGGACAGTGTAACTACGGGGGCTAGGCCTGGAAGGGGGAGGGGGTTTGATCGGTTTGAGGATTGTATGCACACTTATCAGAAGACAAGAATAACTTGCCACTGTACTGTATGTGTATCGCTTACATGTCCCCGTGCCTACGAGAGTTCTTAACCGGTGAGCTTTGGACTGCATTAGCCATGGAGACCTGGCGCCAATGAAGAAACACTGCCCGAAACCCCAGAGAAAGGGAGGGGGGGTGGTAAGGCTGGAATCTGTCCAGGGCGTCTGTGACGGTAGCGAAGGGTCACCAGGCATGCCTTTTGATCTTTATGGATGTCCAATATCTCCTTTTTTTTTTTTTTTTTTTTTTTTCGTTTTTCTTTTGAGAGCACCAAGCTCGCGCACGTGGAGGGGCCCGGCGAGATGCTCGGCAAACGTCTCCAAGGCTCCTATGCGGATAACAATTCTGATACCTTATTCTCGCCTTCATGGAGTAGTCGACTGGGCAAGGCCTTTGGCAAAGACTTGCAGATCTTGTTCTTTGATGGCTTCCGTTCCGCAATGTCCCGTATGTTATCTGCAGACAAGGAAATTGGCAGGAGGGCTGACATTTTCCCAGCCGGTGTCTCTCGGTGGAGACAGCAAGAATGCTACGTCTGGTCCGGGGTACAAGAACTCCTGGAAAAAGGGGCACCGCCAGATGTGCGTATCATGTAAGTGGACAATTACATTGGGGGAAATGAGGTGCTGAGCGAGCGGAGCTCCATCCACTCCAGCGGCTGTGTGCAGCCTCTTCACATCAGAGCTCCGATGATGCACCAAATCCTGGAAAGATATCATGTTGCCGAAGACTTCCTCACCGTTCTCGAGTCAATCGGTGACGCACCACAGCTCTCGAGAGCCGGGTTGGACGGCGCGTTTCGCAAATCCGCAGATGGACAGTCAAGTTCGCGCTTCCTACGTTTTCGACAACTACATCTTCCGAGCTAATGCCTACCAGGTATCTGCTCCTATCGAATACAATATCCAGAACTCAATCAACGTTCACCACATGTCCCGTTCTCGTTGAGACATACCGGCGTCTACCATCAACGGAACACGAATTCAAAACCGTTTGACCTGTTCATCCTCCTCCACCCCATACATAACAGTCCTTTGGAGACTTCTTTGAGATCATTAGCGACCCCGAATCCTAATGACCAGTCCCAGCTCGCCCGATGCCTTCAACAGGACGTGTCGTTTCTCCATGCATACATACTCGAGCTTTACATGGTCAATTGGAAGGATTATCTCCATCATCTAAACGAGCACTTCGTATCGCAGGTGTGTCTTTCTTTCCACGTGCCTTGCTTCCTATCATGAAAAGAAACTAATATTCAATTCTTTAGAACGACGAAATCGAGACCTTTGATGTGAACTCGGCTAGCTTTACGCAAGGGTTGGTCCCAGCCCAAGGATTGAGACATTTGTACGACTGCGCCGTCATTGCGAGAATCCTGTGCGTAGCCAATGTTTCAATCGTTGAATCATTAGCCAGTCACTTTCCTGAAGCTGCTGGGTCGAACCGGCAACCCATCTACGTGATCGAACGTGAGGACTGCGACCGACTTGATAAGTGTCAACAAGGCTTTGCCATGCTTCAAGACCGAGTCAACAACACCAATGGACTGGTAAGTAGCCCGCTCCTCCCAAATACAACTCAAGGTCGGTAGTCGACCGAATCGCGAAATCTCTGACCAAGTTTTCTATCAAGCTTGAGTATGCTGTGAACTTCCGCAATCAAGAGATCTCGGCAAAAATCAACGAGACGCTCAGAAACGACAGCCAGACCGTCCGGATCATTACTATCCTATCCCTGATATTCCTCCCTGGCAGCTTCACTGCGGTAAGTTGTGCGATATTCCTTCAGCGTAAAAGACTCGTCATTGACAGGCTTTAACTCTTCACTGTCTCTCAGACCTTGTACGGTATGAACTTCTTCGAATTCAGCCCTACTTCCAATGGCCTCGTGCTAGGGTCGAACTTTTGGATTTTTGTCGCCACTTGGCTTCCCGTAACGTTCCTGACTCTGTGCATCTACATGGCGGTGAAGTGGAGGACAGACAACGTACACGCTGAGGCTCAAGCACGAACTTCACTCAACCTCTCCTTCCGTGCCCAAAGTTGGAGAAGAAAAAGGGGCCCCGGTGTGATGGACTACGCCAGCGGCGTATAAAACTTGGACATGATTGACCTGGCCGTGGGCCATTCTTGCCAAATCTCCCTAGGCGCTGGTACCGGATGGAGATTAGATGATTCAGCAAACTCTTGTCATTCCCTTACTCTCAGCATGTTCTTTGATGATTGCCGCTTCCTACCGGAAGCAGGCCGTGGCCAGTGCCTCTAGGCTATGCACCTATGCCAGATCCCCTCTGATCCAGAATCTGCGTCTATAAAGGAACGGAAAACGGGCTGGATGGCCTCAACCACGTTGTCATTGTATTTTATGTGGTCATTTTCCCAAGTCTTCTGGGGCTGCTTACAGACACAAAGTGACTCCAGCATAGCCCCGTACCTAACAACTCCGGCATCCTGTTCATCGGAAGCCTCCTAGTAGCGTCTCGACCGGAGGCAAATGCAATTGTACTCTGAGGAGGCGGATTTAAAAGCGGGTAAGTCTAGGCGAACTCCCACGTGACTCCCGCGAAGCGCTTCCGTTAGCACCAAGCGCAGCTTGGCTGTCGTCATTGTTGTTTCGACCGGGTACGCGCGTCGCATGCTACGAGCTAGAAGCTCATATCTGGTTGCTATAATTATCGCACCATCCTACTCGATTGATGACAATCATGCAGTTGAGAAGTTATAGAGTCAATTACTGTCTGCTGCCGCCCTTGAATTCTGAGTCCTGATTCGTGGCAACGCCGATAAAAGTCAAGGACACCCGTCATTGCCCGAGGGGTCCCATCTTCTCCAAGGTCATTCATATCCTCAAGAAGCGCCGGTTCCCATGAATGATCTATTACGTTCATGTCATATTGTGGTTCCCGCTTCCCTAATGAGTCCTTGGGGTATCTTGATGAATGGAAGTAATACACCGTAGCCAAGCAATTGCCTGATTGCCGGATGATAATTAAAAGCGTGGAACACACCCAATAACGCCAAATCCACCAGACTGAAGGTGGACTGGGGAAGATTTAGCCCAAGTGAGCGCGGTCGATGATCTCGAAGTCGAGTTCATCCTCATCGGTGGAGAGTTCTGTCATTTCTTTCTCGCCGACGATGTTATATTCTTTGTTGACCAATTTCTCGGTTTCATTATTCTCGAATCGTCGAACAGCTTGAGTGATGGCGTGGCTCAAGATGTCACCACCAGCTCGAGGACCAGTCTGATAGTCGTAGCTGTACATGAAGTCGGCCTCAGCGGGAACAGGTGCCGCGGACGCGTCTGGAACATCCTCTTCCTCGGAAGTGTCAGAGACATGGGCCAAAGGACCATCCATGGCATCCACTACCTCATTTCGGAAGGCCTTGCGTGCAAGAGTGGCCGCTTGACCAGAGAGTTTATTGTGAACCACACGTCTATGTTTGGCCTCGGCTCGACTGACTCCTCGATTGGGACGGCCGATGCATTTGAGGCACTTTGGATCGGGAGTTTCATGTAGAGTGCATTGTTGGCCTTGAGCCTCTTTAGCTCCTCTCGCCCATTTGGTGTTGTGGTTCTTCTCTCGCTGGTATGGTTTGGCCGCACTGCGGAGGTCGTTGGCCGAGTAGGTAGACATGGTGTCACTCGAGATGGTTTGATTCAGACGGAGGGATGCCAAAGGTATCGACCAAGAAAGAGGAAGGAGATATAGGGTTCGTAGGATTGATCAGCTGTTGGAGCAGATAGGAGGAGTCAAAGAACTGACAGCGTCGAGACGAACTCAAAGGTGGTAGAACAAAGAAGTAATGACTGGACCGAGGTAGGTGGAGGTTGCTGATAGGGAACCGACGAGATCAGACAAAGAGAGTAGAAGTGCCAACGAACAACTAAGAAGTTGTTGGAGTAGAAGAAGACAGTGAGAGAACAGGAGGGGCAGCTGTATATAGCTGATAATAATGGATACAGGAGTCACACGCAACGGAGGGATGGTGAAGCACAAAGCTGGCACAAGCTGGCACAAGCTGGCGCCACGAGTTCGGCTGGCAACCCGGGAGACTCCTTGTTGATGTGGAGGCAACACCATGACCGCTTCTGGGATGATGGAGGGGGGGAGATGAACAACGGATGATGGCTCGCAGCACAAGGCGAGCAACAGGCTGCAGATTGGTTCATTAGGGACTGATAGCATCGACATGGAGTCATTCGGGCGCGCGGAGTGGCATGGGAGTCGCCCACGCTAGAACACGAGAAACTCAGCAACCACTTTGTCCGAGCTCAAAAGTGACAGGATCCAAAGTCATTTGCCGCAAGAGATGCCACCGTCATTCATCTTTAGATCATGCCAGGCAAACACAGGTGATTTCAGGCCAGACACTGGCACGGAATCATAAGCGCCGAGGGTAGTGTCCCTGAACACTGAGCAACTCAGGTACCTCTGGTCTCTCGCTACTATGTAATGGTACAGACAGGTACGAGTTTGTCGTGACGACTTCCCCAGCTCACGGCCACATGATCCTCCCCTCGTCATCGCAACCAGGAACCGATGAGACCTTGTTCAAGTTCCCCTGCCGTGACTCAGGATCCCTTGCTCTGAGTCAGATTGGCCTGGGGCCCTCCGTTCCCGTGCTCGTTGCACATTCCACGGCAAACCCAAGGCACCTCCAAAGCCACCCGGGTCCCCAATGACTCAATTCCAAACAATGGGGAGCGCCCAGAACCAAACCACTTTCCGCTCGAGGTGAATTTGAGAAAGCCGCTGTAAAGTCGTTGATGGTCTTCTGGTTTGCTTCCCATAACCCATCCTTCTCCCCCATGCCATACATCAGAGGAACCTTCACTTTCTTCGCATAACTTTCCCAATATCCTCGCCAATGGAGGTTTCCGTCTTCGATCTCCCCACATGACATCGACTGGTCCATCTCCTTGCTGAGACCACGTATTCTCGTACTCGCCAGTCCCAATCCCTCCTCACCAAACATCGAGATGTCTTTTCCGTCCATTGGAAGGTTCAGGCGCCCAACATGTCGATGTGCTGTGAGCATTTCCTCGACTAGTTCTTTAGGAAGTGTCGTCACTGTCCCCCACCCGGACAAAATCAGACCGCCGCAGGGATACTGATGTTCGGTCTCCTGGGAATGCAAAGCCACCGCCACAATGGCGCTCGCCGAACCTAGTGAATGAGCGAGAATAATCATGGTGGCGGCTTTCGACGACTTCCCAAATTCCTCCCAGAGCTTGGGGAGGATATACCGGTGCAGGTATTGGCCTTTCCTCTTGCAAAAATGTTGATCCCGCTGGTACGTCAGGCAGACTTGAACTGTCGCAGTATCCTGGCCGGTCAATCGCCACAAATGCAATCCCCACACTCTCCGATATTGTTCCTGCCGAATTTTCTGGAAGGGCATCAAAGTATCCGGAACTGTATGTGCCTCCGTGGATGCCGACAATGAGCGGACGATCCCGAGCGGCTATTGAAGTCCGATCAGGAATGGGAGGAGATCCCGGACAGACAAGCACCGTTGGCTAATGTGAGCAGAAAGGGCTTCATGCTGTATGGAAATGGTTCTCTTTGACGAGAGGTCCAGGTCTGGGATTCCTGAAAGATTGATATATTCAAGACGTTGACCCCCATCGGGTATCGGGATGGAATCTCGGATTTGCCCCGTATATTTTGTATTCAAGGTGCTGACCATATCATTCAAAAAGTAATTTGGTGGGGCTTGTGGTTTCCCACGATTTTGAAGGTCTCGTTTAGCTCATTCTGGTCCCCCCGGCCAGGTCGTCGTCTTCCCCCGGCAATTTCGACGGAAACCACCCAAATCTGGAAAAATCCACCGTCATTTCTTCAATTCCTCTCGCCTCATTCACTTCGACTCCCTCTGCTCTCAGTCTCTCAGCTTGTCGGTTGGCGGCAACTCCGTCATCTCCACGCGGACTGATGCCGCCCTTAGAATTCACCACTCGCTGCCAGGGAACATTCTGATCGTGGAAATAGAATTTATCCGGGTCGGAAGGGTCAAAAGAGGGGAGATGCTTCAAACAGACTCCCACCTGGCGAGCGCGCCTGGGAAAGCCTAAGAGAAGCGCAATATGACCGTAGCTCGTACATTGGCCATGCGGGATCTGTTGCACAGCGGAGTAGACGGCCTCGAACCACCATTGCGCTTCTTCGGACTGTTCTCGGGGCATGGCTGGAGTCGTTCAACAAATCATAGTCTCGACAGTGCGAGAGAAAGAGAATGAGCAGGAATCGACAAGTCCTAAAAGCGCGGTGTGACCATGGAAAAGAATGTCCGAAATCCTGGTCCGGCGAGGGGTTTTCTTTGTTTATTTTTTTCCTTGGCGGGCCGGGGCCCGTCCCTACATTTCCAACGCGAAGTCCCGGTAGAAGACGTGAACGACGGCCCTGCCCAATTCTCGAATCCAATCTCTCGCTCAACATGGCTTTTCGTGGAACAGAGAGCCCCATGGACTTTGAGTGGCAAGGTCACGGCCCGGTTGATCCTACATCTCCCTTCCATAAACACATCATGGAGGCACATGCGAAGATGCGTATGTCTGGCATTCTACCCCGAGCCATATTGTTATTCTTCTGATCAAAGCAGGAACATACAGCGAGTTTGATTCGCCCCAGAAAACAGATCCGTCTGCCTTGCGCGAACCCCACAGTCAACCATTCTCTTTCTCAAACCCTCCAGCATCATCGCCTCCATCCTCACCCTTCCGCGCTCCCTCGTTTACCACCCCCCGAAATGTGTTCGACATTGATTTCTCCTCCGGACCTGAAAACTCGTCGCCACTAGGACCAACAGACAACGACGACACTCCCGATGCCAAACCCATCCCAATTGAGTTCACGAACAGTCTCTCCAAGACGGAGAACAAGAGAAACTCGTTGTTTGGTCTCTATGGAAGATTTGCCCCGAGTCCGGGCCGCGGAGAAATCAGAAAACCTCCAAGTGATGCGATTGCCAGACGGATACACAAGAAGCGACGTCGGGCGCAGAAATTTGACAAACAGGCTCTTGCCCAAACCCCGGATGATGACAGTGACGATGAGGGCAAGACGACTCCAGGTCCGACGGGACGACCCAAGAAATCCACGGGCAAAGTGGAAGAGGTGGGATGGATCACCGGATTGTTCACCTTCATTCACACGTACCCCGACGCGCCGTCCATAATTGCCAAATATCTGCAAGTTTTCTTCAATGCCGCCATTCTCGGTGGTTGCCTGTACATGTTTTGGTCGTTCTACGCCACCATTCGAGCCGATGTTGATCGTGCAAGCGATGACGCCATGGCAGAAGTGCTGGCGGAGATGGCGGCATGCTCAAAGAATTACGTTGACAATCGGTGTGGCGCCGACACCAGATTACCAGCTTTGGAAACAGTTTGCAACAGTTGGGAATTGTGTATGAATCGGGACCCGAGCGCCGTGAAACGCGCCAGGTTGAGTGCTCATACATTTGCGGAAATCTTCAACAGTTTCGTCGAGCCCATCAGCTTGAAAACGATGTGAGTATATATTATTGCCACGAGGTTGAATGATGATGGACCCCACACTGAGAGACTGTCCAGGATATTTACCATTACGTTGGTCGTGGTCGGATTAGTGGTCAACAATGCCACATTTACGCTGTATCGACGACAGCAAGAACACCATCATGCGGGAGTGGGGGTCTATCGACCGCCTTCAGGGTCATATACGCCTCATCCCCAGCACGTTGGTCAGATGGGACAATTTGCGCTGCCGTCGGGAATGCACTATGGAGGTCAGCCCTATGGGGAGTGGCAAGATGATCAAGGCTTCGCGAGTCCACAACATCTAGTGTACCAAAGAAGTCCAGGCAAAGAACATCGAGCGCGGAGTCGAAGTCCAGAGAAGAAAACTCTTTGAAACCGTGAAGATACGGATACGAGTTCTAATGATTGTGAACGAGGTCATGTACCGCGACATTTAAGTCGGCGGCTCAAGTCACAACTTGACCCTTGAACACAAGAAATTGGTTGGGAAGGGAATTGGTAACTTGGCTGCATCCTCTCTGTACCACTACCCTCGTATCTCCGGCTATCTGATCTGAAAGGCTACGACAAGGGAGAATTTCAAATTTCCTCTGGCGTAGTCTTTATGTTGCTCATGAAGAGTGATTTGGTCGCCTGTGGGACTGGCCTGGTCTAATCGAACCGACGCGGTGCCGCATTGGAGGTTGGAAGGGTGGGATTCGGTACAGTTTAGAAGTATTTGGGAGTGGAAGTTGGTCCACGTTTGCGGGAGAGAGAAGCAGAAGCTGCAAATATGAATGTATTTGAAACACCGAAAGAGTGCGAGATGGAGTATAATTTTGTGTTCGAGCACGAAGCTGATCATGATGTCTCAAAATGAATGAGCGGGTCCCGTTTCACTTGCCATACGGAGTCGTAGTAGAGGTTTAATTTGGGGAATAAATCAAAACATAGACTTCGAGCTCTTGTTCTCATATCGCTTTTCAATGAAGCGAGCACAGACACGATCCGTGACAAACAATAGGGATAGATCTAAACAAAGTTAGCATACGCAACGGATACTTACCCGTCCATCTGCATTGTTCCGGCACAA
Organism: Rhinocladiella mackenziei CBS 650.93; assembly: GCF_000835555.1. Taxonomy (NCBI): domain Eukaryota; kingdom Fungi; phylum Ascomycota; class Eurotiomycetes; order Chaetothyriales; family Herpotrichiellaceae; genus Rhinocladiella; species Rhinocladiella mackenziei. Next base: position 1,846,531 of record NW_013550599.1, read on the forward strand.
CCGATCTGCAACAATACGAACCCAATGAGATCCCAGACCAGGCCATGAGAGTCGGTGGTCATAACCACTCCCTAAGTCCTGGGGTAACAAGTGCGAGATGACTTGATGATCCTGGGGTAAATTTCAAGACTCAAAGCTTACTAGAGTCGGTAAAGAATGAAGACAGCCACTCAGCCGAGCAGTATGAAGCTCCCAACCTTGTGCCGCTGGATTAGTCCTAGCTAGTTTGATAGTAAATCTGTGTCGTACACCTTCCCTCAATGGTATGAAAGTGCTAGGGCCGCAAGGGTACTTTACCAAAAAGGTGTTCTGCCCTGTCTGGGAAATGGTTCTGAGACATGGCCAGACGCTGACTGTGGAATTGCGAAACTCGGCAGAGAACTGATTGAAGGAGGATGATCATCTCGGGCCTTGGATCGTCAGGATCCAGTGGGGCGAATAAATTCCTTCTCAGGCTATGGTACGAATGTGGACCATGAGAAGAATGTTGTTACATTATACGTGACAGAACAGCTCCCTGGGGGGGAGAAAAAGAACCAAGTTCATATAAGTTTTGGATACAGTGGTAACACAGTAAGAATTCCAAGTCTCTACGATCGAGCCTTCGTGTTTATTGAGTAGCTCCTTGCGAGTACTTTCTAACATTGTGTTGGCAGTCCACATTGGGACTAGCATAGTCACGTGCACCGCAACCTTCGTGGCCTTTTTCTAGCTCGCGCCTCGCTCAGATAGATTCAATCAATCAATCTTCTCTCGGCCCAACACATTGAGCCACTCCTGCACTCGTCTCTCCAGGCGATGAACCGAAGCAAGCGTTAAATCGGACGGATATTCCAAATGTTCCTTGTATTCCACGTCTAGGGGTACGATTTGACAACCCGAAGTACATCCCGGAAGGTATGTGTCAGGAAACATATTGTAGAAAGGAGCGTCGATCCGAAGACGAGTGATGTCCTGAAATGGGAGGTTGTACACCTTGGCCAAGGCCTGCAGATCTGGAGATGCAGGGTTATGCGTCATGGTCATGGATGTACTTGGGAAAGATCCTCCTCCCGCTCTCTCGAGGAGGTACATGTCCCAGATACGAAAAGTAACATGTACGTCGGGCCCTTGATCGGCTCCGGAGGAGAAGCTCGGTTCTGGTTCTATGACCGTGTGTTCGAGCGACGCGAGACATAGTTGATCCACGTCCACATTGGTTTGGTTTTGCATCTGAATCACTCTGTCCCGCATGGCTGGCCACGGAAGCCAGTCGATGGCTGGAGAGTGAGGCACGGTGAGCTGGAGCGCTGTGGGACGGTAGAATGGGTGTAGCTTGTTGTATGTCACCGGACAAGGGAAGCTCCGAAAGAGCTCGAACAAATATATGTGTCTATAGACGGTCTTGGGGCAGTTAGGGGGTTGGGATTGTAAGGCGTTGATCTCGTCGGAAAGGCAATGTCCGGCAATAACTCACTTACCATCATCTTGAAGCAGCTCTCACACGATGGCCAGGCTGAGCGGATCAACCAGGCAAAAGTTTCTGCCACAATCCTCTCGCAATCCACAGACGGTCTACACATGTCAGCGGAATACAAGCTCTTGACTTTTGTGGGCTGTTTCTACCTTTGGATGAGTTGAGCGAAAGCACCAGACAGTACATTTTGAACTGCCAAGATGTGTTTCGAGATCCGTGTGGTATCTGGAAAATTCGTCATCCTCTGCCAGATGGCCCCTGTGCCGCCGAGGATTGAATCAGTGGGCCAGTTGAAATATATAGGATCGGCACCAGGATGAACTCCATCGACCTCTTGAAGAGCTCCCTCTCCCTGCCCGTTTCTGTGGTGCAAATCGGGGACAGTGGTGTCGTCGATTAAAATTTGGGGGTATTCGACAACGTCATCGTCCAACGCGAAACTTTCTGTTCCGCTCGGAGTTTCAGCTTGTTTATGGCCCGCCAAATAGCTGGTTCTCTCACGAGTAGTTTCGAAGCGGCGAGCCTGCTCGAATAACTCGTCCTGCTCGTTTTCCTCGTCGTCCTCGTCCATGATCACAATACTCTTCCAGTCCCCATCACTTTCATCAGAGCCGCTCACCCCACTCAACAGCTGCTTCTTCTTCGAGGCAAGCCCTGCATCAGACGTATTAATGAAGGACTCAAGAAGGACATCGATAGTACTTCATATAAAATGGCCTACCGTTCTTTGATGAATCTGAGCCGTCGACTTCGATTAACTCAACCATCGGCCTCTGGTTCTCCGGAAACATGACCGGCAAACGGTAATTGGTTCCCCATTCACGGTCTGTCTTCTTGGAAGGTGATCTAACCTGGCTCAAGGAATTTTGGACTTGCCTCTTGAGAGCACCATTGGCCTTCCGGAGGCGGCTGATTTCTGCGAGTGCATTGCGAAGCGCCCCTCGTAGTTGTCCAGACTCCACTTCGAGCACTTTCACGTGGGAGTTACTCTTGTCAAGTGCGGTCGTGAGTCTTCGAAGCTCGTCGATCTGCCGCTGTCGCCAACGTTTTTGGTTCTCACAATTTTGCTTGCGGCGTTTGATCGGATCCAACGTTGGCATCGTATCCGGAATTTGTGGTGCTGATTGTCCGGCAGGAACTTATGGATCAATTGCCTGAAAGGAGAGTGTCCTAAACACGAAAATTCGTAAGAGTTCAAAGAGTTCAAGATGAGTTGAGGTCAGCCCAATCTAAGGGGCGCAGAGCCCGGACCCGAAGACCTGCGCTTCCCCGGATCACGTCTTTGTGGGGTGGCAGCCTGGGGAGAAGCTCTCTGCGGGGCTGAGGGAAAGTTTAATGTCCATCCCAGTTGGCTCCGACGTTTTCTCGTGCAAATGATTATGACATTCCAACAAGGAAAAAGCAGGTGCCGATTCGCAGAATAATGAACAAGCGGCGTTAGAAGGCCAGGACTCCTCTTCGGGGCCAGTGTTAGGGGATTAGTAACCCCCTCCCGCAACCGGGAAAACCCCCGGTCTCCAGATTTGGATTGGTAGCGCAGGTAGTAATATCTTTTCAACTTGTTGGCGAGAAGAGTCAAATCTTATTGAAACTGTCATATTCATCACCGCAGCAAGAACCCTTCCAATTGCTCCTTCTTCCTTGCTCCTACATTGTGGTGTCTATTCTCCTCCCAGATTTCTCCCCCTTCTCCGAACTGGTTTGACAAATGGCCCAGGAAGAAGTCCAGGTTCTTGTCTGCCTGAGGAAATGCATCTTTGAACGTCATGACCAGATCCTTGATTTGTGGCTTCGATTTCGCATAAGTCACCTTTTCGGAAAATAAATTTAGATACTTTCGCATATGCGCCATATCCTCGGTCGCATCCAATTCCCAGCCGGCTTCAAGGTGGCCAGGAATGATCTTCGCGGCGCCGATGGCTTCGATCACATCAAGGGTTTTCTGCCATGCTTCAAGAATCTGTGGAGTCTCGACCTCTTCAACCCTTGAGCGATGTCAGGTGTTGACCAGATGCCTGGAGCATGAGAATAACTTACCAAACATGAGTGCTCCTGGCGTAGACAGCATCCCCGCAGATGATGACCTTCTCCTGAGGCAGCCAGAACAATGTATGGTCGACCGAGTCCCCTTGTAGTGGACCCAGGAGGACGATAGGCGACTTGGGGTTGCCGTCTAATTGGAAAAAGCTAAATTCGAAAGGGGTCGGCTTCCGCGGTTTGGCAGGGACGTTCTCCTTTCCAAACACCGAGGGCCAGTACTTGATCTTCTCATCGTACTCCCGATCGATTCCCGCGCAGACATAGGGGGCGGCATACAACGTTGCAGCTGGAAATGCTTCGAGAATCGGGTTGGCGGAGAAGTAGTGGTCAGGGTGATGGTGTGTGACGAAGACGGCCGTCAGCGGCACCGGCGTCGTTTTCTTGATCCATTCGACCACCGAATCGGCATCTGGGATCAAAAACGGTGGATCAAAGAGAACGCAGACATTGCAGCCCACGACCAGGGTCGAGACACTCGAAAGACCCTTCTCGCTAGATGAATGAATGAAGGTCTGCAATTGAGACATGTTCGGAGCTAAATACAGGAAGAAGTCAGATCTGGCTTTCGGTGACTCCCTTGAAGCAATATAAATATCGCTTCTTGATCGTACCCATTTTGTAATGATAGGGTTTCCCCGCCCAGGAATTAAACACACTAAGGGGTGGGAATGTAATGGTAAGGAGGGGGGCTTACTTAATCCCCGGATCTGTGCTTCGGTTCTTCCTGGTATGAACAAAACCTTTGTGGATACCGAGGATTGTGATTCGAAACCGGATCAAGTTTTGTTGCCGGGGACTTATTCATACTCTTGCTTGAGATTTTGGATTCCAATGTAAAAGCGACGAATCTGACCGCCGTTCCAATAGCATGGTAGAATAAACAGCAGCAATCACCGGTAGTGGGACTCGATTATCTCTCACTCTGAACTTGGCCCATACCTCGAAGTGAGGATGTCCAGATTTCAGCCCGCGACATTTCTCGGACGTCTGGAGGGGAGAGTTGTTCTGTTGACAGGTGAGAGTACTCCTCCATGAGAGAGATAGGCGTCGCAACTGATGGCAGCAAAGGGGGGGCCCATGGCATTGGAGAGGCATTAGTGAAGCTCTGTGCTGAACGAGGTGCATATGTCTGTTTTGGGGACTGGGACGAGAAAGCCGGGCAGGCTCTTGCTGACCGTATCAATGCAACTTGTCCGAAGGTCGAGGACTCATCCATTGCGCGAGTCTCTTTCAAAACCACGGATGTCACAATCTATCAATCTCTGATCGAACTGTTTGAATTCTGTTTCGAAACATACGGCCGCATCGACAGCGCTGTTTCCTGCGCAGGAATCATTGAGATGGGGAACTGGTTTGATCCAAACTTGAATGTCGACTCCATCCGAGAGGTGAGTATACCTTATGAATCAATTGTGAAAGAGGGGACAAATGGATGACGCCAGGGGAAGGTTCCGAACCAGAAAGTCCTCGATGTCAATCTGCTGGGATCGCTATACTTTGCTCGAATTGCCTGCGTGTACCTGCGACAAAGACGCAACGAGGGAGAGGACAGGTCCCTGACATTGATTTCATCTGTGGCTGGTTTCAAGGAATCGCCGGGCCTTTTCGTGTATCAAGTGGGTGGGCCCTTGAGATACCTCACGAAGCTCCTAGAACTGACGGAGTGAACAAGGCCACCAAACACGGCATCCTAGGCATCATGAGGTCCTTGAGGCTTTATCTGCCGCCCGTGATGGGCATAAGAGTCAATGCCATATGTCCTTGGATGGTGGCAACGGCCATGACAGCCGGAATTGAACCGAGCTGGCGGGCCGCCGGATTACCCGTAAATGAGCCCAGGGACGTCGCCGAGGTCATTGCTGGCGTTGCATGCGCTCATGAGGAGAATGGAAAGGCCTTCTATGTGGAAGGTGGCCGAGCATGGGAGATCGAGGAGAAGCTTGACCGGCTGGAGCCGCAATGGCTGGGGGAAGAACAGTCCAAGTCTCTAGCACAAGGGCAGGCAGTTCTGGGAGCGGTAAGAAAACAAAGCTTCTGGGGATCTGTCTATGCAAATGCTGATGCTCGATTCAAATCTAGGGTGCGGATTGGACTAAGAAACCAAAGAAGTGAGAGCGAAGTGCAGATACGACAACAAGGATAGGGGCAGGGAGCAATGGGAACGACGCAGACTAACCACGGAAGAGGTGAACCCAGGAGACCGCATTTATTCCTCGTCATCATTATCATCGCCCCATCATGTCGTTAGGATTTTGGTGGTTTCGACGAGGCATTTTGGATGAGTAGATTACTGTACATCGCCTAGCATCCTCGTGGCTGGCGTTGTCAATGGTCTACGTATTCATCAATCGATGTTCGTTTGGGAACCATGACCATCGCTGCTGATCGAGCGCAGCAGTCATGGCAAAGAGCAGCGTTGTTCTACCACGGCGCTCCACGTAAGATCTTGGGGCAGCAGCCTCGACGATCGGCGTAGTTTTCATTTGCCGGGAGGTGGCATCTCTCCGAGCGATAGTCCCACAGGCCGCTTGACCCGAGTTTCGGGATGGACGTTCCGGCTGAGGTGAGGACGTTTGCTTGATATCGTTATCGGTAGAATTCGCTTGCATCTCAAGGGTGGAGCTCGCTTGCGATTTGGTATGGACAAGGCTGTAGTACTCTAGATGGAGTGAACGCTAGTCTGCTCTTGCTGAAGGCTTGCCACCGATAGTGTAACAAAAACAAGTTGAAAGAGAAGCATGGTACTACGTACGTTCTGAAGAAGTTGAGTATCAAGTGGAATCAAAATCAGGCTGGTGTAGATCGGATGCATTTAAGGGGGTGGAGCATGTCTTCCACACCCGTTCTCTGGAGGCAGTACTGATTTTCTGTTGTGCCCGCCAGCTACGAGGGTAAGAAAGCCAGCACAGCGGTGAGTAAAGTCTCTCCCGCTTAGATAGAGGGCTTGTCTACGAGTGGCCGCACAGGACGATTAAGCACGGTAGTACATGTAGGCAAAGTTCCATCGTCCACTCATGGTCTGCTTTGAAGCACAGTGATTTGGGCCGGGAAATGTTGCTGCATCTGAATTGTTTTCGCCATGGTAGCCCTGCAGTTTAATCCGGGATGAAGCTCTCGACAAGGAGGTGGTAGCCTGCCAATGGTGAAGGGCATCTCCATTGGCCATTCCCTTCCCTCATTTGAGACTGGTGCTTGTATCTCAAAGAGTCGGAATACCCGGGCGAAGACTGGGAATCTTTCGATCTTGCTTGTTGACATGTTGCAGTGGGAGATCCTCCAGCCGCAGAAATACGCACACAGCCTCTCCAGCGCCTGTTGAGAGACAAGATTGAATGTCAAACGTGTGTCTCGGGATGGAGCCACGTGGACCTCAATCGCGTTCACGCGGGATATTGATTCCTACCGGGTGCCTGGGAGCTCTCATGGTTCAGGTACCAGCCATGCAATCAGCATGGGATTATTTATGCGGGATTATAATTTTTATTTCCTGACCCAACCCAACTTGGGGAGAGATTTCAAGCATAATCCCAATCTCTGAACTGTCTACAAATCTGACCGCACGCCCTTTGGCATCTGGCATCTTTGGCGATTGACATTGTCGTTGAGAGGAATTTTTCCTTCGTTCTTTTTCTGTATTCTTCTGTGATTCTCCCTTAAGATCCTTTACCCTTGCCATTCATTAGACATAAGTTTCAATTACGTAGATCCAGCGTCTACCATACTTATTCAAATCGTGCCGTCTTTTGCTATTCTACCCAAGCATCCCACTCAGAATTGAATTTTAAAATGGCCGAAACCCAAACTTCAACTTACAAAATCTGCTACGCCACCCAATCCGACGTCCCGGTGATATTGCAGTTAGTCAGAGAACTCGCAGCGTACGAAAAGGCCCTCCATGAAGTCCTCGCCACCGAACAAACTCTCCGCGATACGCTTTCTTTCCCAGACTCTAATGCCCCGGGTGGCTTTACACCAGGCTTTGCAAAGACACTGCTCATATCCGCCGCAGGAGAAGACCAAATCGCAGGCCTAGCGCTTTACTTCCACAATTACAGTACATGGAATGCTGCTCCGGGGATATATCTCGAAGATCTCTTTGTGAGGCCTGCGTATCGGGGGAAAGGATTCGGAGGCGCGCTGATACAGGCTCTGGCGCGTGAGTGCGCGAGACTGGGATGTAAGAGGCTGGAGTGGAATGTGTTGAAGTGGAATGAGCCGAGTATTCAGTTTTATCAGAGTGAGAGTGTGGGAGCGACGAGGATGGAAGAATGGGTGGGTATGAGGGTTGATGGGGAACGATTGGAAAGGTTGGCGAGGAAAGACGGGTGATGCTGCAAATTAACTGGTCGCATAGAAGCGGTGGTTTGAGAAGATATTGATATATAAAATGGCCTAGATAACCGGTGCATGAGTGAGGGAGTCGGCCTGGGTTTGGGGTCGGGGGAGAGGATACGAATAGAGGGTGTAGGTCTTCCAGTCAGTGATTCAGCCGCCTCGAAATCAACGAGGCAGGACCAGCAAAGAAGACGCCAATTGCAGATATGTGGTTTGAACTCAACAAAACGAGAAACGTCGTCTTTCTCTTTCTCTTGTCAGGACGCCTCCAACGCCTGCTTACCCGGATCAAAGACTCATCAGCCCTCGCCCTCATAGTCCAATTGATATAACCGCTTTCTTATTCATTTCCGTTCAAAAGATCATGTCCCTCCCTCTTCTCTTAATCTGGTATGCTCGAGTAACCCTCATCTCACATAACCACACAGCACGAATTCTGCTTCTTGGCTTGCTGATAAAACATCTTACTCTGGGCGCTCAACCCATCACTCTTCGCCACCAGACTGTCAATCTTCTCCCCTCGCTCCAACACGCTCTCAATCGTCTTGTGGAGCACGATCTTCGTCTCGTCTAACTCTCGCTGTACCTTCATGATGCTGTCTGCCTGGTTCGGGTCCTGGTATTTGACCAGATATTCCTTGAGCTGGGGGAAGGGTCGGCTCGTCACGCTCGGGGAAAGATAGCTGGACCGCGGGTTCTGCGACGTGAATTCGTCAATGATTTTCGATAGCACTTGGTGGGCGACTAGTGCAGGATACTCGGCGTCGCTGATGATGATGCCTACTATGCCCTGGCTGGATCCGTAGGCGTGGAATGTGTAGGATTTTTCTTCAATGTCTTGTCGGACGCCTGGGCGGGTGCGTTCGGCCACCGTTTTGGCGAACATGGTCATGAATTCTCCATAGCTGTGGTGGTTGATTAGCTGGAGAGATCTGGAAACAGAAAGTTCGTCCGGTTGTCTGACCTGTCTCGAGTAAAGCGGGAGAATGATGATAGGTCTCGTTCGACGGCGAGTTCGGTGGCGGGAACGGGGTCATTTCGAACGATCTGGACAGTTGGTCAGGAGAGGTTCTGAAGGCGCCAATGTTGAAGTGTGGTTTCCTTACTCCAATGTAGAAGATCTTCATGCTGGCGGTGTAGAATGGAAGGGCTTGCCGTTGAAAATGAGAGTGGTCGGTCAGCTCAAGTTTTGATCCGAAGGAATTATCTGGAACTTCAACCGTGGATTGTCTGTCACGAGAGGAAGTGTGCGCTGGCGGTTGGGGAGGTGGAAATGGGATCGAATGCCAGTTCAAGTACAATGTGTGAATTGTAAGAGCCTAGAAGCGTAGGACATCACATGCGTTGAGTCGCTCAGAGGCCTGCCCCTGTTTTCTAATTAATTATGCCTCCCGGACCAGTCAGCCTCTCCGAGACTTGGGCGAATCATCATCCCTCTGGCCATTTTTTCCCACACAGCGTCCTCTCTCACAGGGACCAATATTTGATGTCCTGCGCACAGGCTGCACTTTATTTCTTGAAAAGCAGCTGCTCACAAGACACACCACGGAGCCTGTCTAGGCATGGCAGAGACTACTTTTTCATCCGAGGCACAGTGGCTGTCTCAAATGGCTGACATGAGACAGGCAATCGCCGACTTAAACTTGCCACCAGTAAAAGATGCCTCACAGATATATGGAGCGGAGCTGGAGCTGGAGCTGGATGAAGATTTAAGCGATGAAATCGACGATGATATTTGGGATGTCGAAAGCGCTCTCGATGACAGCCCGCCCAGCGATGACTGGGATGACACCACAAATGGATTCAAGACTCCTGATCCCGTTGTCGATGGAGTCGGCGACCGCTTATGGTTGCGCAACAAATGTGCTGCCTTTGCCCGCTCGAGGCCTGGTATCGATGCGTCCGATCTCGAACAACAGATAAGCGCTCTACTGGCCTCAGACAATTCCGATGATGAGTTGCAGATGTCGTTGGCGGATATTCTTGGGTATGACGACTTGGACTTTCTCATTGAACTCATTTCGCATCGCAAGGAGATCCTGGCCGCTCCTCCTGCCACCACTCGTCAGACTGATGGGCTTTTCGGACAGCTTCAGACTCGCAAAGAACGAGAAGCAATGCTCACACGACAGGACTATGAACACAAACATGCCACTCTGGCTCCGGCTTACGACCGATCTACACCTCAATACCGACATGTCTACAAGTCTGATGCAGCGGCATCGGGCAACATGCTCGATGTGTCTGGAAAGAAATATGCGTTGCCGGCGGGTAGCACGAGAAACGACTCTCCCAAGTACGAGGAATATTCCATTCCGGCCACGAGGGTCGGTTCCCTCGCTGCAGGTCGGAGGCTAATCACGGTCGACGAAATGGACGGATTGTGTCAGCGCACGTTCAGGGGATACAAAAGTCTCAATCGCATGCAGAGTTTGCTGTATCCTGTGGCTTACACCTCCTCTGAGAATATGCTTATCTGTGCTCCCACCGGTGCTGGTAAGACAGATGCTGCCATGCTCACCATCTTGCAAGCAATTTCGAAGAATGTCACACCCAATCCTATCGAAGAACCTGACGCTACAGATTTCATTGTCATGGCGGACGACTTCAAGATTGTATATGTGGCCCCCATGAAAGCTCTTGCCGCCGAGGTCACGGAGAAGCTGGGCAAACGGCTGGCTTGGCTCGGGATCCAAGCACGGGAGCTGACAGGCGATATGCAGCTGACGAAGCGAGAAATTGCGGCCACTCAGATCATAGTAACCACTCCCGAGAAATGGGATGTCGTCACCCGGAAGAGCACTGGAGACCCCGAACTGGTCCAGAAGGTTCGTCTCCTAATCATTGATGAAGTTCACATGCTTCACGACGAACGCGGCGCGGTCATTGAGTCTCTGGTCGCCAGGACTGAGAGACAAGTTGAAAGCACTCAATCCTTGATCAGGATTGTTGGCCTGTCTGCCACCCTTCCCAACTACGTGGACGTCGCCGACTTTCTCAAAGTCAATCGAGATTCTGGTCTTTTCTATTTCGATGCCTCTTTCCGACCTGTACCTCTCGAGCAGCACTTCATCGGAGTCAAAGGCAAAGCGGGAAGTATAGCTCAACGAGAAAACCTGGATTATGTAACCTTTGAGAAAGTCAAGGAGCTCTTGAAGCAGGATAAGCAAGTCATGATCTTTGTCCATTCGCGGAAAGACACGGTCCTGGCTGCTCGAACCCTGTACACGATGGCAGTCGACGATGGCAGTGCAGACCTTTTTGCGCCAGAACCGAACAACCCGGCATTTTTGAGAGCGATGTCGGACTTGAAGACCACAAGAGGTCGTGAACTACGTGACATTGTTCCCAAAGGATTTGGTTGTCATCATGCTGGGATGGCACGCTCGGACCGAAACTTTGTCGAAAGAATCTTCTCCGAAGGCGCCGTCAAAGTTCTCTGCTGCACCGCCACGCTCGCTTGGGGGGTAAACTTGCCGGCAGCTGCCGTGGTCATTAAAGGCACTCAGCTTTACAGTGCTGAAGCGGGAAAATTTGTTGATCTCGGCATCTTGGATGTGTTCCAGATATTGGGCCGTGCCGGTCGTCCGCAATTTCAAGACAGTGGTATCGGTTATATCTGTACGACACAGGACAAATTACAGCACTATCTGACGGCTGTAACTCAACAGAGACCGATCGAATCGAAATTCTCCCAGAGATTGGTCGATAATCTCAATGCTGAAATCAGTCTGGGGACAGTCACATCTGTGCCAGAAGCGGTCACCTGGTTGGGCTACTCATATCTTTTCGTTCGCATGAGGCGAAATCCAGGAGCCTACGGCATTGACTGGAATGAATATCAAGACGATCCTCAGCTGGGCCAACGTCGCCGGAAGCTTATCGTCGATGCCGCCAGAACCTTGCATCGAAGCCAGATGATCATTTTTAACGAAAGAACCGATGATCTTCGGGCTAAAGATGTGGGTCGAATCGCCAGTCAGTTCTATGTGCTTCAGAGTAGTGTTGAGATCTTCAACGCAATGATGCGGCCACGTGCGAGCGAGGCCGACGTTCTGAAGATGATCAGCATGAGTGGCGAGTTCGACAATATTCAATCCAGAGAAAGTGAAGCACAAGAGTTACATCGACTTCGTCGGGAGTCGGTCCCCTGCGAGATTGAGGATCGAAAGAATGGTCCACAAAGCTCGGAAGATGAGAAGGAACGTAAAGTCATGGAGAATCAGGCGAAAACCAACATCTTACTGCAGTCCTACATATCTCGAGCCAAGCTTGAAGATTTTGCTTTGGCCTCCGACTTGGCCTATGTGGCACAAAACTCGGCCCGAATTTGTCGAGCCATATTCATGATAGCTCTGAACCGTGGTTGGGGTTATCAATGCCAGGTATTGCTCTCGATGTGCAAAGCCATTGAAAAGCAGATTTGGCCTTTCCAACACCCCTTCCATCAATTCGATCTTCCCCTGCCTGTTTTGAAGAATCTGGACGACAAAGCACCCTCTTCCAACATCGAAAGTCTTCGTGAAATGGATCCCGCAGAAATGGGAAATCTCGTTCACAATCAAAGGATGGGAACCACGATATCACGACTACTGGAAAATTTCCCCACGTTGTCAGTTGATGCAGAGATCGCTCCGCTCAACCGTGATGTCCTTCGCATGAGGCTTTACCTGTACCCTGAGTTTGTCTGGAATGATCGTCACCATGGCACTTCGGAGTCGTACTGGGTGTGGGTGGAAAATTCCGACACGTCGGAAATATATCACCACGAGTATTTCATTCTCAGTCGAAAGAAGATGAACGATAAACACGAGCTTCATTTCACCATTCCTCTGGCTGATCCCTTGCCGCCGCAGATCTATGTTCGAGTCATCTCTGATCGTTGGTTAGGGGCAGAGACAGTGCATCCAGTCTCATTTCAGCATCTTATTCGGCCCGACACCGAGAGTGTTTATACGGACCTCCTCGATCTCCAGCCGCTGCCGATCACGGCTTTGAAGAATCCCGTGCTAGAGGAATTGTATGGGCAGCGTTTTCAATTCTTCAACCCCATGCAGACCCAGATCTTCCACACGCTTTATCACACCGCCGACAATGTCCTCCTGGGATCACCCACCGGTTCTGGTAAGACTGTTGCCGCCGAGCTCGCCATGTGGTGGGCGCGCCGTGAGAAGCCGGGAAGCAAAGTCGTGTACATTGCTCCGATGAAAGCACTGGTGCGTGAGAGAGTGCAAGACTGGCGCAAGCGACTCGCGGGGCCAACGGGCCTCAAGCTCGTCGAGCTGACAGGCGACAATACCCCGGACACAAGAACGATCCGTGACGCGGACATTATCATTACCACTCCTGAGAAGTGGGACGGCATATCACGATCATGGCAGACCAGATCTTATGTGCGACAAGTTTCACTGGTGATTATCGACGAGATTCATCTCCTGGGGGGGGATCGTGGTCCCATTCTTGAAATCATCGTGTCTCGAATGAATTACATTGCATCACAGGCAGAGAGCGGTTCCATTCGACTTGTTGGTATGTCGACCGCCTGCGCTAACGCTACAGACCTGGCCAACTGGCTCGGAGTCCAGTCTGGAAACAATCAAGGCCTGTTCAATTTTCGGCACAGCGTTCGTCCCGTCCCACTGGAAATCTACATCGACGGCTTTCCAGAGCAACGGGGTTTCTGTCCCCTGATGCAAAGCATGAATAGACCAACATACCTGGCCATTAAGAATCACAGTCCTACGAAGCCGGTCATTGTTTTCGTGGCATCCAGAAGACAAACTCGTTTGACGGCCAAGGACCTCGTCAGCTTCTGCGGCATGGAGGAAGATCCAAGAAGATTCTTACATTTTGATTCAGAAGATGATCTTCGGCACACACTCTCTGCGGTCCACGATGATGCCCTGAGGGAGGCATTGAGTTTCGGAATTGGTCTACACCATGCCGGTCTCGTGGAATCGGACCGATCACTTGCCGAACAACTATTTGCCGCGAACAAGATCCAAATCCTCGTTGCTACCTCGACCTTGGCTTGGGGAGTCAACCTGCCAGCTCATCTTGTCGTCGTCAAGGGGACACAATTTTTCGATGCCAAATTGGAAGGATACAAGGACATGGATTTGACTGATGTTCTCCAAATGTTAGGTCGAGCCGGCAGACCGCAATTCGACACATCAGGTATTGCTCGCATCTTCACGCAAGAGTCGAAAAAGGCATTTTACAAACATTTCTTGCACACCGGGTTTCCCGTTGAAAGTTCACTGCACAAAGTCCTCGACAACCATCTGGGCGCCGAAGTGTCCGCCGGAGTCATCACCACGAAACAAGACGCGCTCGACTACTTGACTTGGACCTTCTTCTTCCGCCGTCTCCACAAGAATCCGACGTATTACGGCCTCGAGATCTCTACCGAAGAACACCGAGAGAGTCAACTCGTCGCCAGACAGCTTGCCGCCGATTACATGATCACCCTGGTCGACAAATCACTCGATGATCTGGCGGAGAGCAGATGTGTCCTCGTCCACGACAATGGCGATGTCGACAGCACAGCGTTCGGCCAAATCATGTCCTACTACTACCTCAGCCACTTGACGATCCGCAAATTCTTGTCCAAGGCGGCCAAAGCGCCTACCACGCGATTCGCAGATGTCCTGGCCTGGGTCAGCCTCGCGACCGAATTCGATGAACTCCCAGTCCGCCACAACGAAGACCTCGTCAATGCCGAACTGAGTAAAAACCTTCCTCTGTCCACGACCATGCTAGAAAATCTGCCAATGTGGGATCCTCACGTCAAAGCCTTTCTGCTCATGCAAGCCTTCATGTCGAGAGTCGACCTGCCTATTACCGACTACGTAGGCGATCAAACTTCAGTCCTCGACCAGAGCATTCGCATCATCCAGGCGGGAATCGACGTGATGACGGAAATCAACAAATTTGACGCGGTGGTTCAGATGGTCCGACTGCTTCAGTCTGTCAAATCGGCCCGCTGGCCCGACGATTATCCTCTCAGCATATTGCCTGGGGTCCACGAGGTTTTTGATGCCACACTCGACGGCAAAGTTCCCAGGGATCTGGTCACGACCGCGGTGCTAGCGAGCAGGCACGGCTCCAAGACCATAGATGGTCTGATGAACGTGTTTGGGATTGCGGCGCCCAGCACGCGTGCTCAGTTTGTCCAAGCCGCCAATGCATTGCCAGACATCACGCTCACGGCCGCGGGTGATACGGATAATCATCTACAAGTGACGATAAAGCGTGGGAATCGATCGCTAGACAATGAAGCAAGGATTTATGCGCCAAGGTTCCCTAAGACGCAGACAGAAGGATACTTTGTGCTCGCCCTTCCCCATGGTGCAGGATCTGGACATGTGGGTGCGAATCCGGACATTCTAGCGCTGAAGAGGGCGAGCTGGCCGGTATCGACGAGTAAGCTGGGCGCTGTAGGCACCGGGACCAAGACGACGGAGTTGAGTCATGTCAAATTGAAGATTCCAGTCTCGGAAACTCTGGCCGATGGCTTTGTGTCTGAGACTGAAGTGGGCGGAAAGGGAGAGGTGAAGGTTGACATAGTAGTTTTCAGCGATGCGTATCCAGGGATGGAATGGCGTTTAGAGAATGTGGTGGTGCCGATTGCGAAACCGAAGGTTGTCGAGATCGTGGAAGTCGACGTTGATGAGAGTCTGCAGAAGAAGGGGAAAGAAGCAGGAGCTTGAAGGGCGGTCGGAGATGAGATTCGATGCCGTGAACGAATGACGTTGGAAAATTTCCATGTCCCTGCTCTGCTGTGCTATGCTCGAACCAGGATCCTAGGACCCTCCTCCCCCCCCCCTACCTCTATTTCACTCCCAACTCCTTGAATATCTGCTCATTATGTTCTCCCACGGCTGGGATCCTCTCCATTCTCGCCTCGACGTCCGCACTCATCCCCGGCGGTAGCAACGCCTTAATTGGTCCCACCTCACTGTCCACTTCCTTCCATCTCCCCCGGGCCTTGAGCTGCGGATGCTCCCACACGCCTTGCATATCATTGACCTTTGCGTTCGCGATACCCGCCTTCTCCAACCGCCTCGTCACTTCGCCCACATCCCACTGCGTGAAAATCCCACTGATGACGGCCTCGAGTTCGTCTCTGTTTTCGCTGCGCGACGCCGTGTCCCTAAACTTCGGTTCCGTCGTCAAATCCTCCCGCTCTAGTACCTGGGTGGCGAGGATCATCCATTCCCGCTCGTTCTGCACGCCTAGCATTACCTTGCCACCGCCGCCGGTCGAGAATGGGCCGTAGGGGTAGATGCTTGCGTGGCTGGCCCCTGCGCGTTTCGGTCCCGTCTGCCCCTCATGTGCATAGTACATGGGGAAACCCATCCATTCGACCAGCGCTTCCAGCATGGAGATGTCAAGTTCGCATCCTCGCCCTGTCTTTTGGCGCTGGATGATGGCGCCTAGGATGTTGCTGTACCCGTACATGCCCGCGGCAATGTCGGCAATGGAGCAGCCGACTTTGGCCATCCCGTCGTCGCCCTCCGTGCCGGTGATGCTCAGCAAGCCCGCCTCTGCTTGAATGAGAAGATCGTATGCTTTCTTGTGCGCGTACGGCCCGTTGGATCCATAGCCGCTGATTGATGCGTAGATCAATCGATCTCCCCTCGCCTCGCCTGGGTGAGCGGCATTCACCATCGCCTTCACAGCTTCGTACCCGAGGCCCATCTTCTCGGCGTCTCCCGGTCGTAGATTCTGAACGAACACGTCGGCTTTCTCGCATAGCACCTTCTTTAACACCGCCATGTCCTCCGGGTTCTTAATGTCGAGAGCCAGCGACTCCTTATTCCGATTGATCCATACGAAGTGGCTGCACAGTTTGGACCGGACGCGCTGGTCGTGCTGTCGTACGAAATCTCCCGTTCCCGGCCGCTCGATCTTGATCACACGTGCCCCCAGGTCCGAGAGGTGTCGCGTCGCGAGGGGCATGGAGATGACCTGTTCTAGTGCCACGATTGTGATGTCGCTTAATGGTCGGTTCGAGGGTGCGTTGAATGTAAAGGCCTCTGAGAGAGGGGAGGCTTTGGAGAGTCGGTGGTTGGTGCTGAAATGGCGGTGATCCAGAACGAAGTAGGGTGTCGATGTCCATCTTCTGCCCTGATGATTGAACAGTGTTGATGAGGAAGTCAGGCGCAATATTCTCCATGGTGCTTTCAGAGTTTCTCGTCGTCCATACCTATGATACATCGACTCCGTGGAGATTATGCCTGGAATTGCCATGTTCTTACACTGCCCACGCATTGTTGTTCCCACCCTGACAGCCATCTCGGGTACCTTCACCCTGTCTTCAGGCCCTGTGCTCTAATTGAGAGTGAGAAATTATATTTGGCGTTGGTGTTCTTTAGGTATTCGTATGTTTTAGAAAGTGCATGAGCTTCTTTGGCAACGCCTTACCTAACCTATCGCTCTTCATGCCAGCTAAGTCTCTGACTTAAGGTCAGCGTAACAACCTAAGATCGAAAAGGATACTACTTGTTGAATATACAGTATGAATCCGTTCCCCCGCTGCCCGCACAAAGCGGACTTCCTATTGCCATGCGGAGAATAAAATTTCAAAACCGAGGCAAAGGACAACGGACTTCAGCACTTGGTAATGACGGGAACTATGGCTGTACCGCTAATCGCCAAGAACCAAAAACAATTCATGTAGTAATGGGGTATGAGATTTGAATCGTGGTGCTGTCTCTTCCGCCTTAGGCGGTGGTGATGTGCATAGAAGATGGGAAAAAAAAAATTAAAGAAATGTAGAACCGGCAGAACAGCTGAATTGTCACGGATCCTATGATTCATCTCAACGAACATGGTTTCAACTGGTAAAGGCCAACGGGTCTATTCTCGAGAGCACATACCCACCATGAGCCAATGCAAAAAAAAGAGGAAGCAGCAAGGCTGAGCAATAGTTGGTAGCGGCTGTAGAAATGTGGTATCGGCCTTGGCTGCGAAGATTGACAAGTCCATCGTCTAATTGTCCAGAATCCAATTTCGTTTTCTCGATGCATGTCTGCATGGAGATGTGTTGGCATTGCTATGTAAGATTGAGGATTGACACGGCCACGCCACGAGGGAATCCCGACGCATAAATGGTCGAGTGGAACGATGTAACACCAGCCTTGGTCGAGAACAATTCTCAGGGATGATCAAGATATCTTAATCAAATAAGATCATAACTCGCCAAACTCTTAAGCGAATATCTCCAATCGTACCAATGGAAAACCACAGCAGCGTGATGAAAACAAAAACAAAGTCGGCATCCTCTTACCAAGCGAAGGCCCAACCGTTTGGCATCTTTGTCCCTTGCAGCATGGGTGGTGGTCTTGTCATTCCCCAAAGATGCCAAAATAACCGCCAGTCAGAATGCAGAAGGTCGATGTTCGTCGTGGGAATCAATCAAAGTTCCAGACCCAGACAAAACCCCAGGCCAACCCATCCAACCCTCCCCGATCAAACTCCGTGGTGGCGTATTGCAGGGCGGTTGAGGCCGGTGTGTTTCAGGGGGCAACCGAAAAGTCCGAGGTCGACATGGATGATAAGATTACAGGATGACCGCCACGCCGGAGGCTTGGGGTATTGCAAAGACATTCGGCGGTAAATGAGATAGAAAATTAAAACGAGACCTCTTTTTCGACCAGAGACAGGCGGGTGGTGCAGAGTGGTGGTCCGATATACAGGTATATCTCACACTCTCATATACGCCCCCATGCTGCTGTCAACTCTCTTTTGCTGACATTCCCTGTGCACGTACGGGATTCCAAGGGATCTCCTGACAAAGCTTTACCAATCCACCTCTTGGAAGATTTCAGGGCCTGTTCTCATAGATGGCGAGAGGACGCCACGCGAAGACACTAAGAAGAATCTGAATCACGCCAGGCCGCTGGCCCCGGCAAGGCTCCGCCTGCTGTGAGTGGCTGTCTCAACCTCGTTCTTCCCTTCTCCATCCTCCCCCCCGTTTCCATCTTCTCATTCTATCACTGGCCTCAGCCAGCCCACGGATTCCCTGCTCTGTTCTGGCTGGCTGTTCAACAGATGCGTGGCCCGTCTGTTCAACCATGCACACGATGTTCACTTGATTACCGCCATGGCCGCATTTACGGTCACTCAGATCGGAGAATCGACTTTGACTTCCCCTATGCAAGTCATGCTGCCGGTTTCTACCCTGATCCTCCGATCCTATTTTCGCTTACCCACCGGTGCACAGTTGCATTGGTTTGGGAATTTTGTTGCAGTTTGTGCGTCGAACATGGTTTCTAACTTCTGAACTCTCCCACCCTGGCGTCGTCAACCCGAACATCCAGGTTCAAAGACGCCCGGCCGTTTAACAAATGTGCATCTTGTAACTTGTTTCACTCTGCAGTCGCTTCTCGAGCTTGATCACGCTGAGCTTCTGACCCCTCCTTATCACCATTTCGCTTTCCTGTCCTTCATTTGTCACCATTTAATTTGGCATCTGTTTTCCTTTGCTGGCCGGTCCGGGGGACTTTTGAATCATGCCCACGAGGTGGTTATCCATTCGCCATAGACATCCTCTTCTTCAACACGATTCCGATTCTCAACCCACAGCGAAACAATCAGATTTTGATTTCGCTTTTACCGAGTCTCCTTCCACCATTCACAGTACTTCCAACATCCCTGGCGGGATTCTATCTGCTGGACCGGCCGAAATACGTCCCACGACCTCTGGAGGTCCAACTGGAATCAGAAAACTACGCCTTGACGTATCTTTGGTTCGACCACGAACTTCCGAGAATCATAAACCTTCACCATTACAACACCCCAATGCCATCTCCAAATCCGACGACAGTCTAATTGGTCTGGCCTTTGGCAGTCCAAGCCACCCTCCGGCCGGATTTTGTGTCCCCGAACCTCACAGTCCTGTTGAGCATAATCCTTCCCCTCGACATTGTTCGCCTTGTCCAGATCGGTCCGTTCAAATGCAGTCAAAACGATGGAGAAAGTTTGGAACGTTGTTTAAATCACGTCAAGCCGCCGTTCGACGAGATGAAGTTCCTCCTGGTCCCACTATTGGCCTTCCGACGGGCCTGGTGATTCTGGACAAGAGCCCAACCAGTCAAGCACACAAACTGGAAGAGTACAAATTACGGCCCATCCAACCTCATCATGGTCCTCCGCCGCCGCCGACCGAAAGAATGGAACGACCTCCGAACGTTTCAGAAAAAAGCCAGAAATCTGCCGAAGATTTAATGTCAAGACCTTCCACTGCTACCGATGCCAGCTTCTTAAGCGAATCTGATACGAGACCACCGTTACCAAAACTCGAGATAGACATACCCACTCCGCCTCTTGATCGTTACAGCGTAATGTTTCGCAATCTACCCGCCGCCACCCGCTCTTCATCCCTCCTCGCAAGACGAAGCAAGACCTTGGATAGTCTGAAATCCTGTGAAGATAGTCGACCAACCACAAAAGGCGAAGACGAGAATTCTAATGCGACGGCCGTACCTCTGACCCCTCTGATGCCACCTAGACGCTTGACGACGCCCACTACCACCAGATCACCAGCGGTGAGCAAGTATTCGTTGTTCCCAGCCACATCTCCTGCTCCTGTGAAAATCGTCGGTCAAATTCCATTTTCAGAGAATGAAAGTCACGCTCCGAGCCAGTTGAAACGATCAGCTACCTCACCAGCACGTATGTCACCGATGCAAGACCACTTCTCTGTATCGGTGGCCAAGCCCGAGCCTCTGAATCCGAAGAGAATGATATCCGATGAACAACAAATGGTACAGAGTCCAGATGACAATACCGCTTCAACGGACCGGGAGGCTCCATGGAGTTCTGCTCACTCGTTTCAGTCATCGGTCTCATCTGCCACCACGGTGGACGAGATCTTCTTTGATATCAAATCATTCCGAGACTCCAAGGGTGTTGAGGATGGTCAATTTGTTATGACTAGACCAGATTCGGCGGCGGTTGAATTGGCTCGAACCAGATCAAAGAAGGCCGCCGCTGCAAGTCGATTGAGACGAGTGGAAGTCCCCCAACCAGATGGGCCTGCTGAAGCAATCACAGCACTACCGGTGCCAGCTCCGACGACCACTGACGCTGTCTCCGCGGCTACCACGAAGCATACTTCTGTTAATACAGCGTATTTCGACGAGGCCATTGCTGCGGTGGAACGACTCACGTCACCCACTTCTACAACTGAAAAGGTCCCGACGTTGAATTTCAAAACCGGTCCTGTTACAGTGGCCGGTCATAATGGAGAGAAGCCACAGCAATCAAACGCCAGTGCAAAGGGTCAACATGCAGAAGTTACAGATCATCATGGTCCTCGATTAACAAGCAGATCCCGCGAAGAGGTCGGCCGGCTGATTCCTTCCCCCGTCGCCGAGGTGAAAGAAGATAACTCTTCGAAATCCCCTTCACCGCAACCGCCTCAACAAGCACGACAAGCACCAGAAGCACAAGTTGTGAAAATCGTTTCTCCTCGTTTGGCCACCGTCAAGCGCTTCGATCGACCATGTGACGACTCACCCACAATTCCCCAAGGCCCTCCGATAAGAGCTCCAGCACCAAGTAATCCGAACCCGATCTCCAATCCGAAATCCAACCCAATCCCGACACCTCAATCTCTCTCGGACGACAAGCCTCCTCCTGTCCCGGCCAAGGACGCCAAATTCATCCCATTGTCGAAATACGCTGCCAAAAGCACCGTGACTGCAATTGAACGAGCGGGTGTGACGCCAACAAGACCTGTCCGATCTCACACCGACAATCTTGGGGCATCTACAACTACGTCCGTTCGCCCCACGAAAGAACGATCCGCCACCTTCCCGTCATCTTTACAGCCGCAGCAACAGCAGGAGAAATCTTCGCTCCGTGGCCTAGAGAAAACCATCCCACCACGCCCCAACCCTGTCGCCTCAAACCCCGTAACTGGAACCGCCGAAGTTGCCATCGCCCGCACCGTCTCCTTGTCCCGCAAACAAAGCTCCCGTGTTATCGTGCCTGGACCAAAACTCACTGCCCGCCGTGCCGCCGAATCTTCAACCTCTGCCCAGAATCCACTTCAATCTTCTACTCAGCAACAACAGCAAGAACAGCAACAACGACAGCAGCAGCAGCAGCAGCAGCAGCAACAAAAATCGATCCTTGGCCACCGCCACCGCCGCAGCACATCCAAATCGCAATCAAAAGATAAAATAAAAATCACTAAGCGCGAGCCTTCGGCGGAGAAAAATAAGTGGACCAAGGAGACGGAGAAGCAGATGCTGAAGGAGGCCAGGAAATGGGAGATACTAGAGAAGAAGGCGTATTCGCCTGTCGTGGTGCAGGCGGAGAAAGGGCATCGACCCGGGCTGAGTGTGGGCTTGGTTGTGGAGAGTGTATGAAAATAAAGAATGCGCATTCCTGGTTATGATGGGATGGAATGGGACCGAGGATTGGATCGGAAGGGAACGGGGATCAAGACGAGGATGAGATTTTGTTTCTCTTAGACTGTTTCCTTTCCTTTCCTTTTCCTTTTACCTCCCATTTTTATTTAGATCCCGGGCTTCATTCAATGGGCTGCTTTTCCATGCATGGCGTTGGGGGATTTGGTTTCCCCCTTCCATTTTGAGTGGTCTCGATGCATGAGATATCGGCGTTGGATTCTATCTTCATTTCATATGTCATGACATCCTCTTTTGGCAGTTTTGGAAGACAGGATGACAAGGTCTTTCATGATCACACTCGTCTATATGGGATGAGCTGGACACAGCCACGAGACAGACCTGTGGGTGGGGGGAAAAAGGGGTGGAAAGGGTTATGAGTTTTCTTTTCTTTTGTACCGGCAAGAATTCAAGTTTTGCTCTTGCTCGAGTTGGGTTGGATTGAATTTGGCTTGGAATCGCTCAGGGAGTGACGGCCAGGGAGCTGGGAGCGGAGGGCACATATATCTGTACAACATTACCGTGAGCCGCCCGGTGCGTGGTCGACTGACTTGCGCGCGAGTGGTAGGATTTGAGCTGATTTCTTTGTATATATACACATTACACCGTCTCTCTGGGTGAGGGAATGCGTATGACAGAAGACAAACGAAATGCGCCGAAAATTGTACGGTCTATACTTTCCTATTATACCAAATTCCCTATCTTTAAGTCGATCACATTGACCAAACCAATAAAAATATACTCTTCGCAAGGCTGAAGACACTGGGGCTAGTATTGACTAAAATTAAAGAGATACAAAAGAAGTTGATAATGTGATATTTCGTAACTGAGAGTTAATAATCGTCAAGTTACCTGAGCCCGTCTGCAGTATTATTCTCCATAAAACGAAGTGCCTGATGGTGCCCTGCTGTGCCCGGGTCGTACTGTAATTCGTTCTTTCCAACTCCATGCATCGCATCACATCATATCGCATCATAGCATGGCATAATACCGCGATCGTACCCCAAAATGAACATCGCAATGCATCCACAAATTCTCACCCACATAACTTGGAGAAACATGGTTCGTTAATCATGGCTCGGCTTCAATTCATTCTTTCCCAGTATTGACGTGAAAGAGAGGGACTGAAAACCCGTTATAAAAGATTCAAATCCCAGCGCTGACATGGGTCATGCATCTTTCCTTCGACAGCGACGAGAAATCTATGCAGTATCATGCTCGGCGGCAAGATCCTTTTGTGTTCCAGTACGATATGCTCGGCAAGTTCGCGGGGCGTGTTGAACGCGGTATCCCCTCGCTCCAAGTCACGGCCGCACGCGAAGCAGAAGACACAGCCATATTTGGGGGATGAGGAAGAGAGAGTGGAGATGCTTTGACTTTGGCGCCGATTGGAGGAAGTCGACGAGGTAGATGATTTCTCGGAGAGAGGGAGGTATAGGTGGCATCGAGCCAGAAAGGAACTGCGGTATTGTATACCCAGGCCATTGTGTTCGCGGATTTCGGTGGCGGTGTGGATGTTGGACGAGGAGCTGTTGGCGACGTGGTAGCGAACTCTGTACGCGCATTCGGGGCATTCCCAGAAAAGAAACGCGCCGCCAAAGGCCTTCAGCTTGCGCTTGTTTTCGGGTAGTAGATCTTTATTTTCTAAATGTGAGATTCGCCCTTTATCACGATTGTTTATCATTTGGAGAGCGCCCCGACAGAAATTGCCCAGTTCGTTCGTGCGCAGGTCCTCGGGTCGCTGGCGTCGTGGATTGTGAGGGAGAAATTGGGGCACGAGTTTCAGTTGGTCGCTGCGATATTGAAGTGTGTCCCAGATTGTGCCAAAGGGCCGGCGTTCATCTAGGTCGCGATCGTAGTGTTCGACGAAGATTTTTTGGATTCCCACCATGGAGTTCAGGAGTTGATCGAGAATGTTCAGGAGGTAGTGGGCTGCTATACCGTCGGAGTTGTCAAATAGATATGGCAGCTGCTGATATGATAGTGTTGACAAGGATATTAGCCGCGACTCCAGAATCTGGAGGCGTGGGTCGTAGGCTTTAATTTCATTGGGGACAATGACCGGGTAGATGTACCAGTCAATCAGCGTCTTGAGTTTACGCCTGATTTGAATGAGAGCCTTCTGAAGATCCTCGACAGCTTGTGGAATTGTGATGGGCGCCGGTGCCGGTGGTGTCATGCCGTCATCTCCAGCAAAAGCCATGGTGGTGTTAAATTTCCGGAGCTGTTATTGGTGACCGTAGCCTTGCGGAGGGTCGAGGTTGTGATTCGCGGGATGCACCGTAGATGCAAGGCTCTACCGTAAGCGGTCGAATAGCGAGTTACCGGTAATGGTATCCTTGAATGGAACCACGCTCGCGGTTACGGGAAATTATAGTCAGATATTGACTTGTGCGATGATGTTGTCGTGTGACAAGGCTGAAAGTCAGATGGAAGAAGAACTTAAGAGAAGATCAGCTTCGAGGAAGAAAAGTCTGCCTTTTTGATCAAAGGCGGGCGATGCCGGTCTGATGGAGGGTCACGGGTTACCGTCTCGCCCTGGCAGGGCTTTTTGGAGCCATGAAAACGATAGCAAGAGGCTTCAATGGCCCCAAAACCGGGCGCTCGAGCGTCCGCAAGCGTTTCATGCATGAGAAGTTAGGGTTGACATTCAGGTTGCCTGCTTTTGAGCTGGTTGGACTTTTGATACTGGTTGGGCTGGACTGCGCCACACTAACATGATGACAGGAGGGGAGGGAATGGTGGATGATGGGGGGAGGGAGAGAAGTGGAGCCGGAGTGGGTATTTATTTGGCCCCGTTGGGTCTTGACCGCATTGGGTTTTATTTGAGTCATCTGACGCTAGGCCGTTTTGGGAGTTTATCAAATATATTTTTCCTGCGAGGCAACATGCTCCGGCCATTTTTGCCCCGTGCCTATTGTCCAGCAGGATAAGATATCAGCATGCCTACGGAACTGGAAGAGGTCAGTAACGCATTGTACATACGGACATTGTGGGTTATGGACCACGGCTAACTCATCCCAGCTCCTTGCGTTCCTCCACCACGGCAATACGCAGATCCGGCAAATTGGTAAGCAGATTTCCAGACCGGGAGAGATTCTATCAATATCGACCAATAGGTCCTTCTGTCAATGACAGTGCCATGCTGACGGGTATCTTGTCCAGCTTGTGATCACCTTGTCGGCCACTCATCCGACCCTTCAATTTTCAAAAAGCCCCAACTAGTTCCGGTCCAAGATTTGAAACTTCTCGTCAGAGACTACCCGGTGAGTATCCAACCGGGACCAACAGTCAGTCCTGTGCTAACATATCTCCTTTCTGCTCGCTAGCCGATTGCTAAAAATGCCCTCACCATCCTCATTAATGTCAGCCATGATGCGGAGATTCTCGAGGACCTTGCCTCAGACGATGCATTTATTGAAACGCTATTAACCAAGATAACAGTATGTAGGTCTTGATTGCCTACGGCATTCTTGAACCAAATTGCCATGACCAGAACGTGCCTTCTGACTCTTTTCGCCAGAACCCGAAGGAACGCGCGGCCGATGACATCGCTATGCTGCTCTCGAACCTCGCCAAATCTGATCTGATGGAGAAATTAATCAAGCTCAAGCGCACGGTGCCTTCCACAACGGTCTCTACGTCTCCATATGCTCTCGATCAACTATTTGACTGCTTCGTCAAAGGCGCCGATGGCAACCTAAACCAGCACGCCGACTTTGATTACCTCGCTTATCTTCTCGCTGATATGTCCAAGTATAAATCTGGACGAAATCACTTGCTCAGCAAGAGAGAATACGACGGTGTGGTACCAATAAGCAAGTTGACCGTGTTCACGGAGCACAAGAGTCCTGTCCGAAGGAGAGGGGTGGCAAGCACCATCAAGAACGTCGCTTTTGAGGTTGACAAACATCCATTACTTTGGCAGGATGAAACTGAATCCGTCGATGACACACCCGGAGTGAATCTATTACCATACATCTTGCTCCCTCTTGCTGGCGCGGAAGAGTTCTCAGAGGAAGAATCCGCCAATATGCTGCCCGACCTACAACTTCTGCCATCAGATAAAGCGAGGGACAGCGACAATGAGATCCTGGTCACTCATCTCGAGACATTATTGCTACTGAGTACGACGAGAGAAGGAAGAGACAAGCTAAGAAATGTTCAAGTCTACCCATTAGTGAGGGAGACGCATTTACACGTTGAGGATGAAAATGTCAAAGAAGCATGTGATCGCTTAGTACAGGTGATTATGAGAGAGGAAGAAGAAGCGCCCAAAGTGACGGAAATGGATGACGACGATGAGAAGATAGAAGAGATATTCTGATTCATCAAACCAATAGACAAATACCAGGGTTCAAAAAGGTGGTGTGGTGGGGGGGGGGGGGGGGGATTTTTCGTGAAGAGGCTCGCTCCGGTGAAGGAAGAAAGATAATCCGAGATGCGTACAAGATGGCAGCTACGGTGAAGTTGATGGCTTGACGCGTAGAGAACTTGATCTCAACTTCAACCCTTCGTTTTCATTTTCACAACGCGTCCACGACTCTCTCCCAACCTTTCTCTATGTCTAAATGAATGCCCATGGCGCCGGTGCCTGTTGCACGACAACCCAATGGCGTTGAACCTCCGGCATCCTCAATATTGGCTACACATGTTGTACATGGAGAAGGAGTCCCTGATTTCGAACAAGACAGTTTCAACCAACTCCTGGCAGAGGCTCTTGGTTCGGACGAGCAGGGCCGACCCAATCTGGGCGCTGATGTCTCAGTCAACCACAAGTTGATCTGCATCATTTTTCAAGTCGGCATCGAGCCCGCCCTTGACGATAACCCATTTGAGTCTGCAGCTGCCGCAGGTAAGGTCAACTCTCAATTGAGAACTTGCCTCGAAGTTCTCCAGGTCGCCATTGAAAGATCCCCACAAGTCCTATACGTGAAGTCAGATCCCCAAGGCAACCAAACTTCTGCTCAAGGACACCCGCTTTATTCATGGCTCGTGCCTCGACTCCTGTCATTGATCACTTCATGCAAGAATGACCATGACCGAGATGCTATTCTTGTCGTCTTTGACACCATTTTGGAGGCTGATCGAAAGTCTACGGCTCCCTGCTCGTGCGGTAACGTATTGGAATTCATGAGAGTCTGCGTGTCTGGTAAGAACGTGGCGTGTCGCGTTCAACGTGTCTCTTACTAACCGTTCACAAGGCATCCTCTCCCTTGCTTCTGCTCTGCCTTCCTTCCAGCCTCGGAAGGTGATCGTTATTGATGGCGAAGACTTCGCATCCAGAATTTCCGAAGCCATGCACGTGGCTGTTTTCAACCCGCTCAGCTTCAGGTTTCCCTCTCTTCGCGAACTTCTCCTGACCGTAGCTCGGCTATTAAAGGTCATCTCCAAGAAATCGGAATCAAAGCAAAGCAAGTTGCAATTTTGGAAGACATTTTGCCGGTTTCGGCTGTTTGCCGAGGATAGTGAAAGCGTTCTATTGGAAGATGATCGGTCCGAGGTCCGTTCAACAAATACGCCGCACTGCTCATAGTTCACAGCTCACTCCGATGTAGGAACTCTCTCACGAAATCCGCCTTTTGGCCATCCAACCTTCCAGACCTCTCCATCAGCCCCTCATCCAGGAATCGGAGGATGTATGGCCTGATAATGACCGAGCCCGCAAGCGATTACGCCTATCCACAGATGCGGAGGACGAATGGTCCAAAGGGAACGTGCGCCAAACGATCTACCGCAAACTGACTGCGGACCTGATTGGGCGGGCTGTGCCTGACCTCGATGGCCTGAGCGAAACGGCTTCGAGAAATTTTCGAAGACTCTCAGAAGAAAAGAAATGCGCTGCTCTTGAACTTCTTGGTCTGACCGCCTGCCAGATTGCTTCCGAGTCACCAGAATCCCCATGCCACATATGTGATGAAGACGGTGAATTGACCAATAATGCCACAATTCCAGAAGCGGCATCAAATGAGGAGCTGCTCAAAACTCTCCTTGTCCTCATTCAAAGTATTTCTCGCCAATCTAGGGCAAGGATTGCCGCCATGTCGGCTCTACGTCGAGCCATCATGCACACAAACTCCACTGACTATTTGAAACTTAACTCGACGCCTGCTGGAGATTGGTGCCTCCAATCTCTTAAGAGCTCCTCTAGAGATCTTCGAATGGCAGCTACGAGAACACTCCAAGCTTACCTGGTGCGGAGGAAGAATGTTGATGCGTCAGTGACACGAGAAAACCGAATTGTCGCCTTGGATACCCTCCAAACACTTTGGCAAAAAGGAGATGCGGCGATTCAAGAGACATCAGTCGTTGCTTTGACTCGGATGGCTCGTGTGGTTGGTGACGAAGAGCTCAACATCATCCTGGTCCGGCTGGTGGAATATCTGGGACATACGAATCCCTACCTCAGTGGTGTGGTGTATGCGGAGATCCAGCATCTTGCACAATCAATGCAAGTGTCATTATGGCTCCTGTTCCGGCCGTTCTGGCGAACCCTGGGAGTCGTGCTCGCCAAATCCTTGACCACTCGGCCGAA
The DNA here is from genome assembly GCF_000835555.1 of Rhinocladiella mackenziei CBS 650.93. Lineage (NCBI taxonomy): Eukaryota > Fungi > Ascomycota > Eurotiomycetes > Chaetothyriales > Herpotrichiellaceae > Rhinocladiella > Rhinocladiella mackenziei. Next base: position 1,875,320 of record NW_013550599.1, read on the forward strand.
TGTGGCGCAACAATTGTGCGATCTTCTCGGAATGGATATGACAGCATTGATGGGACATACAGTAGAGTTTGCCCTTCCATATCTAGTCCTTCACAAAAATCACGAAGCTATCAAACGCTTCGCCGAGGCCGGTGGGCAGTCAACGACACCTTTCGATCTCTGCACACAGGGACGTAACCTGATTGCTATTCTATCATTTTTGCTGGTGCAACCATTTCCCGAGGCCGAACAATCCATCATGTCCATCCTGTCCGAAGTAGCTGAAGACTTCGGAAAGAATGATCTTGCGAATTGGGTGGCTCTGAATCCTATCCATATCACATGCGAACTGCTCAAAGCCATAGGAGACAGTGGTCAAGGAAAATCCTCTCGCGTTTATCAAGCCTTGCAGCTCTTGGCTCAACTGGTCGCCCGCCAACGCGGACAGTCTTCTGGTTCTAGACGAAGTGACAGTATTGGGAACTTTTTAGAGAGTAACGTTCTCGCAATTGTGACCCATTTCACTGTCTTGCTGAATGATCTGGAAGCGAAAGAATCAAAGGTCGAGAAGCGACGGTCTCTGGCTGCCTTGGGTGAGGTAGTGAAGCTGGGGAAAAGTCGTGTCATCCGTGCTCTTCCTCAGATTTGTGCTTGTTTGAGGTCGGGTCTTGATGATAACGATCTTTGTGATGCCGCATTTGCCTCGTGGGCAGTCATGATGAAATCGCTAAAGAGAGATGATTTCCAACCGCTAATGGACCAGACGCTCGCCATCATTGTTCAAACATGGGATGTGCTAGACAGCTCCTCACAACAATTGGCGTACGATCTCGTTGGCGACCTGTTGAAGAATCACACCGACCTTGTACGAGATCATTTCGACACCATGCCTTCGTTGGCCTCGATTCCTCTAATGGCCAAATTTGAGTCGGAAATTGTGGCCTTGAAACATCAAATGGACGAACGACATCAACTTATGGCATATGTTCAGAGACTGCAGGATGAAAACCTCGTCGTGGTAGAGCAAGCTCTGAACGAACTCTCACCGCTGCTGCATCGGAAACAAGATTTTCTTCAGCGCTCCGTCCTCCGAGAGCAGCCGGATGACTTTGTTGCGCACATGACTCGTGCTCTCCTCGATTGCTGCGTGAAATTTAACTCGAGCATCGAGGTGACTCGATTATGTGGCCAGTGTCTGGGAAGCATAGGATGCCTCGATTCCAGCAAGATCGAAAGCGTGAGGGATCGAAAATCTATGGTAGTCTTGGCCAATTTTGGCAAAGCAGATGAAGTGGTTGAGTGGCTGTTCTTCTTTCTTCAGCATGTCCTGGTCAAAGCATTTTTGTCCGCCACTACGACACGAGCTCAAGGTTTTCTTGGTTGGGCTATGCAAGAATATCTCAAACTGTGCGAACAAGATCCTTCGAGAGCGGGTTCTGCCAATCTGGCTTCACGTCTATGGGCGCAGCTCCCCGCATCCATCCAGAACACTCTCACTCCATTCCTGAGTTCGAAGTATACGGTGCAGGAGATGCGAGCACCTGGAAAAAGTCAGTACCCTCTCTTCCACCCCGGCATGAAACATCGAGATTGGCTTCGGACCATGACGCTAGACTTTCTTCATCGAGGGTCAGGAGACAACGTGGAAATGATTTTTGAAATAGCCTGCCGGATTATACATGGCCAAGACACCTCCATTCCGGCATTCTTGCTCCCATATGCCGTGGTCGATCTCGTCATCAGCGGCATCGAGCGCGACAGTGAGGACATTGTGGAAGAAATCACGTCCATTCTCAACCAGTCCCTTGACGGACAAGATCGACGAGTCCAAGACGACATCAAATTATGTAGCCAGACCGTGTTCGAGATTCTTGATTATATCTCCACCTGGCATCAACAGAAACGAAAGCAATATGCTCTCGCCCTAGCGAAATCAGATCGGGGGTATACCGATCCACTTCTGGAAAGTTCGGCAGCACAAATACGAAATATTGAGAAGGTTCTGGAGCAAATTCCTCCCGATATTTTGGCCCGTCGAGCTCTGGAGTGCAAGTCTTATTCCAGAGCGCTGTTCCATTGGGAGCAGCATATCCGTAAATTGAAAGCCGACGACATCGAGGCAGAACTCCGACGATTGCAAGACATATATGCTCAAATTGATGAACCAGACAGTGTCGAAGGGATCTCTTCTCGAATACATGTCCTGGACATTGAACAACAAGTCCTGGAACATAAAAAAGCCGGCCGATGGACTGCTGCTCAGAGCTGGTATGAAATGCAACTTGTTTCTCATCCAGACGACGTTGACGTTCAAAAGAACTTGATGGATTGTCTCAAAGAATCCGGACAATATGACGTTTTGCTTCACCATTTCGATAGTATCAAGAGTCGCAACGCCACTTCACCAATGCTTGTCCCTTACGCCATGGAAGCTGCATGGGCCACCGGTCGATGGGATAGACTTTCCAGCTACGTCCCTCAGAGTGGCGGATACGACTTCGCGTCTCATATTGCGGAGATAATGCTAGCTGTGAATCGCGAATCGAAAGAAACAGCCATCCAGCTGATCGATGAGCTGTACCGTTCCACGGCGTCAGAATTTACTCCCAATGTGATATCCTCATTTCAGGCGGGTCACGACACCATGCTGCGGCTACATGTGCTTAGCGATGTTCGGCTAATAACAACAGCCACAAAAGATGACCGAATGGCGGTATTGGAGAACCTCCGGGGTCGTCTGGACATTCTTGGTTCGAACGTCGCTGACAAGCAGTATCTTCTCGGGGTTCGTCGTGCTATGATGTCTCTACGATCCGACATGTTTGTCCCCAACGACATTGCGGCCGCTTGGCTTGCAAGCGCCAGATTGGCACGGAAAGCTCGATCCACCACTCAAGCCTTCAATGCGGTCCTCAAAGCATCGGCCCTGGGCGACAAGTCAGCGGCCATTGAACACGCCAAACTCATGTGGCTCGAAGGACATCACAGAAAGGCCATTCAAACGCTAGAGGGAGCAATTGAATCTGGAGCATTTGTGGCTCATGATTATTTTGCGGACAATGGTTCTGTTACGATGACTGTCGAACAACGTCATTCTCAAAACGAGATCACGGCGAAGGCACACGTCTTACTAGGGAAATGGCTAGACCAGGCTGGCCAAACTCAGTCAGAAGTCATTCGAAGAACCTTTCGAAAAGCCACAGAAAGCTTTCGTAAAGGGGAAAAGGGTTGGTATCATCTCGGTCGCTACTACAACAAAATTCTCGATTCGGAAAAGGTCATGGCTCCTGGAAAAGAGAGCCAGGCTTTCCTGACAGGAGAAGCCACCAAAGTGGTCATCGACAATTACCTTCGATCCCTTTTGAACGGTAGCAAATACCTGTTTCAGACGCTGCCCAAAGTTTTGACCCTTTGGCTCGAACTGGTCGATGGTGCGGACATTTCTCCTGATCCTCGACGAGGAAATGCCCAATTCCACGCGCACAACGCAGCACAGCGAAAGCGAGTCATTGAAGACACAAACAATCAAATCAAAAAGTACATGGAACGATTGCAACCAGTTCTCCTCTACACCATCTTGCCACAAGTGGTTGCGCGGATCTGCCATGGAAATAAAACTGTTTCGGACATCCTAGGAAGCATCGTGGTCAAAGTGGTAAGAGCATTCCCTCAGCAGGCATTCTGGACATTATTGGCCGTTGTGGAATCGCAGCAAAAGGACCGCGCCTTGAAAGGAACAGGGATCGTCAACAAAATCGTCGAAGTGCAAAGAAAATCCAGCAGAGATGCAACGGCGGCAGAACTCAGAAATATGTTCACGAGCGGGCAGAAGTTTGTCCGGGAATTGCTCCGCGTGTCTGAGTTTCCCATCGAAGGGAAGGTGTCAAAGGTCAGTTTGTCCAGAGATTTAGGATTCTCATCCAAGATCGTGCCGTCGACGCTTGTCGTTCCGAATCAAGCATGCCTGATGCCTAGCCTGCCTACCAGTTTTGAACCGGCTCAGCTGAAAGCGTTTCGACCTTTTGCCAAAGAACCAGTCACCATTCAGTCTTTTGAGGATGAGGCTCTGGTCCTTTCTTCCTTACAGAAACCGCGCAAACTCACGATTCGCGGCTCTGACGGGAATACCTACCACGTCCTGGCCAAGCCCAAGGATGACCTCCGCAAGGATCAGCGACTGATGGAATTCAACAACATGATCAATCGATTCTTGAAACGCGATGTCGACGCCACCAAACGCCGCCTCTACATCCGCACGTACGCTGTGATCCCTCTCAATGAAGAATGCGGCTTAATTGAATGGGTCGACAACCTCAAGACATTCCGCGATATCATCCTCAAGCTGTACAAGGACAAATCAATCCAGCCCAACTACGTCGAAATTCGTAATCTGCTGGACGAATCGTGCTCTGGCGACCCGGAAAAGGTCAATATTTTCCCGAACCAAGTCCTGACAAAATTCCCGCCCGTGTTCCACGAGTGGTTTGTCGAGAGCTTCCCAGACCCCTCTGCATGGTTCAACGCCCGACTCCGCTACACGCGTTCCGCAGCCGTCATGTCCATTGTCGGCCACGTGCTCGGCCTCGGCGACCGGCACGGCGAAAACATCCTCTTTGAAGAGGACAACGGCGGCACACTGCACGTGGATTTCAACTGTCTTTTTGACAAAGGATTGACCTTCGAGAAACCTGAAATGGTCCCCTTCCGTTTGACGCATAACATGGTCGATGCTATGGGCGCCTACGGTTACGAAGGTCCCTTCCGCCGATGCTGCGAAATCACACTGACATTACTTCGCTCCAACGAAGACGCGCTGATGACGATCCTGGAGACCTTTTTGCATGATCCCACTACTGATTTTATCAATGTTGCTGGCCGGAAGAAGAAGCAGGTCAACGGTGTCCCGAACACGCCGGTCGAGGTCCTTGAGGGTGTCAGAGCGAAAGTTAGAGGTATGTTGCCGGGTGAGAGTGTACCGTTGAGTGTGGGTGGATATGTTGAGGAGATGATTAAGAGGGCGACCGATATGGCGAATCTGTGTAGGATGTATATTGGTTGGTGTGCCTTCTTTTGAACCTGGATAGCGAGAGGATGTTCACCGAATGTGCATATTTTCCTTGGGATAGCCTTGTGCTTGGGCTTAGGCTCTGATTTGAATGAGGACTGGGACGGAAGAGAAATCGAGGTTGATCTCTGAATCGTGGATCGGTTGAATCTACTCTGGTTTAAGGCTTCGGACATGCGAAACTGAAGAAATAAAGAAATATTCAAGATGCAACAAACTTTTCAAAAGAGCGCTGTTAAATTGTTGACAGCGAGACCCGTCGCTAGGGACCCGTACCTGTGAATGCCGTGTCAGATATAGCACGGGAGCAAATTCAGAACGTCGTGCAGGAGGCTGCGAATCCACCATGAACCGTTTCCACTGCCATACATGGACCAACAAACTTCGTCCTCAATCATTCTGCACAGGCGAAGACGAGAACATGTCGTCTGCCCCCATATCGTTGTTATCCGCCTCCGCTTCTATACTATCCTCTTCGTCAGCCATTTTCCCTTTTCTGTTTGATCCTCGTTCTGTTTCCATATCTGTTGTGGACCGCGTCGGAACTGGAGCTGACAGTCCAGGAACAATATTCGAACTTCGCGATCTTGCTTCGTTAGTGCGGATTGGGGATGAGGAGAACATGTCTTCCCCATCCGCGTCTGCGTCTGCATCTGCATCTGGATCGACCTGTACATCGGCGTCCGTGTTCGAATGAGTTGAGGTACCCGGAGAGGTTGTTGCTCTCGTGCTCGAGGAGCGCTGTTTTATTTTTTCTTGCTGTCGTGCTTCTTGCTCGACGATGAGAGCGTCGAGCCCGTTGTCTTCGTTCATTACATCTTTATGTCTGTCATTGTCATCGAGGATTGTGAGAACCTTGTTCCGCACCGTTGGAAGCTGTGTGTCTGATCTGGGTTGCTCGGTACTTGGTTCGGAAGTTGCTTCTTGTTCAGCAATCAGTGCGTCGAGGTCATCCGGATCTTCATCGTCTTCGTCGAATGGCGACGGCTTGGATTTGGAGGTGTCACTGGGCGCCGATGCTGTCGGTGGACCTCGTCTGGTTTCTTGTTCCGCGAGCAGTGCATCGAGATCGTCCTCGCCTTCCGAGTCAAGATCCATCGCCTGTCTTGAGGTGGACTTTGGTGCGTGTGGAGCTCTAGCATTGTCTTGCTGAGCTAGCAGCGCATCAAGCTCGTCATCTTCCGGCAAATTGTTCTCATCGTCCCGAGTTGGGCGTGAATCTGGGATAAAGAGGGAGCCTCCTTCTGCATCTACACGGGGAGAAACGGAAGCGTTGTTCTCCCAATTATTTCCGGACGTCTTGCTGTCGCCAGCGGACAGGTCATCCGTATCCCCCTCCTTCTCCCGTTCTTCATCGGCCTTCTTCGTCTTTTCTTTGATATATCCGGGTTTCCCTTCATCAATCCATTCTTTCCTCATCACTTGCATGCGCTTACTATGCCCGGCCTTCTCAACTAACTGTAGACCATCCGCGAATTTCGCTCGAGGGTACAGGTTGTCCAGCCATAGCTGGTAGTAGTTCAATAGACGAGCGACGTCGGAGAATTCGTGCCCTTTGCCTTTGAAGTGTAGTTTCTTTGAAATCTTGCCGGAGCGAGCGAGGGCGCGGAGTTTCGGGATACCTGCGGCGGAGAGGAGCCTGTGATCTGATATGAGCACGGATTCCAACAGTAGGGACCCATCGGACCGACCTTGCCTCGTCAAGTTTGGCAATCGGTTTCCTCTTCTTGATGAGTTTGACTTCCTCATCCAAACCCAAATCTACACCGAGGTTGTCATCGTCGTCGGCCTTTCGTTTGCCAGGACTCAATGTCGTCTTGTCGTCCCGGCCATTGGGCCAGGATTTGTCATGGAAGGGGTCCTCATCGTCGGTGGAGTCGAAATTGAAGAGGTCATTGACGGTGGCTGCAGTGAGAGGGTCTGCCGCCATGTTGATCCTGGCGAACTAGGCAACAGGAGATGTGGTGTTGAATATCAGTATTTGGTACGGGGTTCTGATGTTGGACGCGTCGTGTATTTTACTGTGAAGGTCTTGGCAGGTAGACAGAATACCTTCCCAGGTGTGTTGATAGGGCCAGATGGTGCCTATGGTGAGTGGACTCCCGACTAACTGACATCTGTTTAACTAATCGTGTTGTCGTGAGCTGGTGGTGATGTTCGAGGTACCCGAGCTTTATCACGTTAGGGCATCAAATTTTAATCCTTCTGAAACTGTTGCCCATCTTCGACCGCCCCGACTCTTACAGCCTCAGCCCTCCCGATTCCTACGCACTTTCTTTCAGCTTTCAGCTGCTCCAAATATTTCTTGAGACGTCCTGCTCATCACCTCCACTTTCCTTGAAATATTGGTCTGCCCGATTCAGCTTCGAAAGTGATCGAGTTCAAAGATTTCGCAAAAGCGACTCGCGCTCTGAGCGCACTTGACACTCATTATGGAGGGTCTGATGCACAAGTCCGTGGTGGACAAGAAGCCCGTGCCAGAGATCGATTTCACTCTGCATATCATGGAAGATGGTTCTCAAGTGAGCACTCGGGAGCGAGTGTGCAAAGGTATGTGTCTGCCACTGAACGTTGCTGTTATCTCAGTCTGATCCAGTTCTAGATGTCCCGGCCCCCGCCATGCAACCCCCTACCAACGAGCAATTCTACTCATCCTCTGACCGATCGAAGCCCAATTTGTCCTTCCTCAAGCAGCATTTCTACCGCGAAGGCCGATTGACCGAGGAGCAAGCACTATGGATCATCAATGAAGGCACTAAACTCCTCAAAGCCGAACCCAATCTGTTGGAAATGGATGCGCCCATCACCGTTTGCGGCGATGTTCATGGACAATACTTTGACCTGATGAAGCTTTTTGAGGTGGGAGGGGATCCCGCTGAGAGCAGATACCTATTTTTGGGTGATTATGTAGACCGAGGATATTTTAGCATTGAGGTGAGTTTCACGGCTTTCACATCATCCGATTCCAGACTGACGGATTTAGTGCGTGCTATACCTGTGGTCCCTCAAAATCTGGTATCCCCACACCCTATGGCTGCTACGAGGAAATCATGAATGTCGGTATTTGACCGATTACTTCACCTTCAAACTCGAGTGCAAACACAAATATTCGGAAAAGGTGTATGATGCATGCATTGAGTCTTTCTGCTCGTTGCCCCTTGCGGCGGTCATGAACAAGCAGTTTCTGTGCATACACGGCGGGCTGAGCCCTGAGTTACACACATTGGAGGACATCAAGAGCGTCAGTCGTTGGCACTACTTCCGTGGTTCCCACTTGCGCTAACTCATGGAAGATTAACCGATTTCGTGAGCCCCCCGCCCACGGCCTTATGTGCGACATTCTATGGGCCGATCCATTGGAAGAATTTGGTCAAGAGAAGACTGGCGAATACTTTGTGCATAACCACGTGAGGGGCTGCTCATACTTCTTTTCCTATCCTGCGGTATGCAATTTCCTCGAGAAGAATAATTTACTCGCTATCATTCGAGCCCATGAAGCCCAAGATGCTGGATACCGTATGTATCGCAAGACTCGGACGACCGGGTTCCCCAGCGTCATGACCATCTTCAGCGCCCCCAACTACCTCGATCTCTACAACAACAAGGCGGCCGTGCTGAAATACGAGAATAATGCTATGAACATTCGTCAGTTTAATTACACTCCGCACCCATTTTGGCTGCCGAATTTCATAAATGTCTTCACCTGGTCTCTGCCGTTTGTCGGCGAAAAGATCACCGACATGCTCATTACCGTCCTCAACACTTGCTCTAAGGAAGAATTGGAGGAAGACACGCCAAGCTCCAGCGTCGGACCGGAGACACCGCCTTTAGCTGCGGATCCTGAGTCCACAGAAGCCAAGCGTCATGCGATCAAGAATAAAATCCTGGCGATTGGTCGACTTTCAAGGGTGTTCCAGGTTCTGCGTGAAGAGTCTGAACGTGTTACGGAGCTCAAGACTCAATCTGGAGGTCGTCTCCCCGCGGGGATACTGATGTTCGGTGCAGAGGGTATCAATCAAGCCATCCACAATTTCGAGGATGCCCGCAAGGTGGATCTCCAGAACGAGCGTCTGCCACCATCACCGGAGGAGATTGAGAAACGAAGTGCCGAGGATAAACGAGTCGCTTTGGAGAGAGCTGCTACGGAAGCCGAGAACGACACGAATCTGCAGGATGTAGCAAGAAGAATCAGCTTGTCAGTTGCTCCATTCACATCATCCTTTTATACCTTGCTAACATAGCACAGCGGCTCCTCCAATCCACGTGGTCACCGCCGAAAGGAGTAAAATTCTAATCAGTCTAAGAAGGACAGGTTCTCGCAACCACGAGTCTTGATTAATGAACGAGTGAACTCCATGCACACTAACCGACGACGAATGATCAAAAATAGGAACAGCGTGAGTCGACGTCGGACAAGTGCTTGGACCTTTCTTGGTGGCTGAAAATACGGAAGACTGGAAGCCGCGTTTCGAGTCGAACGTCGAGAGGTGTGGTCTGCAGAGCAGGACAAGGTTGGAGCCGCTGCTTGAGGCACTGCTGCGTTAACCGACCTGAACCGTGTGCCATTGGTTGCCTGCGGTGGGCTAGGGATGGAAGTTTGGTTGCGGGAGCAGAGATACAAATATTAGTCTTTGGCCCCGAAATCCCTCATCGTTTCCTGTCTCTTCTCCCTCGCAAGTCACAATGTTACGCACACGGAGAGTGTCCTATGCTGAAGGTCCCAATCGAAAGGTCACGACTTCGACTCTTTGGAAAGAAGTCCTCATGCCTGCGACTTCATGGGAGTAGGAAAGAACAAGGGCTCCCAAGGAAATCTCATCATCAATCCATCCCACTATGATTTCACTTCAGCCTCGTGATCCAAGGCCACTATATGCGTCAGTCGCGACGCACGGAAGATGCGTTTGGTGCGTGGGTGGCTCACCGCGGCAACGGCGCTAGAAGGAGGAAGGCGCCAGGCCTCTCTCGACCTCATGACCTTCTGCGGAACGTCATCTGCCCCTGGAAACTGCATGCCGCAGGTAGCCCGACGGATTGAATTCAGTTCAGGCTAAAGAACTCCAGCACGTACGCCCTCTACGGTAAGGCGGGCTGGACGACCCTTCACCGCCTGCCCAGTTGGGGTTAGCGCCATTAGCCCTCGAGTTCTGCCTAAACCCGTCGTCGTCCCCTCACACTTCGTTCCCGGTCCCTTTTTTCACCAACATCTGGCTGGGCGGAGATGGAAACACGAGGCGAAAGCACATTCCTCTTCCATCCCACCAACCCTCATGCAAAGTTTCCGGCGTGGTCCTGTTCACTGAAGGCATGCATTTCATCGACAAGTCCTAGATGACCCTGGCACAGACACCGGTAACGAGTGGAAGATCAAGAAGTTGGCGGATGCAACCTTATCAGCTGAAAGTCAAGTAACCGTCCGGATTCGGCATGCCAGGAGTCGAAGGAGGGCGACCAATCAGCGCCCAAATCTAATAATGTCCCCTCCTCCGTCACCTGCCCCCTAGCACGGCCCCCACATCACGACCCGCCCGGAACTTGATCCGACGGCTTCTTTTGGACTGGCCTCCTTGGCGGCAGAATCCCACATTTTGAACAGGCTGACTCCAGCAGCCACCATACAATGTCTCACTCATATAAGCAAAGCCTCATTTGCTTTTGTTTGCCTATCGAGCACGTAATTCTCGCCTATGCTTTGGCACCATCACAACTCGAGCTTGATGGCTGCCCTTGCATTGAATGTAAATGCAGCCTCTTCCGACCTGATTGGGCAACCTGCCTCCTTCTGAGCATATATATATAAGAGCTCTTCCCCTTACTACATCAGCTCCTTGGCGAATCAAAGGCATTACTGGTACTTGGCCGGAAGGGTCATCAGCTCGTTTGACTGGCACGAGTCCCTTCACAACACTAGTTCGCCCTGCGTAGCATGCTCCTTAACCAAGTGCTCAATCTGTTATCTCATTCTCGGCGGCTGATCCGACCTCCTTGTCGACGTGTGCAAGGCTGAAGGATTCAACAAGTTCTATGGAGCCAGAAAATATCAGTCCCCTCAGCCCACGAGCGACGTACCTGAGCAGCTTCTCGGATGATCCCGAGGTTGCCTTCAACAAGACTCCCATGGAGGTCGTGGAGTGCAGGCCAAAACACGTCTGCCGACAGTGCAATGCCCGTTGGAGCGAGCCGGTGCCTCCGGTGGAGCTGGAGAATACCGCCATTGCTAGGCCGCTAAAGTTCAAAGAAAGGTTGAGCCATAGCTATACAAACCACCCCTGGATTTACCGAGCCGTGTTCGTTCTCCTCGCCTCCGTCTTGGTCGTCGTGATTGTTGTCTTGGCCGTTGTCCTCCGTCCACGACATCCGACCGGTGCTCTAAAAGGCATCGCAGGACTCGTCGCCTTGGATAGAGGTGACGATTCGCCGTTCGTCGACATCTTCTTTTCCCATGCGTCAGGCCAGATTCGCCACATCGTCTGGGATGACAAGGATCAGCGCTGGACCGGGTATGTTTCCCCCCCTTCTTCAATGGCGAGAGCTTCGCTGATGATAATATAGCGGTACGGCGTCTGACAACATTTTGAGCTCGTCTGCACCTCCACCACGCAAGGGTGGGCCTCTGATGGCCGTGACCTACAAGATTGGAATTGAAACTACCGTAGGGTTGATCTTCCCTTTTCATTCCACGGGCTGGTTTCCCTAACTCCCTTCAGTGGAAAGTCTTCTACGTCGGCTCAGATGACACTCTCCAAGAGACACAGGCTTCCACAGTTACAGAAGCGTTTCCTGTGATGTGGCTTCCAGGTTAGCTCCTCCGCTCAAATCGACGACTTACTCACTTCTCGGAGGCTCCCTCGGACTTCGCGGGTACAAAGCAAACTCAAGTCCAACCACAGGCCTGAGCGTCTGCAAAAACATGCTCTGGTCCAGCGATCCGACGGGCTTCCAAAACGGGTCTCTGGTGCTCCTTTACGGCGGCCAAGACGGCCACAACCACATGCTCACTCACAGTGTCCAGGACACGGCGTGGTACCACAACCACACGTTCGAGAACTCCTTCGCTGCCTCCGGAATCGAGTGCACGAGCCGCGGCGCCAGCATCACCGACATTTGGATGCTCGACGCGAAACACCGACTGATCCAAAGCTCCTTCGAATTCGACCCGCGTTCCACCTCTTCCGCGTACCCAGCGGGCCAATTCACGTCCGGCACCGTCTTCGACGGCCCGATCCAGACGCCAACCCCGATATCCGCCATCAAATATAGCGGCCCCACGCTCACGTACCACCAGAACTCGACTTTCGTCCGCTTCGTCGGCTTGGACGGCGTCGTGCGCGAGATCAACGTCGCGACCTACGATCGATCCGGACCACCGGCCTTGGTCTCGACATCGCGATCCGTCGGCGATGTCCAGATTGACCAGAAAGGAGGCAAGATCGCCAGCGTCGAGCTGCGCACGATGGCGCAGGACCTGGACACCAAGGAGAGGGGCCAGGTCAGCTACGTCTTCTTGCAGTCCGTCGACCAGCCGACGCAGATCTCGCCGCTATCGCAGAATTTCTATGACAATGCGAATTCTTTCACTCTGGACGAAGACCACGTTTCGGAGATTGGGCGTTGAGCGCTGATAGTGGTAGAGCTCGGTGGACGCCGATGAGGTGGAATTTGATACATTCCTGTACACAGGAGAGAGGGAGAATGAATCAATATTGCAGGAGGCAAAGAAGGGCCATTCAACATTGCCCACTCGTGCCGAGCGTTCGGTCCAATTTTGAGATCCAGATTGGCCTCACCCAGAAGGTTGTCGAACGTGGCCACAGCAGCATTGCAGCGTGCAAGCTCAGTAGAACGAGCAATTTGCTTCGGTAGATTTGCTTGGGTGGAAGGACGCAGCATCTCCCAAATTGTGCACAAAAGATAAGATGGAGACATTGCGTCTGCTGTAACGAGTCAATATGTGTCAAACTTTTTGTGCAACGTGAGATGAAGGAGCGCTCTGTTTTCTATCTACTTGTCGAGGTCCTGAGACTCCTTTTATAGACACAGGAATGCTACATCGTTGCACAGAGCAACCATCTGTAACGTCGTCGTCTATGGAGACCTCTCGTCATCCAACAACTGCCATCACTGTTCTCACGCCTTTCCGACTCCAACTGCTTATCCACATCTCTTTGGGCTATCTCGTTCTGTACATCCCTGTTGAACTTCGTGAAATTGAAAGAGTGCTCTGGCTCTCCTCATGAGTGTAGGGTAGAGCCCATCTATATATCTATCCAATGAGTGTACGTCACCATTGCTGCCTGATACAACCTATTGAGTGAGTGTTGCAAAATATCCTAGTCTGTCATAAATGATTGGCTAGCATTTGTTTAATGCTGCTGTTCAACAATACATCAACGACAACAGGCAGGATCAGGAGGACGAGAACGAGGAATACTGTCACAAGAAGGTCCTGAGGGATCGGTAACGCAACCTAGGAGAGGAAGATGTGCCGAGTGACACGTGACTTCCAGGAATGGCAATACTTGGGATATTGACCTATGACCTAGTGGCAGGTCAACAGGTTAACAGGTCATATATCATTACCCCTTTGGGTAATGACTTCGGTCTATATAGTTGTGGCCTCACCCCTTGATATCCTACGTAGCCAACTTCGTTCATTATCACACCCCTACCTTTAGATACATTGACACGCTCTGTACCTACTGCTCCGCAGCCTTGTACTCATAGTCCCTGACCTCAAACCCACGTGACGTCCACCCGGTGTGACACACGTAACAAATACGAGGACTGGCGAGCCTCGAATGACCCTGGCGCAGTTCAAAACACCACAACGAGCGACGATGAGGCAGAATCTCTGTCCTCTCGATCCTGTACAACCTGCTCTTCGGATGGCGTTGATTGATATACAGAAGATATCAGACAGCTGGTGCCTAGTGCCAAGAGCCCCTATTCTGGCCTATATAGGGGGGTTCCCCCTCCCATCCATAGTTGCAATCTACACGAGTTTTCACCCCTTCTATCCGCCCTTGCGGGCAGATTTGGTGCACACCTCCGTACAAGACGAGAGACAAAGAACATGAAAGCAGTGCAAAGCTATCCTAGATCCTTATAGCCAGAGGTCCAGTCATGCCGCCAGGCTACCACGCAGGCACACGAAGCTACAGCCAGGCACACGAAGCCATAGCCAGGCACACGAGGCTATCGGCAGCCACAGTGGTCCCGCCAAGACTGTTTGACGAGTTCGTGCCCTGACAGAACCTTCTCAATGCGAGCAATACGGTATACCAACAACGTAGAAGGACCTATGAAAGACTTGCTTGATCTCAATGCGAATACTACGACAGTGTTTAGCTACAGTGGGGAGGTGACAAAATATTTTTTGAATTTTGAGCTGTTGGTCCTCATGCTCCGCAGGGTGCTCATCGAGTAGCTGGGTGTCACGGCACAACCTGGGAGCCTCCTCGACAATCCTTCCGAACTCGTCGAACGGTCTGGGCGGGCCCACTGTGGCTGTCGATAGCCTCGTGTGCCTGCGTGGGAGCCTTGCGGCATGACTGTACCGCTGGCTATAAATGTCTAGGGTAGCTTCGCACCGTTTTTGTCTCTCGTCTTGTACTTCATAGTGCATTGATATATATGGCAGTTCAGTCCAGTCCGTTCAGTCCAGGTCTTCTCCACCACGGAGTGCGCGCATGAAGCAGCCTTCCGCCCCAAAGTTATCAGGTTGAATCTAAGCTCACCAGGCAGGATTCGGCCTACCGTCGTAGTGATGAGATAAGTACGCCGTTAGAAAGAAAGGCGTTAATCCGATGCTAGCGAAGCAACCCAATAAATGAACCTTCTAGAAGTCGCCTTCCTGGCTACCTTGGAATTTGTGAGACACTCCATCGCTCCGACATGGAGTGAAAGGTCGCGGCGCCTGTCCAAAATACGCGGCAAGCGGACAAGGAGAAATCGCTTCCCGTTCCACTACAACCGCTCGCCACTCTTGCAGCGGAAAGGGGGTTTTCGGACATCCTAAAGTTCTGCTTGAGTGAAGGGCCGTCTTCGATGCCGACCTGGACATGGCCGCACTCTACACCACTAAGACGCCAGGGATGCTTGACGTGCTCATGGCTCAGAACTGGCGCAATATTGCCTTTTCCGAGTCAGCTCGAAGAGAGACTGGATGTGCTCCAGGCTCCAAAAGCCCGCAACGACCGCCCATGCCGTCACTACCAAAGGGTCCCACAGCTTCATTGACCCCGGAGCAGATTGAAGAGAAATTCGGCGGCATCAACTGGTAGGACGCAGTTGCGGAGCTTTGAATGCTGAAAAAGAAAAGGAAGAGCGAACACAGAGGGAGATGGACCAAGGTCCTGGCTTATGTGCTATCGTTCCAGTCTGCCGAGAGTAGCCAATCAGATATCTAGCAACGTAATTCCCTAGACTATAATGCTATAGCTAATCAGCGCGCCCCGCTTCACCTTTAACGCGAAGCAATTAGAACCACTCGGCAACATCAATCTCTAACTTCTAAAAGATTAAGCAAGTCTTCTGTAAGGCAGGCGGTTTATATATACGCAACAAAAAAAAAATTAAGAAAATAAAAGGCCCCCCCCTCCTATAGTCCATCTCTAACGAACTTATAGATGGGGCGCCGCAGCCAGTGAAAGCTTCAGCCACACAAGTTCAACTACAGAAGAGTTTGAATCAGTAACCTCCCAACGGTATGAACAAGACGGCATCATCAACAATCACTGGCTGGAGCATTACGTTTACCCATGTAGGGCACCTAGAAAGCTAGGCCGGACAACCCTCTTACCTTACCTATGATCGAACACTAGTAAGGCCCCTCAATTCTATCGGTTCGACTGCAAGCCGAGTGTTTTACCACTCGGTTACGTCCTTGATAGGTCAACCACGATTTGGTGTCAATTTTGAAGCAGTTTTTGGCATTATAAAATATAAACTTGATTTTTTTTTTTTTTTTTTTTTTTATTTAAAATTTGGAATCGCCTGGTTAGGGCTTGGCGTTGTGTGGCGACGCCAAGACCGTCGTGTTAACCAATCACGTTGGCCAATGGCTTGGCGGTGTCACGTGATCACGTGGCACTCCCCCTTATCGCACCGTCATCGGATCCAATCCGTGGACCATGTGGCCGGGAGGGCACCCCTACTCGATAGAAGTCGATGTCGAGATGGACCACGTATCGGATCCAGTCTGTGGACAACCCAGAGAAGCTCTACCAATCACACTCGAGATGTTTCGTAACCGAGGGTGAACGGACAGCATCGATGTTGAGATGATCCATGGATTGGATCCTGTCAAACGGCTGATGCCTAGTGCCAAGAGCCCCTATTCCCTGGCCTATATAGAGGGGCTTCCCCCTTTCCATAGCTACAATCTGCACACGAGTTTTCACCTTTCTATCCCCCCGGCTTATTGTTCGACAGATCCGATCATCTTGGGAAAAAAGTGGGGCTATCCAAATCGATTCAAATCAAATCAAATCAAATCGATCCTTTTCGAGGCTCGATTTGATTTGATTTATTTATTTGCAAGCCCGTTCAATAGTGTCTTCGACTTCGTCGCCCTCGATCTCGGCTACACAAGTATTGGTTCGGCTCAGGACTCTTGCAGTCTATACCATGAATTGCCTATTTAGGAAGGTATAGAGGCGTTAGGAGGCGTTGGGAGGGATGCGCCTCTTGACATTGCTGGTCGTAGCTAACGAGGCCTTCGAATATTGGTAGAAGCGAGACAGATCTCGATACAATAGATAGTCGATTAATGCTTTTCTATGTAAGACGT